>NW_020838062.1:0-730903 GCF_003676395.1 Aethalodelphis obliquidens
CGCGTGCAGGTGCTTGTCCTTGCCGATCTGTACACGTGCGCCTTTCTCTGCAGGCGGCCTCCTTTTCCTGGCTTGTGATGAGGTTTCCAATTCTTGTTCCTGACTTCAGAAAGAAGATTAGAGAGACGCCGGTAGGTCTTTATGTTCTGAGGGTTATTGCTTGGGTGGGGGTGCAGGCTTTGGGGCCAGATTCTCCTGGCTCGCACCAGAAGGTTGATTTGCCCCATGTGGCACCCAGAGTTGCCCAGGCTGAGCGGAGTTGCTTCTGCTGATGACCCGGAGAAAGAAGACGTGGTGTGGGTTTGCCCAGAGCAGCTCACCGATGGCCTGAGCTGTGGCAGCCTCCAGTGCCAGGAGGAAGTAGCCATGTGGGCCCCTCGCTTACTGCCTCTGGACCTACTGCATTTGAAGGAGGAGGGCAGGCGGTGAAGACAAGACAATGTGGGAGGGTGGCCTTGGTGTGTTGCATCGCCCAACTAGAATGTTCCCAGATGATACTCCGAGGAGGCTTTGGGAAAGGGGCCAGCTTTCTGGCTGAAATAACAGGAGGGTTTGACGCTAGTAATGTGCTGCTTTGCTCATTGTGCCATCTGCTGGCCAGCTCTTCCAACTTCACCTTTTTTTTGAAGTATAGTTGATTTGCAATGTGTTAGTTTCTGGTGTACAGCAACTATTCTTTTTCAGAATCTTTTCCATTGTGGTTTATTACAAGATAATGAATATAGTTCCCTGTGCTATACGGTAGGACTTCGTTTATATATTTTATACATAGTAGTGTGTATCTGTTAATCCCAAGCTCCTAATTTATCCCTCCCCAAGCTTTTCCCCTTTGGTAACTGTAAGTTTGTTCTCTATGTCTGTGAGTCTGTTTCTGTTTTGTAAATAATTTCATTTGTATCATCTTTTAAGTGATATCTTAGAATATTTGTCTTTCTCTGTCTGACTTACTTCACTTAGTATGAGAATCTCTAGGTCCATCCATGTTGCTGCAAATGGTATTATTTCATTATTTTCTCATGGCTGAGTAGTATTCCATTGTGTATATGTACTACATCTTCTTTATCCATCCATCTGTCGATGGACATTTAGGTTGCTTCCATATCTTGGCTATTGTAAATAGTGCTGCAATGAACATTGGGGTGCATGTATCTTTTCAAAATAGAGTTTTTGTCTTTTACAGATATATACTCAGGAGTGGGATTGCTGGATCATATGGTAGTTCTATTTTTAGTTTTTTGAGGACCCTCCATACTGTCCTCCATAGCGGCTGCAGCAATTTACATTCCTACTAACAGTGCAAGAGGGTTCCCTTTTCTCCACACCCTCTCCAGCGTTTATTGTTTGTAGATTTTTTCATGATGGCCATTCTGACCTTTGTGAGGTGATACCTCATTGTAGTTTTGATTTGCATTTCTCTAATAATTAGCAACATTGAGCATCTTTTCATGTGCCTGTTGGCCATCTGTATGTCTCCTTTGGAGAAATGTCTATTCAGGTCTTCTGGCCATTTTTTGATTGGGTTGTTTGTTTTTTTTGCAACTTCAGTTTTAATTAAAGATGGTCGGTAATAAGAGCTTCCATGGCAGAAAGCTCTATGCAGTGCTTGGGGGGTATGAATGTAAAAACGAGGTGCTGAAACTAATATGTCAGTACGTTGTAAAGTATTTCTTCTCCTATTCCCCCTCTGACCATTTCTGCCTTCTTGATCTTTCTACCTTTCCCAAGGCATAGAGATGTCAGATACATCACAATGTATATTAAAACAGATTCTTAATGCTTGTTACCATGAAGATATAGCAACTGAGTTTGCATTTTCCGTATGTAGGGCTTATGCTGGGAGCCCAGGCATTGGCAAGGGAGCCCATTGTTTGTATCCTCTGGGTCCGTGAGGATGGATTGCCCTTTTTTTGAGTGGATGTGTGTCCATGTAGCTCATAGGCTGGGCCAGTGCATGGGGCACACAGAGGGGCTGCCAGTGTGTGCTCACAATGTGAATGATGCAATCCAGAGCCTGGGCTTTGGGGCCCGGGGACCTGCGTTGGGGTGTCAGCTCTTCTTTTCCTGTGTAGCCTTGGCACTTACTATCTCTGTGCGTCTCTCTCCTCTCCTGAAAACCAGGTGGCGCAAAATGCCACTAATGTCACAGGGCTTTTCCAGGGCACAGCCTTGGACGTCATGTCCTCTTCCACTGGGGCTTGGGGTCTGTCTTTGCTTCTACTTTTGCAGGTTAGAGGTTATTCCGGCAACAATGACTATGAAGATTTTGCTTGATTCCCAGGCTTGGTAAATTTCAGAGTTCTCTAACGGTGTTCAAGGGACTATGATGTGTCTTGGTAAAATTCCCTTATGCTCTTTGGAAGATCTCAGTTGTGCCATGTAGAAAATGAGATGATTGGTCTAGAATAGGGATTCTCCAACCTTTGTGCCCATGGAATATCTTAGTCTGGCTGGGGGTTCAACCTCCCAAAGAGATCAGAGGCAGGCTGCTCAGCCGAAGTAAGGCCTGCTCCCCACACCCCTTCTTCTTCCCAATCTCTTCCTGGCCCACTCCTCTTAAAGGCCCATGAAGCATTCCACAGAACCGAGTTTGAAACCCAGTGATCTAGATCTCAAACTTCAGTGTGCTTTCAAATCCCTCGGTGATCTTGTCAAATGTGGCTTCTGATTCAGAAGTTCTGGCGTGGACCTGAGATTCTGCACTTCTCAGCAGATCCCAGCTGATGCCTAAGTTGTTGGTCCATGGATATCATTTTGAAAAGCAAGGCTCTGATCACAGAATGCCTTTGATGTTTCACATCCTTTGATTCTGAGTTCTTTACTTACTGATACTCTGATTATATTACAAATTGAAAATTTGTGTAGAATGAGTGGTTTCCGTTGAGGGCAAAATTCTCAATTATACAGATGTGGAAACTGACCTGGGATGGAGGAGGAGAAGGATGAAGCAGACAGAATGTATTTGTTTCCCAACTTTGAGTGCCGGCAGCCTCTGTAAAATATTTTGTAAAGAGCACCGTGTGGGTTAAGAAGCCGTCGCACTTTGTTGAGAAGAGTTGCACTTTGGTTTGGTTGCAGTCTAGATCATAAGGAAGTCTCATTCTGAGAGTTAATGGACACTTGTCTAAGGGAACTTCTGGCAGAAACAAATGACCTGCTTTCAGACCCTGGCCGAGGCCTGTCTCCACGCTCCAGGTCTAAGTGAAGGTTTAGAACTGTGGACAGCTGTCGGTGTGTCTGGCATCCATGTGCTTTCTTGGTAATCTTAATGACGTGGCACGTAGAAAGAAGCCTTCGTGTAAACGGTCTCCATCCCTTCTATCCAGTGCTGTGTTGAGTGCCCCAGGTTCAGTGTTGGTAGAGTGCTCTGTCTTCTGCACTCCTTGCTGGGGCTCCTCCTGTGTGTGTCCAGTAGACCAGCTGCTTTACCAGACTATAGAGCTTTGCTTGTCAGCCTTTGTTTCAATTCAGTAATGTCATGGCTAAGGTGGGGAACCCACTTTAGCAAGGAGACGAAAGCTCAACTGCTAGAGTAGCCAGTGCGTTTAAATGTCACATGTCCTATGTGGAATATGGCAGAAGACCAGAATGTTCTTTGTGGCTTTGCCCAAGCCCTTCATTAAGAAGGATGAAAGCTTTCCCATGGGGGCAGAGGTGGCACGTGCACCGTCTGAGGAAGCGAGGGGAGACTGAACGCCAGGGAGGCTGGATCCCAACACAGAGGTGTTCTTTTTGTGCTCAGTTGGTGAGGTGAACAGTCTAGTAGATGTGTGTTCCAAGGGCTTGTCAAGGATCTTCTTTAGCATCAGGCGGGTGGGAAACAAAGAGGGAGTGTGCCCAACTTCCCCTCCTCCAGAAGCTGACCGTGTGGTGACTCGTCCATCAATAGCTCTGTCAGTGGCCATCGGATACCCTCATTCCTTCCTTCCTTCCTTCCTTGCTCCCCTCACTCTCTGGTGTGTGAGCACCTCCTTGGCGCCAGGCATTGGGTCTACAGAGATGGAGAAGACAGGGAACTTGCTGACAAGCCACAGACAGACAGGTGGAAAGCAGAAGGGGCCTTAAGAAAGGTGCATCTCATAGGTTCTGGAATCTCCGAGGAGGGAGGCATAACTTGTGGCCGGGCATGGTGAGGCTGGGGCTGTGGACTCTTCCCCAGAATATTCAGTTCACCATGGTTACCTCTGGAGGGTCTGTGCCTGAGCCTTCCTCGGACACCTTTTACAAAGCACAAGAACGTCTTTTCCCCGTCACCCCTCTCCCACTCAGTTTCCCACCCCTACCCCCGTTACAAAAGTAGCAGTGAGGAGTAGAGGAGCCGCAGATAGAATCCTCAAGGAGAAGAAGTTTCTGGAAGAACATCCTGTTCTTCTGGTGTTTCCTGAGCTCTTTTAAAGCTGGGGCCTTTGCTCACGTGACACAAGCAGATTTCTAATCCCTCTCCGGCCCCCTGTCACCCCAGCCTCCCCTGTAGCATAACCAGGCTTCCTAAAACACAGCTTTGCCCGGGGCAACCCCTGGCTCCCAGAGCTTGGCTTTCAAATGCCTGCACCTATCTGGCCTCAGCTTGCCATCTGTCAGATGAGGACAATAAAAATAGTCCTCAACTCGTGGGGTGACGATGAGCCCTCAGTGGGCCCGGGCTCAGCCATTGCTCTGTACACTTCACGAGGCTGTGACCCTAACGTGGCCTTCCTCATGGCGGCCCTCTCCTGCATCCTTGGTAGTGGCCGCACTGTCCACTCCCGCAGCCTGACTCTCCCGGTCCCCAGTCTTCCACGCTGCTCACTCACGGCAGGTGCCCTCCCTCCTCACTTTCTGTGTCCTCCTGAAGCCTCTGAGGCTGGCTTCAGGACCGTTCCTTCTCTACAACCTTCCAGAACCCTGTCTGTTGTACTCTTTTTGTTCAAGGTTACCTTGGGCGGTTTCTGTTTTATGTGTGTGTGTGTGTGTGTGTGTGTGTGTGTGTGTGTGTGTGTGTGTGCGCCCTGTTACCCCAGCTGGACTGCAATCCCTCTGAGGATAATGATCCCACCCAGGTCACCTTGGTACCGTCCCCAGAGCCTGCCCCTGCCCGAGGAGACACTGACTAGATGCTGACAGATGGTGGCGATGAACAGTTCTGTTCGTCGCCACGCGGCGCTCGTAGGCTTGACGCCACGACACGCTGCTGTGCTGCTCTGGACTCAGCAGGTGATGAGATCGGCCCTGCCCTGGGGGTCAGCATGTGTGAGGTGGGTCAGCAAGGCGGGTGTGTCAGTAATCTCATTGCAGGCAGGACCAGACCCTCTCCACAGAACCATCTGAAGTGCTGTGAGGCCTCAGGAGAGTCCGGGATGAATCTCCCTGGCAGATGAGGAAGGCTCCAGAGGGAGGCGGGCTCTGAGCTGTGCACCGAGGAGTGGGCAGGGTTTGGAAGGCGGTGATATAGGAGTCCACTCCAGAGAGGTGAGCTTTCGGTTGGGAGGACAGGAGATCAGAGGCGGTGAGGAAGAAGAGCCCAGGCAGAGGAGTTGGGGCCAAGGTGCCGCCCACATCTCACCTCCTTCAGTCCTGGAATCAGCCTGGCAAGACCAGTGCTGTTAGACCCACCGGGCAGATGAGGAAACCGAGAGCGCAGACGCCGAGGGACTCGGCTGAGCTCTCCCAGTTGGCCCAGGGAGAGTTGGGATTCAAACACAGGTTCAGCCAACCCAGGGTCTGTGTGGCCACCAAGCAGGGTGGGGACACAGGATAGACACTCCGAGCCTGGTGCCCAGGCTGTTGGCTGCTGCCCTGAGTTATGCTTCTGAAGTGCGGGGCCGTCCCTGTGCCCTGCATGTGTTCTTGGCCAAGCCCCTTTGCTACACATCTCCAAGGCAAGGGGCTCAGCCTCACTGCTTTGACCACTTCACCTCCTTCCAGCTCCCATGCAGTGTGGCTTAGGAACTTGGAATCGTGTTGTTCGTGAGCAGGTCCACAGCTTCCTTCAGGCTGCGGGGCGGGGAGCTGTTGCGCGTGAGTCAGGAGTATGCGTTTCACAGGGTATATATACTTCCTGATGGTACCCAAAGGGTCAGCTCACTCACCTGTGGCTGGTGCTCTCTTGAATGTAAGGGGAGGCCGACTCAGAGGGGAGGTTAAGGGCCTGCTGTGTGCCGCAGCTGTCCGGAAGCAGCATCCTTAAATTTTAATCCCTGGTACTGCAGTTGAGTGCTGCCAAAGCCAGCGGCTACATGTGTCCTCACACTTGAGGGTCCCACTGATGGATGCTCCAGAATAACCAGGGCACCAGAGTTTTCGTCAAGTCTGTCACTTGTTCCTGTGTGTAGTCCAAAGCCGTGTGACTTCGAAAAAGGCATACTTTGCTGCCAATCCCTTCCATATACATCTTCCTGCCAGGATAGAGTAGGGCTTGGACCAGGGTTGGTGGGGACATAAGGGAGTGAAAGTGTCGTCTGCCATCACAGCAAATCTGCCCTTGCTTTCCTCCCTCTCTTTCAGACATTTCGATGCTTCTCCCTCCTTCTTTCTCCCTTCTTGGCAAAACTACTTCTCAGAATACATCCTATTTGGAAAATGACTGTTATTCATATCAAGTTAATCCCAAAGAAGTACTGTCAAGTTCCCACTAAATAGCACCAAGATCGCAGTTTTAAATTGCTTATCCGTTCAGGAGAGGGAAGGGTCAGCGAGAGTCGGCGTGTTCTGAGCCACCCAACTGTCTGCAGAGAGGTGGGCGGGCACAGCTCCTGTGCTGCTGTCTGCGCTGGGGTAATGGCGAAGCTAACGGTCCTGCAAAGCTCTGCACTGCACAGCAGGCTTGCCTGCCGGTCCTTGTGTTCCAGTTCAGGAAAATGCCTCCAGATCCTTTTCCTCATCCCAGTATCACACTGGAATTTCCCTGGGCTCCTGGGAAGGCGTTATCATTCTCTTCGTTTTAGAGATGAGGCAGCTGAGAATCAGAGAGGGGACGTGATTTACCTCAGCTGGCACAGTAAGTGACCGAGGCAGGACTCAACCAGTCCTTCTGACTCCTACACCGCTGGCCTGCTCCCTGTCCCCACGGGGTGGGGGTGGGGGCGGGGGATGGAACATGGGACCTAGAAGGCCCTTTCAAGCTCGGGAAACACTGGATGCTGTGACTGTTCCATCTGGAAATTCAGTCTTGACCTATTCACAAGGTTGTCTTTCTCAGCCATCTTGTTGGTTTCTGCGTTGCTCAATTCGACTGTGTGCTGGCCCAGCACAGTTTTTCTCTGCTGGTGGTTCAAGAAGCCTGCCTCCCCTGAACTGCTTCCTCGTCCTGCCCACTTGGTGTCTACCAAACCTCATGCTAGATTTCTTGCCTCAGCCGTGGAGGAAAGACAGCTCTGTAGTTTGGGTTCCTTGTGTTGTGTCCCAGTTCAGGCTGTCTTTCCATCCCTTAGGTCACATGCTAATCACTCGTTCCCAGGTGCTTTTGCACTCTGTTTATCTGGAATTCATCCTGATTGCCTTATCTTTGCCTCTGGTTAGGTACCCTCCTCCCTTCTGCCTTATTATCTGGGTCCCAAGCCTTTTCTCAGTGTTGGTTCCCCTTCTGTAACTCTCTGGACCAGAGATGCACAGCGAAGCTAATGAAGTTCAAGATCAAGCTTCAGAGTCACTGGCATTGACAGGCCTGGAAGGGGCCCTAGCATTGTGGTATGCGCTAGTCGTATGGTTTGTAAAATCTACAAAAGGTATTTTAGCCACAGTTGGTTCAGAGCATCTCTGTTTCCATTCTGCTGTCTCCATCACTCCTGCTCTTATGTTGGGTGACAATACAGTGGCCATGGGCATATTGGGAATCTGGCTAAGGGGACATTAAATTGGGATACACTTAGTTTGGATTTGGAGAGACATATTTAAGGGGCTCCCAACCAATTCTGTACATGTTCCAAGTTATTGCTAGCCGTCTTGTATTGAACTTGCTTCCAGGAATACTCCTGCTTACCGTGCCAATGCGCACGGTACCAGGACAAGAGGTGTGAGGCTGGAGGGAACGTTGTGATGTCACTGTGCTTTACAGCACTAGGTACCAGAAGTATGTTGACAGTGGAAGAGCATCAAGGTTCACAATATATGGAGCCAGAAGCTAGACTGTGGGAAAGTCTTCCAGTCATGAATCAGATATGTAAACTCAACGAACACAAGTTCTGTCCTGTCAGGAATATACGCAGTGTGCAGTGTATGCAATTAGAAACACAAGCTATGTTTATATTCCTGTTTGGATGGGGGTTGTGTGAAATGGCATTCTTCAGAATTCCTGAGGTTGTGAGCACAGACACGAAACAAGAGTCCAAACATTGAGTGGTGTGCAGAAGTTAATGTAGCAGGCCTGAGACTGCTGTGCTTAGGAAGACCTGCTTGTGAGGGTGGCCTTCTGCTGGCATCTGGCATCGTGGCTCTCAGAGTGTCCCCAGTTAATGGAGAACTGATGAGAATGGCTCACTGTGCTTAGACTGTTTATACATACAGAGTGCTTTACGCTGGACCCCTGCTTTCCTTCTGGCAGTCTGGAATTCTCCCAGAAGGTGCATGCTAGGCAGACGCTGTCTATGTGGACAGCCTCGAAGAAAAGCCGTGGGCACTGAATCTGGGCTGCCCTGGGCAGCAACATCACACACGTCGCCGTGTTTTCTCTGCTGAGGGAAGAGTGTCCTCTGTGTGGTTCCACGTGGGAAGGAGAGAGCATAAGGAAGTCTGCACGTGGATTCTTCCAGGCTCTGCCTGTATCCTTCCCCCTTGTGATCCACCTTTGTGTCCTTGCTGCATTGCTGTACTAAATCTTAGCTGTGAGGAAAACTATGTGCTGAGTCCTGTGAGTCTCCGACTATAACAGAAAAGTGGGAATAATGTATTACAGAGGCTTATCAGGCAATTAATAAACATATGCTTTAGTTTCTTGTCATTTTTCCTGAGTTTTGAGATATGTCTAGCATTCGTCGACTTTTTCAAATGTGTACTCTATTGTATTTCTTTTCTCATTTTAAGTATTTACTTTTGTTCCTGATTTTGTATTGGTAATTTTGTATTCTTATCCTTAACGAGGGCCTCAAGTGTTATGAAGCCTCAGGTCCCACAAAACCTGGATCCGCCTCCGTCATGGATCCGAGACTTGCTCTCTCTCGTTGATTTTGTATTGTCACCTTGTATTTCGCGGGTGGGGAAATTAAAACCCAAAGGGGAAAGTCAAGCTTACTTGGCAAAACTGGGATAGGATCCAGGTCTTCCAACTCCCAATTTAATGCTTTTCTCCCTCCATTCCTTAAAGGGTTTTGATGATTTGTCTGTAAACGATGGCCATGATGCATTGGACGTACACTGGATGGCGCTTAGGAGACTGAAGCTCTAGTCCCTTCTCTTTCAGTAGATGGATAACCTTGAATGACCCCTTTCTCTTCTGCAGCACATTTTCTCCTTTTGTAAAATAAAGAGGCTGGACTAGATGCTCTTTAGAGCCCTTTCTCTCTCTGATGTTCCCAAAGATCATCATTCTAGAAATGCTGAATCACAAATCATAGTTGAAACCACTCATCTTCTTGTCCTTGGGTCTTCTCCATCTCTAAAAATGGAAATAAAATTCCCACCTCTACTGGTTGTTGTGAAGCCCCTGGCACCATTCATGATAGAGCAAGTAATCAAAAGTTGCTTCCATCCTTCTGTCCAATCAGGAACAAAGGTTTTCTTGTTTGATTTTTGGTCCTTGCCTTTGGAATCAAAGAATGTTTGACCAGCAAACCTAAATTTTAAAAAGGAAAGAAAATGAAATATACATACTCTGCTTTTAAACCTCTTTAAATGGAAGTATAGTATACTTTGCAAACAGGGAAAATGCACAAATATTAAGTGAACAGATTAACGAATATTCACAAAGTCAACACACCAATAAGCAGCATTTATATTAAGTAATAGAACATTGCTAGAACTCCCTTGTAATCCCTTCCAAGTCACTACTTCTGCCCAAGAGTAACCACTATTCTGACTTGTAACATCTTTGATTACATAAATGGAATCCTATATTACGTACTCTTATTATTGTCTGGATTCTCATACTTAATATTGCTTGAGATCCATTCAGGTTGTCACGTGAGCAGCCTTTCCTTTCTTCTCATTGCCATACAGTATTCCATTTTATGACTGGACTATGATTGATTGATCTATTCCACTGTTTGCGGATATTGGCGTAGTGTCCAGGTTTTTGCTAATACAGATAAAGCTGCTATGAATAACCAGGTATTTAGTTTCTTTGGTAAATATATGCCTCTGTTGCATATATGTCTAGAGGTGGAATTGAGGATTTGCAGGATGTACATGTTTAATTTTAGCAGATGGTGCCAAGTAGCTTTCCGTAGTGGCCGTAACAATTTACACTACCACCAGCAGTGTGTGAGTTCCCGTTACATCCTTGGTAGCACATGTTCTCACTTAGGTGGGTGTGCAGGGGGATCTTATTTTGGTTTATTTGGTTACATAGAGCAAACTTCTATGGTATACTTTTTTATGACTTCAGACTGAAGCACAGAGCCGTGTACCCATCACCACAATCAAGGTACAGAAAGTTCCATCCCCCCCCCCCCCCAAATTGCCTGGTGCTGCCTCTTTGTATTCCACTCCCCCTCATTCCTAAACCCTGGCAGCCACTGGTCTGATATCTATCCCTATAGTTTTACCTTTTCCAGATTGTCAATTACATGGAATCATGTGGTATGTAGTCCTTTGGGTCTGGCTTCTGTCACTTAGCAAAATGCCTTTGAGATTCATCCATGTGGTTGTGTGTATCAGCAGGTCACTCCTTTTAACTGTTGGATAGTGGCCCACTGTATAGATGTACCACATTTTGTTTATCCATTCACCAGTTGAGGGGCATTTGGTTTGTTTCCAGTTTTTGTCTCTTATGAATTAAGTTGTTATACATATTTGTATACAGGTTTTTTGTTTTCATTTCTCTTGAGTAACTATCTAGGAGCAGGATTGCTGGGTTACATGGTAAGTGGATGTTTACCTTTATAAGAACCTGCCAAACTCTTGCAGAGCGGCTATACCATTTTGCATTCCCACCAGCAGGCTGTGAGAGTGCCAGTTGTTCCACATCCTGCTGATGCCAGTTGCTCCAGCAGTTGGTATTGCTAATTTCTTTTTTTTAGCCATTCTGACGTGTGTAGTGGTATCTCATTGTAGGTTTTTTTTTTCTTTTTTTTTTTTGCGGGGTCCTCTCACTGTTGTGGCCTCTCCCGTTGTGGAGCACAGGCTCCAGACGCGGAGGCTCAGCGGCCATGGCTCACGGGCCTAGCTGCTCCACGGCATATGGGATCTTCCCGGACCGGGGCACGAACCCATGTCCCCTGCATCGGCAGGCAGCCTCTCAACCACTGCGCCACCAGGGAGGCCCTCATTGTGGTTTTTAATTTGCATTTCTCTGATGATTACTTATGTTGGACATCTTTCCATGTGCTTATTTGCCATCCATATAACTTCTTTGGTGAATTTTCTGTTCAGATCTTTTGCCCATTTACAAAATAGTGGTCCTTTCCTTTCCTTTTTTCTTTTCAGCAGCCATGAATGGGCATGGCTGTGTTCCAATAATACTTTGCTTACAAAAGCAAGCAGTGGGTCATATTTGGTCTGCAGAAGAACATAGTTTCCTGTTCCCTGCTCTGCACCCAGTGCTTCTCAAACTTGAATCTAAAGGTGCTTATTTTCTTATTGTTAAATTTATAAACTTTATTGTGAAATAATTATAGATTTAGTGGAAGTTGCAAAGAAACCTACAGGGACGTTCCTTCACTCAGCCTCCCCCAGTGTGAACATCTTGCATAACTAGAATATAATGTTAGAACAGGAAATTGACATTGGTGTAGTTCACAGAGCTTATTCAGATTTTATGAGTTACACATGCAAGTGTGTGTTTCTATACAATTGTATCACACGTGACTTTGTGTAACTTCCACCACAATCAAGGTACAAAACTGAGACATCATTACCATCACTATACGATCATCACTCCTCATACGCACCACTTTATAGCCTCCAGCACTTCCTACCTCACATCCCTTACCTTTGGAATCCACTGTTTTGTGCTCTATCTGTATAATTCTGTTTTTCCAAGAATGTTTTATACATGGAATCGTACTATAGTGTGCAACTTTTTGATATTAGATTTTTTTTTTTACTCAGCATAATTCCCTGGAAGTTCATTCAAGTTGTTGCCTGTATCAATAGTTCATTCCTTTTTATTGCTAGATACTATTTCATAGTACGGATGTACCACAATTTAACCATTCACACATTTTAATAGTTTCTAGTTTTTGGCTATTACGAACAAAGTGGCTATGAACATTCATGTACAGGTTTCTGCACTAATGTAACTTTTGATTTCCCTGTGATAAATGCCCCAAAGTGCAATTGCTGGGACATCTGATAAGTTCATTTTTAGTTTTTAAAGAAACTGCCAAACTATTTTCCAGAGTGGCCGCACAATTTTGTATTTCAACCATCAGCGTATGTAAGTGATCCATTTTCCCGGCATCCTCTCTGGCATTTGGTGTTGCCACAATTCTTTATTTTAGCCACTTTGAGACTTGTAGTAATATCTCATTGTGGTTTTCATTTGCATTTTCTGGACGGCTAACAATGTTGAAGATCTTTTCATGTCCTTATTTGTCCTTTGTATATCCTCTTTGGTTAAATGTCTCTTCATGTCTTTTGCCCATGTTCTAATGGAATTGTTTTTTCGATGTTGAGTTTTGAGAGTTCTTTATATAATCTGGATACAGATCTTTTGTGGGATATATAATCTGCAGAATTTTCTCCCAGTCTATAATTTGTCCTTACATCTCCTCTACAGGGTCTACAGAGCAAAATTTTCTAAATTTGATGAGGTATAATTTATCAATTTTTACTTTTTTGGGGGTAAAAAGTCAATTGAGCATCTTTGTGTGGATCTATTTCTGTGTTCTCTGTTCTGTTCTACTCATCTGTGTGTCTACACCTCCTCCACTGCCACACTGTCTTGATTATTGTATTGTTGATTTTTGAGAGTTCTTTATCTAGTTTGAATACAAGTCCTTCTTCAGGTATGTGATTTGCAGAGATTTTTACTCCCCCCCCCCCCCGTCTGTGTCTTTTCATTCTCTTAACAGTGACCTTTATTTTGTTTAATATCTTTATTGGAGTATAATTGCTTCACAACGCTGTGTTAGTTTCTGCTGTAAAACAAAGTGAATCAGCTATATGTATACATATATCCCCATATTCCCTCCTTCTTGCGTCTCCCTCCCACCCTCCCTATCCCACCCCTCTAGGTGGTCACAAAGCACCGAGCTGATCTCCCTGTGCTAAGCAGCAGCTTCCCACTAGCCATCCATTTTACATTTGGTAATGTACATATGTCAATGCTACTCTTTCACTTCGTCCCAGCTTCCCCTTACCCTGCTGTGTCCTCAAGTTTGTTCTCTACATCTGTGTCTTTATTCCTGCCCTGCCACTAGGTTCATCAGTACCGTTTTTTTAGATTCCATATATATGCGTTAGCATACGGTATTTGTTTTTCTCTTTCTGACTTACTTCACTCTCTATGACAGACTCTAGGTCCATCCACCTCATTACAAACAACTCAATTTCGTTCCTTTTTAATGGCTGAGTAATATTCCATTGTATATATATGCCACATCTTCTTATCCATTCATCTCTCAGTGGACACTTAGGTTGCTTCCATGTCTTGGCTATTGTAAATAGTGCTGCAATGAACATTGTGGTGCATGTATCTTTTTTTTAAATTTTATTTACTTTTTATACAGCAGGTTCTTATTAGTTATCTACTTTATACATATTAGTGTATATATGTCAATCCCAATCTCCCAATTCATCCCACCACCACCACCCACACCCCTGCTTTCCCCCCCTTGGTGTCCATACATTTGTTCTCTACATCTGCGTCTCTATTTCTGCCTTGCAAACCTGTTCATCTGTACCATTTTTCTAGGTTCCACATATGTGCATTAATATATGATATTTGTTTCTCTCTTTCTGACTTACTTGACTCTGTATGACAGTCTCTAGATCCACCCACGTCTCTACAAATGACCCAATTTCATTCCTTTCTATGGCTGAGTAATATTCCATTGTATATATATGCCACATCTTCTTTATCCATTCATCTGTCGATGGACACTTAGGTTGCTTCCATGTCCTGGCTATTGTAAGTAGTGCTGCAGTGAACATTGTGGTGCATGTATCTTTTTAAAAAAAATAAATTTATTTATTTATTTTTGGCTGCGTTGGGTCTTCGTTGCTATGCCCGGGCTTTCTCTAGTTGCGGTGAGCGGGGGCTACTCTTCGTTGCCATGCACGGGCTTCTCATTGCGGTGGCTTCTCTTGTTGTGGAGCACAAGCTCTAGGCATGTGGGTTTCAGTAGTTGTGGCACACAGGCTCAGTAGTTGTGGCTCACAGGCTCTAGGGCGCAGGCCCAGTAGTTGTGGCGCACGGGCTTAGTTGCTCCGCGGCATGTGGGATCTTCCCAGACCAGGGCTCAAATCCGTGTCCCCTGCATTGGCAGGCGGATTCTTAACCACTGCGCCACCAGGGAAGCCCACATGTATCCTTTTGAATTATGGTTTTCTCAGGGTATATGCCCAGTAGTGGGATTGCTGGGTCATATGGTAGTTCTATTTTTAGCAGTATCCTTTATAGATATCTTTTATTGATTTCCAGTATGTTCTGAAAACATACTTTTAATGATCACTATTCTTTAAAATCCATTGAGGTTTTTTTCTTTTAGTGGCCCATGATATGATTTATCTTTATGAATGTTCCATGTGCAATTGAGAATAATGTGTTGAGTGGCGTTTATACACACACACACACACACACACACACACACCAATTAAGTCAGATTGGTTGATAGTGCTGTTCAGGTAACCTATAGCTTTACTAATCTTCTGCCTACATGTTCTGTCAGTTACCTAGAGAGGAGTGTTGAAGTCTCTGATTGTAGTTGTGTATTTGTCCTTTTCTCCTTTCAGTAGTATCAGTTTTTGTCCAAATTTTTTTTTTGGCTGCGTTGGGTCTTCATTGCTGTACACAGGCTTTCTGTAGTTGCAGCGAGCGGGGGCTGCTCTTTGTTGAGGTGTGTGGGCTTCTCATTGTGGTGGGTTCTCTTGTTGCAGAGCACAGACTCTAGGCGCATGGGCTTCAGTAGTTGCAGCACGCAGGCTTCAGTAGTTGTGGTGCGCAGGCTCAGTAGGTGTGGCGCTCGGGCTTAGTTGCTCTGCAGCATGTGGGATCTTCCTGGACCAGGGATCGAATCCATGTCCCCTGCATTGGCAGGCGCGCCACCAGGGAAGTCCCTGTCCAATGTATTTTTAAGCTCTGTTATATATCTTATTTGAGAATTGACCTCTTTATTATGTAATGATCCTCTTTATTTCTAATAGTGTTCTTTGTCCTGAAGTTTTTGCTGGTGTTATTATAGCTACTCTGGCACAATATTTTACTATTTTTTCTTTAAACACCCAGTTATCTTTCTTCTTTCTTTAATTTATTTATTTTTCACTGCATTTGGTCTTCATTGCTGCGCGCGGGCTTTCTCCATTTGCGGTGAGTGGGGGCTACTCTTTGTTGCGGTGCATGGGCTTCTCATTGTGGTGGCTTCTCTTGTTGTGGAGCACAGGCTCTAGGCCTGTGGGCTTCAGTGGTTGTGGCACACAAGCTCTAGAGCGCAGGCTCAGTAGTTGTGGCGCACAGGCTTAGTTGCTCTGTGGCATGTGGGATCTTCACGGACCAGGGCTCGAACCCATGTCCCCTGCATTGGCAGGCAGATTCTTAACTACTGCGCTGCCAGGGAAGCCCCCAGTTATCTTTTAGGTCAATTAAATATAGGAAAAATCATGTATTTTACCTTCATTTATTTCTTTTTAGCATTCTTGATTTATTTGTGGAGATCCATGTTTCACCCTAATATATTTCTTCAGCCTGAGGAACTTCTTTAAGATTTCTTGTAGAGTAAGACTTCTGGCTATGATTTCCATCATTATTTTTATTTTTCTGAGAAAGTCTTTATTTCTTTTTCATTTTAAAAGTTAGCCTTATGGAGATAAAATTTACATACTGTAAAATTGACCTTTTTTAAGTGTACACTTCAGTGATTTTTAGTGAATTTGCAGAATCATACAACCATCACCCAAATCCACTTTTAGAATTCTGTCATCACCCCCAAAGATCCCCATACCATAGGTCAGTCACCTTTCCGCCCCCAACCCCAGGCAACCAGTAATATTCTTTCTATGCCGATAGATTTGCCCTCTTTGGAATTTCACGTAAATTGAATTGTACAATATTGAGTGTTTTGCGTCTGGCTTCTCTCACTTAGCATAATGTTTTTGAGGTTCATCCATTTTGTAGCATGTATCGGTTTTTTGTTCCAGTATTCCACTGCATGGATATAGCATAGTTTATTTATCTGTTTACTAGTTGATGAACACTTGAATTGTTTTCACTTTTTGGCTTTTATAAGTAATGCTTTTATGAACATTCGCTTACAAGTCTTTGTGTGGACATATGTTTTCTTTTTACTTCATACCTAGGAGTAAAATTTCTGGTTTGCATGATAAACTTATATGTAACATTTAAAAAATGTTTATTTCAGTAAATTAAACTATTTTTTGAAGAGATTGAATAAACTATTTAAGATACAATGTTTATATAATACTAGTCATTATCTATTTTGTTCCAGGTGATGATTTTTTAAATGTGAAACTACTCCTGTGTCATCAGACTATTATACCTTTTACAGCAGAAGCAGAGTGCACTATGTTTTACCTTTTAAGGAGCTGACTGCCAAGCTGTTTTCCAAAGTGGCTGGACCAGTTTACATTGGCACCAGCAATGGCACCTTGCATTTTTTTAAAGATATTTTCTGGGTATAGACTTCTGAGTTGCATGGTTTCTGATGAGAAATTTGATGTAATTCTTATTTTTCTCTCTCTATGTAAAGTTTCTTTTTTCTCTGGCTGCTTTCAAGATTTTCTCTTTCGTTTTCAGTAGTTTGAATATATGCCAAGAGGTGGTTTACTGGGGGCTCTGAACCTCTTGCATTTGTGGTTTGGTGTGTGTCATTTAATTTTGGGAAATTCTCACCCATTATGTTGTCATAAAATAAAAAATAAAAATAAAATAATCTCTCATCCCTCTGTCTTCTGGGATTCCAATTGGACTCATACTAGACTGTTTTATATTATCTTGGATATTCTTCTAAATTTTCTTTGTGTTTCAATTTGGGTAATTTTTGTTGACTGATCTTCAAGTTCACTGATTCTTTCTTTGGCTGTGTTGAGATTACTGGTGAGCCCATTGAAGGTATTCTTTATCTCTGCTACTGTGCTTTTCATTTCTAGCATTTCTATTTTGTTCTTTCTTAGTGTGTGTTTTTCTACTGCAGTTACCTGCTTATCTTGCATAATGTCCACCATTTCCATTTGAGCCTTTAACATGTTAACCATAATTATTTAAAATTCCTTGTCTGATAGCTCCAGTGTCTGTGTCATATCAGATTCTGGTTCTGATGATCACTTTGTTTCTTGGGAATGTGATTTTTCTTACCTTTTTGTGTGTTTTTATTTGTTTGTTTGAAGCCAAACATATCGTGTAGGCCAGTAGAGAATGAGGTATGAAGATTTTATGCCTGGCAATGGGCACATGTTTCCTTCTGCTGGGTCTTTAGAACAGAGTTTTGAGTTAACCTGGTTAGGAGTTGGATTGGGTTTGAGGTTGTTGTTGCTATGTCCACCCTCAGTGTACGACAGACTTCAAATTCCTATGGTGATTCCTTGTGCTTAACATGAGAGTTGGTTTTCCAGAGCAATGTCTTTTCGACACTGAACTTTAGGTCTTCCCTTTACACTGTGCCTCAGATGGTATCTTTGCATACTCTGTTTCCTCTTCTGTCCCTTTCCCAGTACTATTATGCTGTTACTAGTTACTTGAATTTATTTAGTTAGTGATGTGGGGAACTGGGATGTGGGCATTTTCTGTTGTTCTGCCCAAATCTCAGTCTTAGGTGCTAAGTCCACGGTATGGCCTCAGGAGTATGTGGTTCTGTGCCCAGTGTATATTTCTGCCCTTCCCCCAGGAGTAGTATTTTTTCCCCATTTGCTTCTCCCAGCTGCAGTGAATTTCCACCATTGCCCTAGAGTGTGTTGTCCTTTCCCCACAGAGAAAGGCATTGTTTTCCCTGGGGGAGATAGAGGAAATGCATGGGGTTGAGATTCGTATTCCTCCTGCATGGCTAACGCTCCTCTCTTCAAGGACCGCATCGCAGTGGTCCATTCTTAGGGCTCTTTCTGAGCTTTTCTGAAAGCCCCCAGCAGGATTCGTGGAGAAAGCGCTTGCAACAGAGTGCAGACCCCCCAGTCTCTGAGGCCCTCAGAGCCTTCCTCCTATCCTGCCAGTCCATAACCTGCCTTCACCAGTTCATTAGTGTTTGTTTCTAGCGGAACTCTTCTTACTGGTTTCTGGTAAGCTTACCCCAGATCAGTGAGTGCTCACGTCTCCTCTCCTCTGGTAGGGACTGTATCTCCTCAGATTTTGGGCAAGTGTGCTGCTCTGCAAACTCGGCTCTCCAATGCAGTAGAAAAATTCATGAATTTGAAGTTAATCTGGCTTATTTTTTGTCTTAACTATGGGAGTGACGTTTCTTCCACCTTACTTCATCCCAGAGTAGAAGATGAAGTTTTAGATTTTCTCAAGCCCACATTGCTCAGCCTCTCAAACGCCTTGTAGTTACTCCTCCATCGGCGTGTACAGAACCCTTCTTTCCTGTGACTTTTGTTCCTAAAATGTTCTGCTGTGCTTTGCAGTAAATACATGTTGACTATTTTGGGGTATTCCTATTTTCAGGTATTTCAGATGCCATTTTTTTTTTTTTTTTTTTTTTGGTCGGCGGCCCCTCCCTTCTTTGGCCTTTCCCCTTTGGGAGCACAGGCTCCGGACGCGCGGGCTTAGTGGCCATGGCTCACGGGCTCTGTTTGTGTTCGGGATGCGGGATCTTCCCGGACCAGGGCTTGAACCCGTGTCCCCCCATCGGCAGGCGGACTCTCAACCACTGCGCCACCAGGGAAGCCCGCAGGTGCCATTTTTATCCCTTCCTCCTCTCGGCAGATGCTGACACTTCACTGTTTCATGGCTGTTAGTGGATGATGTCTACCTGGTCATATTTTGGGTTTCATTGGGGGATGTTTTGTTGTTTTGTTGTTTATGGGTTGTTGTTCTATTATTCTAGCAGTTTATCTGTTTTATGTGAGAGATTCAAATTTAGGGAGATTCAGACCCATGATGCCACGCTGCTTAAAATCTTGCCTTCGTTTTTGGAAAGACACTTTTCCAGGGTTTAAAATTCTAGTTTGACAGTCTCTTTTTTTTTTCTTTAGTTTTTCAGTTAATGCAGTTTCAGAGTTTGGTAAATATCTTGAGGGGAAAACTGGCAGAATATTGGGCTCAGTTTCCCCTCTTTCTTTCTACCAGTGCTCTGCTGGTTTCTCTCCTCTTAGTAGAGGTCCTCAGTTCATGTTCTCACTCATATCCCCACCCGTTTACCTCATGCCCAGAATCCTCAAACATTCTGAGGAAAAAAATGGCTGCAGAGTGTCATTGCCTCTCTTTTCCAAAGTCCTGGCTGCCTCGTCATGCTCTAGTGCCTTCAAACAGACATTTTAAAATTTTATCTGGATTTCTTGGTTATTCTCGGTGAAAGTATTAGTCTACTACAAGTTACTCCATCACATTCATAATCAGAAGTCCACCTGTTTTCTGAGTATTTGCAAACTAAATTTCTTCATGAACTGCAATAATTGCTGAAGGGAGACATTTTGGGAGATTCCTTTTCATATAGATTCATCACTGCTTTTCAAGAAGAAAGACTCTTAAAGATGAACAAATATGACTGAGACTGAGGGAGACTGTTACATTAGTACATCATTTCCCTGACCTCTGTTTTAGCATGAAAAAGGTAAGGAGTTATTTAAGTTAGTACCAGATTAATTAGGTTAGAAACTAGTTTTTCATAGATATCAGTCCTAACTTCCGTACTGTTGGGGTCTGAATGCATGAGGCAGTGCTACTTTCCGGTCATTAGAAGCCCACAGTAGTGCTTCTACTCAAAATTCTTTCCCCTTGGTGTATTAATTCTTCTAGTAAAACACAAATAATACTCGGTTTTCTTCTCAAGGACTCAGACATAGGCACTCGCAGTAAATCACAGGGGCCATGTCCTGCTTTGGAGATAGAGGGCTTCATGCTGAGGAATCTACCAGGGAAGAGGAACTCCCTCAAGAATAGAATTTACTCTGCTAATTATTATGCTTCCTGCCACAGTGCCACAGATACCCTTGACTGTATGTTCCACAGCTGTGAAGAATGTTTCAAGAGAAAATTAGATTGTGTCTTCTGCAAGGTCTTCATCCTGGAGGCTCTCCAGAAAGGGTGATAGGGCTTCAGAAAAACAGAAAAATATCTTCTGTTCACAGGTGTTGTGTTTCCATAAAAGGAGTGTTTGGATCTTAGCTCTACTATTCACCAGCTGCATGACCTTGCGCCACTGACTCACCTCTGCATAAATTTCCTCATCTCTGAAGTCATTCTAACTACATTGGCTTCATAAAGCTGTTGTGAAGATCAACTGTAATAGTGGGAGGGAAAGTCATCTGTAGATTTCAAAGTGCAGCATACCAGAGATTGGGGTGAGCCCTATTGTTTCACCCCCCCTTTAGTATTCCTCGAGTCCTGGGGCTGGAAGAGATCAATCCCACATTTCATCTAATACAGTAATCTTCTTTGCAATGTCCCAGACAGATAGCCTTTTAGCTTCTGCATTCAGAGCTCTTTCAGAGATGGGATAGCTTTCCCTTATGCTTGTCTGCTAGCCCATACGCTGAGTCCCGGGATACCTGGAACTTCTCATCTCCTGTGACTGAGGAGGGAAGAGCAATGAAGACTTCAGAAGCCCAGAGCTATGCTGTGTGTTGAGTTTTGCCCTGCTTCTGATCTGGGACACTTGCAGCTTCCTGTTGGGATGTCTAGTCAGCTCTGAAAATGGGTTTGGTTTAATCTAGACCCCCTTCTCTAAACACATGGCAATTCCTAAGGGAAGGCAAGGGCTCGTCCACCCCTCCACGGCTTCTGTGGGTCTTTGGGATGGTTCTTCCCCTGAAAGGTCAAAATCACTTGTGTTTCTGGTAAGAACTGGAAACATCTAGTGACCTAAGTAGTGACTCTACAGGATGGGGAAGAAGAACTACTTAAGAAGCAGGAGGAACTGTTTAGCACCTATCAGATGAGCTAACTGACTAATTTATGCTGGCCATTTTTTTTTTTTTTTTTTTTTTTGCGGTATGTGGGCCTCTCACTGTTGTGGCCTCTCCCGTTGTGGAGCACAGGCTCCGGAAGCGCAGGCTTAGTGGCCATGGCTCACGGGCCCAGCTGCTCCGCGGCATGTGGGATCCTCCCGGACCAGGGCACGAACCCGCGTCCCCTGCATTGGCAGGTGGACTCTTAACCACTGTGCCACCAGGGAAGCCCCATGTTGAGATTTTAATTAGTTTGTTTGGTTGGTGGCTTATTATTATTACCTGCAAAGAATGTTATTTACAAGTTTATTCATTACTTGGATATATCTGTGTTCCTAAACTATCATTTCTAACCTTCTCTCATCCCATTTGCATTTTCCTAAGAATGCCTTCAGTTAATCTTTTTTTTTTAACATCTTTATTGGAGTATAATTGCTTTACAATGGTGTGTTATTTTCTACTTTATAACAAAGTTAATCAGTTATACATATGCTCCCATATCTCTTCCCTGTTGCATCTCCCTCCCTCTCACCCTCCCAGCATCATTACTTCTCATTCTGTAGGTGGAAATAATAAAGCATGGAGAGGCAAACATATTTGCCGAGACAGTGATTCTCAACTCCATTTTGGGGGCATTCCAGGGTGTCTCATAGGATCTCACAAAATTGCTCTAAAATTCTCAAAACCAAATTCATCTTAATTGGCTTTAATTTTTTAGAAAAAATTTCCAGCATTTTAGGGTAGGGTCAGTGAGTTTTACAAAAAAAATTTTTTTAAGTAAGACCAATGAAACGTCAAAATTACAAAAACGTTTGGGAAGCAGTGGACTAGTGAGTACCAGAACAAGCATTAAAATAATCCAGGTCAGGTACTGAGATGTATAAACTCGTGACTCATCCTCCATGGATCTGTATTTCCAAAGGCAGTGCGTTATGTGATGGCACAGCTAAAGATGCTTCTCTTCTGGGCAAGCTTTGCACAGCACTTGGGAAGGATCCTAATGGCCTTTTGTGATGACCTGATTTTTTTCACTGCTAGAGAGGTGAGAAAATATATGTACACTTGAACAGTGAGAATTTTAATTTGGCTGGACCACAGGCTCATTATGGGGGAATTATGTCAAATATGCTTGGAAAGGTAGGTTGGGGCCACATTTTGAGGGACCTTGAATACTAAACTGAGGTGTTGCAACATTTTTGATAGGCACTTTGGAAGCAGTGAAGATTTTTAAGCACGGGTTGGAGGAGAAAAGGCCGTATGAAATGGCCAGAGTTAGACTCCAAGGCTATTAATATGGCTAGAATGTGTAGGTTTGGCCAAATTGAGACAGTGAAGATGGAGAGATCCCTCAGAAACTTGCAGTGATCTGGATGAAAGGTGTTATGGAGGTTGTCCACCTTTATTATGAGCTTTGTCACTGTGCTGGTGTTTAAAAGCAGGTGGTGGGAATTCCATGGTGGTCCAGTGGTTAGGACTCCACACTTTCACTGCCGGGCCCAGGTTCAATCCCTGGTCAGGGAACTAAGATCCTGTAAGCCCTGTGGCACGGCCTAAATAAATAAATAAAAACAGGTGAGGTGTCACCTCTTGAATTCCACAGACTTTCTTGTTATGCTGGCTAAGATTTTGCCTAAAATCTTAAAAAAAAAAAACTAAAAAAAAAAAAGCTTTGCCTTGCCTTTCAGAGGTTCAAAGGCACTTACTTGTTCAGAATGTGCTTCTCAAGCTGTGTATAGTACTCTTGGCATCATGAAGTGTATGTAGTTCCGTGGAGCTCCGCATCCAGTTTGACCATCTCCAGTTTACTGCATTGGAAGAGAGGGCATCACTTCACACAGACCAACTCTGATCAGTTTCACCCATGCATGCTCTCAGATGTGCTGTGTGTGAGCTTGAACAGCGGGGCCTCAGTCCATTCTGACGCGGGAAATGGAGCATTTCCCTGTGATGTTTGACAGCCACTATTTGGCTTATATTTGAAGAGGAAAATAAAATAATTTTTTTGGAAAATATACTAATTTTGACCTCAGTTTTTCTACCCCTGAAAGCTTTTTTCTAAGAACACTAGTCAGTGGCTTGGGATACCCAGCAAATATTTACAGGATTAATTTGTTTCAATGAAAAAAAGTTATTTTTCCATACCTTTCATTATATGAACTTTTGGCAAAGGAAATTTCTCACTTTACATACTTCTTATAATAGACAAATTCCATCATCTCTCCACTAAGAGAAACAATGCTGAAAATAGTAGAATAATTCTAAAGTTATGGGAGTAACATAGTATCCACAGAAACCTTGAGTAAGTACCATGAACCTTGACCCTTATGATTAATTTGTAAGTCCTTGGCAGTGAGATGAGATGTGTTTTTTCACTGTGAAGCAAAGGAAACCTATCGTGTAACAAGTAAGTTTGTATACTGATGCTATATTGACTTTGTTGCTACCATGTCCTTACACAGACAGTTCATCTGGTCCCCACTGCTCCAGTTATTGTGATGAGTTGTGTATTTTTATTTCAAAGAAGATCTCTTTGAATTATTTTATTTCTATTTTGACCTACTTTAATCACTGCCCAGGTCTGCCCCATTCCACTAGGTGACACTCTTACCCATGAAACGACTTTAGTCATATCATCACCAGTAGTGGGCTGGGTTGTGCTTTTCTGTGAGGATGAAACACTTCTGGGTTGCTGGTATCCTTGCTCCCTACTCCTGAACTAGGCATCAAGATTCTGTTTCATACCTGCCTGCAAAGTCTCGTAAATGTTAATTGGTGCTATGGTAGGCACAGGGGCAAGATTTGAGCTAAACCACGGTCCCAGCCCTCCAGAAGCTCGCAGTGTAGTGGCAGGGGGCAGATTGCTGAAGAGCTAGAGAAGGGGGCCATGGCAGGGAAGGAAATGCTTTTGACTGGAAGCTCTGCATGACTAGAGGTTGTGAAGGCCTGGAGGTCCGAGACTCTGAATTGGGTGGCTGTTGGCATAGGGTGAGGGGCTCCCTGGCATGCAATGGAATGGAGAGACTAGCATCATTGCATTATTTCACTGGTAGTGCCTCTGGGTTCAACCCTGGAGGCCATAGAGGAAAGCAATGGCTGTGGCTGCTTCCTCCCATCCCAGAACTAACTAGGCTCTCCCACAGTCTCAGAGATAGACGATCAGAGGTTTCCCCACTGTTCCTGAACCAATGACTGGAAATATCTATAGCTCTCTCATTTGGTTTTATTTATCTTATTTTTTATTTTTGGAAAATTTTTTTAAAAATATAGAAAATCACACCCACGAAAGTAACCACCACCTATGTTCTACCAACAAGAATTAATCATTCTTATCATCTTGATATATTGGTTTCCGAAGTTTTCTGTTTATCCGTGATATTAATATATTGCCCCTATTCTCACTTATTTTAATCTATATTCTTCCCATTCATAACAGGACCAGTTCTTGGATTCAGTTATGGAATGCCAACATGCTTAGATATAAATGCCTCACAGCATGATGGCAGCAGAGAGTTGCTCCTCAAATGCAAACTTAAATTTTTTCTGGAGTTTAAAATTACATTGTAGAAAAAGTGCGAAATGCAGAAAGATGAAAATAAATTACCTGTAGCCCTACCACTTGGAGAGAACCAGAGTTGATGTTCATTTTGGTATATTTCCTTCCATTCTTTTTTCTATTTATACATAGTTTAAAAAAAATTAGCTTTGCATTGTATTTAATATTTTATAATCTACCTTTTCACTGAATGTTTTATGATTTAAATGTTCTTCTACCTCATGATTTTTAATAGTTGCCCAGTATTCCATCCTATAGCTATAGCTAGAGTTATGTCATACTTTATAATTACTATTGCTAGACATTAAATTGGTCTCCCTTTTTGGTTATTATAGTAATGTATGTTCTTGTGTGAATGTATGACTATTAGAATAAATTTCTAGAAGTAGAACTTCTCAAAGAGTATGAACATTAAAAGGAACTCTTTCACTGAATTTTTGTTTATCAAAGTAATATATGTTTACTATAGACCATGTAGAAATCACACATATACAAAAAAGAGAATGAAAAAGGATGTAAACGTCACCCATATTTTTACCACTCAGAGGTAATCACTATTAACATCTTATTATAATCCTTCAGTCTTCTTTTCTCTATATTCTGCGTCCTCTTTCATGAGCTTTTTACTTAATATATTCTGAACATTCTTTCAAGTTCATTATTCTACACTTTCAGTGGTTAACTAGCATTTCATTGTATGAAAGTATAATTTATTTGACCAACTCGCTACTGTTAGACATTTAGGTTATTTTTTTCCCTACTGCAAACAATGTAGATATGAGTATTCTGTTGCTAAGTCTTTGCAAAAACCCCAATTGCTTCTTTTAAATAAATTCTTAGATGTGCAATTATTGGTTCCACATGTAGGCACATTTTTCAGGCTTTCAATGAGTATTGCTAAACCACCCTATAATAATTGTCATGTTAGAGGTAGAGTATGGGCATGCCCCTTTTGTCTGAATTCTTGAAATCACTGAATTTTTGGCTGATTTGACTGCAAAGAATTAATATACTATTTTTTTTTACTTTTATTTTATTTTTTTAACATCTTTATTGGAGTATAATTGCTTTACAATGGTGTGTTAGTTTCTGCTGTATAACAAAGTGAATCAGCTATATGTATACATATATCCCCATATCCCCTCCCTCTTGCATCTCCCTCCCACCCTCCCTATCCCACCCCTCTAGGTGGTCACAAAGCACTGAGCTGACCTCCCTGTGCTATGCGGCTGCTTCCTACTAGCTAGCTATTTTATATTTGGTAGTGTATATATGTCCATGCCACTCTCTCACTTCGTCCCAGCTTACCCTTCCCCCTCTGCATATCCTGAAGTCTATTCTCTACGTCTGCCTCTTTCTTCCTGTCCTGCCCCCTAGGTTCTTCAGAACCTTTTTTTTTTTTTTTTTTACATTCCATATATATATGTTAGTGTATGGTATTTGTTTTTCTCTTTCTGACTTACTTCACTCTGTATGGCAGACTCTATGTCCATCTACGTCACTACGAATAACTCAATTTCGTTTCTTTTTAAGGCTGAGTAATATTCCATTGTATGTATGTGCCACATCTTCTTTATCCATTCATCTGTTGATGGACACTTAGGTTGCTTCCATGTCCTGGCTCTTGTAAATACAGCTGCAATGAACATTGTGGTACATGACTCTTTTTGAATTATGGTTTTCTCAGTGTATATGCCCAGTAGTGGGATTGCTGGGTCATATGGTAGTTCTATTTTTAGTTTTTTAAGGAACCTCCATACTGTTCTCCCTAGTGGCTGTATCAATTTACATTCCCACCAACAGTGCAAGAGGCTTCCATTTTCTCCACACCCTCTCCAGCATTTATTGTTTGTAGATTTTTTGATGATGGCCATGCTGACGGTGTGAAGTGATACCTCATTGTAGTTTTGATTTGCATTTTTCTAATTATTAGGGATGTTGAGCATCCTTTCATGTGTTCGTTGGAAATCTGTATAATTTCATCGGAGAAATGTCTATTTAGGGCTATTGCCCATTTTTGGATTGGGTTGTTTGTTTTTTTGATATTGAGCTACATGAGCTGCTTGTATATTTTGGAGATCAATCCTTTGTCTGTTGTTTCATTTGCAAATATTTTCTCCCATTCTGAGGGTTGTCTTTTCACCTTCTTTATAGTTTCCTTTGCTGTGCAAAAGCTTTTAAGTTTAATTAGGTTACATTTGTTTATTTTTGTTTTTATTTCTATTTCTCTAGGAGGTGTGTCAAAAAGGATCTTGCTGTGGTTTATATCATAGAGTGTTCTGGCTAGGTTTTCCTCTGAGAGTTTTATAATGTCTTTAATCCATTTTGAGTTTATTTTTGTGTATGGTGTTAGGGAGTGTTCTAATTTCATTCTTTTACATGTAGCTGTCCAGTTTTCCCAGCAACACTTATTGAAGAGGCTGTCTTTTCTCCATTGTATATTCTTGCCTCCTTTATCAAAGATATGTGCGTGGGTTTATCTCTGGGCTTTCTATCCTGTTCCATTGATCTATATTTCTGTTTTTGTGCCAGGACCATACTGTCTTGATTACTGTAGCTTTATAGTATAGTCTGAAGTCAGGGAGCCTGATTCCTCCAGCTCCGTTTTTCTTTCTCAAGACTGCTTTGGCTATTCGCGGTCTTTTGTGTTTCCATACGAACTGTGAAATTTTCTGTTCTAGTTCTGTGAAAAATTCCATTGGTAGTCTGATAGGGATTGTGTTGAATCTATAGATTGTTTTGGGTAGTATAGTCATTTTCACAATGTTGATTCTTCCAATCCAAGAACATGGTCTATCTCTCCATCTGTTTGTATCAACTTTAATTTCTTTCATCAGTGTCTCATAGTTTTCTGCATACAGATCTTTTGTCTCCTTGGGTAGGTTTATTCCTAGGTATTTTATTATTTTTGTTGCAGTGGTTAATGGGAGTGTTTTCTTAATTTCTCTTTCAGATTTTTCATCATTAGTTTATAGGAATGCGAGAGATTTCTGTGCATTAATTTTGTATCCTGCTACTTTACCAGATTCATTGATTAGCTCTTGTAGTTTTCTGGTGGCATCTTTAGGATTCTCTATGTATAGTATCATGTCATCTGCAAGCAGTGACAGTTTTACTTCTTCTTTTCCAATTTGGATTCCTTTTATTTTTTTTTTCTTCTCTGATTGCTGTGGCGAAAACTTCCAAAACTATGTTGAATAAGAGTGGTGAGGGCTTCCCTGGTGGCACAGTGGTTGAGAGTCCGCCTGCTGATGCAGGGGACACGGGTTTGTGCCCCGGTCTGGGAAGATCCCACATGCCGCAGAGCGGCTAGGCCCGTGAGCCATGGCCGCTGAGCCTGCACATCTGGAGCCTGTGCTCTGCAATGGGAGAGGCCACAGCAGTGAGAGGCCCGTGTACCGCAAAAAAAAAAAAAAGAGTGGTGAGAGTGGGCAACCTTGTCTTGTTCCTGATCTTAGTGGAAATGCTTTCAGTTTTTCACCATTGAGAACGATGTTGGCTGTGGGTTTGTCATATATGGCCTTTATTATTTTGAGGTAAGTTCCCTCTGTGCCTACTTTCTGTAGGGTTTTTTATCATAAATGGGTGTTGAATTTTGTCAAAAGCTTTTTCTGCATCTATTATGATGATCATATGGTTTTTCTCCTTCAATTTGTTAATATGGTGTATCACATTGATTGATTTGCATATATTGAAGAATCCCTGCATTTCTGGGATGAACCCCACTTGATCATGGTGTATGATCCTTTTAATGTGCTGTTGGATTCTGTTTGCTAGTATTTTTGTTGAGGATTTTTGCATCTATGTTCATCAGTGATATCGGCCTGTAGTTTTCTTTTTTTGTGACATCTGGTTTTGGTATCAGGGTGATGGTGGCCTCGTAGAATGAGTTTGGGGGTGTTCATCCTTCTGCTATATTTTGGAAGAGTTTGAGAACGATAGGTGTTAGCTCTTCTCTAAATGTTTGATACAATTCACCTGTGAAGCCATCTGGTCCTGGGCTTTTGTTTGTTGGAAGATTTTTAATCACAGTTTCAATTTCAGTGCTTGTGTTTGGTCTGTTTATACTTTCTATTTCTTCCTGGTTCAGTCTCGGAAGGTTGTGCTTTTCTAAGAATTTGTACACTTCTTCCAGGTTGTCCACTTTATTGGCATAGAGTTACTTGTAGTAATCTCTCATGATCCTTTGTATTTCTGCAGTGTCAATTGTTAACATCTCCTTTTTCATTTCTAATTCTATTGATTTGAGTTTTCTCCCTTTTTTTCTTGATGAGTCTGGCTAATGGTTTATCAATTTTGTTTATCTTCTCAAAGAACCAGTTTTTAGTTTTATTGATCTTTGGTATTGTTTCCTTCATTTCTTTTTCATTTATTTCTGATCTGATCTTTATGATTTCTCTCCTGCTAACTTTGGGGTATTTTTGTTTTGTTTTGTTCTTCTTTGTCTAATTGCTTTAGGTGTTAAGTTAGGTTGTTTATTTGAGAGTTTTTTGTTTCTTGAGGTAGGATTGTATTGCTATAACCTTTCCTCTTAGAACTGCTTTTGCTGCATCCCATAGGTTTTGGGTCGTCGTGTTTTCATTGTCATTTGTTTCTAGGTATTTTTTGATTTCCTCTTTGATTTCTTCAGTGATCTCTTGGTTATTTAGTAGCGTATTGTTTAGTCTCCATGTGTTTGTATTTTTTACAGATTTTTTCCTGTAATTGATATCTAGTCTCATAGGGTTGTGGATGGAAAAGATACATGATATGATTTCAGTTTTCTTAAATTTACCAAGGCTTCATTTGTGACCCAAGATATGATCTATCCTGGAGAATGTTTCATGAGCACCTGAGAAGAAAGTGTATTCTGTTGATTTTGTCTGTTCTTCTGCCTCAGTTATTCTGCTATTGATTCCTTCTAGAGAATTTTTAATTTCATTTATTGTGTTGTTCATCACTGTTTGTTTGCTCTTTAGTTCTTCTAGGTCCTTGTTAAACCTTTCTTGCGTTTTCTCCATTCTGTTTCTAAGATTTTGGATCATCTTTACTATCATTATTCTGAATTCTTTTTCAGGTAGACTGCCTATTTCCTCCTCATTTGTTTGGTCTGGTGGGTTTTTACCTTGCTCCTTCATCTGCTGTGTCTTTCTCTGCCTTCTCATTTTGCTTAACTTATTGTGTTTGGGGTGTCCTTTTCACAGACTGCAGGTTCGTCGTTCCCATTGTTATTGGCGTCTGCCCCCCATGGGTAAGGTTGGTTCAGTGTGTTGTGTAGGCTTCCTGGTGGAGGGGACTGGTGCCTGTGTTCTGGTAGATGAGGCTGGATCTTGTCTTTCTGGTGAGTAGGACCATGTCTGGTGGTGTGTTTTGGGGTGTCTGTGAACTTATTAGGATTGTAGGCAGCCTCTCTGCAAATGGGTGGGGTTATGTTCCTGTCTTGATAGTTGTTTGGCATGGGGTGTCCAGCACTGTGGCTTGCTGGTCGTTGTGTGGAGCTGGGTCTTAGCATTGAGACGGAGATCTCTGGGAGAGCTTTTGCCAATTGATATTGCATGGTGCCGGGAGGTCTCTGGTGGACCCATGTCCTGAACTCGGCTCTCCCACCTCAGAAGTTCAGGCCTGACACCTGGCCAGAGCACCAAGACCCTGTCAGCCACACGGCTCAGAAGAAAAGGGAGGAAAAAAAAGAAATGAAATAAAATACAAGTTATTAAAATAAAAAATTTAAATAATTATTAAAATGAAAATGATAAAAATAAGAAAGAAGAGAGCAACCAAACCAATAAACAAATCCACCCATGATAACATGCGCCAAAAATTATACTAAAAAAACCAAAAAAATGGACAGAGAGAACCCTATGACAAATGGTAAAAGCAAACCTACACAGACAAAATCACACAAAGAAGCATACACATACACACTCACAAAAAGAGAAAAAGGAAAAATATATATATAAAAAGGAAGAGCAACCAAATCAATAAACAAATCTACCAGTGATAATAAGCTCTAAATACTAAATTAAGATAAACACAAAACCATAAACAAATTAGATGCAGAAAGCAAACCCCAAGTCTACAGTTGCTCCCAAAGCCCACCACCTCAATTTTGGGATGATTGGTTGTCTATTCAGGTATTCCACAGATGCAGGTACATCAAGTTGATTGTGGAGATTTAATCCGCTGCTCCTGAGGCCGCACAGAGGAATTTCCCTTTCTCTTCTTTATTCGCACAGTTCTTGGGGTTCAGCTTTGGATTTGGCCCAGCCTCTGCATGTAGGTCGCCCTCTGGTGTCTGTTCTTCGCCCAGACAGGAGGGGGTTAATGGAGCAGCTGATTAGGGGGCTCTGGCTCGCTCAGGCCGGGGGGAAGGGAGGGAGGGGTGTGGAAAGTGGAGCGAGCCTGCGGTGGCAGACACTGGCATGACGTTGCACCAGCTTGAGGGGCGCCATGTGTTCTCCTGGGGAAGTTGTCCCTGGATCATGGGACCCTGGCAGTGGCGGGCTGCACAGGCTCCCTGGAGGGGAGGTGTGGAGAGTGACCTGTGCTCGCACACAGGCTTCTTGGGGGCTACAGAAGCATTTCATGCCCGTCTCTGGTGTTCACGCTGATAGCCGTGGCTCGCGCTCGTCTCTGGAGCTTGTTTAGGCGGTGCTCTTAATCCCCTCTCCTCGTGCACCCAGAAACAACGGTCTCTTGCCTCTTAGGCAGGTCCAGACTTTTCCCCGGACTCCCTCCCAGCTAGCTGTGGCGCACTAGCCCCCTTCAGGCTGTGTTCACGCAGCCAACCCCAGTCCTCTCCCTGGGATATCACCTCCAAAGCCCGAGCCTCAGCCCCGGCGGGTGAGCAGACAAGCCTCTCGGGCTGGTGAGTGCCGGTCGGCACCGATCCTCTGTGCGGGAATCTCCCCGCTTTGCCCTCCGCACCCCTGTGGCTGTGCTCTCCTCCGCGGCTTCGAAGCTCCCCCCTCCGCCTCCCGCAGTCTCCGCCTGCGAAGGGGCTTCTAGTGTGTGGAAACCTTTCCTCCTTCACAGCTCCCTCCCACTGGTGCAGGTCCCGTCTCTATTCCTTTGTCTCTGTTTTTTCTTTTTTGTTTTGCCCTACCCAGGTGTGTGGGGAGTTTCTTGCCATTTGGGAAGTCTGAGGTCTTCTGTCAGCGTTCAGTGGGTATTCTGTAAGAGTTGTTCCACGTGTAGATGTATTTTTGATGTATCTGTGGGGGGAAGGTAATCTCCACATTTTACTCCTCCGCCATCTTGAAGGTCCCCTAATATCCTATTTTAAAATTTACATTTATTTGGTTACCAGTGAAGCTGCTTTTTTTTTTTCTTCTATTCTTTACTCTTTTGCCCAATTTTCTGTTCTGCTGTAGATATTTTTTCTTAAGAAATTTAAGAACTTCTTTGTTACTCATGCAGGTTTTCTCCTTTGGCTAGTTATTGTGATATACTGTGTGCCTAGATTTACTAATATTAAATTGTACTCCTGAAATAATTCCTCTTTCCTTATGGTGTAGTATTCTTTTTAAAAAATTAATTAATTTATTTTATTTATTTATTTTTGGCTGCATTGGGTCTTCATTGCTGCACGTGGGCTTTCTCTAGCTGTGGCGAGTGGGGGCTACTCTTCGTTGCGGTGTGCGGGTTTCTCATTGTGGTGGCTTCTCTTGTTGCAGAGCACGGGCTCTAGGCACGCAGGCTTCAGTAGTTATGGCACAAAGGCTCAGTAGTTGTGGCTCGCGGGCTCTAGAGCGCAGGCTCAGTAGTTGTGGCGAACGAGCTCTGTTGCTCCACGGCATGTGGGATCTTCCCAGACCAGGGTTCGAACCTGTGTCTCCTGCATTTGCAGGCGGACTCCTAACCACTGTGCCACCAGAGAAGTCCTGGTGTAATATTCTTTTTGTCTTGCTGAGTTTGGTTTGCTGGTATTTTATTTAGGATTTTTGCATCTATGTTCGTAAGTGACATTAATCTTCAGTCTTCTCTCTCTCAGTGTTTTGCGCATGTGTTTACCAGGTTTTGTGGGTAGGATAACTTTAGTTTTATAACATAATGGGGCTTAGTTCCTTCTTTTCCTCTATACTGGAAGCTGTATTTAGAGGATGGAAATTATCTGTTCCTTGTAAATGATAAAGAACTTACTCATAAAACTGTCTGGACACTATTATATTCATTGGAGGAAATATTTTTAAACAGCACAGGTTTTTTTCCCCATATTTTGTACATCTTTGTGATTCTAATTGGCTAAGTTTCCTAGAAAATCATCCATTTTTGAGATTTTCAAATTCATTAGCAATATCAAGATTTATTGAGATATAATGCACATACCATACAATTCATCCATTTAAAGTGGTTTTTAGTGTATTCACAGAGCTGTAGATTCACAACCATCACCACAATCATCACAATAAATTTTATAACAGTTTTAAAACCCCCGAAAGAAACCCTATAGCCATTAGCACTCACTCCGTTTCCCCTTTATTCTCCCTAGCCCTAGGCAACTACTAATCTGCTTTCCATCTCCATAGATTTGCCTCCTCTAGACCTTTCATATAAATGGAATCATATATTGTAATCTGTAGTCTTTTGTGTGACTGGATTCTCTCACTTAAGGTAATGTTTCCAAGGCTCACCCATGTATTAACATGGACTAGTACTTCGTTCTTTCTTTAATTTTTTTAAATTAATAGACTTTTATTTTTAGAAGTTTTAGTTTTACAGACAGTGAGCAGATATTACAGAGTTCCCACATACTCCCCTCTTCCCACTCCTCTGACCATAGTTTTTCCCACCAACATCTTGCATTGGTGTGGTTCATTTGTTACAAGTGATGAACCAATATTGAAACATTATTATTAACTAAAGTTCATAATTGACATTAGGGTTCGCTCTTTGTGTTGTACAGTTCTGTGGGTTTTGACAAATGCGTCATGTCACGTATCCGCCATTGCAGTATCGTATAGAATAGTTTTGATGAATAGTTGGAGCACAGGGGATTTTTGGTGCAGTGCAGTCCTTGCCTCCCCCAGAACCGCTAGCAAACCACTGCGTCTATGGCTTCATCTTTTCCAGAATGTCGTGTAGTTGGAATCATACAGTATGTAGCCTTTTCAGATTGTCTTCTCTTAGTAATATGCATTTGAGGTTCCTCCATGTCTCTTCAAGGTTTGATAGTTCATTTCTTTTTAGCACTGAATAATATTCCTTTGTCTGGATGGACAACAGTTTATTTATCCATACACTAACCAAAGGACATTTTGCTTGCTTCCAAGTCTTGGCAATTATGAATAAAGCTGCTGTACATGTCTGTATAGAGGTTTTTGTGTGGACATAAGTTTTCAACATGTTTGGGTAAATACCAAGGAGCATGATTGCTGGATCAAATAGTAGGAGTATGCTTGGTTTTGTAAGAAAGTGCCAAACTGTCCTCCAAATTGGCTGTACCATTTTGCATTCCCATCAGTGATGAACAAGAGCTCTAGCTGCTCTCCAGCCTTCCTAACATTTGGTGTTGTCAGCTGTTTAGATTTTAGCCATCCTAGTAGTGCATGGTAATATTTCATTATTGTTTTAATTTGTAATTCCTTAATTATATTTGATGTGGAGCATCTTTTCATATGCTTATTTGCCATCCATATGTCTTTTTTTGTGAAGTGTCCAGATCCTTTCCCCATTTTTAAATTGGATTGTTTGTTTTCTTACTGTTGAGTTTTAAGGATTCTTTGTATATTTTAGGTACAAGTCCTTTATCCTACATATTTTGCAAATATTTCTCCCAATCTGTGATTTCTCTTTTCATTCTTTCAACAATGTCCTTCACAAAGCATAATTTTTGTGTGTGTGTGTGTGTGTGTGTGGTACGTGAGCCTCTCACTGTTGTGGCCTCTCCTGTTGCGGAGCACAGGCTCCGGACGCACAGGCTCAGTAGTTGTGGCTCACGGGCCCAGCCGCTCCGCGGCATGTGGGATCTTCCCGGACCGGGGCACGAACCCGTGTCCCCTGCATCGGCAGGCGGACTGTCAACCACTGCACCACCAGGGAAGCCCCCAAAGCATAATTTTTTTAAATAAAGTATAATTCTTTTTTTATAGCTAAATGATATTCCATTGTATGGATATACCAGATTTTCTTTATGCATTTACTAGTTGGTGGACACTTGGGTTTTTCCCTTTTGGCTATTATAAATAGTGCTACTATGAATATTTGTGTACAAAATTTTGTTTGGGCATAACATTTTTCATTTCTCTTGGATAGATATCTAGGAGTGGAATTGCTGGATCATATGGCTACTCTATGTTTAGATTTTTGAGGAACTGCCAGACTTTTCCATAGAAACTGCCTGACTTCTCCAAAGCAACGGCACCACTTTACATTCCCACTAGCAATGTAGGAGGGGTTCCATTTTCTCCATATCCTCACCAACACTTGTTATTGTCAGTCTTTTTGATTACAGCCATAGTAGTGGGTATGAGGTAGTATCTCTTTGTGTTTTGATTTGCATTTCCCTAATGACTCAATGCTGAGCATATTTTCATGTGCTTCTTGGCCATTTGCATACTTTCTTTTCCTCTTCACTTTGATATTCTCTTCCATGAGAATGTCCCTGATTCCACTGATACCTTCATACACGTGTTTTTCAAATATTAACTTCCAGGGCTTCCCTGGTGGCGCGGTGGTTGAGAGTCCGCCTGCCGATGCAGGGGACATGGGTTCGTGTCCCGGTCCGGGAAGATCCCACATGCCGTGGAGCGGCTGGGCCCGTGAGCCATGGCCGCTGAGCCTGCGCGTCCAGAGCCTCTGCTCTGCACCGGGAGAGGCCACAACACTGAGAGGCCCGTGTACCGAAAAAAAAAAAAATTAACTTCCACATCTGAGCTTTCTCCTGAGATTGTCTCGGATTCCCATCTGCTTACTAGAGATTAATGTCCCGATTGCATCTCAGAATTAGTATATCCCAACTGAAACTCATCAGCTTTCCTCCCAAGCTATTTATTCTTTCTGCGTTTCTAATTCTGTTATTTATACCATTATTCTTCTAATCACCCGAACTTGAAACTTGTCATCATATCTGGATGTAAGAGAAATGGGATAGGGAAGAGTCGATTCATTACCAAGTTCTATGTTACTTTCATAATGTTTTGCATCTGTTTTCTCTTTATTCTCTCCTTCTTGATCTCTAACCTCTTTTGACTTTCTCAGTCTCTTATTCTCCTGGTTCTCTTACGTCTGATTATTTTATCTCAGGTTATTTTTACCTTAAATGACCTTAATTTTTACCTTAAATGTTATTTTTACCTTAAATGATCTGCCCGTTTCTTGACCATCTTCTGTGATCATTATAAATCTTCTGCCTTGGTTATTTTTACGTAATCCCAAGATGTGAACTATCATTTACACACTTATAACTCCCAAATATATATTTCTAGCTCTGAAATATCTTGAGAACTTCAGACACATGTATCCAACCATCTGCAGGACATCTCTATTTCACAGACTTCTCAAACTCAGAACAGTAATCCTTTGGTATCCACGGGGGATTGGTTCCTGCACTCCCGTGGATACCAAAATCTGAGGATGCTGAGTACCTTATATAAAATGACACAGTATTTGCGTATAACCTACGCACATCCTCCTGTGTACTTTAATCTCTAGATTACTTATAATACCTAATACACTGTAAACGCTATGTAAATACTTGTAAATACCATGTAAATGCTATGTAAATGTTTACCGAAGCATGGAAAATTCAAGTTTTGCTTTGGGGAACTTTCTGAAATTTATTTTTCAAATATTGTTGACATGTACTTTGTTGAATCCGTGGCTGTGGAACCTGTGGCTCTGCCAGCTGTATGGTTAAACTGAACTAGTCCCATCCCAGCTGCCCCCAAACTTGCTCTGCCTCTCGGTCGATGGCAATGCCATTGATCTGGGGTCCTTTAGGATAGAAATCTGGCCATCATTCCTTTTCTCTCCCTCTCCCCAAAAGCCACACATTTACCAAATCTATTCTATTGGAAAATTGCCCTGAATCCGCTGTTTGTACCCCATGCTGCTGCTTTGTTCTGGCTTTTATCGGCTCTCATGTAGACGGTTTCAGTGACCTGTGATCTGGTCTCTCACCATGCTCCACACCCCCTTCCACCAACGCGAAGTTATTTTCCAAACTGAAAATTTAGTCATGGCCATTTCACTGCAAAGAACAAACAGAAACAAGAACACCACTAGTAACAACAAAATAAAAACATGAAAATATTTAGAGTCGCCCCGGTGGCTCCTCAGCCTCCTGAAGCAGATCGTTCAAGCTCTCAGCCGGGCGCATTGATGTGCCTCCTGCCTACTTCTTTAGCTTCATTTCTCACGATGCCCCTCCCCCATCTTAGCTCAGGCTCCAGCAATATTCTTCTGGGATGTTTAACAAGTTCCCTCTGCTCAGACTCTTCTTCCTGCCTTGTCTGCCTTCTTCATCCTTCAAAAGCCCTGTCTGGGTGTCCCCTCTTCTGGAGAGCCTTTTCTGAGGCTTCCAGCTCTGGGATTCTTCTGGACTTCATACAGTGTCATATTGCAACTCTTTTGTTTATATGTCTGTCTTTCCTACTAGGCTGTGAGCTCTGCAGGGACAGATTTTGGCTGATTTTCCAGCTATGGAGTAGATGCTCAGTAAATATTTATTGAATGAGTGATTGAGACGGTCCACGGGCCGAATGTTATCCTGGAAGTCTAACTCCATATGTCTAGTGTGCAATAACATGATAGCACAGGTCTCATCTTTTATTTTCTCTTAGTCAAAGAGCTCAAAACTTGCACTTTCTTGGAGGTAGGCATGATCACCTGGCTGGTATCCAGAAGGAATGCTTGATAAGAACCTGCTTCAGTGAAAGTGGACTTATGCTTTCCGGGGGTCTGTACATAAAGGAAATGCTTCTGTCTCCTCTTTGCCTGGCTCTTGGCATAACTTCTGATAGCTCCCCCATGCTAGGAGTTACTTCTGAGCCAATGAGACATCAGATTGCATTAAGGGATTGGGCATTATATCACATGCTGTCATTGCTAGATGCCTGCAGAGTTTTGGGTTCTAAGAAGCAATTGTTGACTGGAATTTCCCCGTAGAGGATGAACAACTGTATGGGAGAGAGTGGGAGATTAGAACAGGTCCAAGAATCTTTAGTCCGAGGATTTTAGTGAGTTTGTGATCCCCTCTGGGCATGCAGGATACAAGCCCTCAAGAACAGCAGTGTAATTTGGTAGAGAATAGCCCAGAGCTGCTCTAGGATCAAATTCTTCAGGTCCAGCAAATCAATTTGGTTTCCCTGGGCTTTGTGGGACTGAACTTTAAGACTGTTGCCTCTGGCAGTGACATCGCCAGAAATATCTCAGGGGACCCAGTACCCATCTGAGTAGACAAGCTTCAGGAAGTCCTGGATAAGCCTCAGGAAGTCAGGTTGTTGAGCCCAGTGTAAACTGCTGCATCAGGCTCCACACCCTTTCCCATGGAAACCTGAGCACAGGTCAGGCAGAGGTCAGTAGGGAGAAGGATTGGGGCTCAGTGACCTTTCTTCAGTGGTGCTCAGCTGTGACTCCTGTGTCCCTGGAGGATTAGCACCGCCCCTGCCAGAGCAGGTTCTCTGTATGTTATGCTTTCCCGGGCTGCACCTCCAATCCCAGTTAGGCCAGTGCCCTTCCCTCTGGGCAGAGTGACTTTACCCTGACACCTTGGTGAGCCTAATGGAAACTACAGCTTAGTAGACTTTGGTTTTATGGAATGAAATTGTTATTTCTGGTCCAGAGAGACTAAGCAAAAGCTAAAATTGCAGAAAAATTTTTGCAATACTGTGTAACAGTTTACAAAAATCTAACTGATTGGTTCAACCTTCACATAACCCAGTACCTGGCACTTAGTGGACATTCACATGTTTGGCGTATGAATGAAACTGGGGATTTATTATCTTATTTTATGGATGTGGGAACTGAGGCCCAAGCAGGTGAACTGAGTTTCCCAAAATCCAAATCTCCAGTTAGTCAGTGTAGAGCCTCGCTTGAAATCAAGTTCATTTCAGGTTGACATTTACTGAGTACCTCTCACATTACAGGCATTTGCCAGTGATGGATAAACGTGGTCCTCGGTTTTGAGGAGCTTTTAGGCTTGCCAGGGAGTCAGACACATAGGAAGTAATTTCAACACAGTGTGCTAAGTGCTATGATAGAGAACTCTGTGCAGTGTGATGGGGGTTACAGAGGAGGCGCGGCTGATCCACTCTGATGCGGTCACGAAAGACTTCTTGAAGAATTGACGCCTCAGTTCAGTTTTGAAGGTTCAGTAGAGGTTGGCCAAAGGTAGAAAGAACATCATAGGCTGAGAGATCAGTTTAATGGGGGACAGAGGTGTGAGCCAGCATGGTATGTTTCTGAGATCACTGGAATGTTCATTGCTGAGGGTAAAGTGGCAGGAATGATGACTAGAGAGGTAGGCAGGAATCAGATCACTGAGGGTGTCAACTTTGCCTCTCACGCCATTACTTCCCAACTTCGCTGACTCAGTCAAATCACCTGGGGAACTTAAAAAATATAAAGGTGTTCCATCTACATTCCCAGTGATCTTCTCGATCAGCTGGGTTTGACAGTCCCTTCTGGAAGCAACAGGAAGCCATTGGCAGGTTGGTAGCAGGGGAGGGACGTAGATCGTCATATTGGATCCCTCTGGTGGTGATCTACCTGGAGGCGGGTGGATTTCAGAGGGCTGCTACTGGAAGCACAGAGACCGTTAGGAGTCTGTTGAATTTGTCGAAGTGAAATTTCATGGTGAATGGAATAGGGCAGTAGCAGTGGGGATAGAGAGGAAGAGGCAGATCAAAAGAGATTTCAAAGTCTTGGAATCCTTATGATGTTGGGGCAAGGGTGCTGGCGAGGGAGAAAGAAGTGTCTAGTATAATTCTCCAGGTTTCTGGCATGGCTGCCTGGGTAGAGTGTGCTGTTTCTGACCAAGATCAGGAGTGGAGGGTGGAGAGACAATGAGGAGCAATTGATCAGTTCAGCCTGGAACCTGCTGAATTTGAGGTACTGTGAGACATCCAGATGGGAGGGCCGCTACTGTGTCCTGGAACTCAGGGCTAGAAACAGATACGGGCCCCTCTGTATGGGGGATTTAAAGCCACGTGAGTAGCAGAGATCTCTCAGGGTGACCTCATGGAGAGTACACCTTCAATTATTCTACCCCTTTCTGCCTTCAAGGGTTGTTCTCATGGGGAAGCAGAAACTTTATTTTTTTTTTAACTGTTTCAGCAAGACAAGGCAGAGTAATAAAAGTGGCATAGAAGATGGATTTAGGGAAGCTGAGTTGAAGCCCTGCCCCTGCCACTTCGCCACTTTGTGCAGAATTGAGTCTCTCTTAGCCTCTAGGTCTTCACCTATAAGACGAGAGTCGTAGGGACTTCCCTGATGGTCCAGTGGTTAAGACTCCATGCTCCCAGCACAGGGGGCCCAGGTTCGATCCCTGGTTGGGGAACTAGATCCCGCATGCCACAACGAAGATCCCGCACGCCGCAATGAAGACCCAGCGCAGCCAAAAAAATAAATGAATAAATATTTTTCAAAAAAACACGAAAAACAAACAAAAAAAACCCAAAACACTGCTATGCATCACATAGTTTAGAAAAAAAGATAAAAGTCGTAGGAATGTCTGCCTCACAGGATTATTGAGAAGGTCCACTGAGAACATGTATGTGAAAAATGCCATGTAAGGAACCATAGAAAACATTAGTCGTCCCCCCCCCCCAAGATATTTGGACCAATGTGTAGGAATTACAGGGAGGCAGGTTTCGGCCCCATGTAAAGAAAGGCGGTCTAATGCCTTGAGCCTTTGGCTGATGGGAAGAGCTTTGGGAGGTGGGAAGCTCTGAGGCTCTGGAGGTCTTTAAAGAGAAGCTGGGTTCCTAGGGCTTCCCTTGAGAGTTTTGTCGCCAGGGGTGCTGTAGCTCAGATAGTGTTTGAGTTATGAATGTACTTCTTTATCCTTCCTCTGAAAACTTTTACACGACTAGATTGTTTTCTAATTGTAAGAGTAACACAGGTACATGGTTGTTTCTTTTTCTTTAAAATCTCTTAAAGCCCTGGGTGTTTTGGCTCCTAAGTGGAGTCTCGGTTTATACACCCCTAATAACCAGGTAAACTGCTTCAGGGCTTATCGCATGGGGGCATTTATAGGCATTTTTATTCTAATGCTCTTTAATGAGGGTTTGGTGGACGCTGAAGTGTGTCTGTGTAGTGTAGCCGGGCCTCCCTAACATAGACAGGGCGGGCGAGGGGCGGAGGGAGGAGGGGGGAGGGGTGGGCATTCTGATGTCGAGACAATTCCGAATTAGACGTTCCTTTAAAATGATTGATCTTTATTACTTGCAAGCAGAAATGTTCTTATAAACAGCAAGCCAAATATTGCCAAGGAGAGGTCTTGATGGAGTATGTTCCAATGAATAGGTAAAGATCATTTGAAATCAGCACACTAATTATTTCTATGCAAATGAATGTTGTCAGAGAGCTTGGAAACAAGTTGTTCTCTGAGCCGGGTTAAACATCCCCTAAGAGCTCATGTTTATACTCCTAATTTACTCAGAAACCCATTGCTGCTGTTTTTTTTTAATAGATAGAGGAAAGGTAAAATATGCCAACCCATGATTAGATTATCACAAGTTTAGTAGTAGTTTGAATTGAATTATAGTTTTATGTATTTATTTTATTGCCAGTCACTAGTGTAACGCACATTTGCTAATGAGGCCGAATTTTCTTGCTAACTGTCTCTGCACAGCGATTATTGCTCTAAATGAAAGGTCTCCACCCAAGCTATTTGATGAGGAGTTATCTTTCTGATAGTTTAGGTGACTTCCTGGCTCTTTTAAAAACATCACCAAAACAATTGTCCCAAATAATAGTCATTTCATACCTAGCAAATATTCTAGCTAGGAAAATGCTACTATAAACCATATAGAGGTGAACAATTTAAAAAAGCCAAGAATGTAAGAAAATGCATTCAGTCCTAATTGTGGGTGGATCCTAATTTCATCTTTTCATTCGGCAGGGCCTTCATGACCTTTGCAAGGCCCTGGGTCAGCTTTCGATTATCCTTTTTCGTTGCACTGTAGCTATGCCAAGGGGTGGTGGAGAGAAGCTTCTAGCTGATCTTTTGAAAAAGCGAGTGTTCAAATAACCCTTGCCTCCGCCACCTCACCCCCTGCCCCCACTGCTCATCCATGGGGACTGGTGGGCCAAGAGGGAGGGAGGACTCTGTCTACGATGGCCTGGACTTCAAATCCTGATAGGGCCAGGTGGGGCAGCAGTAGGGGTGGAAGACTGAGGAACGGAATATGGTGGGATGGAAGTTGGGGGAAGGCAGTATTAGGTCACAAGCCAAGCCACAAGAAGATGGGTCAGAGTTAGGGGTAACAGATACGAGGAACGGTGGAGCATAGTTCAAGTCTAAGCCAGTCAAACCCTGCTTGGGCCATGGTGACCCAGCAAGGTGTTAAGCTTTGGCCTGACCACAGATGGAGGCTGGGCAGCTCAGTAACCAGGCTGTTCTGTAAGAGGCTTAGAGTTTACATTCGCTTACCCCTCACAGATAGCCCTCTATACCAGTAAATTACTCCACGTGACACACTGCCTGGACATTTTCTAGCGGGCTGGCTTTAGCGGGTGATGAAGTGTGTTGGAAAGAGGCCCGCCGGGAGAGGACAAAACTCAGGTTTTAGCCAGTCCTCTGCCACTAACTGGCCAGGAAACCTTAGGCGAGTCATCTAATCGTTCAGAGCCTCAGTTTCCCTGTGTATAAAGTGAGGCTCGAGGAGGTAGAGACGCACAGCTCATCCGTCACTTGTGAGTTCTGAAGCACGGAAGACAATTCTGTGGCCTTCGGCATTCAGCTTGTTTGACTTGAGGGAAAGAAACACACCCTCAGCACTACATTTGAGCTGAACCTCTGGAAACCCCAAGAGTCAAAATTGAACTCTCTATAGTCAAATCCTTTCCCCAGCTTGTTTGCCGGAGCCAGGAGTGTTGAAGAAAGTCTGTGTTCTGTTGGGCTATTTAGCATTTGTGGGAATAGCACAGAGCAAGCTGCACAGAGTTCTGCAGATGCAATAGCTTCTGTACTGTGTTACAGCAGAGGGCCGCTGTGTTCCAGGGACTCCGATGGGGCTGATAGCCCCCTAGTGACGCAAACACCACCAGCAAGCTGGAGCCCTTTAGTCCTTTGCCAGAATCACACATGGCTGCTTTGCTGAGGGCTGGGGTTAGATTGAGGGCTTTTCTGAACTGCCCACCCTGTCGGTTCCACCCTCGTGAGACAAAAGACATAAGGGCTGCCAGTGGACTTTAAAATGTAAATTTAAAAATAGCCCTTAATTACAAAGAATAGCTTTAGTTATAGCTTGCTGCAGGCAGACCACACATTCCTGAGTGGTTTTACAAACGAGGGAATGGCGAGTAGTTGACAGCACCGCACCGGTGAGTTCTTCACCGGCTGCTGGTCCGCACCTAAATTGTGATCCTGAAGCACCGCGGTTTTCAGCCAAATCACAAGCAAAACACATTAACACAATTCGTTTCCCTTTTAATTGCGCTACAAAGAGGAGTCTGTCTTTTGCCTTTTTTGACGTCTCATCTTAAAAGCAAAAAGACTTGAGCTAAATCTGTGTCTATACCCAATAAAGCTTGTTTTCATTTTCTTACCCAGCCAGCTAAGATTTATACATTAGTTATTCAACTGATGCATCTTAAACATCCTAGTTAAAACACACACTGCTGGCCAGGCACTGTTCACCCCCCAGCAGACTTTTGCTTGCCTGCAAGGAATGAATACTTGAACTGTAAATGGGTAAACTCAGACTTTCCATATGGCGAGGTCAACAGAACTCACGGTGAACATACAAAGGATAGAAAACTAATTATTACTGAGGTTCAGGTAAGCGATTTCTTAGGCATTTTAGCTGTCATGCTGTGGAATAATTGTAAACCCACCAGGAAGGAATTGCAAAACACAACCTACTTATCCCTTCCCCAGTGGCTATATCGAATCTTTTTTTTTTTTCTGTTCTGTAGTTTGTGCCAACCCTCTATTTAATCATTAAAAGGAACGTTATTTTAAGTGTTGCTTCCTCAATGACAGCGTTTGACTGAAATCGTACAGAATGGTGACTTTGCCCAGAGCGCGACTTCCACATTCTGGCATGATTTGAGGCAATCAGAGCTATTAGTAATGGAATGCAGAGTTCCGTGGCAATTTTATTTAAAGTTTTGTTTAAGTTAATATTACATCTGACTAATGTAACCATCTGTATCCAGCCAGTCCCATCAGTGACAACATAAAATCGTTAACCACCATGTCACAGGCATCAAGTGCTTTGGCTTTGGTATAATTTTATGAGCATGCCTTCTTGTACTACTTTATTACTATCACTGAGACATCAGTAACAGCAGCAACTTTTCCAGGCACAGCACAGAACCCAAGCTAGGGGTGTCCTAGCTTTGTGACTAAATTCTTGCTGCTCCTAGGTCTTGGCATGTGCTATTACCTTGGCCAGGAATGTCCTTCAAGTGTTGGTTTAAAGGCCTTCTCGAGAGGTCCCCCCTCTTCCCTCTGGTACTCTTGACCACTGTACCCATTTGTTTCCTTCGTAATATTTATCATAACTTAAAATGATAACTATATATTTTTTCTTGTCAATTGTCTCTACTGCGAGACTACAAGCTAGATGAGAGCAGAGAGCACGTCTGTTTTTGTTCACCCATATGTCCCCTTGCCTAGCGCAGTAAGGAGGGACTCTGGACATTTGGGGGAGGGGACTCTAAACGGTTTAATGAATAAACGAGACAATGTGGCAAAATTACAAGGAGGCAGGGACCCCGTATGCTGAGGACTTCCAGAACAATCTCGTGGTTGCGTTCGGTCCTGCGGAGACCTGTAGGACTTTACAACGGTATACTCACGGGCATACTGGACGTTTCCACCTGATGATCCACAGACATTTCACAGTCAACGTTCCAACCTTTAACTCATCAGCTTGCATCTCAAATCTCTTTTTCCTTCTCAGCGTCGTAGCTTGGATAATGGCACTGTCATGCGTGTCATCACCCAAGTAAAATGCTTGGCATTCATTCTCCCCCTCTCTCCTCAACCCCAGCACCCAGTCCTGTGAGTGTATCCTCCTGAATGCCACTTGGACCTGTCCTGTCCTTTCCACCTCCATTGACATGACTTTTTGGTTCGGGTCCTCTCTATCGCTTATTGAGACTCCTGCAAATGCTTCCTGATGGGCTCGCTGCCTCCCTGGTCTTATACCCTAAAGACCACCTCCCTCCCTGCAAAGACTCAAACACTATCTTCTGTCCCTCTTTCCAGAATTCAGTAAGGACTGGCAATGTGCAGAAGTAGCTGGAGCCTTACTAAGAGATAGTAAAAGATTGCAGATATATGATTTCTTCAAGATTAATTTCCTTTTTGTTTTTCTGCTATGGTTCCAACAGAATAAGCTATTAAAATGCTTTGAGCTTCTGAACGAAAGCACAGAACTGTGCCAGCAGAACACCATAGAGGCTTCCTTTATTTTCTGCTAGCATCTATCTGTGATGGATGATATGACCGTGAATCTTCACTTAAATATGGAATGCTGAAATAATCATAAAATCCCAGAGTGTCAGAGCTGGACAAAGGCCATCTGCGTCCTATGTCTTGAGGCTCAGAGAAGGGAAGGGCCTTATTTAAGGTCACAAAGTGATTTAACTGCAGAATTAGGACTCAAACCCAGCTCTCTGTATTCCTCAAGTGAGCATGAGGCTTCATTTGGATGTGTTATCAGAACATTTCGCAGCTCTGTGATCCACTCCCCGGACCACTGTACTGTGCTGTAACTTTTTCATCTGAACTTTTTTTTTTTTTTTTTGCTTCTCTTGTGCCTGAGTGCTAATCGGTGAGATTAGAAAGTCTGGTCTGATCTTAATAAAGTGACTTACGCTTCAGTGATCATTTCCAAAGGGAGCACTTGGGAGCACTAGAGGTTTCTAGGAGCTGCCCTGGGTGCCTCCATGTGTATCAGTCAATGGGTCCCAAGTAAACAGGGCTCTGGGCTGCCCATCCCCATTTCATACTCCATATGAAGTTTTGTTTTCATCTGTTTTGTACGGGCTACCGCTACCCTTGGATTGGAGTGACTTCGCGTTGAAGAAGTTTTGAAAACTGCCTCAGGAATGCATTGGTGGTTTGCTCCCCCATTTGCGTATTCCAATTAAACAATATTTCTGTGGTTTTGTGTTTATTTTTGTTTTTACCTATCTCTTTACAATGATAAAGGACAGGAAAAACTCCAGGCTTGCTCATGTGGGTGCGGTAATGTGAGTATAGATTGTCTGTAACTTGCTGGTGGACCAGTGCCTGAGGCTGGGGTTTTATGATGTCTTGGCTACGTGTTAGTGTGGATGGGTCCGGTCTACCTAAAGGGTCCTGCCCTTCCTCTCAGGCCAGGGAGTACGTGGGACTGCTTGGTAGAAGATGTGTTGTCTTTAAGAGTCTAGTATTTTTTTTCCAGCTTACTTGAATTCCACATCTTCAGTCTTTGACACCGACCACTGGTAAGCAAAGTGGAAGGTCGGACTTCTGAGAGCCAGACATTATGGTGGCATAGTAAAACACTACGTGGCCATCCATGGAAGGGGGAGGTTGATATTGAAAATTGATGGAATGTGTTCACTGTGACAGGTCCCAGGAGATGGCCTCCCAGTTTCTGGCATGGGAGGGGATGGTGGGAAGGATGTAGGGGCTTTGGAGGAGGGACAAATGGTATGTCTCACTTCACTGTTTTCCTTTGGTGCTCAGAGATGTTGACATACTCTTGATACTTCTTGACATGATGAAAGGCAAGGCCACCCCTAACTTTGGTGGGCCTGGGGCAAGGGCGCAAAATACAGGCTCACTGCAAACTCCCCTTTCTCTCCAAGCTCTTGGCTCTGTCCCTTACCCTGAGGGGCCCTCCACACAAGCCTATAGACACCAACCTTGCTCCTCAAATTGTGGACCCCAGCCCAGAGCATCAGCATTACCCAAGCACTCATTGGAACTGTCAACTCTCAGGGCCTACTCTAGGCCTACTTAACCAAGGTGTGGACTTTAATAAGATCCCAGATGATTCACACGCACATTAAAGTTTGAGAGGTACTGTTGTAGCCCACATGGTCAAGCTTCATCATCACCGGGTAGAAGGGTAACAGCTGCTCAGTGGACACCCGTCGTTCACCACTCAGGCCTAGGGTTGTGTCCATCTGTGGTTTGGTCCATCCTCAGGAAAGCAAAACTAGGGCAGAGGATTGCCAGGCCATGAACACAGGCTTGGGGCACATGGGCAGGGAATTTCAAGGTCTTGGGTAGTTTGAGAGTGGCATAGAAGAGGGAAGCATAGACGTTGGGTGGGCAAGTCCCCTTGGCCCCATAGATTCCTTGCTCTATGGGCAGTGGTGAGGCTGGAGTGGGGCCAGAGCAAGGCCCTGTAAAGTGTGAGGTCTCGGGCAGGGACCTTGTTGCCCCAGTGTAAGAGCGATGCTGTTGAAGGTTTTCCTAAATGTCCATGTGGATGGGGGTAGGGTGGGAGCGGTTCATGAGTCCTCAGGGTACTGAGCCGCTGCCGTGCCTTGCTGGCTCTTTGTGGTGTGGCGGAGTAGTAGTGGTGGGGCCATTATTGCTTTAAAAGGGAATCAAAGCGAACTGTTCCAAGCACACTCTTGAGTAGCTAGGGAGATACATCTGTTGACTTCTCTGTCGAAGGTAAACCGTGGAGGTGCTGCCTCTAGTGCCTAATGACAATTCAATTAGACCAGCTGTCGGCCTCTAGTGGGAGCCAGTTGGATGTGGGTGTAAAGGGCTTTGAACAGCTGCCTCCACACCTAGGTTGCAGGCAGTTTCCTCAGTGAATTAAGAGCAGTAGCTGGTGTGGTTGGGGTGAGGTGGCCAGTGGAGGGATGAGGATGCCATTTTGTATCCACTGCCACCTAGGTGATGCCACGGTTGTGGGACAGAAGCAGGTCTGAATGAAGTCCATTAAATCGCTATCACATCTCAGCTTCTTCATCTGTAAAATGGGTCTAACAGTCCTTTCCCTGCCTGCCTTGCAGAGATGTTGGGTGCCTCTAGTGAGATAATGAACGCGAAAATGATCTTTTGTCTGTCAAGTGGAGTCCACGTGAAAAAAATGATGGTCATCCTGGGGGCTTCCCTGGTGGCGCAGTGGCTGGGAGTCCGCCTGCCGATGCAGGGGACGCGGGTTCGTGCCCTGGTCCGCCGGGAAGATCCCACATGCCGCGGAGCGGCTGGGCCCGTGAGCCATGGCCGCTGAGCCTGCGCGTCCGGAGCCTGTGCTCCGCAACGGGAGAGGCCACAGCAGTGAGAGGCCCGCGTACCGCAAAAACAAAACAAACAAAAATGGTGGTCACCCTACCATTTGCTATCTTTCCTTTGTGAGTGTGCTTTCCATTGCATATGAGTTTTAGATTTAAGTTGTGTTCCCCTTAGCAATGCACAAGGCTCCGTACAAAGCCATCTCTGCCCCTCTGCCCAATGCCTTCCAGCCCCTTCCAGTGGTGAAGATGCCCTGCTGTGGTTCTTGTCTTTGCAGTTCCACAGGCGGGGGAGGAGGGTTTTGTATTGGCAAACATTTCTGAAAAGACAAATAATTGCTCTGGAAAGAGAATTCTTTTCCCTTCCAAATATTCATATTTACTGGTTTAAATTGATGTCACTTTATTTGTTGGCTAGCGCTGTACAGTATTCCACTGAGCAGTAATTATTCCTTTGCTGTTGCAGGAGTTTGCCGAGAGAAGGGAACTAAATCTAAAAGAGTGAATCCATCTGGTACGTATGTTGAAGCTCTCTCTGAGGCCACTGACACTGAAATGCTAATGCTAGATTTTTATCTACTGGTATCACTTAGACATTGATATAATTCGAGCTAGTGCCTTGGATTGCTGAATCAAAGGCTGAATTCCATTCCCTTACATGGCACTGGATGCCCTGCACAGTGGATTGATGACCTTGGCAGAGCACAGGGGTGAAATAGACCTTGCATTCCAGACCTGCCATCTGATTGTCAGACTCTAGTTGCCCCGGCCCCCCCCCCATCACGGATAGGTGCTAAAGGTCTCAGCCGGAAGACTCAGTGACGTTCAGTGCCTGAAGCATTAAGGACTGACCTTGGCAGGCGAGTAGTAATCCACCCCACCCCCGATGCTGCTCAGTAGATAACATCTGGAAGTAGTCTGATGACTCAGTACTAAGTGCCCCTGGGAAGAGCCCCTGAGGCCCGTGGGCGCTAATTAGTCTGCAGTCACCCTTCTTTTTTTTTTTTTTTTTTTTTTGCGTTACACGGGCCTCTCACTGTTGTGGCCTCTCCCGTTGTGGGGCACAGGCTCCGGACGCGCAGGCTCAGCGGCCATGGCTCACGGGCCCAGCCGCTCCGCGGCATGTGGGATCTTCCCGGACCAGGGCACGAACCCGTGTCTCCTGCATTGGCAGGCAGGCTCTCAACCCCTGCGCCACCAGGGAAGCCCTGCAGTCACCCTTTTTACATTAGGGTGTGGGTGAAGCTGGGACAAGCTCCCGGAACCCACTGAAGGCTGTCCTGCTTCGTTGGGGCTCTGACATCCCTCCTAGGCTTTGCTAGGCCTTTTTCTGGGGTGCTGGGCTCTGTCTCGCTACCTGGCTGCCAGCTAGGGTCCAGTTCAAGTAAACTCTTGTGGGAACACAGTGTTTCTACCTGCCTGATGACTAGTACTGCCACTGCTGCCCAGTCTTTCCTAACCGGATTGCCATCTGAAATAGCTAGCTTGCATTTGTCGTAGTTTTCTGATCTTTGTAACTTGGAGGGCCGGTCAGCCCCCTTGGGGACAACTCTGTGGCTCTCCAAGTTCTGCCTCCATTTGACCTGTGCTTGTCCTTTTCCTGCTCTCCTGGCATTGAAATCTTTGCAGTCCCCACTATTGCTATAAAAGCTTTGCTGCAAAATATGGGCAGTAGTCTATCTTATCCCATAGTCCAGTTATACATCCATGGGACACTCTGGGCATCTCACAGTTCACTTGGGGTGAACCCACTCACAGTTCTTGCCTCTTCTCTCCAGGAAGCATTAACCGAAGAAGCCACAGGGGGATCTGCCAGCCTCCTATGAAATAAAATGCTATGCGATACCAAACAGCTAACTGTCCAGATTTATTAGAAAAATCTGGCTGCCCTAGCTTTTTGACAACTTTCTCTTTCCTCTGTGGTCCAGCGTGAAATAGACTCTCCAGTGTGCCTTGTCATTGGGAGGAATTTGAAACTGCCGTGTGTCACTGGTGCATGGCTGAAGAGAAGGCAACGAAAGGATGACCACCATTTCCCCCCGAAAAAACTATTAGGGAAGGTTATTGATTATTTTCCAAATACCTTCCACCTTCATCAGAGGACATTATGATCATTAAAGAGGTACTGTCATGTAGCTTTTTAAAAATAGTTTTCTCTTTTTTGTTTTCTTAATAGCGACTGTGCCCAAGTCCCTCTTTACGGCCCAAAGGTGATGTTTTTGCTTTGCCCATAGAATTTCTGGCAAATGGACTCAAATTGCTACTGCTTTTGTCAGCTGGTGCCTGGGTTTACGTCAAGGTCTTTAGGAAGGCCAGACAAGTTCAATTACACAAACCGTTGTCGACTGCTACCAACACGCTGCCCCTCTCTCCTGTACGTCTTTTTCTACCCCTGCCTCCCGCCGCTTTCCATATAGGCTTGGAGGTGTCATTTTTCTTTCAGAACTCCAGGTTTTTGGTTAAAAATTATGCTACATGTACATGTTAGCAAACTTTTTGGTGACGTCTGAAATCGGGTGGCATTTGCTCTATACAGTAACCAGATCTCCATCATATGCAGATTATCCACAGCATATCTCCTTTAAAAGTCCTTAATGACATGCATTGTGCTTAAGCCCTCAAACCAGTTCATGGGGTTAAGAGGGAACCGTTGTAGCATTTCTGCCTCGTGCATGTAGTGAATGTTGGTGTTTGGTCTTTTAGTTGTGGCTCCTGGACTAACCTTCGCTGTTGTCATGGACCACCTGGACCTCTGGGCTGCTCTTTTGTGTTGAGGCGAGAGGGGATGTTTTGTTTCCTCTTGTTCTGCATTTGTTTCAACACCATGAGCATCAGAGATCTATTAACTAAGAAAACTGTGGCTCTGTTCTCCTGCCAGACTTCTGATTTCTCAGTGCCCAGGTGAGAAACAGAATCCTATCTGGAGTAGTCATTTGCTGCAAGCTCAGAGCACACGGAGGGCCCAGGAACATACACTGCACCTGTTTTGTTTTTTTTTTTTTGGAGTTGAAAGGCTTCCATGAGGCTCCTCCCGTCTTCTGGCCACACTGAAGTAGTATTTTGAGAAGTGAGGTTTTCCTTTCTTTTTTTTTCTCTTGAGATCTGAGATCACTGTTTGTTTGTTAGTTTGTTTAGGCTCTTTAGCTCATATATGGGGTATGTAAGCCTTGATATCGGCTGTTCTGAAGCATCATGTGGAGTAGTATGCTTCAGTTGGTACATTTGTTACTTTAAGAGATCAGCGAATGGTTTGTGGTGCCTTTTAAGATTTGTTTAACACATATTTATCGAGTACCTCTTATGGGCTACGTGCTATGCTGGGTGCCAGGAATGAACAGATGAGAAGGGCGCAGTCCCTACTCTCAGGTTGTCTCATAGTCTAGTGGGAGAGAAAGACATATATCAACAAATGGCTGTAGCACTCTGAGTGGGGTAGAAAATTCCTGGTCAAGGCACTGGCATGAGCAGAGGTTGACAGCAGGGAAATACATGGGTTGTTCGCCGAGCCACAAGTAATCTAGCATAGTGGAATGAGGTGTGGATGTTGCAGGAAGCTACTGGAGAAAAGACTGGAAGGTAAGGTAGATTTGGGTCAGATTTTGAAGAGTTGAGATTTTTAGCGTTCAGAACATGTTAGAATCCCTTGAACTCAAGATGTTGGATCAAAGTGACAATTTGGTCGACATTCTTAGAACTTTTGTTTAGTTTAGCAGGAGGTGGAAGAGAAAGCTATTAACGCTGAAAAACTGGTCCTAGGCCCTAGGGACCATGTGAGTCAGAGGTTAGAGCATCCAGTATGGCTTGGAGCTGCAGCTCTGCATCAGTCAGAGATGCATGTGATGTGTCTTTAGTTTAGGGAGGGGAGAGAAGATTTGGTCTTGGAAGAAGGATTGGGAAGGAAGGATAGTAGAGCTGCACCTACTCCCCAGTCAGAAATTTATAGTTTGATTTCACTATCATCTTGTCATGTCCCAGAACATATGGAAGTCCATATTTAAAAGTCAGTGTGAACACCTCACATCCAATTCAGATATAAAGGACCAATTTGGTTCATTTATGTGATTCCAGTTCACAAGCAGCCATGACATGATCAAATGACTAGGCTTGCAAGAGCAGCCAAAGATGGAGCCATTTAGGAATGCATTGGGCATATGATGGGAGCTGTTGTTGACAGTGCACCCTGATCCAGGCATATATAACTTACTCTGTGGTCCAAAGCTACAAGTACTATCCCTGTTCCCAACACACCATCTTCCAAATGGGTGCCGTGTTATAACAGGCAGTATGGTTGGATTGATGTGGCAGTACACACAGAAACACAGCTTTCACTAGAGGCTTCTCTCTCCTGATGTTTTGGATGAGTTGGGTATTTTGGGTGAGTCTCCTGACTCTTCTGGGTGATGAAATGGGCTTCACCATAAGCCATCATTCATCTTGCTTCATCTCTGTGTTACTTTGCTGTGAGATGCACAGGTCTTTCCTAGGCTGCTCTGCCTTATTCACTATTGGAGTGTAAGAGGTATTGCTCCTTTACAGAAGCACAGTACAAATTCCTCTAAACGTGAGCAGAGAAACTCTCTGAGGAAGAAATGTCTCTAGAACGAGGTATCAGGGTCCACTTGGGCAGCTGTCCTATTGTGACAGAGATGCTCCTAGGGAGCCCTTTTCTCCTCAGCCCTTGGAGAAACATGTACTTTCATGAGGATTTTATAATACAATCTCCAAGTCCTTCTGACGACTTATTCTAAGTATCCCTGATTACTTAGAATCAAAACTCTTCATTCATCCCTATCTACTGTTTTTATCATTGCTTCTTTTGGAATTATGATCCTGGAGATAAAAGTCCTACAAATATCTGGAGCCAGTGTTCAATCTAGAGGGACCTGTCTTAAAGGTCTCATGGTAATTGAGTTTCTCTATTAAAAACAACGTAGGCTAGACCCTCTTTTCTTCGTTAGGAATTCTAAGCACTGGAGAGGAAATTCACATACAACCCTGCTGCTACCAGCATCTTGTTCCTTATACTGGATCCCCACTAGAGTGTGCACATATAGGATGGTTTAAAATTATTTTTATCAAGGTAATAGTACAAATGTTCTTTTAAAACATCAGGCTTGTAACAACACAGACAACAAAAACAGGCCAGCACGGCTCCCTCTTAAGCCTGCTCCTTTGGAACAACCACCTTTTAACCATTTTAGTTATTGCCTGTGGTATTTACCTTCATATTTTACATGTTTTTACTGCTATTCCTTGGTTCATTATTTTAGATGTTGCTTGTTGACTTCCTGTAATGGTAGATGAGACTCTAGCTGTCTCGTAGTCATGCTTGGCTAGTGTATGCTGCAAACAAACCTCTCCTCATTACTGGTGGCTTGATACAACAAAAGTTTATTTCTTGCTCCTGCTACATGTTCACCCTAGGTGGTTAGGGAACCTCTGGCTTATGCTGGTCCTCTAGGCTGATGGAGTCTCCATCACAACACCCGATTCCATGATCTCTGCAAATAACAGGCTGACTACATCCTGGCTCTCAAAGCTTCTGCCCAGTTATGTCACAAGGCAGTTTCCCTCATGTTTTATTGATTGAAGGAAACCATAGGGCCACAGTTAATTTTAAAGAAGGCCAGAAAAGGGCAGTCCTACCACATGCCTGGAAGGAGATGCCCTGGAATATTTGTGAACAGAATCCCTCCATCTTCCCTCCCCTATTGCCCTAATATAAGTAAATTGCATATTTCTTCAAAATCGGTATTCAATGTTTATATTATTATAGCTTTGTAAATATTGGCCACTGGTAAGCCAATGCATTAAGCTTACATGTCCTTTTTTAAATAATATTTTATTTTCCCTGGGGTCAGTAATTGCTTAATTTTTATTTGCCTGGTTTTCTTTGTATTTATTCCTTAGTTTCTCTACAACATCCATCAGATTTGTCAAATAGTTCTCAGTATTATTTTCTAAATACTAAAAACTATCAGATAATATATCAATTTTATTTTTTCCTGGAGTGTTCCAGCCTCCTGCTTCAGTCTGGGCTAGTTGCTCTCTAGGCTTGCTGCACAGGTATCATCCTAGGACTTTCTGTCACCAGTTTCATGTGTTAGAGTCCTAGTTTTCTGGGTCCAAAGTCTCCCTCTGTTTTGGTTTACTCACTTGTTCTGTTGAGGCACATGCTCTAGTAGATTCCTAAATAAAGGCGTATGGGAAGTGTATTAGTCAGCTTTTTACTGACTAATGGTTATGCTGTGGTGGTAAATTATTCTAAAACCTCAATGGTTTACACAACAAGTTCTTTCTTACTCATGTCTTCTGTTCTTCATGGGTCAGCCACAGCTCTCTCTTGGTATTTTTCATTCTTGGACCCAGGCTGAGGAAGAAACCCCTTTCTGGGAAAAGCAGTTCTCACAGCAAAAGAAAAGGAGCACTGACAAAACCAGTGATGACTCTCAGTGCTGCTGCTCAGAATTGGCACATGTCACTTCTGTTCACATTTCATTGGCCAAAGCAAATCTTATGGCCAAGCCAGGTGTCAATGAGCATGGAAATGCAACTCTCCTAAAGGCAAAATTATATAACTCATCATATGAAGTAGATAGTTTAGCTACATATAAAATTATAGGTTGATTTTTTTCTCCCAGAATTTTAAAGACATTGTCTCCTAGTTTTCAATGTTGTTACTTAAAAGTCTGCTGCCAGTCTGTCTCCTAATCTTCTGTATAGGATTTTTTTTTCTTATACAGCTCTAGAAGCTTTTAGGATTTTCTTTTAACCCATATTATTCAGAAATTTTATGATGATGTGAATTGGTGTAGATCTTTATGCATTCATCTTTTCTGGCCCTTCCTTTTGCCCTTTCAATGTGGAAATTCATGTCCTTAGTATCTGAGAAATTTTCCTGTATTATTACTTTAATAATTTTCTTCCCTCTTTCTTCTTTCTGAAATTTCAATTATTTGGATGTTAGACCTCCGTGATTATTCCTCTACTTTTCTTATCTTTTACTCTCTTGGTCTTTATTATGTTCTACTTTTGGAGAGATTTCCCTATTTTAATCTTCCTACTCTTTTTTTCATTTTGATTATCATATTTTCAATATCCATCAATGCCTTGTTTTCTATCTTTCTCATAGCGTCCTTTCATGGTTTGTGTATACATATATATATGAAATACATAAAAATACACATTTATATATGTAAATATATGTAAATACATATAAACTTTTCTTCTATTCTCTCATTTTAGAGGCTCTCCCTAAATGTCTTGTGATCCTTGGCTGTCAATTCGTGTTTAAGAGTTGAGCCCTCAAAAGCTGAGTGGAAGCGTTGGATGGAAAGGCAGAGCTTGCCAACTAGTGGCTTCACTGTAGAGTGATTGGGCAGCGACTGCCTTTTTGTGGGAGGACATCCAAATGTCAGTATACAGGGGAATTTCCTCTAGTGACCTTTACTTATTCAAGGATAGAATCCCTTAGCCTGCCTGCACGTATTTTGGGATTGGGGGTAGGCTGGCTGGATTCCTGCCATTCCATATATAGACTTTCACTTGATCCCTCCATTTTCTGTCATGTGCCTCATCCCACCCTCTACTATACCCAGTGTTCCTAGTGCCCCGAGTGTGTCTGATCCAGTGTCTTCAGAGACTACAGCTTTTGTTTCCTGGGCACAGAAAGGGTGGATGGAACGGTTGCCTGGCTAGCTGCATGGGATGAAGGAAATGTGGGAACCTACTCCTCCACGTACATACTTTCAATTCCTGTTTTCCTGTATCTTACCCCTAACGTCTGTGGTACCTGGTATTTTTAAGTCCTAAGCCTTCCCAGAATTCTCTTGGGGCTAACTGGCTCACTTTTCTTTGGCATTTCCTTCAGTCTTCTAAATTGACACACACTCCTCCACTGACTTCCCATCTTCAAAAAATGTGTTGACAGCTCTCATCCACTAAGGTCTCCTTTCCTATTTTCTTAGTTTGTGTGGACTTGTACACTTCTCTCTCTTCTCTTTTCTCTCTCTCTCATTGTTTTGTTTTAATTTCTTTACTGTTGTTTTAATGGGGCTTCGACAGAGAGAGAGAGAGAGAGAGAGAGAGAGAGATAATCACATGTGGTCAATCTGCCATGTTTAACGAGAAGTCAAGCTGTGGTTAAAATGTAGTTTTCTTTACCTCATGCTGAACTAAACATGACCTTAAAATATACCCTTGATCTTCTAAATAAAAATAGCATTATACTTGGATAGGTGACATGCTTTCACTACCAGATTTCAAAGGCAAACTTGAATTTTGATGGGAATTAAAATGTATTTAGCACTTTCTGACACTGAACATGGTAAATAAGTAAACAAATGAATCGATAAATAAAAAGAAAAGTTGCTATAATGTATAGTCTCAGTTTAACACTTCAGATCCCCTTTTTACCCTTTCTCCCCTGCTCTGGGCCCCTGGAAGTAGACTTCTATGGACTGTATCACCCAGGCTTCCTTGACCCTTGGCTTCCAGTGGATTTGGCCAATGGGAGGTATCAGTGGGGGAGGGAGGAGGATTAGAGAGTTGGGAGGAAAGAGAGGTCTGGATATTTATTTCTCCAGCTCCCTCTCTGCCAGGTCACATTTGGCAATGATGGTGTTCCTCTATTTTGTGCCACACCTTCTGTTGGGTTGTCCCTTTCCAACAGCCTCAGTTTTTACCAGACTCTGTTCTCCTTCCCACTTCAGGACTAGGATGGTAACAGCTTTTCCCTGCTGCTGGTTCGGGCCTGCTGCCCAATCCCCTGGTCCCCTTTACCCTGCCCACACCTTCAGTTATACTTTGTGAATGTGTCCTCTGGTTGCTGCCAGGACCCTGGCTGACACAAATGCTATAGTAGAGCTATCTCATTATAGTCCAGGTACTTTTGGACAAAGTACTTCACTTGATGGGTCACAGTTTCTGTGTGTGAAAAAGTGTTGATGTGGCGAAAGGTGGTCTGGTCTCTTGCCCGAGAGCCCCTTCCAGTGCTGACATCTGCACTTCTGTATGATGCAGTGGTGGTCCATAGCCAGCTTGAGCTCCAGTTCTCTCTCCTGACTTTGTGGACCACTGTGGATAACCCTGAGTGGTAGATGATCACGAAACATTTTCTTTCTTCCTTTGTGAGGCAGTTTGCTGGAGTAAAAACAATACAGACTTTTGGAGTCAAACCAGGGTTCAAATTCAGGCTGTTACTTCCTTGTTGAATGACCTTGTGTACATTACTAAACGTCTCTAAGTCTTGGGTTCTTCATCTTAAGATGAGGGTGTATGATGAACACTGTTGGTTACCTGTCCAATAGCCATTTTCTTCTTCTCTGTTATAAGAATGCTGGTTTCCATAAGGTATGGAGTGGAACTTTTAGTTGGGTGTTGTGATACTTGCAGCTTGTGGTGGACACTACTAGTGTTTACTAACATCTGTTTCTTCCCTTCTGGGAGTGTGAAAGACGGTGGGACTGTGTGAGTACCTTCCCTGCTTAATTAAGGCCTTGCTGCCATTTCAATATCTTCTTTACCTTGTATTCAGAAATGTCCTTTGAAATCCACATACTTAATGACCATGAGGGAAAACGGCCTGTGTCACTTCTCGGCTGAAGCAGAGAAGAGCACGTGTGCCATCTCTGTGTGCTCTCTTCTCCCTGCTGTGGCAGCTGGCGGCACTACTTGTGGTAGAGCCTTCATCAGTCAGAGTCCCTAAGTGACCATGAAGAGCATAGAGCCTCGTCAACTTGCAATGAACATGTAGCATTAGTGAGAACAAACTGTTGTCATGTTAAGCCAGTGGAGTTTTGAGGTTAATTTGTCAGTTAATGGACAGCTGAAAGCCTCCCTATGGGCATAGGACATTATCTTCCTTGAAGGGTTGTATGAATTAGACTTTCTGGATTTGGTTCCTAGCTCTGTTATTTATTAACTTCTGTGACCTTGGTCAAGTTACTTAAACTTTCTGTGCCTTGGTTTCCTCATCTGTAGCACAAGGTTAAGCATAGCTCCTCCCGTGTGGAGTTGGTGTGTGTATTGAAGAAATTAATATACATGGAGGACTTAGAACAGGGCCTGGCAGGCAGTACGTGCTATGTAGTGTTTGCTGTCAGAAAGTATATATTTCAGAGTGTCCAGCACAGCATGTGGCCCTCATCAACAACTGTCGCTGGAACCTTCATTGCTGTTGTAAGCATTAGAACGCTCCATGTAAAGTCTTGGCACATAGTGATTGTGCTTACATTTTTTAAAAAAATTTATTTATTTATTTATTATTTTTGGCTGTGTTGGGTCTTCGTTTCTGTGCGAGGGCTTTCTCTAGTTGCGGCGAGCAGGGGCCACTCTTCATCGCGGTGCGCGGGCCTCGCACTATCGCGGCCTCTCTTGTTGTGGAGCACAGGCTCCAGACGCGCAGGCTCAGCAGTTGTGGCTCACGGGCCTAGTTGCTCTGCGGCATGTGGGATCTTCCCAGACCAGGGTTCGAACCCGTGTCCCCTGCATTGGCAGACAAGTTCTCAACCACTGCGCCACCAGGGAAGCCCCCTTGTGCTTACATTTGAATATATGCTCCTCATCTGTTAGGTCTCTTAGAATGAGATAAGCATTGCTCTCTAAGACTTCCTTTACAACATAGGAGTCATTAAGTGTGTGGATTTCAAAGGACATTTCCGAATACAAAGTAAAGAAGATATTGAAATGGCAGCAGAGCCTTAATTATGCGGGGAAGGTACTCATCAGAAGTGGCACTACCCATAAGGTTGAAGGCAAAGCGACCCACAGAGAATCTGCTCTTGGATAACGAACATTTGACTGCATTTGTCACTTAAACACTGTCTGTCCATGCTCTTTGTTTTGCAGCTGAGGGAACTTACGCCCCCGGAGAGGGGAAGGGGCTGGTCTGGAAAAACAGAGTCTGTCAACAGCATAGGCAGGACTAGAGCCCAGGTTTCTTAACTCCGAGTTCACTGGTAGGTAGAAAAAGCCAGGTTTGATCTTTTAACATGTGTGCTGTTTGGAAACTAACGCTGAGCAGGCAAAACTCTGGACTTGATGAGAAAATTAAAATAAGGCTGCTTTCTAGTCTGCGCTTTGCACAGCTCCTCATCTGTTTTGTTGGTGCTGGATAGCCCATGCCTTTGACTACATCAGAAGAAGCTTAATATTCTATCTTAATGCGTCGTCATTGGCTGTAAGAGTGTCCTGTCCATTCTGGCTTTTGGGTGGCCTGACCAGAATCACCACGGGCTTTGCTTCTTAGCCAACTAGAGGAAGGCAGAAATGAAAGCGGCCTGCCAGTGTGTTTTCTTTGTGTGCCTCTCCTTGGACACAAACACAGGAGGGGGGTTTCTATGGAGCAGCTAGTCTCCCCCCCATTTCGGATTTTGCTGAAGCAGGTAGTTGAACTCTTTGAGGAAGTCTGGGTCTTCTCTGTCTCGGGAAATTACTGATAACATCAGAGCCAGAAAGAGGTGAGTAAAATGGGCAAGAAAGAAAATTCATAAAAGTCACGCCAAGATTCAGATTTATAACCCCACCCAGTTCTCCCCCAGCAGTCCTTTCAGCTGTGACTTGCTTCCCAGGAAGCAGAAAACAATAGTCTACTGATTGAATTTCAGGCTAAACTTCAGGCAATTAAAAGTAAGGGAAGTAAAACCTAGTTACATTTAGAATCAAAGTCCAGATATCTCCATTGGGAGGCATAGTCTGTGTGTATACTTTGCAAGGTGGGCCTAGTTCTGAAGCCAAACTTGGAAGTGCATTCGTTTCGGTAATTAATCTCTCGCTCCAAGTTTCTAGCTTGTCTTTTTGGAGTTAATCACCTCCAGGAAAGTGCAAAGGTCTTATAAGTGAAGAGAAGGAAAAGCATATTAATTGTAACTGGACTAGGTCCGTATCATGAGAACTAGAAAAACCTGAGATCTTGGGATGAAGGGAAAGCCACTGGACAGCTGGATTTTAAGGTAGGGAACATGGGGTAAAGACTCCGTTGTTACTTCATGATCCCCCCTGCCACCCCAGGAGAATTTAACTGTCTCTTTTGCTTAGCTTCCCAGAGTAGGTACCATATTATTTAGAAAAGTATACTCATTTATCTGAAGTTCTCTAAACGCATAACAACTGCCACTTGTAAGTCATTTTTATCTTTCTCTGGTAGCCCTTTCTCTTATTCTTCTCTCTAGCACTCATTCCTTTGGTCAACGAATATATACCAGAGGGCTAGGGGTCGACTATGTGCCAGACGCAGTGCCAGCACCATGGATATCATGGTGACTGAGACGGTGTCCCTCTTGTGTATTGCAATATTCCATAATTCAGGAACTCATTCAGGGCTTAGCTGGGTGATTCTTGTCATTGACAGAGATCACTCAACGGTATTTAGCTGGAAGATGGGCTGGTCTCGTGAGCCCATCACCATAGCTTTGCTCATGTCTGGTGCCTTGGCGGATGGCTGGAAGGCTAGGCTCAGCTGGCCCTGTCAGCCAGAGCACCTACACCCAGCGTGGGGTGTCAGTGCGATTGGTGTTCTTTTTTTTTTTTCAAAGTACTAAATTCATTAACTTGAGATGTCGGGTTTTCTTTCATTAATAGTAATCTTTTATTTATTTATTTATTTTTATATTTATTTTTGGCTGTGTTGGGTCTTCGTTTCTGTGCGAGGGCTTTCTGTAGTTGCGGCGAGCGGGGGCCACTCTTCATCGTGGTGCGCAGGCCTCTTCACTATCGCAGCCTCTCTTGTTGTGGAGCACAGGCTCCAGACGTGCAGGCTCAGTAGTTGTGGCTCACGGGCCTAGTTGCTCTGCGGCATGTGGGATCTTCCCAGACCAGGGCTCAAACCCGTGTCCCCTGCATCGGCAGGCAGATTCTCAACCACTGCACCACCAGGGAAGCCCAACGATTGGTGTTCTTATGTGGAAGCTCTGGGCTCTAAGAGCTAGTGTTCTAGTGATCCAGGTGGAAGATTCATGGCTTTTTATGACCCAGCCTCTGATGTCCCAGAAAGTCATTTCCACTGCATTCTCTTGGCCTAATAAGACACTAAGGGCCAACCCAGATTCAAGGGGAGGTGATTACATTCCACTTCTCAGTGAAAGAAATAGCAATGACTTGGCAGATGTCTTTAACACCACAGACAGAGCTGCTCTCCTTGAGAAGATTGTACGCCATTGGAGCAGGGAGCAAACTGGTCAACAAACAATCCAGGCCACCTTGAAGAAATGACTAGAAAGCCTGTTGAGTTGTACAGGACTGCTGTTTCATGACTAAGCGGCAGAGAGCGTAGGGTTGTTCCCCTGTGTTCTCCTGGAGAGTTCCTGTGACGCCCCCTACCCCTTGCTCAGTGTTCCATATTGCACCCGAAAAACCAGCCAACTCTGCTGGCTAGCGCATGCTCACAGGGCATGGTGCACAGCCTCGTGTCCACCGCAGCGGCCTCCATCATTCTGATTGGCTAAAATCCAATTGTTTGACTGAGATGAGGGTTTGCTAAGTGATTACTAATTATTAGTCTTGTTCAGTCAGAATACTGGCATCGCTGTCCCATCCACTGGGACAGTTCCCCCTCTTCTTTATTTTGCTAACTTCTACTTATTCTTCAGAATTCAGTGTGAGGAGCCCCTCCTTCCTGGAAAACTTTTCTTGACCGTCCTTATCCCAGTTGGATTTAGATGTCTTCCTCTGAACTCCCTTAGCCACCCCTACCCCTGGCTTATCTCCATCATTATTATACTTATCATATTTTACTGTAATCTTTGATTTTCCAACTGCCTTCCCGCTCCCAGATACGTGTCTCTCCCGACATACACGGCTCTCCCAGGTGAAGGCAGATATTGAAAGAATCATTCCAAATGCACTGAGTGTTCCCAAAATGCCCAACTCTGAGCCACACAGGTGGTGATAGGGACTGTGTCATTGTCCCTGTTGTTGCCATGGTGCCTAGTATATAATAGCATCTCCATAAACGTTTATTAAGTACATGAATGAATGGTGGTGGTGTATTAGTTGAACACGTAGGTAAACTTACGTCACCCGAATGTCATTTTTTTTACTGTTAGAGCCCTCCCTAAGACTTTACCAAGCTGGGCCATGATCCAGTTCCATAAGGAACAATGGGGGCAGAGCCAACATCTGGGCCCAGCCCAACCCCTTTCTTGCCAGCCAGATTATGCGTGCCTCTGTTTATCCCTGGGTCAGTCTGATGTCTGGAGCTGCAAGGTGGTACCTCTCACGTCAAGGTTTGGTCTTCTCCCTTGTTAACCCTTGACTTCAGCCATCATGACCCTGTTGATGGATGAACTTCAGTGTCCTGCTGCCCATGTCCTGTCCTTCGGAATAATTTTAGGCAGCCCTTGACTGGGGACCGTGTCCTAGACCTGTCCTGAGCAGACATGCCTTGCCCTCTACCACCTTCTGGTGGACCTAGCTGACAGCTCTATTGATCGGTTCTGGTAGATTCTCCTTCCAGTATTGGCTTTTCCTGCACAGAATGTGATTTCTAGATCCTAGTTTCTTAGAACAAAAAAGGCATAGTCTTTGGAATCAGACATAATTGGCTTTGAAGGGACTCTTCTACTTGCTAGTTTTATCTCTCTGAGCCTAATTTTCTCAGCTGTAAAAATGGGGGTAATAATCACAACTTGGTAGAGTGTTTTAACTGTAGTGCCTGCCATGTAATTGCTAAGAAAAAGGCAGTTCCCTCACATGTTCCATAATGGTGTATTGACTTTTGTATTCAAAGCAGACATTGATGCCTTTCCCTTCGGTACGTCATTTTCTTTTAGGGTGTTTTCGTAGATGGTGATGGTGATTTCCTTCTGGGGCTGGCCTTGACCACACCATTACCAGAGCTTCTGGACTCTGGTCACATGGCATGTGTTGTATCTGTCACTAAGATGAGATTGAGTCAACATATAGGGCACAAGTAGCCATCATTGTTTAAGTGACCATTGTCGCAATAGATTTTTAGAAAATTTTATCAGACCTTTTTCAAGAGCATATGCAAGAACATAATGTACACCGAAGAACCCAATTATCAAAGCAGTCTGTAGTACGGTTTTCCAGAGAAACAGAACCAATGGGAGAAGTTCCACAATCTGCCATGTTCAAGCTGGAGACCTGGATAAAGCCGGAGGTGTAGTTTGAAGGCCTGAGAACCAGGAGAACCAAAGGCAGGAGAAGACCGATGCCCCAGCTCAATCAGTCAGACAGAGATTGAATTCAACCTCCCTCTGCCTTTTTGTTCTATTCAGGCCCTCATTGGCTTGGATGATGTCCACCCACATTGGGGAGGGCTGTCTTCTTTACTCAGTCTACCCATTCAAATGCTAATACCTTCCAAAAACACCCTCACAGATACACTCAGAAATCATGTTTAATCACATATCTGGTCATCTGATAGCCCAGTCAATTTGACACATAAAATTAACCATCACACTGCCAGGAAACTCCATTTGCTCCCTCCCTCATGTTCTGCCCAGCAAGGTATTTTCAGCTAGACCTGTAGGCATCTAGATCAAACTTGCTCGGAATTAATTTGCAGCAAGGTAGGAAGGGAATAGATACAGGTACCTGCAATTTGGGCAGCACTGCCCTTAGGGTCAGGGTCAAGGGCAGGGGCCTTGACTTGTTCTCTGGCCTGCCTTGTTTGCTTAGGTAGGACAGCCTTGCTGGTCTATCTGGCCTGTGAGTATCTTGTGCTGTTCCTTCAACATTTTCACTATTCACAGTCGCTGACGTCTATCCTTATTATACGCTTTCTTGTTGTAAAAGAAAACACGTGATAAAAATGCAAATAAAATAATCATATTAAGTGAAATGTAAGTCCCCTTCTCCTAGTGATCCTATGTCCCCTAGTTCCCTCCTCCAGAGGCAACTGGTACAGCCACCTTCTTGGGGTTCCCTCCAGAGTGAGTCTTACACACATAAGCATAAATGCAGATATTTGCAAGGTCTTGGGGCTTATCATCTGACTCTGCTCACCAGTTTGCATCCTTTGGCTTTCTGTTCATTTCTCTGGAATCATCTCTCTCTGCTACCCTGTTGTGGCTTCATCATTCTTTACTTCTCACCTGCTCTCAACCTGCTGCCCTGACCTAGTAAGACCTTTATCTGGAACAGGAAGAAGTAGAATTCATCGTTTAGAAAGAAAAAAGCATTTCTAGTTTCTATTTCCATTCTGTGTTGTCTAACCCTGCAAAATTAAATTACGCCTGTTCATCTGCCACTGACTCACTGCATTCCATGAGCAAAGCCATTTGCATTTTTCTTCACAACAACATCTTTCTCCTCAGGATGCTCTGGCAACTAATATTTTAAAATTCTCAGAAAAAGTCATAATAATAAAGCCTTTCCATCCTCAGCGTCTAGAAATTGAATTGAAACCAAAGCATAAAGAAGTATTATTGAAGAAGCTAAATAGTTTACAAACTCAGCAATGCCACGTAGAAGATTAAATCCAGTCGATTGGGAATTCATTTAGGGCACATCTGCATTCTTTGTTTCTAGACGTGGCCACATGCACAGTTCACCAAATGCATCTTCAGAGAGTAAGATATGTTGAGGTATTTAGAAAATGGTAGCATCGTACTGATAAAGGAGCAATTAGTTCTATCTGGGGAGGTGATAAATCCCTACAGAACACTGGGCTAGACTTTGAAGGTTGTGTGGGAGTTTCTCAGATAGGCAAGAGAGGGAAGGGCATTCAAAGCAGAGGGAAAAAATATCAGAAGAGTGCAGAATTGCAAAAGTGCCCTGGCGTATTCTGACAAAGGTGAAGAGTCCATTTTGACTAAGGCATGAAGTGGAAAAGTAGGCGAAAGACAGGCTTTGAAAGACACATTCTGTGCTAAGAAATTTGGATTTTTTTTCCTGTAAGATAACAGGAGGGCCCTGGAGAGCTTTAAGTATGGAAGTGATGTTGCCAATTTAAAAAATTTTAGATTATCATGGCAGCAGTGTGGAAATCTGACGGAGGGAGAGGGACTGCAAGCTGGGGTACCAGTTACCAGCTGTTTCTTTTGTTAGTCCCAAGTGAGAAAGGATGGGAGCTTGAGCCTGGGCAGCGACAGTGGGGATAGAGAGGAGGAGTGCATTTAGATGACCTGACGGACTACCTGTGGTGGCTGCGGAGGGAAGTGGAGGAAATGAGAGGATGGAAGATGGAGGACGGGAGTGAGGATGGAAATGAGCCCACAGAATTTCAGAGTTGGAAGGGGCCGCGAAGATCAGCTATCCTAGGCTAACTAAGTCCTTTCGGTTTCATCCCTACGTGTGATGGTCTTCTTTGAATATGTCCAGTGACAGGGTGCCCATTATATCTCATGGCAGCTTACTTCATCTACAGGTTGTTCTATTAAAAGTTCTTTAGGCCGCACCAAAATCCATCAACTAGTATCTTCTACTGCTTGGTCCTAGATTAAATTCCCTGGGGCCACCCGGGCCAAGGCTAATCCTTTGCCAATGTGAAAGCTCTTCACATACTTAAAAACAGCTTTCATATACTTCTGTGTCTGCTCTTGTCTAGAGTAAACATTTAAAGTTCCTTCAGCTGGTCATCAAATGACATTGTTTTCTACCCATCTATCATCCGAGAGGGCACAAAAGGCTTCCTGTGGAGTAAAGTGTGTCAGTTTCTTCCCTTGTGATTTTTTACTGGTCCAGATAAACTCAATGAAAGGAACCTCATATTAAAGTCAACTTGGAAAGGAATAATATGGAAGTATTTGAGAAAGAGGTAATAAAGGCCAGTCTGGTAACACGATTTCAGAAGCTTAAGCCTTGAATCGGTTAGGGTTGGTAGTGATACCATTAACACGGATATCAGAAAACAGGAGATGACTCTCACTATGACTTGCAGAATGAAAATGTTAGGAAACCACAGACTCTGGAGTAGGAAAGGCCTTTAGAGATGAGCCGTTCCAAGTCCATCATTTTACACATGGGAAGAGTGAGGTGTGAAGGGGCAAGAGACATGCCCAATGTCCCACAGCTGGTCATTGGCAGAGCAAAGACTAACCTAGGACTTCTGATTTGTAATTCAGTGCTTTTCACCTATACCATGTGTTCCCTTAATTTGGAAGGCAAGCAAGGGCCAGCTAATGAAGGATACTCTTTTACTATCTTGTCTCTAATCACTGTCAGCCAATTATATTTCACTCTGAAATATATTTCAAAGGGTATGTAATTATATAAGAAAGTTTTTGAGATTCTTGTATTGCTCTCCAAAGCACCCCTGCCACATTCACCAAAGACTTAGCAGTTCACGTCACTTTGAGTTTTGAATTGATGTGAACATCAGTGAGGATAAGTCCCCATTAGGGCAAGAATTTGTACACTGAATGTTTTAATCACATGGGAATGTTGGTAAGACATTTAGAAATAGGAATGGAAATATTGGCCAATAATGCATATTACTGTGTGATGAAACTACTGATGCCCTGTAATCATACTGTTGCAATATCAGTATAAATAGAAATTCAAAATGGTAGAATACCTCCTGACATGTGAGCAGTGTACATGAGTTTTCAAGTGTTGAAAATCGGGAGCTATTGCTAAGATTCTGGGGTATCAGAGACATGGCACACACTCTGAAGGCATTCCGTGGATACTTTTTATTTGAAAAAAAAAAGGGTGCCAATCTCCAGATTTCATATTTATGTAATCCCCCAAAAGTTCACAGTAGCAGACCTCCCATGAATCTAGGTCCCTCTCAAGCTGAGGGCTTCCAGGTGGAAATTACAGTAACTGAGACGAGCCACTGGCCTTGTGTGAAGATGTCCTGCCCCTGGTTCTGTCTCTGTGACGGACTTTCAGAGCTAAGTGAGGACTTAGCAGCGTGACCGGATGATAATCTTCAATCTCAAAGGCAGAGTCATTTATCATAGTTGTGTCTGCCAGCCCAGACGAAATGAATGTAGCACAGTGCAAAAGCTCTATAGTCATTTTACCAGAAACCAGTGCATGTTGGTCCATCAGGAGGGCGTCCCAGGGCTTCCCTGGTGGCGCAGTGGTTGAGAGTCCGCCTGCCGAGGCAGGGGACGTGGGTTCGTGCCCCGGTCCAGGAAGATCCCACATGCCGCGGAGCGGCTAGGCCCGTGAGCCATGGCCGCTGAGCCTGCACGTCCGGAGCCTGTGCTCCGCAACGGGAGAGGCCACAACAGTGAGACGCCCGCATACAGCAAAGAAAAAAAAAGAGGGCATCCCACTCCAAGATAGAGAAAGGAGGGACCACTTTGAAAACATGCTTCTGTAGGGTTATTCAAGAGTCTGCTATCAGAACTTCTTCACAAGTATCCATCGCCAATATGTTTAGACATCAGTAGAATAATCTCAGTATCTGTGTATGAATGATTTTTTGAAAAGTCCATTTAAACTCAGATACAGATTATAGTTTCCAGAAAATGTGTACCCGTGAAACGTTCACGGGAAAATTACCATCTGAGAGAAAGGATTACAAAAAACCTGCTAAATGCCCTTTTAAAAAATGGGCCTAACTCTATGTTTCAATCCTAAAGGATGGCCTGCCGTTTCAAATCCATGCCATCATTTATATGATACTGATTTTATTGTCACACTTTGAAAATACTCTGTCCTGTGTGTTTATGATGGCCGTAAATGTTCGGAATAACATTTGGAGACCAAGTCACTATTCAGAGTAAGGGAAATAGAGGCCTATGTAGAGAGGTTAGAGCCCATTAATGGGCCCAGTGTTTAGACCTAAGAAACCTACGTAAGACAACTTGTCTTGAAAAGCAAGCAAAAGAAGCTCTCAAAGTGACTCTATTTAAAAGTCCACATTTTGTCCTGTCCAGGAATCCTTAAATGGTATATGTTTGTAAACAGAATTGACACTCAAGCATCCAGCCACAGCCCGCCCTCCGTGTATGCTGAGGATGTGGAACCCATGGATACGAGTGGCAGGCTGTACTTCGCCATTTTATATAAGGGACTTGCGCATCCCCGGATTTGGGTATCTGCGGGTGGGGGTGGGTACCGGGGGACAACTGTATACTAGGCGTCAAAACTCTCTGGGTGAGCAGATTATAGCTTTGGCACGTTAGCACGTCCAGAGCACAGTAACTCCCCACTACAGACCTGGGGCTGCTTGCGTCATCAAGTCAGTGCCTGGGGACTCACTGGTTCCAGTTGTATTGGTGCTAGCTGGGGAGTCAATATGTTGCTTAACCCAGACTAGCTAAGGGGCTTTGCTCCTGGGGAGGGGTAGGAGGGAAAGTGAATGTTTTGCTCCCATTTTCCTCGTAGTACATTAGAAACAAAGCACAAAGTTGGCTGGAATCAGTGTTAGCATTGCCCAAAGCAGCTGAACTCTGATTTAACCAGATGCCATAACTATAGCAACAGGGAAATACTGGAATTTTGAGATTAACCATGCTACTGAAATTTACTAAATATAGCACACTTTGTGGTGAGGTGCATATTATAGGTATTTCCTTTATTTTTTAAATGACAGTGCAAGTCAGGCTATGGAAGGAAAGGTAATTTATTATATATAATGGCTGCTGAAGTCTCCCTACTCCCTATTGATCTATATCTATAAATGTGTGTTTTGAAACCAAATGAGATAAATCAGCTTGATTGTCCAAGGCATGGATGGAAATTGGGCTACCATAAAGGCTATCTTCAGATTTGTACCGGTGTTGGAATATTCATCTTTGGGATTTAATGGAAATAACTTCGGGCTGAGTTAGGAGCCCTGAGTCCCAGCCTCCGTTATTAAATCACTGTGCGATCTTGGGCAGGTCCCTAAAGGGATTCTGGGTCTCAGGTCCCGCATATTTCTAGTGCTGGAAGCTGAGCTGTTCCAGCTCTCCCATTCTAGGCTTCTGGAATATTTAGGGTTAAGTTTCCCCCTGCTTTGGCTCTGGAGGGTACTTACTGACACCGTGTGGAATGAGAAGGAGAGATTCACATCATGAGATCCCTGGATCAGGGAGGTGGTGACATGTACGACTGGGGGTTTTCTTACAGGTTTTCCTCTGGTCAGGGAAGTGCTGTCTCCACTCCGCAAGCCCTATAAAGAGATTGGTTATTGGCTTCGTGCTCCTTCAGTTCTCCTTTACCTCCTTGACCCACAGCTGGGCCTATGTGGCCTCCAGAGGTAGGCCATCGCCGCACTCAGCAAGGCTCTGAGCCCCATCCTGTCTGTATTCAAGGGAGACGTAAAGGGTCCAGGGTCATTGAGGCAGCGTAGCTGTAAGTTCTTCTCAGACTCTGTGCCTCAGTCCTAATAAATCGATTCTTGATATCTTCCCGTGACCAACCCCTTGCCTTCTCCTCCACGCCCAGGAGCTCATTGCTTGTCTGTTACCCACTCTTCTTTTACCAGAGAGCCTAGGTCCCTGCCTTGGCTTCATACTAGGTGTCCTTGTCCTTGGAAAACTGGAACTCTGCTGCTCTTTTCGGTCTTCAGGTCTGAGCCTGGCCACTGCCAGACCTCTCTGGATTTGTCCATCAGCCTGCAGAGATCTTTGTCTATAGCTTGTGTCTGAGACTCCACAATGCCTCCTCCTTCCGGTCCAGCATAGCCCCTTGTTGCTTGCTACTGGCTCTCACTGAAGCTGCTGCCTGCCTTGCCTGGACCTCTGTCTACTGCTTATTACAAGACCCTCTTAGGGTGTCTCCATCTGCTCTGTGGGGACACTGCCCTGTTACTCACTTCCGGGCCTTCCTGATGCTGCCTATTAGCCTCTACTTCTCGTATGTCATTGGAGATCCTACCCTTAGAGCCTTCCTGGGCCTATCTGGTCTCTGGGTCCTGGATCTCCCCAGCTTGGTCTATCCCAACCCCAGCCAATTTCCAGTTAGAGCCTACAAAGTCTTTGTGGACATTTCTTGGGCCAGGTTTTCCTACCTGGGCCCATCCCTCAGGATGGAAACTACTGTGTCCAGACTCACCCACTGTGTGCCAGTTAAAAAACAGCCTCATAAAACTTTGCAGTCAATGACTTCGTAGGATAAATTCAAGTTAAAAGTATGAGATGGACGGTGAGGGAGAATTTCTGTATCTCTGTAGCCTATGGTAGGGAGAAGAGATGCTGTTGCGAATTTTTGAGCCAGAAAGAGAGAATTAGGTGAAAGGTGAAAAATGTCCTTGAGATCTTTTGAGAAGCAAAGTTGCATGTGAATCTAAGGTGAGATTGTTATTGTTGTTAGTAGTCAGCCTAGTAGTATTCAGTTCCTTGCAAAGGTGCATCTGGCTTAATGAAATAACCCAGGATCCCAGCCCCCATAGCAGGGGCACGCGTAGTGGCTATAGCTATACGCCCTTGTGCTGACGACTTATTCTTTCTGAACCTCAGTTTCCTCATCTGCCAAATGAGGCTTTGTGGAGATAATATCTTTGCTCATTTATAAGCTCTCAGGGTGGTGTCAAGAATGCCAGTTAGTGGGCAGTGAACGTGAAAGTGTTTTAAGAACTGTAATGCATCCTACAGACAATTCGGTCTTCCTTGCCAGTTGGGTGAGAGCCATAGACATGGAACCTCTTGCCCGGTGTTGGTGGACAGCAAAGATTGGGATCAGTGAGGGAATAGCAGGTCAGAAATAAGGCAAGTGGTGTGACACGGAGCCAGAGAAGACTGGGGAGATAGAATACAAAGCCAAGTGCTTTAGGGAGCCAGCAGAGCCGGCGCACAGGGACGTTTGAAGGAGAGGAATTTCCTGAGTGGAGAGGAATTTCCTGAGCTAGAGCGCAGGGGCTACTGCCTTCTTTTTGTTTGCCACTTGCTGTTGCTGCTCTAGCAGCTCAGACTGAAGCTATTTTGGAAGCAGTTAATAGCAGTTAAAAGAAGAGTGGAACGAAGGTGAGGGATTATTCTTATAAGGTCTGGCAGGATTTAGGGACCAGGGAAAGGGTACAAGGCCAGTATCAGCTAGCCCAAGGTAAACCCAATTCAAAGGAGAGTGGTAAGTGGCCTAGGTGAGCAGCAAAGGCAGGCTGCATTTGGACACTGTGATGATTAACTCTATGTGTCAACTTGGCTAGGCCATGGTGCCCAGTTGTTTGGTCAAACACTAATCTGGATGTTGCTGTGAAAATCTTTTTTTATACGTGATTAACATTTAAATCAGTTGACTTTGAGTAAAGCAAATTGCCCTCCATGATGTGGGTGGGCCTCATCCAATCAGTTGAAGGCCTTAGGATGAAAGACCGAGATTTCCCAAAGAAGGAGGAATTTGGCTTCAAGACTGTAACATAGAAACCCTTCCTGAGTTTCCAGCCTGCCTGGCCTGCCCCCGCAGATTTTGAACTCAAGACCGCAGCATGAATTCTTACCTGAATTTCTTACCTGTCAGCCTGCACTACGAACTTCAGGCTTGTTAACCCCTACAGCTATGTGAAACAAGTCCTTCAAATACTGCCCTGCTCTCCCTCTCTCCATATATATATATATGTGTGCATGTGTGTGTGTATTTATATATACATGTATATGTGTATATATGTATTTATATGTGTATATTTATATATTATCGGTATGTGTATATACACATCTGTATCTATCTATCCTATTGGTCTGTTTCTCTGGAGAACCCTGACTGAGACAGACACATAAAGATGGCAGTGTAGCTTAGGGCAGAGACAGTTGCAGGATCATTGAGGGCCTTAAGTGTGTGGTCATTGTGAGTTCTTTTACTGAAGTTGTCAGTCAGTCACAAAGTATTAATTGAGTTCCTGCTCTGTCTACCAAGTGAGTATCTATTGTGCCACAGAAGCTGGTTGGTACAACCTCTATCGACGCAGATCCCTGAGAGGTCAACCCAGAGCCTCAGTGGAAGGCTCTCACTTTTACACCAGAGAAGTTTTACTCCCCTGGGAGAACATTGAAGGCTGGGTGTCCTCCACCAGGGGTTGGGGATCTGACTAGAGAGGGCTTCCAGCTCTTTCCGGCTGATAATGGGGTCAAGAAGGACTTCTGAGAGTCCTCTCACTCAGACTTAATAGAGTCAACGCCATCGAAAGTGACTGCTCGTTTGGTCTAGCTCCTCCTTATACAGATGAGCCCTGGAGAGGAGAAGCCGCTTCTCCAGGCCACACAGCAAGTTGGTGGTGCAGCCAGGCTGATCGTTCAGATGGCCAGACAATAAGTAAGGAAGGAAAGAAAGGAGAAGGAAATAGAGGTCTGAATTCCCCTTGTGGTTTTACTATAGGTCATTTGTTGAGTAATTGTCCCAAAGTTAGGAAACATTCCTATTTTTCCCAGCTGGATCACAAGGAAGGAAAAGAGAAGAGTCTGAAAAGTAAAGTAAAAGAAAATTTAAAAACATATTTATAAGGGCCCTCACTGCTAAATCACAGAGTTGAAGATGATCAGTGTAAGTGAGTTTCATTGGAGAGCTAATTAGCTTTCCTAGGGAATTCTCTAATGGCAAGAAAGCCACAGCACTGTCCAGCCACCTTACCACCTTGACCAAAGAGTATTTGCCCTTGTTAAAATAAAGGCACACTTGGATTGCTGTTCACCAGATCTCCCTGTTTCTCCCCATATTTGCTGAGGAATTTAGTTGTCTGCCATGAGCATACTAAATTGAATTGATCAATGAAAATGCCACATGTGTTCATTTGTTTTAACTTGACTCTGATAGCTCCATCCACTAAACCTACAATGAAGTCGTAACTCTTTGAAAAAATATAAATTAAAAAACATCCTGGCAGTTCAGAGTTCGGGATGAATCAGTAAAGGTAACTCTTTCCTTTGCAGTCAGTATTGCCGCTTTGTGCCCGTGTTTTCCATTTAGGATTTGTTAGTGTAAATCCTCCTCATACATCACTGAAAGCGTTAAGATTTATATGGCAGAATATAGTCTGCATTAGGCCTTTAGGAGAAAGTGGATGACCTAATAGGGTTTTCTACCTTTAATTTGTACTGTTCTTTGTGGGAGGACATTTTAAAATAAACTCTCATATTTGGGAACGTAGTGTTCTGCAAATGGCATATATCATTACCAATATGGGATGTTTTACTGCACTTTCCATGGAGTCCCTGGGCTCCTTACTGAGATGCATCCTCATGGCAAAGCATCTTTTGTGGGCAGGAGAAGGACATTAACTTCTGATCCACTCCTTCCCTGTTTGGAGCACAGCCCAGCTTTGATCAGCTCCTTAAAGAGCCTTCTGTTTACACCCTCTCATAGGTCTGCGGACAGTATTTGCCAAGTACATTGGAATCTTGGCCAACAGGTGCCACTGGGGCGGGGAAGGTATTCATCAGCTCCTTCCTTTGGTAGCTTTCCTTCTAGTTTTCCTCTTTTGAGGTAGTGAAAACTGCTCCAGGCTGCTTCTGTGATCTCTATATTCTCCCCCTTTTATTTCTTTTCTTTTTATATCCTTTTCTCCCTTCTCATATACCAACTGATGGGACAATTGAGTGACTTTCATCCATTCATTCAAGCATTTACTGGGTTCTACTTCATGCAAAGCGCCGTAAAATAGTCTGAGGTTTTAGTTATTCTCTTCTGTCTTGTTCCTTCTTAAATTATAAATGTAATACATATTCATAGTAAAAATGCAAACAGTACAAAAGGATATGAAGTGAAGAGCCCCTTCACGTCCCTAGTCTCACTCCTTAGGCATAATCATCAGTAACAATTTCTTGTGTATCCTTCCAGAACTTTTCTATGCATACAAAAGTGTATGTATGTATACATTGATGCAACCATATACATATAGGTTCATACATACACATATATGCTTTTTCAGGAAACACTGGCTAGAGCTAGAAACAGTTTTGTAAATTCACTTCTACGTATATATATCTTGGCACGCTTTCCACGTCAGTACATGCAGTCCTGCTGATTCCCTTTAAGGCTGCATGGTTAAACGTGACTTTAGGAAAGCCTGAGGTTTTGATGAGTTTTCTATAGAGGGCACTAAAGATGGCCAATTTTTTGAATGTATAAACTCAATTTTCATTCACTGTCCTCAGGTTTCTTTTACCTTTTCTGTATATTGAGGGTGTTACCCAGCTATGCATTCCAGCACTTGAAGGATTCCAACGGCTTGCAGATGCTTCAGGGAAATCAAAATTAGCTTGATCGGTTTCCCTACCTGCACACCATGTATCCACTCTGGCCTTGGACCACTTTCAAGGGAGCTGCCAATCCAGTCTCCAGGGCTTGTCTCAACCTTGATGACAGTTTCTTTCCTCCTTTTCGTAAGAGTTTCTCCTTCAGCTTCAGCCTATATTTTCTGGTCCAGCCTCATTGACTATAAAGTTCTTGCTTATTTGGACATGTTCTGTCCTTACTAGTTTTCATTTGGCCATGTACAATTTGAGCCCTCCCTCAAGGAACTGCTAATTCTAGCACACCCTTATTTGAACACTTATTGTACATCAGACTTGTACGTGGCATTTCCTTTAATCCTCCCAACAAACTCATGAGGGATGTGCAATAATTATTCCCAAATGATAGATGAGGCACAGAAAAGTTAAGGACATTGTCCAAGGTCACACAGCTAGTAGGTGGAAGAGCTGGTATTTGAACCCAGGTTCATCTGACCCTAGAAGCTGTGCTTTTAACCAGCACATGTACTGTCTCCCTAAGTCAGCAAGTACTTCTTGGCTAGCCAGTCATTGCAGAGCAACCCTAGTTTATCTGTGAGCCTGTGCTTCTCTAAGGACAGGCCACAACATCCACTTCCTGAGTATGTGCTGCATGCCAGGCTCGAGAGGGTGGCGCTGAATTCTCACATGCTGGAATAGCATATTCTTGGGAGCTAAACCATGGAGGGGATCTTGGGTGGGAGGAAGCACTTCCTGCTTACAATTCAAGCTGGAAAGGGATTCCCACATTACGAAGCCCCACAGTCCTTCCTGTGTAATACTGTTAGAAGACCTCAGGCAGAATCAGCAGCTATTGGGCATTTTTGTTTAATCTCTTCATGTTCCACCTCAGTTAAAGACACAGGCTTACAACCTCTACTTTGACCAAAACCACCAATCTACAAGAGGGAAGTGGTCTTTAATTTTATTTTCCAGATCAGAGTTCTCCACTTTCCCTACCAATGCTGCCTTCCCTGGGTGTTGCCTCTTGGAATTCAGATTGATCTGAATGAGGTGTCCAAGATAAAGTACATGGTAACTAGGAGATGATTTCTATTCTGGTCTCTCTCTCTCTCTCTCTTTTTTTTTTTTTGTCTCCAGTCCTGATTCTCCAACTGCCTTGCCTTCTTGTTTTGGGGATTCAGAATCTGGACGTCATGGCCCAGTCACTGAATTGGGAATTTCTAAGTCCCTTGGAGTCCAAAAGAAAGACCATTCTAGATGTCAGGTAAATGCCTTTCATTTCTTAACTGTCTGATAGAAATTGAATAGTTGGAAGAGTATTTACTTACTTATTTTCAGGTTTTCAGTCTTATTTACTTACTTATTTTCAGGTTTTCAGTTTTATTTTATTCCAAGCATGGGAAAATAAACCTGAAAATCTGGAAAGGGAAACGTCGAACCAATAGCAGTTGCCCTGGAATTGTGGGACTTTCGCAATAATAAATGTCTAGATGATGTGTTTATTCCAGTCCCAATCCAATTCAATTCAACAAATACTTGTCGAATACCTGCTGTGAAAAAGATAAAGAATGACTAAGACATGGCTCTCACCCTCCAGGAGTTCACAGTCTAACAGGGAAGTCAACATGTACACTGTTCATTCTCATACAAGGAAGATAATAATAAAGGTATATACAGAAGTTTAAACAAGGTGCTGTGGGAGTATTGGAGGAGTGAAAAATTAAATTTAATTAGGGAATCTGGAAATATTATGTTTGAAAGAAGATTTTGAGCTTGGTTTTAAAGGGTTGATGAGACTATTGCAGGAAGACTTCAGGTGTGAAAACCTAGGGGAATGGCGATCGGTCTGGAAATACAACTGGAGAGGTAAGTCTGACCGTTTATGGACTTGCTCTGCAGACAAAAGAAGCCTTGGATTACCACCCTTCCCTAAACAAAGAGGAATCTCTTCTGTAGCATCACAGTCTCTGTGTGCTTCTCAGTGGCCTCTTTGTACAGACGGATGCCTTCCAGTTACATTCGTATTCATTTGATGAAGATTCTCTATATGGGAAATACTTGACTTTATAATACACAACACATGCGATTGATTTAAACAGCTCCAATGTATCAATAATGCATTTAATTTATTTCTCTCCCCAACAGTGTATGTAGCTATATGTACTTTGATTATATTGACTAAGATTACAATCCACGTTGATATAACCTGAGAGTAGTTGTTCATGATCTGGGTGGTATTGCGTTTGAAATTTATCCTACCCTGTCATTGGTTCCACTCACTTTGAATTTATACTAAACCAGTTCTAGCTGTTACGTTAGGTTTCTCTTTTACTAGCTCTATTTATTGTCTTTCTCTGGTATTCCTATAAGAATGTCAGATGAAATTACATCAGATGCTTCTCTCTCTAAGATATGTTAACTTTGTTCCATCCTCTTTCACCATTCAGCTTGTCATCCTATCATGAACAGGAGTTAGCTTTGTTTGGTATGATTTGTGTTTGAAGAATCCATATTGACTACTGTTTATCACTTGGGTTTCCCCTAGGTACTCATAAATGACTGCCTTAATAATTGTCCCCACCGCTTACCAGATATTGAAATTAAATTTATGAGTTTAATTCCCTGAGTTCCCTGGGGATTTTTTTTTTTAAAGAAAAAGGAACAAGGCAGTCTCATGACTCACAGCAACTCTTCCATAATAAAGCGGTGTGATAAAGAAAAACATTTTGCAGGAAAACAAATTTTAGTTTTAGCCTTCCAAATGATTATTATAAAAACTAACGAAATACGATTTTTTGGAAATACTAAAACACATCCTGTATCCTTGAAAACTACTTATTTATTGTGCTCACACATATTTTTAAGGGCCATAACAGATGCCTAGGCAATTGGGAATTTGGTCTTTTTATATTCAAATTGTTGTATGCTTGGAAAATAGCCCAATAATGGCACTTTTTAAAAGGTTATTTTGTAAGTACTGTCCGTCAGACATATGCTAAAGTACTGTTTCAGGTTGCTGGGGCAACCTGCCTGCCACAATTGTGGTTACTATTTATGATTTAATGATAATGCATTGACCTGAAACCCGAGTCTTACCTTCACTGAATGCAGTGCAGGCGCACTGTAGGTAGGCTGTAGGTAGACCATAGCTACCTCTAAATCTCAGTGAATGACTAGCAAGGGATTGATGCACATGTGTTAGCAAACAGTAGGATCCCTTGAAAGGGATGGATGTGTAGAACATTGGACAACACCAAGAGCTCTGGTAGAGCTTAGATTTCTATACTTCCCCAGCTAAGACTCTGTTAACTGAAGCTAGGAATATGTGGAATGACTAGTTTACATCAGTCTTGGTAGAGAAGTAACCAATTTTCTCCGACGAAAGCAGTTTGGACCCAGTAAATGAACAACATGCTGACGCTATAGTCCCTTTTCTTAGTGTTCCTTTGAAAAGTGGTAAGGCACATTTCTTTTCCGAGCCAGTACCAGCCTCTTTCCAATGGCTTGGTCTAGAGGCAAATGATGTTCAAGGGCACTTTTTTTGTGTAATCTTTTTCAATAGGTGTGACAGGTATTCCGAAATTTGTATCACAGTGCCTTATGCTTTGGTGCCTGTTAAAACTATAATGCATAGGTTTTTGTTGTTTTTACTTGTTTGTGTGAATGTTTTCATTTCAAAGACTGCCATCCAGGGCCGTGCAGCAACTGAGTGATGAGAAAATACCCCACTATGCGATCCTGGCGTGCGCTAATATTGAGGGTGAGAGAACATGCTTAAATCGTCTTACCAATTTGACAGGAATGATTTCAAATCTGGCACACTGTGGCCTCACTCCTCGCCAGTGTGCCCCTGGAAGAGCAAGCCCATGGTGAGCTCCTCAGAGTTTGTTAATGGGAGGAAAGCCTTGGGTTTAGGGAGAAAGTATTTGGATAGCATTTTAAGAAGCCCTTCCATTTTTAGTAGAGTAGAAAAATCTACCTCTGAGTCTGCACTACGGTCTTTTCTCTGGATGAGTACAATGACTGTCTCTCTCACATTTTTCTGATATTTATTCTGCAAATCAGCTACATGAGTCCCTGCCACTCTCCTGAATAAGCTTCCAGGCATTACCTACATGTTGTGTTCCTGTGGAGGGGTGGCAGTAATCTCAGCTAAGATAAACCGGAGCTTCTGTGGATAAAGCGTAAAGGCAGTGAAGTGTGTGCTGTAAGATTTAACGCCTCTACAGGTAATTTTTTTTGGAGCGGGGATCTGGCATTTAATCAAATCCAGAGGCATTATGTAAATTTAATCACCTTGTAACACACTAGTAATTTTATTATCTCCTTTTCATTTGACAGTGCTTAGATGCAAGTTGAGCTTGGAATTCCAGAGGTAGAGCATTGCTGATTGGAGGCATATTAAGAGAAAAGTACTGTGGAAATGAGATAAAACCTTTATTCTTGCTATTGACTGTTGTCTTCGTATGTGTACAGGTATCCGACAAAGGGTTTTTAGAATAAAGTGTGCCTGTTTAAAGTTTTCCACCTTTCTTAAAGCCCCCAGTGAATTGCAATGAGACTGTTTTGAATGGACTATGTTAAATCTATTTCTGTCAAATGGAAAACCTTCACACAAATGCGATGTGATTCAAACTCTCCCTAATACGGGGGCCGCCTTTATACTTGTGTAGCCCATTTTGCTTGGCCTCTGCTTACTAGAATCATGTCTAGTGTTAGATTATTTATGCCATAAGGTCTATTTAAAATTGAAGACAGTATTTACATTCGTCAACACCAGTTTTGATAGGTTTTTAAAAGGTGCAATGGGGTCGATGATCTTGGATAGACAAATTATCCATCACCACATCACTGTTCATATTATGAGACTGAGGAAGAAAAAATCTGGTTAAGTTGAATTTCCCAAAAGGCACTTGGGCTTTTTGATCTATGATTCACACTAATGATTGTGTCTAATGAAAGTAATGAAGCTAAATACTTTATCTGTGATTTAAAGAATGAAATTAGAAAGGAGGCAAGAGGGAAGGCATGATAACCTGTTGAACTGACCTTGCTAAGGCAGGAGAAATGGCATTTTGGGTACATTTTCTTTCTTTGACTTCTCTGTTTTACTTTCCCCGTTCTCCTTCATCTCTTAACCTGAAAGAAACTCTTGAGAACATCTCTTCTCCTGAAGACAAAGATTCTATGAGCTCACCCATCCATATATTGGAACATGGAAGCCCCTGGTCAGCCAGGAAGTCTTTCCTTTAATCACCTGATGTCTCTCCTGCTGTATCTTGCAGGCATGAAAGCCAACAACTTGGGCAAATGCCCCTAATTTGGGTTCAGTTTAGATGACCGGGTTTCTCCTACCTAGAGTGCTACTTACTTCAGTGAAAACTCTTCTTCTTTCTAAAAACCCTTACTAGCTCTATGAATCATAACATGTCCTCAGTATGGGAAATCAAAATGGTATAATCTGAGATTAAGATTGAAGTGCCTTACTATCCAGTTTCCCATCAATCTTATTATTTTTTCTCTGTTTATCACTGATGCCTCAGTTTTTTCATCCTAAAATGGCGATAATGATCACTACCTAAATTGTGATTGGTATAAGGAATCAGTGAGACACTGGATGTGAAAGTATCCAGCACTAGGTCTGGCCTAGAGCACATGCTCAGTGAGGGCAGGTTGAATTAGAATGATCTTATGGTTAGGAGGATAAAGAGTTGACTTTTGAAAGATCTTTATATATTAAATACAAGTCCTTTGTCAGATATGTGGTTGGAAAATATTTCCTCCCAGCCTGTGGCTCGTCTTTTCATTCTCTTAACAGTGTCTTTCACAGAGCAAAACTTTAAAATTTTGAAGTCCAGTTTATCATGCTTTTGGCATCATATCTAAGAACTCTTTACCTAACCCAAGGTCATGAAGAGTTTCTTCTATGTTCTTTTTTTCTAAAAGTTTTATAGCTTTATTTTCTACATTTGGATCAATTATCCACCTTGAGTTAATTTTTGTGTAAAGTGTGAAGTTTAGGTCAAGGTTATATTTTTGCATATGGGTGTAAAATTGTTTCAGCACCATTTGTTGAAAATACTTTTTTCCCATTGAATTGCTTTTGCAACTTTGTCAAAAATCAATTGGCCATATTTATGTGAGTCTATTTCTGGACTCTCTGTCTGTTCCATTGATCTATGGCTCCTTCCCTTTGCCAGTACCACACTGTCTTGATTAGTGTGGATTTACCGTAAGTCTAGAAGTCAGATAGTGTTATTCTTTCAATTTATTCTTCTTTTTCAAAATTATTTTAGCTCTTTTAGTTCCTTTGCTTTTCAAATAAATTTTACTTATCTAAAAAAATGTTATGTTGGAATATTGACTGGAATTGCATTAAATTTATAGATCAGTTTGGCATGAATTAACATTTTTACTATGTTGTTTCTTTAAATCCATTAACACAGTATATCTATCTGTATATTTAGATCTTTTAAAAATTTCTTCTATCAGTGTTTTATGGTTTTTAGCATACAGAGTCTTTGCATATTCTGTTAGATTTACACATAAGTATATTTCATTTTGTTCGAGCTACAGTAAATGGTGTGTGTGTGTATATTTTTAAATTTTAGTTTCCAATGGTAACATTGGGAGTATATAGAAATATGATTGATTTATGTATGTTGACCTTATATCCTACCACCTTAGTAAGCTCACTTATTATTTCTAGAAAATTTTTTGGTCAATTCCTTGGGATTTTCTGTCTAGACGGTTATGTTCCCTGCAAATAGAATTTTATTTATTTCCAATATTTATGCTTCTTGTTTATTTTTCTTGCTTTGTTGCATTGGCTAAGACTTCCAGTGTGATGTTGAATTGGTGGCAAGAGACAATGTTTTGCATTGTTCCAGGTCATAAGGAGAAAACATTCAGTCTTTTTACCATGAGGTATGATGTTATCTGTAGATTTTTTGGAGACACTTTATTAGGTTGAGGAACTTTTCTTCTATTCCTATTTGCTGAGAATTTATATTACTAATATATATTGACTTTTTTCCAAATGCTTTTGCTGCATTGATTGATATACAGGCATATCTCATTTTATTGCTCTTTGCTTTACTGTGCTTTGCAGATATTGCATTTTTTTTACAAACTGAAGATTTGTGGCAATCCTGCATTGAGCATGTCTATCAGTGCCGTTTTTCCAACAGCACTTGGGACGCTTGTGTCTCTGTGTCACATTTTGGCAATTTTTGTGATATTTCAATCTTTTTCTTTATTATTATATTTTTTATTGATGATCTGTGATCAGTGATTGATGTTATTATTATAAAAAGATTAGAACTCGCTGAAGGTTCAGATGATGGTTAGTATTTTTTAGCAATAAAGTATTTTTAAATTAAGGTATGTACATTTTTTTAAACATAATGCTATTGCACACTTAATAGACTACAGTATAGTATAAATACCACTTTTATATGCACTGGGAAACCAAACAAGTCATGTGACTTGCTTTACTGTGATATTTGCTTTATTGCAGTGGTCTGGAACCAAACCCACAATATCTCCAAGGTGTGCCTCTAATCATGTAGTTTTTCTTCTTTAGACTGCTAATATGGTGGATTACATTGACTGATTTTTCTGTTATTGAACCAACCTTGTAATTTTGTGATAAACCCCACTTGATTGTGGTGTATTATTTCTTTATATATTGCTAGGTTTGATATGATAATATTTGTTGAGGCTGTCTATGTCTATATTCATGAGGGATATTGGTCTGTAGCTTGCTTTTTTGGAACTGTTTTTGTCTGATTTTGGTATCAGTATTAGGCTTGCCTCATTAAATCAGTTGGGAAACATTTCCTCCTTTTCTATTTTTTGGAAGATTGTATAGAACTGGTGTTATTTCTGCTTTAAATTTTGTATAGAATTTGCTAGTGAAATCATCTGAGCCTGAAGATTTCTTTTTCAGAAGGTTTCAACTACAGATTCAATTTCTTTAATGATAATAGGACTGTTTATTTCATCTTGGGTGAGTTTTGGAAGTTTGTGGTATTTAAGGACTCATTGCTGTTTTGATCTTTACAATAATTCTGTGACATAGGCAAGACGGATAGTCTTAAATCACTGCTCAGAACAGTTCCTGGTACATAGTAGAAGCTTTGTTAATTTTAGTAGGATGAATTTGTTAAATGAACTCCATTTTACAAATGTGGAAACTAAGGTTCAGATTGGTGAAAGCACTTGTTGAAAATTATTTAGCTCATAAGTCACACTGTTAGGACTCAAACCCAAAAATAAAAAATAGCTTTTGAAGAAGAAAGAAAAAACGAGGAGGGAGCTAATTCAGCATCTATTTTGTGCCAGACATTGCTGGATACTTTTATTTAACTTGTCTCATTTAAATTCTGACAGCAATCCTGTGATATAGGTGTTGCTATCTCCATTTTAAAGGCAATGGAAATAAAGCTCTGCATTAGTCAGGGTCCTAACAGGAAATATGGCACACTTCAGTCAGGATAGTTTGAGAAGGGTTTACTAAAGCGACTATTTACAAGACATAGGCAGGGTGTAGGGAAGCCATAAGGGCTAGCGAAATACCCTATGGCTAGTATAGTGGGGCTGTTACTCCACCACTATCACCCAGGCCCAAAGGCATGAAGGAGAGGAGAGGCTAGAAAGAGTGTCTGGAAGGAGAGACCTCTAGAGCAGGTAGCCTTCGGATGAGCAGTGGTATTTGGTCAAGGGACATAGCTAACTCCCCACAGGGTGACTTCAGAGGCAGGAAGCTAGGAGGAAACTACACTCTTCTCCCAATCTTTGATCAATGGCCAGAGTTCCTTTCTGACCAAATCCAACCAGAAGCCAGGGACCAGTCAAACCTGTTGATATAATCCATACCAGTTTCCTGGGGAGGAAAGCAGGACAGAGAGTGAATCCAGAGGACAAAGATGTTAAGTAACTTGTCCAGGGTCACACGGCAACCTGGTAAGAGGCAGATTTAGGATTCAAATTCCAGAGCTCTGGTTCTTGACACTGCGCTTGTCCATCTTCCCCAGGGGACTGACTTTCAGGACCAAAGTGGCAGAAAGGGCCTGTGATTAGTCCCCCAGTGTGTATATTTTCTCATTTTATTTCTCTTTGCCCTGTAATGTAAATACAGATACTTTGGTATTATAAAGCACCATTAGGGTACCAGAGAGAGGTTAGAAAGAGAACGCTAGGAGGTGGAAGGAGTTTTGCCTGAGTGAGGAACCAAGAAAGGCGATGGAAGTTAAGGGAAAGACTCTAAGAACTGGACTATGAGCAGGCCAGAAGCAAGCAAATTAGGCTACAAATATTAAGTGAGTGTTTGCTATGCTAGCTACAGAAGGTGACAGAGGCTAAAATGTTCTAAAAAGAATCAAGGTTGAGCAGAGTTCCCTGTGCTATACAGTAGGTCCTTGTTGGTTATCTATTTTAAATATAGCAATAGATACATATATATGTATAACTGAATCACTTTGCTGTACACCTGAAACTAACACAATGTTGTTAATCAACTATACTCCAATATAAATAAAAATAAAAAAATAATATTTTTAATTTAAAAAAAGAATCAAGGTTGAATGAAAAGGAAAGAAACCCTTTGAGGAGCTTATGTCATGCTAGGGGCTAGAGGTGAGAGAATTTGTATATTCTGACTCTGGAATTCAGCTGATAAGCTGTGGACCCAGGCTAAGATGGCTGCCTGGAGCAGCCTCAGGGTTCCTTGCTAAGAGCCTAACCTGCTGGTGGGTAAAATAGGTAAGAAAATAAGTTGCTGAGAAAGGTGGCCTCCATGACTTAGCTGGTACCTGCACTTTGCTTAGATGTATATAACCTGTACCTTAAAACCCCTCACATTGGACAAGGCAGGCCAACATGCAACCAGCAGGTACTGAGGTAAGGCTGTGGGCTCTGAGAGAGAGAGAGGAATGAGAGCCTCTCTTTAAAACTGAGTGTTTGACCTCCCTGCTTCCTTACTGTGATCTCTGTAATGACAGCCTCAGGCAGTGATACACAGTCTGGTCTCCTCCTCTCAGCTACTGTTGGGTCAGTCTCTCCATTCATGGTTTTCTGAGGGGCTCTGGTAGCCTGGGAGCTGGTTTGAGCAAGACCATCTTGACCACCAACCCTTGCAGTATCTGGCTCAGTAGTTCTCAACCTTGACTGAACATAAGAATCACAGCAGGTGGAGGGGGAGAGGGGACATGGACATCTTCAGAGTCATATGAGCAGCACAATTATACAGGGCCCCATGCTCAGAAGGGGGCTCCATGCCGTGGGTTTAATGCCTTGCGGTTGCCATTTGAAATTCTTAATAATTTTATTTTTGAACCTGTGTTTTGTAAGTAAAGTCCAGTGGGACAGTAGAGAAGGTACTGGGGGCTTAGAAGCTCAATTCACATATGGTTCCACCTCCCATTACCTCCCCATATCTTCAAGATGGGTTCTTGACTGCCACTCCCTTCGTTCCAGGTGCCCGAGTCTCCCTTACCCTCCCCCACCCGCATCCATGTCCATCCATCTCCAGCGGGAGCCTCGATGTGGGGAGGGTCAAGTCAGGTGCATGCACCCTGCAGCCCCTCAAGGTGGAGCATGGCAGTGACCATCCTTGCACTTGGTTCACAGCACCACGCACATTCAGTGGGGGTGAATCTCTTGCCCATCCCTGATCCAGATACCTAGTGCATCCTTGTGAGGAGGTGGTAATACCCTTGAGAGGTGCCTATATGCTGTCGGATGGGGTGGCAGGCATCTGCCTCAGGAAGGGAGATGCCTGGGTCAACTTCCCTGCCCTCTGATAAGGCACAGCATGTCAGGCCAGCAGCTAGAAGAAGGATGAAACCAAACAGTTGTCAGGCCCGAGCACACACATGTGACACAAGTCATGGGGTAGGGTTCTCAGGTGCCAGTAAGGGTCTACACTTGCCTCATGAGTGCCTTCCCATGCCCTAGAGAGTGTCCTTTGGGCCTACTCCACATGTAGGTGACCCTCTCTTCCTCCATTATAACTAACTTTCTTGAGTCTGGCTTTGTGTTCATCTCTTCTGGCCAGCTCAAGTCACCTTCCAGGGCTGGGGCATGCAGTACAAATTGTGCAATTTTGGTGATTCTGCATATGAATTAAATGCTCTGGTATTTTTATTTAAAACTGGTATTGTACAATGTAAAGATGAACGGTAAGATACATGTTAATAATTGAGATTTTTACTTTTTCTTGACTTAGAATAATATTGAGTAGCAAATAGAAAATATCATGACAAGTTGAATGAAAGGCTGCAGAAGAAAGGAAAAATCTGTACATTGTAGTACCTTAGTGACACTTTTACCCCGCTTTTTGAACAAGGAGCCCCACGTTTGCATTTTTCACTGGGCCCCACAAATGATGTATTTGATCTTGCCTGGGTGTATATTTAAAACATGGAGGGAAGGCTGGAATAAACTCCGTGGTACTGGATTAGAATCAGAGATATCCATATAAAAATGTAAGCTTATCTATATCCATATATAAATATATACATGTAAAGGTAAGTAGATTCAGGCATTAATATTTATATGTGTGTATACATGGATTATTTTACATGCCTGTGTTCCCTCGCTCTCTCTACTGGCAGGGCCTAAAAGCAGCAACATTCAAATAGAATTGAGCTTACCTAGAACCACATCTTGTTTTCTAAATACCATTCTCAAAAAAAAGAACTAGGCCTAGTAATAATTTTAGAGGGCAAGATATTTGCATAGCTTCAAATTGTCACCCCCAAAATATTTAATAATTGCTCTGGTGGTTTCAACATGTGTCCACAAACTCTTTGATACTCCTCCCTACAGGTGGTGGAGATTAATTCCCTTCCATTGAGTGTGGGCTGGACCTAGTAATTCAGTTCTAATAAAGTATGGAAAGGGACAGATAGTAGTTTTACTATTTACTATTTATATTTTCTAGTTAATATATAAGTAAGTTGAAAGTGAAAGCAGAAAAAGATATGCTATGCAAATATTATTCAAAGGAAAGTGGGAATGGCTATATTACTATCAGATAAAGTAGACTTCAGAGCAAAGAAAATTACTCCCTTGCTCTTTTTCCCGCCTTCTCTGGTTTTAACTGAGATTTTCTGTGATTCCATTTCATCTCCTCTCTTAGAATATCAATTATACTTTAAAACTTTTTAGTGGTCGCGCTAGAGTTTGCAATATACATTTTTAACTGAGTTCATCTTCAAATAACACTTTATTTTATTTTATTTTACATCTTTATTGGAGTATAATTGCTTTACAATGGTGTGTTAGTTTCTGCTTTATAACAAAGTGAATCAGTTATACATATACATATGTTCCCATATCTCTTCACTCTTGCATCTCCCTCCCTCCCACCCTCCCTATCCCACCCCTCTAGGTGGTCACAAAGCACCGAGCTGATCTCTCTGTGCTATGCGGCTGCTTCCCACTAGCTATCTATTTTACATTTGGTAGTGTATATATGTCCATGCCACTCTCTCGCTTTGTCCCAGCTTACCCTTCCCCCTCCCCATCCATGCAAATGGAAACCAAAAGAAAGCTGGAGTAGCAATTCTCATATCAGACAAAATAGACTTTAAAATAAAGACTATTAGAAGAGACAAAGAAGGACACTACATAATGATCAAGGGATCGATCCAAGAAGAAGATATAGCAATTGTAAATATTTATGCACCCAACATAGGAGCACCTCAATACATAAGGCAAATACTAACAGATGTAAAAGGGGAAATCGACAGTAACACATTCATAGTAGGGGACTTTAACACCCCACTTTCACCAAGGGACAGATCATCCAAAATGAAAATAAATAAGGAAACACAACCTTTAAATGATACACTAAACAAGAGGAACTTAATTGATATTTATAGGACATTCCATCCAAAAACAACAGAATACACATTTATCTCAAGTGCTCATGGAACATTCTCCAGGATAGATCATATCTTGGGTCACAAATCAAGCCTTGGTAAATTTAAGAAAATTGAAATTTTATCAAGTATCTTTTCCGACCACAATGCTATGAGACTAGATATCAATTACAGGAAAAGATCTGTAAAAAATACAAACACATGGAGGCTAAACAATACACTACTTAATAACGAAGTGATCACTGAAGAAATCAAAGAGGAAATCAAAAAATACCTAGAAACAAATGACAATGGAGACACGACGACCCAAAACCTATGGGATGCAGCAAAAGCAGTTCTAAGAGGGAAGGTTATAGCAATACAATCCTACCTTAAGAAACAGGAAACATCTCGAATAAACAACCTAACCTTGCACCTAAAGCAATTAGAGAAAGAAGAACAAAAAACCCCAAAGGTAGCAGAAGGAAAGAAATCATAAAAATCAGATCAGAAATAAATGAAATAGAAACAAAGAAAATAACAGCAAAGATCAATAAAACTAAAAGCTGGTTCTTTGAGAAGATAAACAAAACTAATAAACCATTAGCCAGACTCATCAAGAAAAAAAGGGAGAAGACTCAAATCAATAGAATTAGAAATGAAAAAGGAGAAGTAACAACTGACACTGCAGAAGTACAAAAGATTATGAGAGATTACTACAAGCAACACTATGCCAATAAAATGGACAACCTGGAAGAAATGGACAAATTTTTAGAAATGCACAACCTGCCAAGACTGAATCAGGAAGAAATAGAAAATATGAACAGACCAATCACAAGCACTGAAATTGAGACTGTGATTAAAAATCTTCCAACAAACAAAAGCCCAGGACCAGATGGCTTCGCAGGCAAATTCTATCAAAGATTTAGAGAAGAGCTAACACCTATCCTTCTCAAACTCTTCCAAAATATAGCAGCGGGGGGGACACTCCCAAACTCATTCTACGAGGCCACCATCACCTTGATACCAAAACCAGACAAGGATGTCACAAAGAAAGAAAACTATAGGCCAATATCACTGATGAACATAGATGCAAAAATCCTCAACAAAATACTAGCAAACAGAATCCAACAGCACATTAAAAGGATCATACACCATGATCAAGTGGGGTTTATTCCAGGAATGCAAAGATTCTTCAAAATATGCAAATCAATCAATGTGATACACCATATTAACAAACTGAATGAGAAAAACCATATGATCATCTCAATAGATGCAGAGAAAACTTTCAACAAAATTCAACACCCATTTATGATAAAAACCCTGCAGAAAGTAGGCCTAGAGGGAACTTTTCTCAACATAATAAAGGCCATATATGACAAACCCACAGCCAACATTGTCCTCAACGGTGAAAAACTGAAAGCATTTCCACTAAGATCAGGAACAAGACAAGGTTGCCCACTCTCGCCACTCTTATTCAACATAGTTTTGGAAGTTTTAGCCACAGCAATCAGAGAAGAAAAGGAAATAAAAGGAATCCAAATCGGAAAAGAAGTAAAGCTGTCACTGTTTGCAGATGACACGATACTATACATAGAGAATCTTAAAGATGCTACCAGAAAACTACTAGAGCTAATCAGTGAATTTGGTAAAGTAGCAGGATACAAAATTAATGCACAGAAATCTCTGGCATTCCTATACACTAATGAGGAAAAATCTGAAAGTGAAATCAAGAAAACACTCCCATTTACCATTGCAACAAAAAGAATAAAATATCTAGGAATAAACCTACCTAAGGAGACAAAAGACCTGTATGCAGAAAATTATAAGACACTGATGAAAGAAATTAAAGATGATACAAATAGATGGAGAGAGATACCATGTTCTTGGATTGGAAGAATCAACATTGCGAAAATGACTCTACTACCCAAAGCAATCTACAGATTCAATGCAATCCCTATCAAATAACACTTTAAATGTAGTGCAGGTACCTTATAACAGAGTATTATTAAATCTTCCTTTCCATCTCTTGTGACATTGTTGTAATTTACTTCACTTATTCATATGCTATAATCAATCAGTATATTGTTACTATTTTTACTTTAAACAGTTATCTTTAAACCAATTAAGAATCAGAAAAATAAAAGATTTTACCATACCTTCATTTATTCCTTCTCTGACACTCTTCCTTTATGAAGATCCAAGTTTCTGACCTCTATCATCATTTTCCTTCCCCTTGAAGAACTTCTTTTAACATTTTGTGCAGGACAAGTCTTCTTTTATTTCCCTCCATTTTTGTTTTTTTTCTGAGAAAGACTTCGTTTCATTTCTATAGGATAATTTTGCCAGATATAGAATTTGGATTGGTGTTTTTATTCTTTCAAAACTTTAAATATTTCATTCCAGTCTCTTCTTGTTTGCATGGTTTCTGACAAGAAGTCTGATATAATTCTTATGCTTGTTCCCTTGTAAGGTGTTCCCCCTACTCTGTCTTCCTTAAAGATGTTGTCTTTGTATGTGGTTTTCTAAAGTTGGCTAGAGGGAGGCTGGAGCGGGAGGAATGCCATTCCCCAGTTAGGATAAGGTGTGGCAAAGTCTTTTTCCTTGTAGAGTTATGGAGAAGGCTCTAGGCATACTTCACAATGATTTTTCTTTCCCTCCCCCGCCAGATTCACAAGAGGATCTTATTCACATCTTTATTGTGAGAATTTGGTGGATTTCCTGAAATTTGGGGGGTGCCCCTGTGCCTTCAGTCCTCAGAAGTTTCTCACTCTTACAGTAGTCCACATTCTTCCTCCAGCAATTTGTCAAAATTACCAGTTTTGGTGTTCCTACCAGTTTATATTCCAGAGCCTTCTTTTCCAGGTAAGTAAATTACAGCTGTATCTCTCTGGATCTTCCTAAATCTTTAGATTTTGGGGTGGTGGTTTGCCCTGCAACCTCGGTTCTCTAATGGGTCCAAGAAAAGTCATTGATTTTTTTTGGTTTGCCCAGTTTTCTTGAAAGGATGGGAGTGATCACTTCCAAGTTCTTTTCAGAAGACTATTTCAAAATGTATATGAAAAGGCACAGGTCCTAGAATAGCTAAACAATTTTGAAAAAGAAGAAGGAAGTAGAAGGAATCAGTCTACCTGGTTTCAAGACATTATATGGTTACATTAATCAAGACAGTGGGGTTTCGCAGAGGGATAAACACACACATCAGTGGAACAGAAAAGAGAACCCAGAAGTACACCCACACAAATATGTTCAACTGATTTTTGACAAAGTTGCAAAAACAAGTCAATGGAGGAAGGATAGCCTTTTTAATAAATGGTATGGGAGCAACTGAACATCCATAGGCAAAAAAAAAGAAACTTAACCTAAACTTCACACCTTATGCAGACACTATCCAAAAATGGACCATGTAAGTTTGCAAAATGTAAACTATAAATCTTTCAGAAAACAGACATAGGAGAAAATCTTTTGGATCTAGGGCCAGGCAAAGAGTTCTTAGACTTGACACCAAAAGCATGATCCATTATAAAGAAAAAAAAAGGTAAATTGGAACTCACCAAAGTTAAACACTTCTGCTCTGTGAAAGACCCTCTTAAAGAGGATGAAAATACGAGCTATAGACTGGGACAGAATATCAGTAAGCCACATATTCGACAAAGAATAAAGAACTCTCAAAACTAAACAGAATAAAGAATAATCCAATTAGAAAATAAGCAAAAAATGGCAATGGGCATTTAACTGAAGAAGATATGTAGATGACAGATAGACACTTGAAAAGATGTTTAACATCACTAGCCATTACAGAAATGCAAATTAATACCATTATTTGATATCACTATATGTCTATTCAAACAGCTAAAATTAAAATAGCGATAATACCAAATGCTGGTGAGGATATGAAGAAACTAGATCTCTTATACACTGCTGGTGGGAAAGTAAAAATAATACAGCCACTCTGGGAAATAGTTTAGTGGTTTCTTAAAAGACTAAGCATAAACTTACCATACAACTCAGCAGTCGCACTCCTGGTCATGTATCCCAGAGAAATGAAAACTTCTATTCATACAAAAACCTGTACATGAATGTTCATAGCAGAGCTATGTGCAATAATGAAAAGGTGAAAATAACCCAAATGTCCCTCAAAATGTGAGTGGTTGAACAAACTATGGTACATCCATTCCATGGAATACTACTCAGCAATAGAAAGAGTAAACTTCAGATACACACAACAACTTGGATGGATATCATGGGCATTATGCTGAGTAGAAAAAGTCAGTCTCAAAAGGTCACATACTGATTGATTACATTTATATAATATTCTCTAAAATGATAAAATTTAAAAACTGGAGAACAGATCTGTGGTGTCCATGGGTTAGGTATGTTGGGAGGAGGGTTGTGACTATAAAGAGGTAGCATGAGGAAGATCTTTGTGGTAATAGAATTGTTCTGTTTCTGATTGTAGAAATTGTTCTGATTGTAGTGGTATTTACAAGAATATACACATGTACCATTGAGGGAAACCGGGTAAAGGGTACACAGAACTTCTCTGTATCACCTTTTCAACTTCATGTGAATCTACAACTATATCAACATAATATTTTTTTTAAATAGTAGCTTTACAGTGGAGAAAACTGGAAGAAATCTCCTTAACCAAGTCATCAAGGCTGACATCACCAGTATGTCATATTGATACCATGTACTTCCTGATACTATGTGATGAGAAAGGTACTTCACTTCTGTGCTATCCTTTCCCAAGATACATAATCCCAATTTAATCATGAGAAAACATCAGACAAACCCAAACTGGGGGACATTCTACAAAGTACGTGACGATCTTTAAAATTGTGAAGGTCGTGAAACACAAGGAAACATTGAGAAATTGCCATAAATTGGAGGCAACTAGGAAGATAGGATGACTAAATGCAGCATAATATTCTGGATTCAATCCTGGAACAGAAAAAGGACATTAGTGGAAAGATCTGTGAGGCACATTATACAAAATAACTGCTCAGTGCTCTTCAAGATCATGAAAGATGTGGAAGGACTGATAAACTGTCATACATTGGAGGACACTAAAGAGATATGACAACTAAATGCAACATGGTGTCCTGAATTTGATCCTGGAACAGAAAGTGGACATTACTGGAAAAATTAGTGAAATCCAAATAAAATCTATAGTTTAGTTAATAGTATTGTACCTAGGTTAATTTCTTAGTTTTGATAACTGCACTATGTTATGTAAAATTTTGATGTGAGAAATGCTAAACGAAATGTCTGTGCTGTTTTTACAACTTTTCTGTAATTTTAAAATTATTTCAAGATCAACTTAAAAGCTAACACCCCCCCTCCCCCCCAGAGATTCTAATGTGTAGTCAGGGCTGAGAACTGCTGCTATCTCATCCATTAGGTCCTGCCTCATGGGTTTCCACTGTGTTCTCCTACTCTCCTCCATCAAAATTGCCCTGCTCTGGAGGGATTTGTTCTCAACTGGCTGCTGGTCTAAATAGAATGAGGGAAAAATATTTCTACCACTATCCCAGTGGGAAACTCATTTCAAAGTTACTAGTATGGGTACTATCCCATCTGCTCTAGCCAGGTGCCATTGTATAGTAAGAATTTCCACCTGAGAGATTCATTCCTTTGTGTAAAGCATCATTACATCATCATTTTTCAAGCAGCGCTTATGGATACTGGAACATAAATTCAATAAGAATTATGAGTCATGTGAATTGGTATATCAGGGCATTTTCTACAACACCACAAAACACTGGGCATCTGTGGAGGAGAGAGCTAAATTTGTCTAGAGTTCGCCACAATCCATTTTAACTCTCTAAACAGAGAAGGCCAGTCCTTGGTGGGAGGCAGGAGGCTGGCACTGTGGGTAGTTAGAGCCAGGTAATTCAAGACAGCACTCAGAGCGTGATTCTCAGGTCTTAGAGAACTGCCTAAGGTAGAGAGATGGTCGACATCTTGGATAGCGAACTCCTGTTGCTATGACAGCTTCCGGGAGCACACTTGTCTCATCGGAGTCTGGGGCTTATTCAGTTGGCTCCGCCCTCTCCTGGAGTGCTCTGTTTCTTAAAAGGGACTTGCCCTTTATTTTGCTAGGATTAGTCATTATGGGTTGGTGAATTGCCCTTTCCCCGCCTCCACCCCAGCTTTTCATCTGCACCCTAGAAGGGAGGCTTGTGTCTTTGGGCCTGCTGAGAGTCCTCCAAGAGAGCTGAGCTGAGAGAAAATTAAGAACAGCTGGGGGTAGACACAATGACATCATGTGCCTCTAGCATAAAAAGCAGCTCACAAACTCTGATTCAAGGAGAGAAAAATAATGGGAACTGGAGAAAGGGGCTGAGACTTGGGAACTATGCAAAGGCTGATTACCGGGGAAGACAAGAGAGATTAAGCTGGGAGCACAAGAGCTAGCTGAGCTATTGGAACTCTTAGTAAGGACCTATTAATCTAGTATTTAGCACTTGGAGTCTATAGATTTAGCAGCTAAAACTAAATGGGAACAGATTGGTGAAAGCTGTGAAAATGCCCTGAGGTAGTCTATAGCTAGGAGTAAGATTAATAAAGGAAATGGTTAGAAACTGAGCTTTATTGCAGAGTAACTTGCAAATTGGACTCTTTGCATATACTTTCCTCTTTTCTCAATTATTCTATAGGAAGTTGCATGGTTTACACATAAAAGTAAATTTATTGGTGTGCATGTATCTTTTCAAATTAGTGTTTTTGTTTTGTTCGAATAAATACCCAGGAGTGGAATTGCTGAGTCATATGGTAACTCTATTTTTAGTTTTTTGGAGAAACTTCCATACTGTTTTCCACAGTGGCTGCACCAATTTACAGTCCCACCAACAGTGTACAAGGGTTCCCTTTTCTCCATATCCTCACCAACATTTGTTATTTGTGTTCTTTTTGATAATAGCCATCCTGACAGGTGTGAGGTGGTATCTCATCATGGTTTTGATTTGCATTTCCCTGATGATTAACGATGTTGAGCATCTTTTTATGTGCCTGTTGGCCATCTGCATATAGTAGTATTATTTACAATAGCCAGGACATGGAAGCAACCTAAGTGTCCATCAACAGATGAATGAATAAAGAAGATGTGGCACATATATACAATGGAATATTACTCAGCCGTAAAAAGAGTGGAATTTTGCCATTTGCAACAACATGGATGGACTTGGAGGGTATTATGGTAAGTGAAATAAGTTAGAGAAAGACAAATACTGTATGGTATCTCTTATATGTGGAATCTAAAAAATACAACAAACTAGCGAATATAACAAAAATGAAGCAGAGTCACAGATATAGAGAGCAAACTAGTAGTTACCAGTGGGGAGGGGAGACAGGCAATGGATGGGGGAGTGAGAGGTACAAACTATTAGGTGTAAGATGGGCTCAAGGATGTATTGTACACCACGGGGAATATAGCCAATATTTTGTAATAACTGTAAATGGAAAGTAACCTGTAAAATTGTATAAAAAGTAAAAAAAAAATCTTTTAAATAGCTTCACAACTGATTATTATAGTGTTTCTAATTCTCATATTTACATGATTCAAACATTTCCAAACACAGATTTAAGGGCACAAGGTGGGTGTGAAGAGTTGGGTCAATAGTTTGGAATAAAAAGAACTGTTTTTTGGTTGTCTTTTTACAAAAGTAAATTTATGTATTTTTTTTTCTAAAGCAGTAGATTCCTCTACATAAAATACTGATGTTTCTTTGGAATGGTATATCCGTATGAGACTGAATGATAGACTTGTACAGCTTGAAGGGACCTTAGAGATGATGCAGTTCAACCCTAATTCTACAAATGAAGAAATTGAAGCCTAGAGAGTTAGGTGATGTGTCCAAGATCACACAGCTATTGTGTGACAGAATTGTGGTTGGAGCTTAGGTCTACTAATTCCCAGGAAAGTGCTATTTTCACCCCATTTTTTTAATTTAGTGCAGCCATGCCCAAAGAGAGTCCAAACTTCTGTCAGTGGTTATCATAGGTGAAAAGCAGAGCCCCTCAGGTGAATTCTGCCTCTACTGAATTTTCTCAGAAACCTTAATGTATTAAGCATGACGTGGAAAAGTTTGTTTCTTTGGATGGGTGAATAAACCCCTGGAAGGATGAATGTATAACCTAAACCTAACAGAATGAGAGTGGAGTCACTAACATTAATCTGAGAAATCTGATTGAAATTTATAACAAAGGTGGTCTGCCCAATCAAAAAAGAAAACTGCTGTGGTAACCTTAGGAGTTACTGAGCATTGATCCTCTTAAATAACATAACTTATGAGTGCAACTATTCCAAAAGAAAGACAACAAACTTAACAGACTTTACCAGACAAAGCAAACTTAATAAACTAGTCAAAACAATAATTGAAAACAAACTAGTATATCATTGAAGAGCTAAGGGAGCGTATTGGTAACATGAAGCAAAAATAAACAGTTACAAAGAAGAATCATCTAGAAATATCAGCTATGAAAAATATGAGTTGAAATAAAGAACTTGATGGTGGGGGGAGGTTAATAACAAGATGGGTACAAATGAAGAAGACATTAATGAGCTAAAATAATAATTGAAAAATATGAAAAAAATCCTTCAGAAACATGGAAGATGTAGAAGATGGAAAGAGAAGTGTCATGTCAGTTTAATAAGAACCCAAGAATGAGAGAAAAAAGAACTGGAGAGGAGTTAAGCATTTGAAGAAATAAAGACCAAGAATTCCCCAGTCTTAGTGGAATATGGATGACTTCAGTTTGAAAAGATTCAGAGTTTGCTAAACAGGTTATATAAGGTAAACCTATATCTAGATACATTCTAGTACATTTTTTTAAATATCAAAGACAGAGAGAAGGGACTTCCCTGGTGGTGCAGTGGTTGAGAATCCGCCTGCCAGTGCAGGGGACATGGGTTCAATCCCTGGTCTAGGAAGATCCCACATGCTGCAGAGCAACTAAGCCCGAGCGCCACAACTACTGAGCCTGCGCTCTAGAGCCCATGAGCCACAACTACTGAGCCCACGTACCACAACTACTGAAGCCTGTGTGCCTAGAGCCCGTGCTCCGCAACAAGAGAAGCCACCGCAATAAGCCCGCACACCGCAACTAGAGAAAGCCTGCACATAGCAACAAAGACCCAACACAGCCAAAAATAAATAAATAAGTAAATTTATTTAAAAAAAAAAAAGACAAAGAGAAGACTTCCTAGCAAGAAAAAGCAGATCATCTACAAAGGAACAAAATCATACTGATGTCTCAGTACTCAAAATACAAGAAGACAGGGGAGTGTTAATTTTCAGTGTTGAGGGGAAAGAACTTGGAACCTAGAATTTTATACCCAGCTAAATATTATTTAAATGTAAGAATGAAATATTGTCAGGCATTCAGGGCCTCAGAAAGTTTACCCCACAAAGACTCTCTTTGAAATAAGTCCAATAAGACAGTACCTATAATAAATATAAATGGGCAGACTTCCCCAGAACCCTCTCACAAAGTTCCCTTTAATTTCTCAGATCTATCAACACTCCTCTTACTTTGGTCACATCTCCAGGATTGAGTTTATTTGGAGGGAGCCAGTGTCTGAGGTTTGTGGGCTATTTTGTAGGATCCTCAAGTGGCTCATTTCTGCTTTTGTTACAGTCTTTTCTTCCCTGTTAAACTTGCAAATTACTGAGGACACAACATTATTCATTTCTGTATTTCCAGTAGTACTTGTCACAGGGCTCTGTATGTGGTAGGTATTCATTAAATGTCTGTGCCAGGAAGGAAGGGAGGAGAGAGGGAGGGAGAGAATTTTGAGGCTGGAACCTGAAGCTAGGGTTGTTTCTATTCATTTTTGTGACATCCTAATGTGTGTCAATATATTGCACTGCTGTGGACCATGTTTCCCGTGTTAAGTCTGACTGTGAAAGACTCAAAGATAATTGAGCATTATTAATTTCACTAACATAATATTAAAGGCAACCTGCTTACTTTAACTCCACTTGAATTGACCACTTACTTGGTTTTCCGTGGCCCTCAAACTCCCTCTGAGTCATTAACGATGGAGAGTGATATACTCGCATGCCAGTAAACATTCCCAAGTCAGGAGTAAGAAGGGAAAATAACCCACAAAGCTTTGTTTGGTCTGGAATCTGTCAGTGCATCTCCACAGAGCTGGTGGAGATCTCTCTTCCTCCCTCTTCAGGGAGGCAGTTCTTTTTGCTCATCTGTGACTACCAGGGCTGAGGGGGCATCAGAGTTATTCCTTTATTCCTTCCAATAGGCAAATGTCATCTTTCCCATCTACCTAAAAAGCATTTGCATATGTTTGCTTGTGAACTGTTTTTCAAGCTCTCCATGGTTAACAAACACCAAAGAAAGGGATCTGGACAGACAGAAAATGACAGTAGCAGGCCCCCAAAACACATATATGACACATGCACATCTTGGAGGCCCACATTGTCATAGGCAGCAAATGTCAACAGAGTTCCTCCCCACCATCCTCTGCTCTGTGCTTTCTTACCCCTGATTCAGTTATCGGTCATGTTGAGTTGAGGTTGTTAGCAGAAACTTGGCACCTGGAATTAATCGAGTTATTGCTCAGATACTTGGAATTTTTACTAAAAATTCTAGAAAATCATGTAACATTTGGGCATTACGTGGATTTAATTCAGTAAATAGTCACGGAGCACCTGCTCAGTTCAGGCTCAGTGTGAAGGAGGTGCCAGCGGAGGAGTGCAAATGAACTGGACATTCAGAGCAGGGATAGAATATGTCCTAGTGGAACAAAAGGAAAGACTTCCTGAGAAGGTGGCTTTGGGGACTGGCCTTAAAGAACAGATAGAATTTCTACAGGCGGAGGCATTCCAGGAGGCAAGAACACCTTGAGTAAAAGTAACAAGGTGAGAATCACAGGATCCATTTAGGACTTGTAGTAGTCTCCATGTATTGAGTCATTAGTTTGTGCCATGCGTAACGTTAAGTGCTTTGCATGCATTCTCTTGTTTAATTGCCACTCACGGCAATCACATTAGTTACAGACAGTATCATCCCTACTGTACAAATCAGGAGACTTAGGCTCACAGCAATTAAGTAACTTGGTCACCAGCTAAGAGATGGCAGAACAGGAATTCAGACCAGGTCTGTTGGGCTCCAAAGCCTAAGTTCTTTTTTCCTTTCCTCCCTCCCTCCCTCCTTTCCTTCCTTCCTTCCTTTTTCAAGTTTTATTGAGATATAATTGGTATATAACATTGTATTGATTTAAGGTGTACAACATGGTGATTCAATATATGTGTATACTGCAACATGATTACCAGAATAAGTTTAGTTAACATCCATCACTTTACCACTAAGCTCTATGCCTCAGAAATAAACATGTGACTGGAGAGAAAGGTTAGGGCCATGCTGTGGAGAGCTTTAGATGTTAAGTGAAGGATCCTGAACTTAAGATGGCAGATTGTAAAGTTAAAGGGAAAGGGATTTGTCGGTAACAAGAAATGGTCAGTAAGGGGTCAACAGATAAGAGACCAATGAACAGCTTCAAAACCTCACTTCTTTCCTCATTTGTTCTTTCCCTTCCTGGGAGGGGAATGGGCTAAGTAGGAGAGGAACCTCTCTGTTCCTCTTAGGGCTCTTGTGTAGAATTTCCTTTTGAAAAAATTTTTATTTTTGGTCCTTTTTGTTCTGCCCAAATTTTTGCCACTGTATATAGTCTTATTGCTGAGAAAGGAGGGTCAGAATTTGAACTTCTGTGTCTAACTGGAAAACTGGACTGCTTAAATTTCATTTCTTTTTTGTTTCTTTGGCTGCACCACGTGGCTTGTGGGATCTTAGTTCCCCGACCAGGGATCAAACCTGGGCCCTTGGCGGTGAAAGCGTGGAGTCCTAACCACTGGACCACCAAGGAATTCCTTGGACTGCTTAAGTTTCAGTTCCAATTGTGTTACATTGGGTAACTGAAGCCCCTCTTATCTTTTATAAATTAATTCTTAAGATTAGTTTGGATGTTTTATGTAATTTATCCTCAGTCATAAAAAGAGGATTCATTAATTTCCCATGGATATAATCTTCCTTTTCACTCTCATCCAGAAACTAGAAGGGCCTCCTGCCCTCACTTGGTTACTAGTTACCTCTTTTACCCACCTTGACTTGGGATCCTAAAGGAGCAAGGTCTTGAGGTCTTTAGACCTTCCAAGCTGCAGTCCAATTCTTGACCTTCCACATGAAAGATAACCTGAGGAACCCTTAATGAATTTGGTGCTGGTTCAGGCAGAAACTTAAAAAAAGATTTTATTTTGAAATAATTTTAGACTTCCAAAAACTTCCAAAAATAGTACATAGAGTTCACTTCATCCAGCTTCACTATATGTTAACACCTTATATAATCATAGTAAAACTTCAAAACCAGGAAATTAACATTAATAAAATATTATTAACTACCTTACAGACCTTATTCAAATTTCACCAGTCCTTTTTCTGTTTGGGGATCTAATCCATGATCCCACTCTAATCTGGGAAGAGTTCCTCAGTCTTTCTTTGTCTTTCATGCCCTTGACACTTTTGAAAAGTACTCATCACTTATTTCATAGATTGTTCTTCAGTTTGGGTTTGTCTGATGTTATCTTATGATTATATTGAGTTTATGCTTTTCTGGCCAGAATACCACAGAAATATGTGTGCCCTTCTCAGTGCATCGTATCTGGAGGTTCATGATATCTGTGGTATTGGTGATATTAACTTTGATCATTTGGTTAATGGGGTGTCTGCTGGTTTCTCCACCCTAAAGTTACTGTTTTTCCCTTTGTAACTAATAAGAATCTTGTGGAGAGATACTTTGAGACTATGAAGATATCCTATTTATCATTATGCTTTTGCCCACTAATTTTTGCATCTCTCCTCTTTCTTAAACACCATGAGTTCACACTGATACCTCTAATTCCAACCTAACAGCACAGGGCTCATCCTAACCTCCCTCCTTCCCTTATTTTTTTTAAAATTTTTATTGGAGTATAGGTGCTTTACAATGTTGTGTTAGTTTCTACTGTACAGCAAAGTGAATCAGTTATACGTATACATATATTCCCTCTTTTTTAGATTCTTTTCCCATGTAGGTCACCACAGAGTACTGAGTAGAGTTTCCTGTGCTATACAGTAGGTTCTCATTAGTTATCTATTTTATACATAGTAGTGTATATATATCAATCCCAATCTCCCAGTTCATCCCACCCCGCCCTTCCCCCTTGGTATCCATACATTTGTTCTCTACATCTGTGTCTCTGTTTCTACTTTGCAAATAAGTTCATCTGTACCATTTTTCTAGATTCCACATATAAGCCATATTATACAATATTTATTTTTCTCTTTCTGAATTACTTCACTCTGTATGACAGTCTCTAGGTCCATCCACGTCTCTGCAAATGGCACTATTTCATTCCTTTTTATGGCTGAGTAGTATTCCATTGTATATACATACCACATCTCCTTTATGCATTCCTCTGTCAATGGGCATTTAGGTTGCTTCCATGACCTGGCTATTGTGAATAGTGCTGCACTCAACATTGGGGTGCATGGATCTTTGTGAATTATGGTTTTCTCCATGTATATGCCCAGGAGTGGGACTGCTGGGTCATATGGTAGTTCTATTTTTAGTTTTTTGAGGAACCTCCATACTGTTCTCCATGGTGACTGCACCAATTTACATTCCCACCGACAGTGCAGAGGGTTCTCTTTTCTCCACATCCTCTCGAGCATTTATTGTTTCTAGATTTTTTGATGATGGCCATTCTGACCGGTGTGAGGTGATACCTCATTGTAGTTTTGATTTTCATTTCTCTAATAATTAGTGACGTTGAACATCTTTTCATGTGTTTTTTGGCCAACTGTATGTCTTCTTTGGAGAAATGTCTATTTAGGTCATCCACCCACTTTTTCATTGGGTTATTTATAGTAAAAAGCTACAGTAATCAAGACAGTATGGTACTGGCACAAAAACAGAAATACAGATCAGTGGAACAGGATAGAAAGCCCAGAGATAAACTCACGCACCTATGGTCACCTAATCTATGACAGAGGAGGCAAGAATATACAGTGGAGAAAAGACAGTCTCTTCAGTAAGTGGTGCTGGGAACACTGGACAGCTACATGTAAAAGAATGAAATTAGAACACTCCCTAACACCATACACAAAAATAAACTCAAAATGGATTAAAGACCTAAATGTAAGGCCAGACACTATAAAACTCTTAGAGGAAAACATAGGCAGAACACTCTATGACATAAATCACAGCAAGATCCTTTTTGACCCATCTCCTAGAGTAATGAAAATAAAAATAAAAATAAACAAACGGGACCTAATTAAACCTAAAAGCTTTTGCACAGCAAAGGAAACCATTAAAAAATGAAAAGACAACCCTCAGAATGGGAGAAAATATTTGCAAACGAAGCAACCGACAAGGGATTAATCTCCAAAATATACAAACAGCTCATGTAGCTCAATATCCTTCCCTTATTTTTTAACTCCTCTCTCCAACGGTGAGAAAGCTGACACTCATTATCTAAAATACATTCACATATTTGATCTACCCTAATATATAGTGTTCTCACCTCCCTTCTTTTCACCCTATTCCTGCCTACGCCCCATAGGTAAGCAAGCTCATTCACTTCTGGTTTACCATTTCTGTATTTCTTTTTGTGCAAATGAGCAGATACCTGTAAATTTTCTTGTATCCCATACTTTCCTACATGAAGGATAACATACTATAGAAACTCTTTTACAATTTGCTTTTTTCTCACTTATCCTGGAAATCACTCCATTTCAGTTCATAGAAATCCTTCTTATTCTTTTATTACAGTTGCATTGGAACTCCCTTGTGTGGATATAGCATAGCTTATTCAAACATTCTTCTATGTATGGGCATTAGGGTTTTTTCAACATTTTGAAATCACAAACAATGCTGCAATAAAAAACCTGGTATGTATGTATTTTTGTATTGTCAGAGGTGTAGCTTCATGGGTAATTCTTAGAAGTAGGATTGCTGGGTCAAAAGGTAGATGCATGTTAGTTTTGTTTGTTAGCTATTGGCAAATTCTCCTCCACGAGAATTGTACCAATGCGCATTCCCATCAGCAATGGTTGAAAGTGCCTGTTTCTCTGCAGTCTCACAAATAAAATTGTTCTCATACTTTTAAATTTTCATCAATCTGATAGGTGAGAAATGGTACCTTGGTGTTGTTTTAATTTGCATTTCTCTAATTTTGAGTGAGTTGAAACATCTTTTCATATGTTAAGGGATATATAGTTGTGAATTATCTGTTCATGCCACACCCCCTTTTACTGCCAGGTTTTTGGTCCTTTGTCCCTCAATTGTTGAATATTTTTCGTATTTTAGGAAACTAGCCTTTTGTGATATATGCTACAAATATTTTCTCCCAGTTTATCAACTTTCCTTTTACTTCATTTTTAGTGCTTTCTGTTGTGCAAAGATTATTTGCTTTTATGCAGTCCAATTTGTCAGTCTTTTGTTTTCACTGGATTTTTAGTCATAGTTATAAAACCTTTCCCTGCCTCATAGATAAAGAGGAATTTACACGTTTTCTTCTAGTACTTGTATGGTTTCATTTTTTACATTTAGATCCCCCCTTTTTTTTCTAGTTTATTCTCATGTATGGTGTGAGGTATGGGTCTTATTTTATAGTTTTCCAATGGTCCCTGCACTGTTTATTTAAAAAGTGACTTGAAATGCCATCTTCATCACTGAGATTGATGATTTGAGATGCCAGTTTCATACTAAATTTCCATATATGCTTGAGTCTATTTCTCAATATCTCTTAAATAAGGTGATGTTTATACCCAGCCTCTCTCATTGCCTGGCATGTAGCAAGTGTCCTGCAACTAGTAATTTCCATAAGAAGCAGAATATGTAAGAACTGGAAAGCCAGAATATGGGGAAGTGACAGTCATTGTTAAATCTGATAGTCTGATGGTGGGAGCTTCAATACCATGCAGTTCAGGGCTTAATCCAGAATCTCTCTAGTCAGGAGACTGGGCCAGAAGCAGATGGTACTTTGGAGACTTTTGGGATATTGAGGAAAGCTCACTTTTGGTATGCTTGGCCTGAGATTCCTGTAGTCTGCCCAACTACTGTTGTTGGTTGGCTTTCTTTTCCTTTAAAAACGCTGTCTTTTGGTACATTGGGATCAGTAAATCCTACAAATGGACCACTATGGGAGGATATTCAGTTCTGTATTTATTGTCTTCTGGAAAACTCATGATGCAGTAACTGCAAAGACATATACTAGTCACTCCATTACGAAAACTCCCACCTCCACAACACCATGTGTATCTCATGTATTTTATTTTCTATATTTATGATGCTTTGATATTGTGGACCCTTGTGGACCCAGGGCAGGACTGACCCTACCAGAATTAGCTAATCTGGGATAAACAACTTACATACAGCACATCTTTGATATGCAAACCAACTAATCTTGAGTCCATACCCCATCCTCCTCCTTTTATCAGGCTTCCACAGTCCAGGACACTATCTCTCTGCCCTAAATCATCCCAGAGCCAGGCGCTAGACAACTAAGAACCACCCCTATAGCCCAGAGCCTGCCAAAATTACTCAAACTATCCAATCCTAAAGCTGCCCTTCTTGCTTGACCTGTTTCTCCCATCCATCTCTTGGGAAACCACAGGAAAGGCTTTTGCCCATACTTTCCCCTCACTTCTTTTGCCTGATGGCTGACCTTGGTGGTTCCCTGTGTGGCCCTGTGTGGTGTGCCATGTCCCCTTCTTGAGAACTGTGAGTAACAAACTATCTTTTCAATGGCAGTTGTCTCCTGATCTGTTTGCCTAGCTATACCTGAATAATAATAAAACCTACATTTTAAAACACCATAACAATGTAATCAACCAAACCCAGAGTGTGGGGAATTCTTCAGCACAAATTGCTTAAATTTTTACTAATTTAATTAGTTTAAAATATGTTTTGTTATTGTTGCAATTTTGCATTCTTTGGTTACTAGTGAGACTGAATTTCGCATACTTGTTTAGTAGTTCCGGTTCTTCCTGTGAAGAAGTAAATTGTGTCTTCTTGTCCTTTGACCGTTTTATTTAGAATGTGTTTTAAAGCAAACGGGATCAAAATGATTCACAGATTTAAACGTAAAATATTAAACTTTTAGAGGAAAAAAATGTACAGATCTGGGATTTGGTGAAAAATTCTGAGACTTGATACCAAAGCCATGATCCCTAAAACGAAATATTTATAAATTGTAACCCATCAAAATTAAACTTAAAAAATTAAAACAAAACAAAATTTAAAACGTTTGCTCTGTGAAAAACAATGCTAAGAAAACAAAAGACAAGCTACAGACTGGGAGAAAATATTTGCAAACTACGTATCCAATAGAGGACTAGAATCTAGGATATATAAAGACCTCTCAGAATTCAACAGGAATAAAACAAATAATCCAATTAGAAAATGGGCAAAATATATGAAGAGACATTTCACTGAAGAGGATCCACAGATGACAGATAATCACATGAAAATACATTAAACATCGTTAGGTATCAGGGAATGCAAATTAAAACCATAATGAGATAACACACTCTTACCATTTGCTCATGCCAGGTTCCTACTATATTATATTATGTTATATTACATTATATTATATCATATCATATTATATATTCACTCATTAAAAAAACCATAATGAGATATCACTACCTACCTATTAGTATGGCTATAATAAAAAATAGTGATAACACCAAATGCTGATGAGGATATAGAGAAACTAGAATTCTCATACATTGCTTGTGGGAATGTAAAATGATAGTCATTCTAGAAAAAATGTATGACAATTTCTTATAAAACTAAATATGTAAGTACTATATAACCTGGCAGTTGTACTTGAGTATTTATCCCAGATAAATGAAAACTCATGCTCATGTAAAAACATGTACACAAATATTCATAGTAGCTTTATTCATAATAACCCCAAACTGGAAACAACCCAAATGCCCTGCAGTGGGTGATAAGTAAGCAAGCCATGGTACATCCATGCCATGGGATACTACTCAGCAATAAAAAAAAATGATTTACTGATATACACAAAATCCTTGATTGATACTGAGGACTTGATGGTTGTGAAGAAACCCAAGCTCAGAAGGTCAATACTGTATGATTCCAAGTATGTAATCTTCTTGAAATGACAGAATATACAGATGGAGGATAGATTAGTGGTTGCCAAGGGACAGGGTCAGGGATGAGGGGTATAAAGGAGTAGCATCAATGAGTACCTCTGTGGTGATGCAACAATCTTTTATCTTAATTATGAATATGATTGCATGAGTCTGCACATGTGATTATATTACATAGAACCTCTCACACATGTGAGCACATATGAAAACTGGTAACAACTGAATAGCTCTGTGGTCTAGTTAACTGTATTTTACTACAATCATGCAAGGTGTCACTACTGCAGAAAACTGGGGGAAACAGTCAGTGGACTCTATGAACTATATTGCAGCCTCCTGCAAATCTAATTATTTCAAAAATTTTTTTTAAAAGCCACGCTAGATTTTTAATTGGAATAGCATTGAATTACACATTAATCTGGGAGTCACTGACACCTTTACAATACTAAGTATTCCCATGTTCACTTATTCATTGCCTTTAAAAACTGTTTAAGTCATTTATCACTTTTATCAACCAAAATAGGACAAGGGAGTTTAATGTTAGCTTATTTCAAGTTTAGGGCAAACAAACTTACTTTATTTTTAAGCATTTTACTCCAAATATTCTGCATGACATAAGAGTTTCTGGAGTTTTACAATCTTGAGAAAGAAAAATGGAGCTGGAGGAATCAGGCTTCCTGACTTCAGACTATACTACAAAGCTACAGTCATCAAAACAGTGTGGTACTGGCACAAAAACAGAAATATAGATCAATGGAACAGCATAGAAAGCCCAGAAATAAACACACGCCTATGGTCAATTAATCTATGACAAAGGAGGCAAGAATATACAATGGAGAAAAGATGGTCTCTTCAGTAAATGGTGCTGGGAAAACTGAACAGCTACATGTAAAAAAATGAAATTAGAACATTCTTAAACACCATGCACAAAAGTAAACTCAAAATGGATTAAAGACCTAAATGTAAGACCGGATATGTACAACTCTTAGAGGAAAACATAGGCAGGACACTCTTTGACATAAATCACAGGAAAATCTTTTTTGATCTGTCCCCTAGAGTATTGGAAATAAAACAAAAATAAACAAATGGGACCTAATTAAGCTCAAAAGCTTTTGCACAGCAAAGGAAAACATAAACAAAACAAAAAGACAACCCATAGAATTATTTGCAAATGATGTGACCAACAAGGGATTAATCTCCAAAATTTACAAACAGCTCATGTGGCTCAATATCAGAAGAACAAACAACCCAATCAAAAAAATGGGCAGAAGACCTAAATAGACATTTCTCCAAAAAAGACATACAGATGGCCAACGGGCGCATGGAAAAATGCTCAACATCTCTAATTATTAGAGAAATGCAAATCTAAACTACAAAGAGGTATCACCTCACACTGGTCAGAATGGCCATCATTAAAAAGTCTACAAATAACAAATGCTGGAGAGGGTGTGGAGAAAAGGGAACCCTCCTGCACTGTTGGTGGGAATGTAAATTGGTGCAGCCACTATGGAGAACAGTGTGTGGAGGTTCCTTAAAAAACTGAAGATAGAGCTACCCTATGATCCTGCAATCCCACTCCTGGGTATATATCTGGAGAAAAGCATAATCTGAAAAGATACATGTACCCCTATCATTGCAGCACTATTTACAATAGACAAGACATGGAAGCAACCTGAATGTCCATCGACAGATGAATGGATAAAGAAGATGTGGCACATGTATACAATGGACTATTTCTCAGCCATTAAGAAGAATGAGATAATGCCATTTGCAGCAACATGGATGGACCTGGAGATTATCATACTAAGTGAAGTAAGTCAGACAGAGAAAGGCAAATATCATATGATATCACTTATATGTGGAATCTTAAAAAAATGATACAAATGAACTTAGTTACAAAACAGAAACAGACTCACTGACTTAGAGAATGAACTTATGGTTACCAGGTGGGGAGGGGTTCGGGGGAAGGATAGATTGGGAGTTTGGAATTGACATGTACACACTGCTATATTTAAAATAGAAAACCAACAAGGACCTACTGTATAGCACAGGGAACTCTGCTCAATATTCTGTAATAACCTACATGGGAAAAGAATTTGAAAAAGAATAGATACATGTATATGTATAATGAATCACTTTGCAGTACACCTGAAACTAACACAGCATTGTAAATCAACTATACTTCAATATAAAATAAAAATTTTAAATAAATAAATAAATAGAAGGAGAAAGCGTACTGGCTTTTTAGATATTCCTCTTTATAGTAATTTTTAGAGTGTGCTCTCCAGATTACTACATATATCTCTAACTTTACACAGTCTAAGTAAAGATAATACTTTATATAAAATATAGAAACCTTCCAACATTAGAGGTCAATTTAACCCTTCTCTGTCCTTTATTCTGTAGTTGTCATATGTATTACATCTGCATATAGAGCCTACGAGACAACATCATCATTTTTGCTTTAAATAGTTGTATGTATTTTAAGAAATTAAAAGGAACGCAAATAGCTTTCGGTATTTAGCAAGATATTTGTCACTTCCATTTTTTAAAGGAGTAACTCATTTCCATCTGGTTAATTTCCCTTCAGTCTGATAAAGAACTTCCTCTTGTCAAGAGGTCAAGTAGTATCTAGGCAGCTGCTCAGTTGGCTTGTCACACTTACATAGATTCAGCTGGTAAAGAGACAACAAGTCCAAATGGATTCAGTTTATTACTTAGGCAACAAGAGCAAGATCAGTCTGGCACTAGTACCCGATATCTCTAGTCCCACAGGATGATACTGAGCCAGAGGGGCCAGGTGACAGGTGGCATGAACAATGGATTGTTCTGCCACTGAGGAGTCAACTTTAAACAACAGCAGATATTTTTATAGCATGCAGCTAGCTGTACCCTGAGGAGGGGGTGGGGCATGGTGGAAAGTCCTGTGGTCAACTGACATTAGGGAGATGGATGAGAACAGCCCTGTGATAGATCCTCACCAGGCTGCTTATTTCCTTTGCTCCAGGAGGAATTGCAAAGTGTTCTTCCAAGACCCAGGTTAGACTGTGGTCACGCCTTGACTAAGTGGTCCATATAGAGCCAAAAATGTCATTGGGGCACCGTGTTGTGGAGCTCTTCTCCTTCCTACACCTTTAGTGCTTCTTGTAGTTCAGGTCTGCTGGCAAAGTTTTTTTTTTTTTATACTTTTGTTTTATCTGAAAATGTCCTTGTTTTGCCTTTATTCTTGAAGAATATGTTTGCTGAGTATAGAATTCTGGGTTGGCTTTTTTTCCATCACTTTAAAGACGTTGCTCTTTTCTGGCCTCCATTGTTTCAGATGTCATCCATATTTGAAACTTTTCCCCCTCTGTATATAAAGCATTGTTTTTCTCTGGATACTTTTATGATTTTCTAATTATGTTTGGTTTTCAGTGGTTTGACTGTGATAGTCCCAGAGTTTTCTTTTCTACCTTCTTGGGGTTTGCTGAGCTTCTTGAATCTTTAAAGTTATGTCTTTCTCTAAATTGGGGGAAACAAGCCATTACACATTCATTGTAGTTTTCTACCTCATTCTCCCCCACCTCTCCCTCTAGAACTGTAATTTCATGTATGTTAGACCTTTGGATATTGTTCCATATGTGCTAGAGGCTCTGTTTGTGTTTTTGTTGCCTAAAATATTTTTCTCTCTGTTCTTAAGATTGGCTATTTCTATTGTTCTACCTTAAGATTACTGAAACTTTGCCTCTTCCATTTCCATTCTGTTGTTAAGCCCATCCTATGATGTTTCTAAATTTGTTTTCGGGTATTATATTTTTCCAGTTTTGGAACTTTTATTTGGTTCTTTTTTTTTAATGGTCCCTATTTCTCTGATGTGATTTTCTATCTTTTCATTCATTGTGAGCATATTTTCTCTTACTCCCTTGAGCATAGTTATAATAATCAGTTTAAAATTCTTTTTTGCTAATTCCAGCATCTGGGTCATTTCAGGTTTGTTTTCTGTTGGTTGTTTTAGCGCTTGCAAATGGATCACAATTTCCTGGTTCTTTATATGTTGAATAACTTTGGATATTTTCAGTGTTATCTTATGGGTACTCTGGATTCCGATTTATTCCTTCAAAAAATATTGATTTTATTGTTTTGGTGGACAGTTGATGTGGTTAGATTTTAAACTCTAAACTTTGCTTCTTGGTGGTAGTTGAAATCTTAGTTCAGGGCTTTGATCTTTAGCTAAATCCTTTCCCACTTATGTGTGGTTCAGGAGTCAGCTGAGTTTGGGAGGGTCTATAGACAGAAATTGGAGCTCCCTCTGTCTCTGGCTCTCTTCTTTCCAGGATTCGCCCCTTACTTTCCAATGGTTGTGGTCCTGAACTCTGTCCTATAGTTCTTCATACCAGCAAGATTGTTAATTTACTGTTGGTGTCTTATTCTTGGTGTCCTAGCCGCTTAGCAGTTTTAGTTTGCCCTCAGTCTAAAAGCTGTAAAAATGGGTAACTCACCTTGTGTCAACTCCCCTTCAGAATATACCTGCTTCTGTTCATCCTCCAGTCTCTTCATATTGTGGTTTCTTTATAGTTTTCCCAGAGTATATAGTTACTCTCTACAGGAGGATCAGCAGAAGAAACTATGGTGCTCCATTTTGATTTCACTCTTGCCAATTTGTCCTTAATGTGGGATTCTGTCACAGAAGGGAGTCTTGGCACGTCAGCTTTGAGAATGCATAGGGGCTAGATTCCTTCAGCCGCTTCAGTCCTTTTTGCCACAGGCCCCTTGCACTCACTTGGTATTAGAGAATGTACAACCCATCCCAGTTTCATCTGCTATTCTCAGTTGTCCCACCATACTTTCCAGGGAATACCCATTGGCTGTTTTTCCTAGTGAGATTCTATTCCACTAGAGTTGTTGGCTATCCTGGGTTGTAATATGTAACTCTGAGGAGAAACTAAACCTTAAGCCTTGGCTGGTGCCCCTCAGTGAGTTTGATAGGGAAGAGATGCCTCCGGGGAGAAAACCTCTAGTGTTACAAATGGTGACTGGGCCTCCACATTCCTTTCTTTCGAGAGAAGCCTCTCCCAGTTGTAGTCCTGGAGCTTTCAGGGTTACTGTTGTGTGGATGCAGGTAGGGAAGAACTCTTAAGGGACAGCCAATCCATATGCACATGTTATCTAGGACCCATCATTCCAGCCAGCCCTGAATTCCACCCCGAAGTTACCCTGCCACCCCTGGTGGGTACAGGTCTATGGCTAACATGCCTTCCGGTGGCAAAGGGGCAGAAAATGGTCTTCTCAGGGCAAAGATAAGGAGAGAAAAAGGAGCACATTAAAAAAAAGTTTCCCACCTTAACCTCTGTCCATTGTTCCTGTCCTTCTTTTGCAGGCTGCCTTCCCACCCTCTACCCCCCGCCCCAAGTCCTACCCAACTCAGCTCCCTGACCCAGCCACCCTTTGTTTTCCTAGAGGTTTCCTCCCTGCTTCTATGCTACTTTTATAGAACCATTCATCTCTGGATTCTGTGATGTGTCCTGGGTTGGGTTCTGGCCAGTTTGTAATTTTGCAAGTTTAATAAGAACTGGGATAAATACCTTTTTTTTTATTTAAAACAATGAAAATACCTAGAATTCTTTAGGTATATATTTCAGGACATTGGAACGTAACAATGAGAGATTCCTTCTAAACCGTAGAAGACCTTCGAGAATTTCAAACAATGAAGAATAATTGATCCTCAGCTTTGGGTGCTTCCCCAGTTAATGACATAGACATAATATTACCATCCATGGTATAGATGTAAAATGTACCTTTACAGATGTATGTTCTAACAGTATAGGAGATGATTTTTATTTTCATAAAATGTCTCACCAATAGGCTAGAAAGTAATGAATGACTTTTCCTGTGGCGTTATTGACCAGACATAGGACTCTGGTTGCAATATCTGTTATCTAATAAAACTAACAATATCTGATTAATTTTTTTTCCTGTACTTATGGGCTTTGTTTATAATCTTATGAGGGTAAGTTATAATTTGTAGCTTCTAAAGAGATGAGGATTCTAGAAAGTTTGAATGAAAAACAGGCCATATAAAATTCCTCTAGCTCTTAATTTTGTCTGAACTATTAAAACCCAATTAGACAAGACCAAATTCCTGTTTATTAGAAGCTTCAGAAATCTTATAAATGAATACTAACATAGTTATGGGAGTCCATTGCTTTCTACTCCATGCAGTCTTTTGCAAAAAGGCATTGTGTCCTATTAATAACAAGTGTGTGTTCCATGAATATACTCATTCACTTTGAGAAGACAGCCCCAACCATTTACAATCCAGTGATTCCAACTGTTTAAGCAAATGAGTGCATGAGCCATTAGCCAGCTTCTTTCCTTCTTACATCTTCTCTCATTAGTACTCCATCCCCATCCCCATGTCTGTCAAAGCTCTGTTCATGTCCTACATGACCAGCTCAAAAAATATCGAGCCCAATCCCTGCTCCATAAGACAGAATTGATTGTTTCCTCCTTTCTTCTTCTCTAACACCTAGCCCAGAACCTGACCTGCAGTAAGTGGTAGGTGAATGCAGTAAGAGTAAAACCAACTGCAGAATGTTATCATTTTTAGATTGTCCACAAAGATGGTGCTTTCCAAAGGCCTTTCTCCTTTACTGCCAAGACCCACGCAAGTGTGCTAACCAAGACAGACCGCTTGTCTAAGATTTACTGTGGCTATTTATATCGGAAGCGGAGGGAACCAAGAAGCATGGCATTTACTGAGCCTGTGGATGCCTGCACTAGCTTGCCTGTGCTCGAGGATGTAGGGCAAGGTACTCCTGATTTGTGTGCTTGGCCGGGGCATGCCGTGAGCACGGAGATGGGCCTCTTCCATCAATCACAGGCTTCTGCACTCACCGTGGCCCAACTACAAGGAAGTGTGTAACAGATGTGTTTGGTGATATTTTCAAGGGGAAAAAAGTACTATTAGAATACAAGGTGTTGACTTTCTTCTACAGAAAACATCCCCTCGTGTTTCAGCTGAAACCCTTTGAATTTGGAAGCCTTTCAAAGAGCAGTGGCTATCCCTTTTCTGTTGCGTTGATGAATGAGTTATTCACCTCTGCCCCCTCCTCATGTGTTCCTCATTTGAGGCAAACATGATGCTCGTTTGACGTTTGCATCCTCAGATTAATTCCAAGTGGAACAACCTAATACATCTCCCCGGGGTCGGAGCTTAAATTCTGAGGACATCATTTTTTGTTTTCGAATGAAGCTGACTTCGAGAAAGAACAGCCGACCAAGAAGCATTGCTGGCCTTCTCTGCTTTGCCAAGCATCTCTCGCGAGAGAAGAGCTTGTGGAATTTGGCTCCATTTCCCACAGCCCTGGGATAAGGGTCGCATGTAAACAATAATATCCTGTGCTACTTGGGCCTCATTTAACCGTCTTTGTTGCTTTAGAGGACCTGCCAAGCAGGGTGTTTCTCAGAGCTCATGCTTGACATTCCAGAAACTCTGTAGAGTCCACTTCCAACATGGAACTCCATACCACCGAGCTTGTGACTGTTGGTGCACTCCTGATTGCCACCGAGCTTCGCGTTGACACGTTTTTTCAAATCACATGGGAAGTGTACCCTCTGTGAAGAATGAATCTGGTCCTCTGAGGGCGGGCCTGTCATTGCAGGAGGCCTCTGCACTTACCACTTGGGTGTTTCCTTAGAAAGCTGCGGTAGCCTGGAGCCTAGGATGACCACGTTTGCTGAACTAGGAACAGTGAGGTGATTTTTGCAAGCTAAGCTGTTGTGTTGTTGGTAGATCAGTAAGCTGGCAGTCAGAGACCTGGGCTCTACTCCCCAGCTGACTAGCTCTTTGGTCTTGTGAAACGTCCTTGGTCTCTCTGGCCTCAGTTTTCACATTCTGAGATGATAGGATATGCTAGGTAATCTCTACATTCCTTTCTGGCCCTAAATTTGATCAGGTGACATAAAATAGTAAACAGCAAATTGGGAGTCAGGAAACAGAAGCTCCCAGTCCAGGCTCTCCTGCTTACTAACTCTGACTTGGGACAAGTCACTTAGCCACCCAGCCTCAGCTCTCCATCCCTGGAGAGGCCAGGGTCTCCTCTACCTGCCTCACCTGGTGATTGGGCTGATCAGGTCAGGAAACATCTTTCACTCAGCACTTACTGAGCAACTGCCCTGGGGCACCAGCTTGATGGATGGCGAAGATGTAAAGGTTATTACATCATCTGTTAGTTAGAATCTAGTGAGCTCTTCCTACTGTCAGGCACTCAGGTATGGTATCCCGTGTAGTTTCCATTTTATGGATAAAGGAACTGATGTTCGAAGAGGTTGAATAACTTGCTCAGGATCATGTAGCTAAGCAGAGCTGAAACTGAGATTTGTACTAGTATTCTGTTCTTCATTTTAAAAGTTAAAAACATCTCACCTGCTGCCAAGGAGCTTGTGTTGCTATTATTATTGCTTTTCTGGGCCACAGTGCCCGAATCCCATGACCTGGAAGCTGCATGCACGTGAGGCAAAGGAGGGGACCAGTCTGGCTGGGGCTGAAGGAGAGGTTCTCTGTGCAGACACTGCCTGGAGCAGCACAGTCAGTGAAAAGCCCTGAGGTGCAGCCCAAGTCCATAAAGTGCATTGCTCAGGCTGAGGGACCAAATGGACCAGGCATTAAGGTGGTAGATAGGGAAGATGTGGAACCAGCAGTGAGGATAAGAGCGACGCTGTGGCTCATAGGCCAGCAAAAAGTGCTTGGGTCCAGTTGCCAAGACAAGCCATTCTTTGAGGCTAGTTTTGAAGTGTCCTTACCTGTAGGAGAAAGACAAGGGGCTAAACGAGTTCTAAGGGCACCCCCATGTCAGACGTTCCCCACGTCAGCAGGTCTGCAGAGCCTCCAGGGCTCTGAGCAGCAAAGAAGTGATCTTGCTGGGTGGGCCACTGTCCTCCCTCAGAGTGTGACCCTGAGTCCCTGAGATGCTAGGATTCTCTTTTGATTATGTCAGGAGCTGCACTGGCAGGACCCTTACCCCCCAAGAAGCAAACAGCCCAGCTGCCTTCCTGCTTTGTGACACTCTTCCCAGGGTGGCTCCGCCATCGGGGGAAGTGGTCTTTCCGGCTTGCAGAGGGTTGTCCAGCCACACCTAGTTCCCAGGGACATGGCCCAGCTTTTTGTGCTGCTGCTTTACCCCTCTAACCCCACTGCTTTCTCCCACCTCTGCTCGCCCTAGGGTTGGCCCGGCCCCGAGAGAACAGTTGTTAGAAGGATGGTGTTCAGCCTGCTAAGACTTGTGCGGCTGGAATGATGGGCTTAATGGCAGAAGCAGGCCAGGCAGTGGGGGAGAGGGAATCGAGCCCTGGTGCTGGATACAGACACTGGGCCAGAACACATGCTTGGGGAAGTGGCCTTGGTACAGGCAGAGGCAGGCAAGTGAGTGCGGAGCAAGGGAGCAGGCCCAGGGGCCGCAGTGACATTCTGGGAAATGGTCAACGTTGAAGGGTCCACAGTAACTAACTCAACAGTAATAGCAATGGCAGGAGCAGATACTTATATGGATGGGCGCTGTACCAAGCACTTAACATAGCTTTACTCTTCTGATCTTCACACCAATCCCATTAGGTAGCAATGCTCTTTCCCCACTTTACGAATGAGGAAACCGAGACACCGAGAGGTTCAGTAACCTGCTCAAAATCACACAGCTAAAGAGTGGGTATGTGAGTATTGCTTGGATCTTCAGCCAGTTGGGGAATCATCATCTAGAAGTCCCCTCCTTAGTGGCCAGACCCATCAGTGGGCCAAGGTTCCAGCTCCAGAGAAAAGGGTGGGCAAGGCCAAGGCCGGGCGGAAGGGCTCATCCACCCAGCAGGCACGCATTGAGGACCATACTCCGTGCCACGTGTTGGGGGAAGAGACAAGTAAGATATTCTCATCTGCCAGGGCGCTAGTTCTAAAGGGGGCAGAGATAGTTGGTAGGACAACATGGAGAACTTAGGGATAGGAATCGAGGCAAGAGGCTAGTTGTTAAGACTGCGTCAGTGTAAGAGGTGGGCTTGGGGAGAGTTCTGGTCCGGGAGCATCACGGCTTCTCAGGCCGCTGTTCTGGGGGTACCAGATCCAGGAGAGCAGCCTCAGGGCTAAGGCCAGGCATTGGCCCCTATGCCTGTGAATGGGTTGGTCTGGGAACTGGGTTGGGCTTGAGCCTCTAGGCGTAAGGATAAGTGGGTCTAGCTGTGGGGATCTGAGTAGAGTGGGGGAATTGAATTGGGGGCTCATGGAACAGAAACCAGGAATGACACCTCAGCTCCTGTGGAGCCTGTTTCCCTGCTACTATTCCTGTGGAAGCATTGGCCCCAGCTGGGGTAGAAAGCGAAATTAATTTGACACCAGGAGATCTGGGCTCCATATGTTAGTAGAAACTGTGATGTCTGAACATTCTTGCTGGGATCGCTGAAATTCTTAATAGAAATTCCAGGAAGACCAGAGACATCTGGGAAATATATGTGGATTGAAGTGGAGAGGAATACACAATCTTTTGGGGAAAGTTTCCAGGATCAAGAACCAGCTTTTTTTTTTTTTTTCCAATTGTTTTTTCCAAAGTGACACGTTAAGTAATGTATGTGAAAGACTTTGTAAACTACAGGGCAGGACCCCGGTGCAAGGCCTTGTTAACATCTTCATTGTTCCAGATCAAGGGACTGGCGACCTGAGGAGTTCACAGGAGGAGATGGAAGCATTTCCGCTCCCCGCCCCAGCACCTTCTCTCTGCAATTCAAAAGAAATATTTGGAGCAGATTCTTAATTCTCTGCTGTGCTGACTAGTCACATGTACATCATCCACCAGGGCCACTGCTACCTGCCGCCAGGGCTCGGATAGGTGCAGGAAGAGGCGGGCAGAGCCCCTTGCCCCTAGCAAGCTTAGCCCATCTCAGTAAGACCGTGAGACCCAGGAAAGTTCCGTGGATTAGAACCCTGCCTGGGGGTCAGGCTGCCGGAGTTCAAATCCTGGCTTTGTGATGTCAAGTAGGTTACTTAATGCCTCGTCTATAAAATGGAGAGTTAAACGTTAGTTTCTGCCTCACGGGATGGTTGGGTTACTGACTGCCTGTAAAGTACTCAGCCCAGCACCTGGCCCACCCTCAGCACTGGGTAAACGTCAGCTGCCCTTATTCTCCTTTCCCTCTCCTCCACCCTCCTCTTCTTCGGCCTTCTCGGCCTCCTCCCCCTTCGATTTCCCCTCTTTTTCCTCCTCCTTCACCATCAGAGGGCTTTCTCGTGGCTTGGTGGACTAGGGACCAGGTCAGCCCGGCAGGCTGTCGCCTCTCTGTGCTGCTGGCCTAGTTTGGGTAACTAGATCTGGGTCCCTGAGCCCCTGCATTCAGAGCACGAGCCCTCCAGGGCTGTGACTGTGCCTAGCCCTTGCCCCTTCCCGTCCCAGTCCCTGTGACTGAGGTCCTGCCCCCCAGTCTCAAAGCTCCCCGATGCCTATCACTAGCTGTCCAGACACACTGGTTACCTGACTGCTCTTTTTGGTAATAGTGGCCCACCCAGCAGAGATCCTCTGGGTGTGGGGTCTTTATATCCTCACCTGCCACACTACACTGTGACCTCAGATGACCTGGTACTTATCTCAGTGAACCTTTCCAACAGCCCTGTGAGGTTGCACACTTCCCTTATTCATTCAGCAGACACTCATTGATCACCCGCTCTGTGCCCTTGGAGGTGTGACCAGCGTGGCACAGTGGAAAGGGAATAGGGGTATTGGAAGAGGCCCTCAGGCAGGATGACAGAGTGGGTAACCTGAACTCCTGAGTCTCACAGACCCACACTTGAACCCTGGCTCTGCCACTCACAGCTGTAACCCCAATTCCGTATACCTCAGTTTCCTTGTGTGTGAAATGGACATATGAATAGTCGCTATTTCACAGACTGCCTTACAAGCTTCATTTTCTGCTCTGCGCTCTCACATAATTTGTACATTCCTCATATTTCTAGTCCGCATTGCAACGTATTCTAATTCCGTCTGCCTTCCCAGCTGTTTTTCTGAGCCCCGGAGGCAGGAACCTCTTGTTTGTGTTTGTATATCTAGTGCCTCCCCTAGTGCCTGGCCCAGAATATACATACGTTCAATAAGTCGATGCTGAAATGTTAGCACCATGTGGTCATTATTTTTCCAGGTCTGTCTTCCTCGTTAAGCTGGAGGGCAGATATGTATTTGTTTCAGTGTCTGCAGAACGCGGCAGGGCTCTGGCTTGGGGCAGGAACTCAGTAATGCTGATGAAATGAGTGGCTGGACGAGTGGGCGCGTGAGGGAAGGAATGAATGAAGGAACAGGTGGAGGCTGTTGATTAAGACGGTTTCTTAGAGGCTCACTATTACTAGCGAGGTCACTGTCAGCCTGAAATTGATTTGGATGGATAGTAGCAATGTAAGGTAAGGGATACTCTACTTTCTGAGGCCTGATCCTCCTCAGTCTTGTTCGAGGATTCAACACCGTTGACCACCATTTCCCTGAAATCCTTTCCTTGTTTAGTGTCCGTGAGATTGAACTATTTGGGGTTTTCTCCCACTTTTCTGACCCCTTCCTCGTTCCTCGTTTTGTTTTGTTGGTGTTGAGTCTTCCTTTTGCTCTTCCACCTCCACTACCCACCTCACTGTGATGTAAGTATTCTCTATGTTTTGGACTGGGCCCTTTCTTCTTTCCCAGTGAAATTAACCGAATCCCAAGGTTTCACTCCTTAGAGGCATCTATATGAACGACTCCCAAATCTCTCTCCAGCCCTGACATTTCTTCTGAGCTTCAAGTGTGCATTTTTAAGCTCCTGCTGCACATCTATACTTGGTTCTTTGGCTGTCTTCCTGAACTTCATGTTTAAAATTCTCATCCCGGGACTTCCCTGGTGGCGCAGTCGTTAAGAATCCGCCTGCCAATGCAGGTGACGCGGGTTCGAGCCCTGGTCTGGGAAGATCCCACATGCCGCGGAGCAACTAAGCCCGCGTTCCACAACTACTGAGCTCGCGTGCTGCAACTACTGAAGCCCATGCGCCTAGAGCCCGTGCTCCGCGGCACCGCAATGAGGAGCCCGCACACCACAACAAAGAGCAGCCCCGCTCACTGCAACTAGAGAAAGCCCGCGCGCAGCAACGAAGACCCAACACAGCCAAAAATAAATAAAATTAAAAAAAAATAGCATCAAAAATGTGTTATAAAAAAAGTGAAGCACAGAGAGGTTAGGGAACTTGCCCAGAGTCACACAGCTAGCAACTGGCAGAAAAAGGACTTAAAAATATAAATAAATAAAAATAAAAATGAAATTCTCATCCCTTTTTCCCTAAACTTACCTCTTTCCCCATCTTCTCTTTTCTCATTTCCTCCATCTTCTCTTTTCTCATTAGCAGTAGTGCCTTTCAGTTTTTTTAGCTCATATATATATATATATATACACATATATATGGCATAGTCGTTATAATACATCATATATATTATATGTAGTTATAATACATTACATATGTTATATGTAATGTAATAACTACTATGCTATTATTACATCTAACAAAATTAACAATAATTCATTAATATCATTTAATACCCAATCCATATTCAACTTTCCCTGATTTCCCCAAGGATATCATTTTATAGTTAATTTGTTGGAGTTCGCACCCAAACAAAGCCCACACATTGCACTTGGTTATGTCTCGTTAAGTCTTTTATTGCTTTTGAGTTGTTGGAGAAACCCGGTCATTTGCCCTGAAGAATGTCTCACATTCTCAATTGGCTTGATTGTTTCCTCGTATTGTCCCTTGAACTCGTTTCTCTATCCTCTGTAAACTGGTAGTTATGTCTAGAGGCTTTGATTAGATCGAGGTTGAAATTCTGGGGAAAGAATACTTCACAGTCAAGGCTGTGTACCTTCTATCCCGTTATTTCATGAGGCAAATAATGTCTGATTGCCCCCACTTTTTAGCTATACTAACATTGATCAGTGGGCTCAGATAGTATCACCTGGAGTCCTCCATCATAAAGATCCCATCACCCCTTCCCCTAATGGCTTTAACAACCAGGGATGATTACTGCTTAGGTCCATTATTTCATTAAGAGTTGCAAAATGGCATTTTTCTAATTGTTATTCCTTCTTCATTTATTAGTTGGGGCTTTTCTATAAAGAAGAATTTTACTTATCAGCCATTTAGTTACCTTGAATTACGGTGTAAACAAAAAAAGAAAGGCAGGATAAATGTTCGATACCTTCCTTTTAAAAACATCAATTTTCGGAATGAGTTGGTATCCTAGCAACCTCCAATGGTGACCAACCAAGTCTTTTAAGTATTGCTATGAACCAATGGATTTTTAATGTGTTTCGATCCATTTTAGTCGTTCATTTGGTTGCTAAAGTTGTCTCATCTTAGGTCAGTGAGGGTCCTTTCAAGTTGGCTTCTGTTTCCTTTTGTCATGATAGATTTCTTGATTTTTGGTTTGATGAGATGTTTCAGGCTCATCTTGTACAATTCCAAACCCAGTCCTGGAGTCAGCCATTTCTCCAAGGAGCTCTAGTTCCTCTTGATGTAAAATGGTATTAAGAGAGCACAGTCTGGGAATTCCCTGGCGGTCCAGTGGTTAAGACTTGGAACTTTCACTGCGGTGTGCAGGTTAAGTCCCTTCTGAGGGCTGGGTTTCCTCACCGCTGCTAGGTTGTCAGGTCTTTTTAGTTAAAAGAGTTTAGAAAATGCGTATTTTTTTAAAAGGGAAAGTGATGAGTTCCTACTGATAGTTCAAAGTTGAATTTAAGAGTATAGGCTTTTACTTAACATCTTTGATTTTGTAACTGTCTCTTCTCTCCCACTCTGAAAGTCCTGGTTCCTAATGATATTAATATAATTACTTGCATTCCCCTATATTATATCTGTAACAATTTCAAAGGAACAATTCCAGTGTTACTACCAAGACTACCGAATGCAAGTTAAGATGTCTTTGCTCTTCCTTTTGCCTTTAGAATAAATTCTGCTAGGGAGGTAGTCAAAGTACTGTGTTTTAAAGTCACTTGAAGTAATTTTTCTCTGTGTGGTTATGTTACCAAGTTGATACACAGTTTGATTCATTTGCTTCTTTTTTTTTTTCTGGGTTTTGGGGATTGTTTTTCCTTCCCCTGTTAAATTTAATTTGTATAAAACATTTACATAGTTCCAAAGTCAAAACGATATAACAGGAGATATTCTAAAAGTCCTGCTTCCATCCTGCCTCCATTCTTTATCCTCCCTCCCTCTACAGCAATCATGTTTATTAGGTTTTGGTTTATGCATCCATTGTATATTTGAATATTAAACAAGTGAGAATAAGTAGTTTTCCATCCCCTATTTCTTACACAAATGTAACATGTACTACAAACATTGCTCTGCTCCCCCTTTTCCACTTAACATGTCCTAGAGATTGTTCCATGTCACCGTATGGGGAACTTCCTGGCTCCTTTTTTTTTTTTTTTTTTTTTTGCGGTACGCGGGCCTCTCACTGTTGTGGCCTCTCCCGTTGTGGAGCACAGGCTCCGGATGCGCAGTCTCAGAGGCCATGGCTCACGGGCCCAGCCGCTCCGCGGCACGTGGGATCTTCCCAGACCGGGGCATGAACCCGTGTCCCCTGCAGCAGCAGGCGGACTCTCAACCACTGCACCACCAGGGAAGCCCTCCTTTTTTTTTTTTAACTGTATAGCATGCCATCCCAAAGAGGAACCATAGTTTGTTCAACCAGTCAGTCCATATTGACAGATATTTGGGTTGGTTCTAGTCTTTTGTTATTACAAAGGATGCCGCCACATGTGGTAGAGGTGTCTGTCCCATGGTTCTCCGGGCTCCAAGCCTCAGTGGCATTCTCAGCTCTCCCTTCTGCCTCCTTCTGTACATCTAATCACTTCTGAACCCTGGTGATTATTCCTTTGTACTCTTCTTGTTTCTGCCTTTCCGTCTCTGTTGCTCTCTCCCAACTTCAGGCACTAGTTGTCTTTGCCTGGATAATAGCAATAGCAGTACAATCTCTACTTATTTTCTTCCCCAAGCCAGTCTGTGCTGCACACCACAGCCAGATTCATCTCCTGAAATAATTCTTTTGTCGTGATCTCTTCTCAGCCTACTCAAAAATCTTCAATAATTGCATAAAATCTAAATTCCTTTGTTTGGCATTCAAGGCCTTGTGAACTGACCCAAATTTCCTTTCCTGATATTCATTCCCTCTACTTTGGTCTGTAGGCATATTGCTCTGCATATGTGATTTACCAAATATCTTTATACCTTTATTATACCTTTATACCTTTATACCTTTTTACCTTATTACCTTTTTACCTTATCTATTTTTCAAAGTTCCATTCGAATTCCAGATCTTTGGAAACCCTACTGGGACCTCAGCCCAGGCTCTCTTTCTCCCTTGAGCTGCTATTCTTTGTGATATCCATTTGAAACTGAGCATAGACTTAGCCCCGAGCCAAATGGAAAGCTCTTATTAAGACCATCTGGTCACTACTGTGAGATCTAAGAAATTCATTGATACATTCACGAAGCATTAACTGAACATCAGAGCAGCATCCCAAGGTGAGGAAAGTGGACCTCTGGATTGGCTAGGGTTCATTCTGACAGTGACCAGGAAGGATGTGGGATTCGATCTGCCTGGAAGCACAGCTAGGAAGATGTTCCAAGGGGGCAATACTTGACTGAGAAATGTGGTAGTAGATTGTGTGTCCCTTCCAAATGTGGATTTAATTCCAGTTCAAGGAGAAGAAATTGGACTTTTGTCTGGGGAGAGGGTCTTGTCCAAAGGCTATTGAGTCAAAAATTCCCAAATCCTGGGAGAGCACTGCTTTTGTCACCTTTCTCCCATCAAGATAAAACACAGCATTTTGTTTGGTGAGAACCTAGGACTCATCCAAGCCTGACATTGCCTAGGCCACCAGCCATGTGACCGGGTGATTGGCCAATCACAAATTACAGAACACTGCATTCTATACTGCTTCTTTTCTGTACTTTTCTTGTTGGGGTTGCATTAGCCTTAGTTTCCTAAATTTTGTTTTAAAACTTCACCGTCTGGGACTAGAACTATTTTTGCTTTATTTATTTACAATTTAACCTTTCCCCTTTATTTCCAAAAGGATTTGCAGAAGCTTACCAGTTTAAACATAATGCAAAGTAAGACATAGAACAGAATTGTCTATTTGAAAAAGAAAGAGTCGATATCTCCAAATACTCTGGATGAGTGGAATGCTATAGCTGTTGAACACTGACATTAACTCCGGATTTCTTGGCAGTCAAGGTTAAGGGTTACAGTGGTGTGTATTATCTGAGAACCAGAAAGCAGCTATATTCCTCTTTTAAGATCATCTTCTCCCTGACATGAAACTCAAATGAGGATTTGTCACAAGAACCTTGCATAAGCACATGTGGTAACGTAGTGACCCATGTCTTTAACTTTTACAAGTGAAACAGAATATAACACAGAAATACCAATCAAATCAACAATGCTTATATGAATTGAATTAGGGTTTTGTTTTTGTTCTTGTTCTTGTTTGTTTGAAAAGTTAATTCAACTTGCATACACTGCTAGCTGAAGGCTGAACTGATGCAACCACTTTGGAAAGCTAAACAAACATCGACCCTATGACCCAGCAATCTACCCCGTAATTCCACTGCATGTATTCACCAAAAGACACATACGAGGATGTCCATTAGAGCATTATTTAGTGCCAGCCAAATAACAGAAACACCCCAAATGCCCATCAGCAGTGGATATATAAATAAATTGTGGTGCATGTATACAATGGAATACGGTACAAATTAACAAGAACATGGGAAACTCTTACAAACATCATGTTGATCAAAATAAGTCAGACCCTAAAGAGTGCATGCGCTGTGTGACTCAAGTCGATTGTATTAGAAATCAGGAATAGTGCTAACTTTCAGGAGGAAGGGGAGGAAGATGATGGGCCTGACTGGGCTTCTGGAGACTGGTAACGTTCTATCTGGGGGCCCGGGTAGTGGTTACTTGGGTGTGTTCACTTTATGCTCATTCATTGAGCTGTACAGGTATGAACTATGCACTTTTCTATACGTGTGTTATACTTCAGCAAAAGTTTCAGTATTGATACATGAACATGATAAGATTTCAAACTATATAGAAGAGTGTACAGTGCAAGGGAAGTAACTCTCCCACTCTAAACTCCCATCCCCTCTCATCAGAGTCTATTACTATTGCCAGCTTCCTGTGTATTCTTGAAATGTCCTGTAATAAACAATGGTGTGTACATGTCCATAGGTACATCTTTATTCCTTTTGTTATTTACAAAAATGGAAGCACACCACATGCATTGTCCTGCCACGTGCTTTTTCCATGTAACACTATGTCTTGGACATCTTTTCCTATCAGTGGTTGGGAAATATCTACCTTCTTCTCTGTCAAGGCTCTGTAAAGTATTCCATTGTGGGGATGCACTGTGTTTAACCAATCCTCTATTAGTGAACATTTGGGATTTCTCCAGTTTTTAAAATATGACAATGGTATATTAAATATTAAAAATATTTTACACATATCCTTAGGAAGGCCGACATACCATATCTTTATCATTCCAGCAGAGTCTGTTTGCCTTTGTCCTCCAGTATTGAAGTAGATCTCTGGGTCTTTGGCTCAGCACCTGTTGAGATGAGCTTGTAGTTATGAGCCATGTTGGATGACATGTATGCATCTTTAAATACCGGCATCACAACGAGATGCTCACTCTGTGAGAGGCACATGGGGATGGAGACTTACTGAGGGATTAACAGAATCACAGCATCTACTTTACATTCTCTCTAGGGCAGAGCAGGGTCATTGAGAAGAATGGTAGGCACAACTGCTACACCATTTCAATTGTTGTCTTCTGTCTCTCTCAACTCTCTTTCCTCTATCTTTCTGTCTCTGTCTCTTTCTGTCTCTCTCACACCTTTCTCCCCTCTCCCTCTCTGTATGCTGAGTGCCTACTTTTGAATCTGTATGACTCGCATATGCATATGGTGTGATTCCACTGTATATCTGTAGGATCAATTCCAAGATGTGGGATTTTGTATGTATGTCTCTTCAAATCATATATATGTTTTATATCATTTCATTATGAAAAAGACATACAAAAGCAGATAGAATTATATAAGGATACCCCTAATCCCATCACCAAACCTCAAAAATGATCAACCCATGGCCACTCTTTCAGCTATACCACATTCACTTTCCCTCTTTCTGTAATATCTTGAAGCAAATTGCAGACCTCAGCTGTAAATAGTTCAGTGTGTATTTCTAAAGTGTTAGGACTCTTAAAAATATCCACTATGCAATGATCACAGCTCAAAATGAACAAAACTTCACTAAAATCAACGAATATCCAGCCAGTGTTCCAGTTTCCAATTATCTTACAATTGGGGTAAAAGGATTCTTGTTTGTTTGAATAAAGCCCTAAATAAGAAGAGATACTGTAATTGACTGATATAGCCTTTTAGTCTCCTTTAACCTGCAGGTTCCCCCCGATCTTTCTTCATCTTGCAATTTATTTTGTGAAGAACATGTATTCTTTTCCCTGTAGCATTTCCCACAGTCTGAAGTTTGCTGATTGCATCCCCATCGTTACATTGAATAGGTATGCTAAGTACCCTCGGACTCCGTGTTTTCTCTAAATTAGTAGTTGATTTTAGAGGCTTAATCGGATTCATGTTGAAGCTTTTTGCTTTGGTTTTGGTGAGACTATGTCAGACATATTATCTGGTTGTCTCTTTTGATGTCAGCCACTGATGATCAAGTCTAGATTCATTCATTCATGAAGGATTGCAAAATTGTTATATTCTTAGTTTATATTTCCTTCTTTATTTGTTAGCTGGAATATGTCTGTTTATCTACTACTTGGTTATCTGAGGGCACAGCTTCTATAAGAAGGTAAGATAAATGCCTGATTCAAAATACTGAGCTAGTTCGCCAGCATCTGCAAGTAAAGTCAGTGAGTGATTTTTTTTAAAAGTATAATGATGAATTTATGGATTTAAACATATTTGATGTATTTTAATCCATTGTTCTTATTCATATTGAGGCTTGCATTGGCCATTGGGAGCCTCTTTAAACTGGCTCCTTAAGTCCTTTTTACATGACTTTAGTAGTCTTTGCTTCCTTGCTAGGTATGGTAAGATAATCCAGGATCATCATGGACATTTCCTGCCCCAGATCTGAAGAACCATATTTTTAGATATCAACGCAGTATAGTAAAAAGAACACAGTCATTGGAGTCAGATAGACTGGGATTGAATCCTGCCTGTATCTCATACTGCTTGTATGGCCATGTATAACCTGCTTAATATCTACCCACTTCAACTTTCTTCATTATTAAAAGGAGCTAATAACACCTATTTTCTATGGTTCTTAAGAAAATTAAAATTATAGACATGTAACTATAAATATGTGTGTGTGTGTGTGTGTGTGTGTGTGTGTGTGTGTGTGTATAGAGAGAGAGAGAGAGAGAGAGAGAACCTAGCATAGAGCTTGGCACATAGTAGGTACACAGAAATTCAAGTTCCCTCTCCATTTCTTGTACTCTTCTTACTCAGGTGACAGCATCACGTCTTCTATGATTACTTAAGCTTCTGTGTTTAAAGTGTGGAATGTTCTCTTTCACATATGGCAGATACTCAATACATACTTACAAATTGATTTTAAGGATAGATGCCATCAAACAGATGATGGCAACACGTGTTAAGCTCTGTGAAAGTAGGCATTGTCTCAATGCAGTTATTTTTTTAAAAAGCATTTCCTTTATTTTTAGAGTACCCATTCACAGATATTAATAAAAATTCCTTCTAACTATCTCTGCCCAACTCCCCAGAATGAGGTGTGATGGTGATGCCAGCCTTCCATTGTGTTAAAGGAAGGAGCATGGATAATTCAAAAGGGTAATCCAAGACAGTGTCACTCCAAAGACACTCATTTCAGTTTGAAAGACATCATTTAATAGATGTAGAGCAGATCCCCCTTCTTAAGTGAGCTATACTTACACTACAGTTCAGATGGCTTTTCCTCAAGGTCACAGCAGCTAAAGAGGATAATAAATCCAGAATGTACTGAGCAAGCCACAGAAGTCAACGTGGCATGACACGGTTACCCTAGATATTCTGCCACTCCTGTGTTGCTCTGGCAGTGTCCTCAACTTAGGATCAGAATTAGGAAATTGTCAGGCAGCCTCAAAGTCCCAGCTGTAGCAGCCACTGGAACAGCAGGTGCTGCAAAGAGCACAACCTTTTGACAATTAACTAAAAGATACCGGATGAAGGTGGAAAGAGTGGTGAGGAGAAGAGTCACCTCAATTAAGCAGTACCCTGCAGTGGCCTTGCATAGCATCTATTCTAGGTTGAATTGGGTTTTTTTTTTTTTTTTAATTTATTTTATTTATTTATTTTTGGCTGCATTGGATCTTCTTTGCTGCGCATGGGCTTTCTCTAGTTGCGGCGAGTGGGGGCTTCTCTTCATTGCAGTGCGCAGGCTTCTCATTGCGGTGGCTTCTCTTGTTGCGGAGCGTAGGCTCTAGGCACGCAGGCTTCAGTAGTTGTGGCGTATGGGCTTCAGTAGTTGTGGCTCGGGGCTCTAGAGCGCAGGCTCAGTAGTTGTGGCACACGGGCTTAGTTGCTCCGCGGCATGTGGGATCTTCCCAGACCAGGGCTCGAACCCATGGGCCCTGCATTGGCAGGCAGATTCTTAACCACTGTGCCACCAGGGAAGTCCCTGAATTGGGGTTTTGAGAGGACTTGCTGGATGATTCTTTTGCCCGGCAGCTGCTTCCCCCAAAGTACCCAGTGAACATGTTGTCATATGGTCCTGTGCACTCAGAAGATGCTGACTTTCAACTAGGGCAAGCTGTGTGACCACCCATCCATGGGGCCCGTTCTCCAAGCTGTCGTCCTGTGTGGCGTGGAGGAAGCTGTGCTGACTGAGGGCTCAGCTCTGGAGCTATTTCCCGTCTTGGGATGGCTACCCAGGATCCCCTTCCCATAAGCCCCAGGGGTCGACTCTTAATCAGCATAAGGGCTGGCTCTGTGCCAGAGGCTTTAGGGGCTCTTTCTGTGCATTCTGACACTGAATCCTCATATCCGGTGTGGCAGGGTGGGTATGAGATGCACATTTGATAGACGAGGAATTGAAGGTTCAGAGAGACTCAGTGGCATGTCACAGATGCTTGACCTCCCCAGCTTTGTCCTGGCTACTCCCAGACTCCACTTCCTAGCCGACTTTTCTTTCATCTTAGGGACTTCACCGCCAATCAGCTCCTGATGGGAAGTAGGCAGGGGAGAGCAAGTATACCAAATAAGGAAAGGTGATTCTGGCTGTATCTGAGATCTCCTAGCCCTAAAGTTACAATTCTAGACCATAGTCTGATAAGAACAGATGTATTTAGAGCCGGGTCAATGAAGCCAACTATTGGAAGTGCTCCTGTCCTGGGAAATCTGGTGTTCTTGGTTAACATAGCTTTGAGTCCTCACTGACTCCTTTCCTGCTCTCTTGTCATTTACTCCACTGGCCTTCCAGGAATGGTGAGGTGACCCCCGCGACTCACAGGTACAGTGTGGTTGGGCTGCTAGCTGAGCCCTGGACAGACTGCATCTGCAGTCCACATTGCTCTAACCAGATGGGCCACCGTATTTTTCAGGATTGATGCTGGAACAAAAAGCTGTGTCACCATGTAAGGCTGTGGTCAAATAGAGAAGGAAGCCAAATTTGGGTATGAAATATTTAATCTGAGCCAATCAGACCCATGGAAGTATCATGTCAATGCCAAGTAACTGTCAGGAGTCGAAATTATTTGAACATGTGCTCAGTATATTTAGTATTTTTCTTGTTTGTTTTACTTTGTGATAAAGGATTGCAGATAAATGAGAAAAAAAATGAGAAGGAGAGATACTATTGAGGTTTTTACCTCATCTCAAAAGATTATTTTTGTCACAGGGCATCTGTATAATAGGTGATAAGCATTATTAAATAGAACAATTTTGTTTGACAGGAGAGTTCAGTTAGGAAACATTTTCTTTGGGAATAACATTAAACATTGTATTTTTTTGTTTGTCTTTTTATTGTTGAGTTGTAAGAGTTTTTTATGAGAAGATGTGGTATATATGTACAATGGAATATTACTCAGCCATTAGAAGAAGGAAATAATGCCTTTTGCAGCAACATGGATGGACCTAGAGATTATCATACTAAGTGAAGTAAGTCAGACAGAGAAAGACAAATACCATAGGATAGCACTTAAATGTGGAATCTAAAATACAACACAAGTGAGCCTATCTACAAAACAGAAACAGACTCACAGATATAGAGAGCAGACTTGTGGTTGCCAATGGGGAGGGAGGGTGGGGGAGGGATGTAGTGGGAGTTTGGGATTAGCAGATGCAAACTATTATATATAGAAGTGATAACCAACAAGGTCCTACTGTATAGCACAGGAAACTCTATTCAATATCCTGTGATAAACCATAATGGAAAAGAATATGAATGGAATATATATGTATATATATATATATTTGTATAACTGAGTCACTTTGCTGTACAGCAGAAATTAGATACAACATTGTAAATCGACTATACTTCAATAACATTTTTTTAAAGAGTTCTTTATATATATCTAGATACAAGTCCCTTATCAGGTGTATGGTTTGCAAATATTTTCTCCCATTCTGTGGGTCATCTTCTCACTTTCTTGGTTATTTCAATATATGGTTATTAAACGACACATTTCTAAATAACCCATTTCAAGATAAATTAGAAAATGTTTTGAACTAAATGGAAATGAAGACATGACATTACAAAATTTGTGGAGTGCAGCTAAAATAGCGCTTATAGAGAAATGTTTAGTGTTCAGTACTTAGTTTAGAAAAGAGCAAAGGTCTAAAGTGAGCTATCTGAGCTCCGCTGTAAGTAATCGTTGAAGCAACTGTCTACGAAGCATCATCAGAGGGGTCTCCAAAGCAGTCAGGCCAAGCTTGTGCTTGCAGCAACAGTGTATGTCCACAACATTCCTGATACTGTTAGACTTTGCTCTTTTGCCAAATAGATGGGCATCAAAGGTGTCTTCTTGCTTCAGTTTGTATTTCCCTGATAAGTAGGGAGTTGACTAGCTTTTCGTATCTTGAATGGTCTTTCAGGTCTCATCCTCTATGCAGTGCCTGATCATGGTTTTTTGTTGTTTGTTTGTTTTGTTTTTCTCCATTTTAGTTGGGTTGTTTGTCTTTTACTTTTTGACCTGAGAATGTTTTACGATGTTATAAATGCGAATATTTGCCACTTATATCTGTTGCAAATATCTTCTCGCAGTCTGTAGGTATCTTTGAACTTCATGTTGTCTTTGTTCTATAAATGTTTTAATTAAAAGAAGTCAAATTTGTTAATATTTTATGGTATGGCTTGTGTTTTTCTCTTAAGGAGTCCTACCTTATCATAAATATAGTCTCCTTTATTTTCTTTTAGTGTTTTAATGTTTTATTTTTACATATTGCTTTATAATTCACCTGGAACTTATTTTTGTATAGGGATTTCCTTTTTTTTCACATGGCTATCCAATCATCTAAGCACTATTTATTAAACAGTCTATCCATTCCCTGCCTCTCTGCTGTTCTATCATTGTCATATACGAAGGTTCCCTACATCTGAGCTTTCTGTTCTGTTTCAGTGGTCTGATTTACTTTGCCCCTATGCTCATACCACATAGTTTTATTACTGTAGGCTCATAAGAAATGTTGCTGTCTGGTAGCATGATCCCCTGCTCATTCTTTTCTTCTTCTTCGTGAGTGTTTTTTTCATATCCTTGCCCCTTTGCTCTTCCATGTAAATTTTATTGTCAGATTGTCAAGTTTGATGAAGAAATCTATTAGAATTTTTATTGAAATTGAAATGAATTTATGGATCAATTTTGGAAGAATTGCCATCTCTGTAATACCAAGTCTTCTCTCTTGTGAAAAGAATGTGTTTTAGAGGGACCTCTTGAACTATCTGAAAGTGGTCCCACCTCCAGGGATCTCACTCAACAAAAGCCAGAGTTAATGATACTTATGCTGAAGTACCTTGAACTGTGTGTAGAATTCAGTCTAAGTGCTATGTTCCATAATTGTCAATTGTACATATAAGGTCAACCCAGTAGTGTTTGTCTCCTGCGTTCTTTTATGTTTTTATTGCCATATCTGTTTATTTGCTCCAGATCTTAGGCACTCAAGGACTTAGCACAAAAACCAAGGCTGGAGAAGAACAATGAGAGGCTAAAGAGTTCCACTTCTTGGTATGTAACCACATTCTCTGTCTTCAGTGAGAAAATCGTAGGATGTAATGCAGTTGGTCTAGATTGAAAGGGAAAATTTTGAAGTCTTTTGATATAAAAAATGACAACTATCCTCTGAGTTTCTAGTTTGTTTTGCTTTTTCCATTTTCATATGCTCTGGGGCTATTGTTCAGCTGCACACAGCATTATCACCAAAAGCATGACTACATAATGCCTATAAAAAGTGATTCCTAAGTACTTAGATACAGGACCAAATTGTCCAGTGTTTACCCTCATGTGTTGGTGAAGACTTTTAGCCACGGTTTCAGAGTCTACCAGGCATTTGCCTATTTGTCTGCTATGGAACAGAAGCTTTCCAGCCCCGCGCTGTTTCCTCCCATATCTGGACACTTAGGCCTATTCTATCAATGTTTATTTTTATTAATTAATAGACTTTTGGGGGAGTTTTAGGTTTACAGAGAAATGGAGCAGAAAGTACAGAGAGTTCCCATATACTCCCTCAGTTTCCCCTGTTATTAACATCTTGCATTGGTGTGGTGCATTTGTTGCAATTGATGAACCAATATTGATATGGTGTCATTAACTCAAATCCATAGTTTACATTCGGGTCACCGTTTGTGTTGTACAGTTTTATGGTTTTCAGTAAATGCATAACGTCATGCATCCACCATTACAGTACCACATGGAGTAGTTTCTCTGCCCTGAATATCCCCTGTGTTCCACCCCCGTCACTCCCCACTTACCCTCAAACTCCTGGCAACCTTGGATCTTTCTCTGTTTTTTTTTGTCTTCATAGTTTTACCTTTTCCAGAATGTCATATATATTGAACCATACAACATGTAGCCTTTTCAGACTGGCTTCTTTCACTTAGCAATATGCATTTAAGGTTCCTCCATGTCTTTCCATGGCTTGATAGCTCATTTCTTTTTATTCCTGAATAGTATTCCGTTGTCTGGATGGACCAGTTAGGCCTATTCTTAATCCGTTGCTCTTTGATGTACCGTTAACTGTGACAGACAACCCCGGACCCTAAATTACAAAGCCCTCTATGCCCAACCGTCGTCAAGGACCTATTTGAACAACCAGTCCATTTAAACTCATTTCCTGGCCAATGCAAACAAGTGATCATTGGGATCAGAAAAGAAATTAGCCAAATTAATTGTCATTGACTTGACCAGACAATTCTATCATGATGGTCAGACTGGTGGGACTTGTGGGTCTAGCCTGAGAAGTAGGCCGGATGGTCCAGTGCGAGGAGCCTGGGCCCAGGAGTCAAGCTCTCTGCGTTTTACTCGCAGCCCTACCACCAACCTGTGCTAACCACTCCCCGCTGTGGACCCCAGTCTTTGAAGGTTTTGACAGCTTTACTGAGGACGAATTCCAGAAGAGCTTCAAGTCCTCTCTTACTGATCGGCCATCTCACCTGTGGCATGGGATGTCATTTGTATGTCAGAGTATATATACCCAGGCAGCAGGCCCAAGGACTCACAGACAAGCCCTTTGTTCTTCCCAGGGGATGGGGCTGTCCTGCATGCCCCTGAGGACTTTGCAGAACTTTCACAGAAAGGAGCTCGGAGATAAACAAAGGGTGACACTGAACACAGCATTTTCTTTGACCCTGGAAAGACCTTTTCTTCCTGTATTGTTAGACCAAAACAGATGCAAAGGCATCATCGATGATTAATGCTGCTGGATGGAGCTGGTTCACTGTAGATCTGGACTCTCCTCTTCTGCATGTCTGTGGAAATCAGAGGGCTACTGCCCTTTGGAAGTTGCAGCTCCCCTTTGCTCTCAGGAACTGACTTCCGTGAGTACCTCTGAAGTTTAGAGTTTAAATATTAGCTGGTTTTCACAATGAAGTCTCCCCACTTTTCATTCCCTGCATCTTTTGGGGGACGGAAGGTCGTTCTACAGGGTTAAAACAGAAACTTAGCATTCCTTCCTTCTTCTGCAAATTAATTTGGTCCACAAACCTCTCCTGAGAGACTCTTGATTCTATGCTGGGCCCTCGGATTGAGCTTGGTGGTGGACTCTGTGGAGACAATGGAAGTTCCTCTGACCTTGGGGAGCACACAGGGCTGGACAGTTTCAGGTCATGGCCAGGAAGCCTACCATAGCCCCAGCTGCCCAGTTAGAAACGCCTCACTCCCTCAGCCATCACTCACAATTTGGCTTCTGGGGTTCAGACTACTTACATCGCACGTGGGTGCTGGCAAAGCCCACTCTCTTGTCTCCCTTGCTCCAGGCTATCCCCACTGTGAAGGACATTCCTCCCACTGTGAAGTCATGCCTCCCGCTCCGAAGGCCTGGCTCTCCCCTGGCTTCAGAACGAAGTCCCAGCCGAGGCCTGGTGTTCAGGGCCCTCCTCACCCTAACATTCTACTTCCTACCTAACTTCCAAGATCTCGACCACCCCTTTCCCCAAATCGTCATGCTTCAGACATCCCAGACTTACGGGTACACGGGACGCTCAGGTACCAGAACCTGATTGTCAAGGCCCTCACCCCATGCTGTATGGAGAAGAGAACCGGCACAGAGTATTTCCGAGAGCAACCTGGAGTCTCCAGGAGCACGGGCTACCAGGCTCCTTGCTGCAGATGCTCACACCCTCTTCCATGAAGGAGACCCCCTCTGACTGCCGAAGATCGAGGGAGGGAGGCGCAGCAGGCAGACCCCCCAGACCTGTCCTGAGAGGAATGGGGAGCCTGCCTCCCAGTCTGATATGCTCCCGCCCACCCCAGGCAACGTTGCCTTCAGCGACTCTTTATTTATTTATTATTTATTTTTGGCTGCACTGGGTCTTTGTTGCTGTGCGTGGGCTTTCTTTAGCTGCGGCGAGCGGGGGCTACTCTTCGTTGTGGTGCGCGGGCTTCTCATTGCGGTGGCTTCTCTTGCTGTGGAGCACGGGCTCTAGGTGCACGGGCTCAGTAGTTGTGGCTCGCGGGTTCTAGAGTGCAGGCTCAGTAGTTGTGTCGTACGGGCTTAGTTCCTCCGTGGCATGTGGGATCCTCCCAGACCAGGGCTTGAACCCGTGTCCCCTGCATCGGCAGGCGGGTTCTTAAGCACTGCGCCACCAGGGAAGCCCCTTCAGTGACTCTTAACTGACCATCCACTGGGCACCAGGCACTGGGCTGGTGCTGGGCTCCTGGCTTCAAGGAGCTCATGATCCAGCAGGGGGCATAGAGCTCTATAAGTGGGTACATTCATTTGCTAGGATTGCCGTAATAAGGTACCACAGACTGGGTGGCTTGAACAACAGAAACTTATTGTCTCCTGCTTCTGGAGGCTGGAAGTCCAAAATCAAGGTGCTTGCAGAGTTGGTTCCTTCTGAGGCCTGTCAGGAAAAGATCTGTTCTAGCCCTCTCTCCTTGTCTCATAGATGGCCTTCTCCCCGTGTCTTCACGTGATCTTTCCTCTACACGTCTGTGTCTTAATCTCTTCTTTTTATAAGGACACCAGTCATATTGGATTAGGGCTCCCCGTAATGACTTCATTTTGACCTAATTGCCCTTTTAAACACCCTATCTCCAAATCCAGTCACATTCTGAGGTATTGGACTTCAACGTAGGGAAAGTGGGGGACACAGTTCAGCCCATAACAATGGGTAATGGGAGTTTAGGATAGTAAGGGCCATAAGGGGATGGAGTTCTGGGGCATGCTCTCTTGACCACATGCACACTGCCAGCCAGGACTACTGCTGCCAAGGCCTGCCTTGAATTGAGCAGACTGCTAGTAAGAGGCAGTCATGGATTTAACCTCACAGCCACGTGGTTCCATGTAGCTCTTTCGTCAGCTCAGCCACGGAGTCTTCCAGGTGAGAAGCCCAGGCCCCTTGCTTCCTCTGGTCTGGCCCAGATCCCCTTTGGGAGAAAAAGAGTTCCTTATAAACCTCTTCCTGTCCAGCCCCTGGAGAGCCAAAGGGACATGGGCTTAGGGCACAGAGAGACCTGAATTCAAATCCCAGCCGGGCTACTTACGGCCCTGTGAGTATGGACAGACAAATCGTATCCCTCCAAGAGCCTCCTTTCCTTCTTCTATCAAATGGGGTGATAACTCTTGCCAGGCATGATTATGGAACTAAAATGAGAATATCCAGGGGAAAGCTGTGGGGCCAGCCAAGCCGGGAAGGTCTTACTCTCCGTGTCCTGACGGAGCCTGGTGTTGGGGCTCGCCTGCAATCACAGTCACTCGATGAGGGTGGACCGAATGTGACCGAGTACATGGGCGGGGTGGGGGCAGTGTCCCTCCACTGCAAGTGCTTCTGTCCTCTGTGCCCACAAACCCAGAGGGAGGGTCCGGGTGTTCTTTTTACACCCAGGGCTGAGGGGAGGGGGGAGAGTTCCCTCCATCATGGAAGGGACAGAAAAGAAAAACAAAAGGTTGGATGTGGATAGTGAGTAGAGAGGCCCAGGAAATGTCATTGATCTGCTCCTTACCGGTGTACACGTGGACTGGCCCAAGCAGGGTCAGGCAAAGGTGCCAAGAGCTATGCCGCCCATCCCCCCAGCTCGTGGTCTAGCACAGAGTAGCCAGACTTCCTGTTGCCTTTCTAGGTGAGAAAGGTCTTTTGGGACTTGTGTTAAGCATGGAGTATGACCATATATTGGTTCATTTAATGGTCACAGTCACCATATCAGGTAAGTAAAGTAGTAGAACTGGGATTTGAACCCAGGTCTCTGATTCTAGGGCCGGCCTCCTAGCTCCTAGGCTACACTGTTTATAATGAAAAGACTGGGGGATAAGAGAGGCTGAAGACCTGGTTTCGAGTCCTAGCTCTGCCACATGCTGGCTGTGTGACCGTGGGCAGCCCTCTGTGCCCCGGTTTCCTCATCAGTTAGATGGGGGGTGGCAGGAGTGATAGCCCTGCGCGCGCGCACACACACACACACACACACACACACACACACACACACCGGGATGATAGGCCCAGTTTGTCAGTCACTCACTCAAAAACCACATTCTAAGTGCAACTTGTCTGCCCCGTCCTCTAGAAGGCTGCTGCTTTCTATGTCCATCAGACCCACAGAAAAGCCTGGCTGAGCTAGGCCCCAGGAGTCACGTGCAGAGTTGGTGAACTTTGAACGGAGCATATCTGAGAAGGAAGGTCCAGTCCAGTGGGAAAGGGCTTGTCGGGAGGTGGCGCTTCTCCTGTTTCTATTGCAAACAGGTCCTAGATCTACTCAGAGCTCCTCTTTGCTGGGGACATTGTCATCCGTGCCACCACTTTCTTTCTCCTAAGCCCTGGGAGGGGGCTCCCCTCGGGACAAGCAGCAAGAGAGAAAGAAGGTAGCTTGTCCACCCCTGAGCTCTGTGGCCCACATGGTGGGGGGTGGCCTGGAGCACAGGAAGCACCGTGGCCCCGGGTCTGGAAGCCTGAGCGCTGGCCCCAGCTTTGCTCTTGGTTTTGCACAAGTCCCTCCCCTCTCTGGCCTCAGATTGAGGGCGTTGACTCATCCCATCCCTGAGCTCCCTTCTCACGCAAAACCTCCCTGCCTCCAGGCCTGTGTTCCAGCTCTGTGATCAGGGAGCTGACAGGCCTTCTGGTCAGGGTCGGAGGTGGCCTCCTGCCAGCCCAGTTGAGGGTTTCATGCGGGTCCTGCCCGCGCCTGCCTCGCGCGTACTGCTGGTCAGCCTTTCCACAAGTCCTAAGCAGACACCCGTTCACCGTCCTTCGAGACAAATTCCACGTAAGAAAAGTAACACGCTTTTAAGCAGCCAAGCAGCAACTAGGCACAAACCTATTTCTTCACAAAGCGTGTCCACCTCTTGGCCCATCTGCCTCTGAGTAGCCTGAAGCACAGCAAAGATGGTACGTGTCCCGGCCATGGATTTGGGACTCAGCCTGCCTTGAACATCGCGCCTACATTTCCCCTCCAGTGATACCTCGATCCCGAACGACCCCAGCTCCTTCCCACATATACTTGGCCCAGTGAAAGCAAATATTTCAACAGTTAACTCTCTGACCCCAGTCCTTCTCTCTTCATGCTAAATGCCAGTTTAGGAAGGAAAAAATATTTATCGCATTCTTGCATGGCCCTTTTACACCAGATTGAATGGGTGACAGGCAGGAAAACGGGAAAGGAAATGCCTGGAATATTTAGTGGATGTGGTCATCATGTTTGATTTGATCTCCCCCAATGCAAATACGAATGTCCCACTTCATTTGCATGTGAGTCTTTTCTGCCACAGAGGGAGGGGTGGAAGAGCCAGCTCAAGTCCGCAGGTGATCTCGGATGGAGTGAGGCCTTGGCTGGGACTTAGAGCGGTTGTGCTGGGCCCCAGGTGGCTGGGGGTGTGATCTCTAGGGGCTGCGGAGGGGACAAGGTCACATGCAAATACCTTATCTCAACTGAGCGCAGCTTGGGAAAGACCACGATTTGCTTTTGCAGAAAACCGCTTCCCTGGTACCGCTCCCGGAGGAGGCCATGGGAGGGGAAAGAGTGCTGGGCTTGGAATAGAATTACTCGATTCAAGTTTCAGTTCCACCACTTGCTTGACTTGGATGAGTTTCTCATCTCCTTGGAGCCTCAGTTTTCTCCTTGGTATAAACGGGCTTAAAAATCTCCGCTCCATCAACCTCATAGGGCTGTTGTGAGGAGTCCAGGGGAAAATGCATATGCAAGCCGCTGTCAGCTGTCTTACTATTATTGTTTATGTTATTAGGTGAGGAAGCCAAAGAAAGTCAAAAGAGCAAATAGGCGGCAGTTCCGTCCTGAGGTGATTTGAACTCAAAACAACTCATCCAAAAGAAGTCTTTTGGAACTTGTCAAATCGTTCTTAAGAACTTCTGAGCCCCGGGCTTTAGGCCAGAGAGCAGCTTGAACACACTCTGAGGCCTGTGGGAGCCTGCTGCCCTGCCCAGATGCTCTCACTTTCCGCATCTGTACCATGTGGCCTAGACACCCTCTGCAGCCCCTTCTAGTGTGAGGCAGCCTGCTGTCTGGTGCACATTGATCATGCGTTCCAGAGGTTTCTCACACGGCACTGGGCCTTTGCCGGTAGGAACTTCGGCGTTGCTGTAGGCCCAGCCTTTTGAACAGCAGGCCCATCTGCAGCTCAGGTCTACTCTAGCCTAGCCTTTGCTAGAGAACAGGCCAGCGTTGTGGTCAAATAGCATGAGTTCTGGAGGGAGAGCCACGGGCTCCTATGCAACAGTCCTCTAGGCCTCGGCGGAGACAATTCTAGGGTGAGTCTCCCCAGCCCAGCCAGCCCGGAGATCAAATAAACAGAAGGCCACAGACTCAGGACAGTTTCTCAAAGAACCTCCCAATCGGAAGGATCAAAGTATTTAGATGAAAATTTCCATATTTCCAATGGGCCTGATTTAAATACACAGGAAACTCATTGTTGACCATTGCAAACCATTTATGAAGGGCTTATGTTTTTTCTTCCATTTGGCTGCTACCAGACCATGAAAGAAACAGGTCTACAGAAACTTCACCTTGACTCCTGTTAGCCTTGCTGCGGGGTTTGACTTCTAGAAGGTTTCCTCATATCCTCTTCATCCTCATGAAACCCAGGATCCAAGATGCTGCCCGAGTGATAGAGCAGTTAGAATAGTTGCTACCACGAAAAGCTGAGAGTCTTTCCCTTCTCAGATTTCACTCTTTCAACCTACTGCCCTGCCTTCCATCACCTCCCAGGAGCAGGCCCTCCTCCACCTGACATTCAAAGCCTTCCCTAGTTCATCTGTTCAGTGGAGAACAGGGGAGAAGATGCTGGGCTTTAGATCTAAGCAGATCTGACTTCGAATGCCAGCTCTATCTTATACGTGACCTTACTATACTTTTCCTTCTGAGCCTCTGTTTTTTCATATGTCTAATAATGCATCATGGAGCTGTTGTGAGGATCGAAGAGAATCTAAAACAGAGTGGATATATGTGTATGTGTAACTGATACACTTTGCTGTACAGCAGAAAGTAACTCAACATTGTAGATCAGCTGTTCTCTAATAAAAATTTAAATAATAATGATAAATACAGAGCATCTGGCCCAGCACGTGACCATCGCAGCTGCTCCGCCATCAGTGGCTGTGAACACTGTGACTCTGTCGTGCGCAATTTGGCCCCAACCTGCCCTCCAACTTTTCATCTCATCCCTTCCACACTCCCTGTGCTCCAGCCAGATTTAGTCTTTGCTGTTACCCTAAGACTCTCTGAGCCTCTGCTTTGACTTCATGACTTAGCTTATGCCCATCCCTTTACCTGGCACATCTTCCCCCTTAGATTCACCTGTCTAAAATCAAACATTTATTTCAATAGACTCACCAACCATAGAAAACAAACTTACGGTTACCAAAGGGGAAAGGGGGGAGGGATAAATTACGAGTTAGGGATTAACAGATACACACTCCTATATATTAAATAGATAAATGACAAGGTCCTACTGTATAGCACAGGACTATATTCAGTATCTTGTAATAACCTATAAGGGAAAGGAATCTGAAAAAAAATCTATATCTGTATCTATCAATATGTCTGAATCTATCTATAGAGAGATTACATAGATTCAGATTCAGATATAGATACCTGAATCACTTTGCTCTACACATGAAACTATCACAATATTGTAAATAAACTATACCTCAATTTAAAACAAACAAACCTATATTTCAAGTCCCAGCTCTGGACCCTCAGCTTGGTAGGATCGTTTTACCTCTGCGTCCCTGTAGCCCTTCAGCCCTCTCATGGTGCCGATCATGGATCCCGCCCAAAACACCACTATCTCAAGCCTCGTACTCGGTGCTACAGTGTATCGTGGCTCAGACTCTGTAGCTACCTTCAAGGAGCTCAGTCTGTTGAGGAAGCAGAGAAACGGGGCCCCTGCTAGCAGCGTATCTAGGTTTGGATCCTAAGTAGCTGCCTCATGCTCGCCTACCTACAGACAGACCCACAGGTTGCTCATCAAGGACCCCATCTTCCCGTGTTGCTTTGAAGCTTCTGATTCAGACAGGTCGAGCCGGGCCAAGGACGGGGAGATAATCGAGGTGGCGATGAGAGCTAAGGCTTCTGAGTGAGAGAGACCTGGGTCATAACCCTGCTTCTTCCCCGCTTACTAGTGACTTGTGACCCTGGGCCAATCACTTCACCCTTCCGTGGAGTGTTTCCGGGGCGTGAATGCGAAGGGCCAGGCCCAGGGTGGGACACGTGGTGGGTACTCCATAAAGGCTCATTAGCGGACTAGTGGTATTTGTCCTACCACCATAGAAAGTACTGCGGCACAGATGGGCTTTTCTTGGGTCCCAGTCAAGGGAACTTGTATCTAGAAGTGCCAAAGTACGCTTTCGCAGTGAAGCCTTGCCCACGAGGCTACCCTGAGACGCGGGCCCTGAGGAAAGCAGTTCAGAGAGGCCCCAGTGGCTAGACGTAGCGGCTGTTCCTAAGGATGTGTTGACATGAGGTCAGTTTGTGATGATCTCACTTAGTGCTCTGGTGAAAGCTGGCCACTGGGATGTCATTGGTGTGTAAGGAAAACTGTGTCTCTTCCAGGAAGAGCTGCCTGTGACCAATGTGATTGGTGGTGATGGGGGCCAATGAGGAAGGTTTGGTGACAGGTGCCCTGTTGCAGCTGACACAGGGATGAACTCGGCACAGCTCCCACTTAACACTTAGTGCTATGTCCTCTGTGTGTCCCTGGGCAGAATCCTGGGTGGGGCTCAGTGGCGGGCTAGGCCGTGTCCTTAGCAGGGTAGCCTGCTGGAGACAAGGAGACAGCTGGGACTGAGAAGGCCCGGCAGTCAGAGTGGTGAGGCAACGTGGGTATGGCTTCTGCAGGTACTGGCCTCTGAGGTGGGGCTCATCTTGCGGGTCAGCGTGGCAGTGGGAGCCTGGCGACCCTCGAAGTCTGGGCTTGGAGGTATATTGCCAGACGCGGAAACTTTCGCAGCAAAAGTCGGCGGCAGCTGGTGGGGAGAGGGGCTGTCTGTCACCTCTGTGGAGGGACCAGACAGAAGCCAGGCAGGGAGACAGGACCCGATCCCAGCACACTGGGGCTCAGTGCAGGGCTCCAGGTCCAGCGAGGGCTGACGTACTCAGCAGGGAACCTGAGGCAGAAGCTCATCTGTGTGGACTGGGCCAGTGTGGTTGGGATGGGGACAGGCTGGGGCTGTGCGGAGAGGCCCAGGGCCTGGCTGTGAGGGCCACGTGCTGGCAGAGACTGATAGATCGGCTGACCCAATTCCCTCTTAGCTCTTTGTTTATTTTCACTTGGACACCCTTTTAAATGTTACTTGGCTACATTTTTCCTCATTCGTTCAACCAATATTTGCTTACTGGGCAGCCGCTCCCATGAGGCCCTCTCCTGTATTCTGAGCAGACTAGTGACACTGAGACCGTGGCTGTCTCCTCAGAGGCCTCCCTCTGTCCACCGGGGTTGGCAAGGACGATGAGAGTCTGCACAGGGCAACACGGGAGTCCAGCAGTCTTCTCAAATGCAAAGTGTAGGAAATTCTAGACTCCTCACAAGGACTGGTTTGATTTGATTCTCACAGCTGAGACCAGAGCCTCGGGGGAAATAGAGCAGAAATGGCCAACTTCATTTGGGGCCCAGGAGTTTTCTCCAAGTTAGCAGCAAAGCCTCATGGGAAAATGAAACTCCCAGGGAGGCTTAGGTACCTTCTCCCTCTGGGATGAGGTGGAGTTTTCCTGCAGAGAAGGATATGTGAAGGCCCTAGATCCTCCTGGGACCAAAGATTTCCCTTCTGATGATCCAGGGACTCGGATTTTATTTTGAAATGGGATGAAGAATGGCAGGCATGGCTTGCCGGGGAGTGAGAACTTCAGCCCCTGGAAATTCAGGAGAGGACAGAAATGCCCTGCGGCTGGGGCCCCGTGGAGGAAAGGCACCACCGTCCCCTCCCAGAGAGGATGGTTCCAGCGCAGGAAATTCACCAAAGGCAATAATAGGAGTCACTAGTGGGAACGGCTGTTTTGCTTTTAAAAATGTTTCGACAGGTGTCGGGAGGAAAATGACACTGTGCCAGAGCTCAGGGCTCAGAAAAGAGGAGGCAGCTCTCAGTGCGCTTTCTGGCCTCCTTCCATCCTAAAATGGCCTATTTTTCTACATAGAATAAGAAAATGCCCTTGTCCCCCACTTGCCTCCCTCCCTCTCTCGTTTTGTTCCAGTTTCATACAGCCATTGTGACGAGCAGCCTTGGTACAGCCTCGGGAATCACATGTCCACCTCTATAGCCACCTGCTCTTAGCATCTTCCGCTAGCGACCCACCCAGGCCCATTTACTTGGCTGGAAGGACTCTGAGTGCCACCTCATTCCTGGGCCAGTGCTGTTATTTGTAGGACAGCTCAAAGGTACCCCTGCATAGCCCCAGTGGAGAACACTTCCAATCGCTAATCCTAGGAAAGACCGGGATTCACAAAATCCCTCTGAGGCCAACGTTCTCTCTTCTGTTATCACTATGGTTTTTTTCTTTTTTTGCAAAACGGATTTTTTTTTCAAAATGTAACAGTAATTCTTTAATACTAAGTTTTTTTGTTTGTTTTTTTGTTTGTTGTTTACACATGAACAGAGGGGCACCTGGGACCGCAAAGACTAGGACGTCTTAAAGGCCAGTGGCACCAGACTGCGCCAGCATCTCGACATGTGCACACACAGCTGTTGATTGCAAAGCAAAGTGCCAGGCTCAGCCCGCAGCACAGAGCAGACCGATCCCCATTTTCCCCCAATTCAGACTGGGAATAAGGACAAAGTAGACAATTAGAAAATTATTTTAAACATGTAAGAAATTCCTCTAAAGTAATGTGACTCATTTGTGTTCATCCTGGGGTGATGGAAAGATTGACAAATTTGGAGGCAGAAAGTCTATGTTCAACTCTCCCCTTTGCCATGGACTAGCTGTGTGACCTTGGGAAAGCTGGTCACCCTCTCCAGTCCTTCATTACGTCATTAGTAAAGGGATGGTAAAGCATCCAGCCACAGGCTTGTTCAGGATAAAATGAGGTAAGGGATGTGGCAGTACTAGAAAGTGGCCACAGGCTCACCATCATCAAAACCCCCATGAGGAGCTGTAAGTGGGTACTCCGTGCTCATAGCATCTGTGGGACTTGTCTTGAGAGTCTGCCTTTAGAGCTGACCAGCCAGTCCCAGAACACCTCTGTATCACTGGAGCCAGTCCTAGAACACCTCTGTATCACACCTCTGTATCACTGGAGGATAATTACTGATTATCAGTAACCCAAAAGACTTTCTGAGAGAATATGGAGAAAGGTGGATGGTTAAACCAGGAAAGGCTGGATTGGGCTACAAAGGGTGGTATACTTCACAGTCTCCAAGGGCCACCTCTACAGCCCCACAGGGTCTGAACAACAGCAGCTACAAGAAAGCGTGTAGAGCCTCTCAAGGGACAACTTTGAAGGGAGACATTTCCTCGATGGCCTAAATTCTGGCTCCTCTGCTTTAAAAAAAAAGTCTCATTATCATGATTTCCAGTATAAAAGAGCGTCCATGTAAATGTCGAGTCAGTTGCATCCTGGGAGCCTCCCTTTTTCAATTGACTGAGGCTACTGGAGAATCCATAGTCTGTAGGACTGCTTCCAGTTCTATGTTCCGGTTATGATTCTGCTTCTGGGAACATGGGTGTGATGATAGGAGCTTGCCTCGGTAGTGCTCACAGCAGGATACTGGAAATAAGAGGAAACACTTATAGAGCCTTACTCTTCCCACGAGGTAGGCACTGTCAATTATCCCTATTTTACAGATGAGGAAACTAAGGAACAGAGAGGTAAAGTGATTTGCCTAGGGTCACACAGCAGCTAGGAAGTGGTAGAGCCAGGATGCAAACTCAGGGAGACTGACGCTAGAGTCCATGGAAGGGGACTCTATTGGAAGGGGTCTTGTGAGCTGAGTCTTCCAGAATGCTCTTATCCAACAGAACTGATGAGAGCACCAGTTGCCCAGGGCAGAATCTCTCTTTGTCTGAGTGCTGCCACTTGGCTCTCAAAAATACAAGAGCTCTGAGGGGGTTATAGTGCATTGAGTGCTGTCCCCCCACAAAAAGATACGTCTGCCCAGAACCTGTGACTGTGATCTCATTTGCAAAAAGTGTCTTTGCAGATGTAATTAGTTTAAGGATCTCAACATGAGACCATCCTGGATTTAGGATGGGGCCTACGTCCAACGACAAGGGTCTTTATGAGACAGCAGAGGAGAGACACACAGAGAAGAAGGCAATGTGAAAACGGAGGCAGAAACTGGAGCAATGCGACTACAGACAAGGAAAGCCAAGGACTGCTGACAGCTGCCCAAAGCTAGGAGAGTGCCATGGGGCAGATTCTACCCCAGAGTGTGGTCCCGCTGACACCTCGATTTGGGACTTTTGCCTCCGTAACATGAGAGAATACATTTCTGTCGCTTTAAGGCACCTGGTTTGCAGCAATTTGTATGGCAGCCCTAGGAAATGAATACAGGGAGTGAGCCCCCAGGAGGAGTCTCGAGGCACCATTGCTCCTCAAATTGAGGTCAGTATGGGGGTGGGTAGCAATACTACCGACCCTTTGGAAGTGTCCACAAGAGTGGTAGAAGGTGAACTCGGCTCTTTCCGGGTCCACAGCCCTCTCCACTCAGAGGCTTCCAGCCCAGTGCACAGAGCTGCTCAAGAGGGGCCTTGGTTCCCGGTGGTATCCAGGAAACCCCAAGAGTGGCCAGTCATAATGGCCCTCAAGAGGGCTCCTGCATTCCGCTTAATTTACCTTTCAGCTCGCTTGAGCTGTATTTCATCCCTTCTGGCGTATTTTGTTTTGTACCTTGTAAAGGGGATGGGAAGGGAGAGAGGACGGAAGAGAAGTGTTTGTTTGCTGGACATTTTGACATTACTGGCATTGGTATTGCTCTTGCCTGGAGACAGTTTGGGAACACGGGTCTTCCATTAATATTCTCAAGATCTGAGGACAACAGAAAGTAGAATGGCCACCTAGTAAGTTCAGCCATCCTTCCCAGGCTCCATGGTTCCCACTCAAAGACTGAGCAGGTGGGAGCTGCTGGGTGGTTGGAAATAACAAAAAGATGGCGGAAGGGCCAGGGATTGAAGCCCAGACGTCTGGGTCTCAGCTCGGGCTCCTCTCCTTGGACGCGCGTATAGGTTCTTATGAGGTCCAAAGCTCTTAGGTCACACTTGAGAAAACCGGCCCAGAGGGAAGCAGGGACTCGCCCCAGGCTGCACGCCGTGCTGTCTGCCAAGCTGAGGCTGAGAAGCAGGCGCTTTCCGGCCTGTGTTGCCAGGCAGGCTTAGATCCACTTCCTGGTCATCATAGAATCCAGGAGTGCGGCAAGCCTCCTAAATGATTTTTCTAGCTGTAAGTTCTCTGTCCCTCTCCAGATCCTCCGGCCTAGTGCCCTGCTGTTCCCGGGGCACTGTGACCACATTCCACTTAATTATTTAGGTCCCTGCCTTGTCTCCTCTGCTAGACCACAAGGCTCAAGGTCGGGTCCTGAGCCTGGTGTGTGTCTGTTTTCTTCCGGCTCCTTCGGGGGCCCAGCCAGGGCCTGGCATAGAATAGGAGTTCAGCGCATGTTTATTGAATGAATGAAAGAATGAGTGAATGAATAAATGAATGAAAATGGATATGGTAACAGTAGAAAGTCTTCTGTGCTAAACTACATACTAAGAGTGAATTAGAATGGATTCATTTTTATATTAAATGACATTAGCATTTCAGATTTTAGCAGAGAAGAAATTGTAGACAAATTCCTGCATCCTCATTCCCCAGTGATGGCTAACCCCGAAGATTTAAAGGAGAAACAGTAACCGAATGTCACTCTTTTTCTCTCCTTCTCCTTCGCTGCTTAACGGAGCTGTGATACTACGCATGCTATGAAGTGCATTTTCTATCATTTCAAACCTCATACACGAATCCATAAAATTAGCTGCTAACCTTCTCCCCTTCTTTCTTCCTTGCTCTGGCATCGTGTGGTTAATGCACCCTTGACCATATTTGAAAAGCAAAGTGCACTCAGTGGCGTGAACCCACCTGGGGCTACCTAGCTGGCTTCATGGATGTGTGTTAGACAGCTCTACTGCGGGCAGGGTGTGCAGGGCCCGGGGCGGACCTGGGCTCCGGGCCTGGCAGCTGTGAGTGTGGCAGGCTGGACGTGGGATGCCCTCAGTGAGGCCTCAGAGCAGGAAGAGGTGGTGACCGTGGGGAAGTGGCTTGCCTCATGAAAAGGCCTCTCTCAGGGAGGCCAGGCAGGAGCGAGGACCCCCGTCCCGGAAGCTTCACTGGGGCCGGGCCAGTGGGGGCCACGTACGGGGACTCATCCCTGGGTTTCTGCGTGACCATGGTCTTTGGTAAAGCAGGTTTGAGGCAAGCCTGCTGTTCGAGAGGTGGTAGTGGGGAGCCCTGGGCTCCCCCCATTGCATCGCTCTGAGATCTTGGGCAGGTTACTCCATGTCTCTGAGTTCAGTTGCCTCTTCTGTAAATGCAGGCGGTAGCATCCTGTTCCACAGGAGGCTGAGCTCTGTGTACTTGCCACAGACCGTGGCCCACGCGAGGCGCCCTACGTGTGAGTCCTGGGGTGCGGACAGTGGAAGACGGTGGAGGTGTCGTCGTAGTGTGTTGACAACAGCTTCGTGTGGATGACTGCCCTTCTCTCAGCCTGGAAACGGGCTCTGAGAGGTGAGGGGCCTTGCTCAGGGTCCAGTGAAGTGACAGAGGCCACGGAAGCCAGGTTCCCAACGCTTCCTCACTTGCCCCTGCCCCGTCCAGGCCATTGAGAAGAGCAGAAGTGAAGCCAGGGCTGCAGCCCGCTGTGGAGGGCAGGTTTTCCTCAGAAGGGGCTCTCTGCAGGCTGTCAGTGAACTACGTGGACAGGCAGCCAGCAAGATGTCATGGCTGGGACTGGAAATTGTGTTTGCTCGAAGAAGGGGAAAAAAGAAAGGGAAAATTATACCTCGCAGACCTTCGATGTCAGATTGACGTAAACCAGCCAAGCAGCTGGCTTATCACGTATTTCGGCCATGCTGGCCTTCCTAGGGAAGGGGGTTTGGAAGCATTTTCTAGGTGAGAAGAAATCAGGAGGGAGGTCTAGAGAGGGGAGGGGAGGCACGCAGCCCTCGGGCGAGGAGACGCGGGGTTTTGTGACTTCCAAATCTCCAGCAGGTGACAGGTGCATCTTCCAGAAGCACGCCAGGCTTTGTCTGGTATTCAAGGTGGGGTTCTTCTAAGGAGATCAGTCAGGGCAGGTTGAAAGTGGGGGAGGGAAAGGCCAAGCAGGAGGGAGGCCATGCTGTCAGCCCGGTGAGAGAGACTTCGCCTGTGCGCCCAGAGGGCAAGGGCTGGCCCCGCCCAGGCCCCTCCTCTCTCAGGAGGCGTGATTTCGTGGGCTGTTCAAGGAACCGAGGCAAGTCAGGTCTGAGCAGCCTAGTCGCCTCCTCTAGACTCTGGTACGTTCTCCAGCCTCCCTGCCTGACCCTCTCGGCTGTGAACTTAACTTGGGGAAAAGGAGGTGACCCTGGCTGGTGACCCAAATATGTTGAAATGAGGGGGAAGCCGGCCCAGGGCTGGCATCTGGCTTGTCCCACTGGCGCAGCAGCCTTGAAGTTCCGTGGTCCTCCATCCTCACCACAGGGAAGCTCCTCTGGCCTTGGCGTTCACCTGCCCTCCCAGAATGCAGTGGCCAATCCATTCGTCATGGTGCCACAGCCTTTAAGGCACATGGTTAACCTTTGCTTTTAATTCCCCTGAGCGCTGAGGAATGGGTTGGGAGTGAGAGCCATGGACACACACTTCAGGCTTCGTGCGTTCTGTGTGTCCTCTCTGATGCTGCAGGTGTCGGGGAGCTGAGAGGTCCCTGGACGGACGCTACTTTCTGTCTTTCTGTCAAATCCAGACAGAAGAGCACTGACTGCCCTGACTTTCCGAAAGCTGCAGAAGGCACCTGACACCGCCAGGATCACGGAGGGGCCCATCAGTTCCCAAGTCCTCTGCCCGGCGCGGTGCAGGACTCCCCTCTCCAGGTTGGGTTTCTATCGGAATACCTCTAAGGACATGCTCCCCCGGCTTCCAGTGGCAGCCTGCTCCAGGCTCAGGCAGTGCCAGTTGTGTGGAAGTTTCCCTTTGAGCTGCACTTCTCTCTGAAATGTCTACCCACCAGCCCCGGTCCTGTCCTCTGCGTGCACTTGCCCGTGACAGCTCTGGCCTAAGCTGTGGACTCTCATCTTCTTTTCTCCAGGTTGATCGATCGTCCACTCCTCTTCCGTCATGATTCCAGGACCCTTCACCAGCCTGTTCTCCCTTCTGTTCACTTCTTGTTTCTCTCCACACAGCTAATTCTGTAACCTGTTTGGAATAAATTGGATTGTTCAAGGAGAGGTAAAGATCTGAGTGGATTTCCCCTTGTATTCGCATCCGGGTTCCCCTGGAGCACTTGCTAAATAAACTTTCATTTCCCCGAGGTTCTCTTTCACCTGGTTTGGTGCTCTTTCTAAAATAGTTTCATCCATGGCTTTACTTTCCCTTTTTTCCTTCAGACTCTGTAGCACTTTCCTATTGCTACTGTAACTAAGTACCACACACTTTGTGGCTTAAAACAATACACGTTTATTATCTAACCATTTCCGAGGCCAGAGTCCAAAATGGGTCTCACTTGGTTAAAATCACGGTGTGGGCAGGGCTGCTTTCCTCCAGAAGGTTCTAGGGGAGAGCTGGCCTCCTGGCCTCTTCCAGTTTCTAGAGGCCTCTCCCATCCCTTGGCTCATGGCCCCTTCCTCTGTCTTCAAGGCCAGCGACAAAGCATCTTCAAATTTCAATCTCTCCCAGCCCTCACTCCCTGACTCTGCTTCCGTTATGACATCTTACTCTGACCCATTTTTCTTACTCCCTCTTTCACTTACTAGGAACCTTGTGATTCCATTGAACACACCCAGATAATCCAGAAACATCTCCCCATCCAAAGATCTTTTTTTTTTGGCTGCGTTGGGTCTTCGTTGCTGCGTGCGGGCTTTCTCTAGTTGCGGCGAGCGGGGGCTGCTCTTCGTTGCAGTGCGTGAGCTTCTCACTGCAGTGGCTTCTCTTGTTGCAAAGCACGGGCTCTAGGTGCACGGGCTTCAGTAGTTGTGGCACGTGGGCTCAGTAGTTGTGGCGCACGGGTTTAGTTGCTCCGCGGCATGTGGGATCTTCCCGGACCAGGGCTCGAACCCGTGTCCCCTGCATTGGCAGGCGGATTCTCAACCACTGCGCCACCAGGGAGGCCCCAAAGATCTTTAATTTAATGACATCTGCAAAGTACATTTTTCCATTTAAGGTAACATATTCGCAGGTTCCAGGGATTGGGGCATGGACAACTTTGGGGGGCGGTCATCATTCTGCTACCACAGACTCCTGCTGCAAAGCCATGGCGTCAGCAGTTAGCAGGATGAGTTTCGTTGAGTGTGGATAGAGTCATGTGGGGCTCCCATCCCTTTGTGCCCACCCGGGGCCCCGGCCTCCACTCACAGAGGGGCGCTGCACTACGGGGGGGAGGGGCGGAGTGCACGCAGCTCCACCGCACAGAACAGCCCCACGTGCGGTATTCGAAGCATCTAGTTCCCAGGAACTCTTCTTTTAGGTCCCTAATGGGCCTGGCATGAATAAGAATTTGGTGAATGAATGACTGGCTGAAGAATGACCTGCTGCTCCGCCCACTGTGTTCACAGGACCTTCATACGGCATCCGTCAGCACATGGCAGTGGTCCGTGCAGAAACAGCCAGTGGCGCCCCTGAGTGCACGTATTCAAGCCCAGGCTCCTCAGGCCGGCCTGTGTGAGCCCCGCTTACAGGAGTCTCACCGGACTTATCCACGAGCCCTGCCCTCTGGCCCCACTAGACTGACAGGAATAACGGCCAGTTCTGAGGGCTTTCCCTGTCTGAGCTCAGTCCGCACACAGCCCTGCACGCAGCTACTCTGACTGTCTCCATTTTACGAGGAAGGAAACAGGCGTGGAGCAGGGCGGTAAGTTACCAGGCCCACGGTGAGTGAGCAGCGAGCACGGCCCACGGTTTGCACCACTGTGTTACAGCACCTCTCAAAATCCCCTGTGCTGCTGTCCTGTGTCCTCCGGGCCTTCGTCCTTGCTGCTCTGACCTGAGCCGGTTTCTCGTTCAAGCCTGGCTCCTGCCCTCGTCACCCCGACTCTTCTCACGTCTTACCTCCGCAGTCAGTGCACCTTGCGGGGTTCCGGACGGCAGCGTGGGCCGTTCCCGTGCCGGGATGTCTGGGCTCAGCTCAGGGGCCCCATGGATGCTGCAGTTCTTACATCTCAGAGCCCCATGACCTGCTGGGCTGACTCAGTGCAGGCCCCACATGATGGGGGGCAGCTGATTCTCGACTGAGCTCCACACACTCCGCACCCGAGAGGGGACACTCTAGATGAGAGGTTCTTAACCTTTGGTGTGTCACGGGACCGCTTTGAGGCTCCGATGGAAGCCATGGGAGCTTCTCCCCAGAAAAAGACTCATACACACACCTGTGGGTCTTCTATGGGGGTCCCTGGCACTCCTGGAAATCCACCTGGGGCCCCTGGTTAAGAAGCCCTCCCCATGGAAGGAAAGCCGGCCTCACAGATCCGCTCGTGGGTACCAGTCGTATTGCCAGGGCCTTGCAAATCCATTGTCTCATTGACCCCTCCCAGCTGCCTGGGAAGCAGGCCTTCCACCACCTACCCTAAGCCACACAGCTGGGAAGGGGGTGTGGGCACGGTCAGCCTGGCCCCCAGTCTCTAGAACCCTTGGTTCCCCCAGGCTTTGCATCAGAAGCTGACAGGCCATGGGCACGGGCCCTTCAGGTGAGGAATTGGCTACAACAGGCCGGTAGTGCCCCCGGCTGCCTCCTCAGAGCTCTGGGAAGGAGTCTGGGAAGCAACTCTGGTTGCTGACCAGCATCCTGGGGACCCCGAGCCTGAGCTCTGGCCTGAGGGTAGAGCGGCTGGGGGATGGGCTGGCGTCAAGCCTGTCAGAGCAGAGGGGCCCGGATGCTGGGAGGAAGCAGATAGTGGCCAGAATAGGATTTCCTGAGGTGCCTGCAAGGTCAGGGGGAGGGCTTGAAGCCGGGGCGGACCCTGGGGCCTCACTGGGAGGCAGCTCTCTCGAGGACACACGACTGCCGGAGGGATGCTGCAGTCCGGCCCGCCAGGGCCTGCGGACTCTGGAGGTAGTGGAGCCAGCTTGGCGGCATCGGAGGAGGTCAGAGCACTGGGCAGGCTGCAGGGCCCCCCAGGCTCAAGCGCTGTGAGGTCAGGGTCAGGCTCTGTCGCCAGCTTCTTGCCGACTTGGGGTCATCCCTTCCTGGCACTGGCTGCGGGCCTCTATCTGTCCAATAACTAGGCCATCTCCTGGGGCCCCTCCCTAGTTGTGACGTCTGAAATTCTCGGATCTCTGTCCTTGCTTCTGCCGGGGACCTGGGACCATCCTGACTTTCCTGAGCCACGAAGGAAGTTATCTGTGACGGAGCGAGAGTACATCATTGTCAGTTCGGCGGTCCGTGTGCCGGCCCTGGGCTGGGTGCTGAGGCTGCAGTGGGGAGGCCCACCCTGCCCCTGTCTTGGGGCTCCCAGTTGGGCTGGGACAACTGGTCTGTGAAACAAGCATTGAGCAGCTGCCTGCGCACCTTGATCATCTCTGTAACGTGCGCAGGAGCTGGCCGTTCCTGATCTGAGTGGGGAGACAGCCTGTCCCTCCGTCAGGAGTGGCACGGACAAGCAGCCCGAGCAGACAGGGTGAGGAGGCGCCGCGTGACTGTCATTCCCGCTAGGGGCTCTCGGGCCGTGAGGCTGGTATGAGAGCAGTGTTCAAGCAGTGTAACTTGCAAAGCTCTTGTGGGGCTGGAATGAGAATTTCTTCCCATGCCCGGAGCCTGGCCAAGGCAGACGCTCCACAAATGGTAGCTCTTACAGCTCCATTTTACAGACAGGACAACAGAGGCCCAGTGAGGTTTATAATTACTTGTCTAAGATCGCAAAGGCACTTACCGGCAGAACTTGGATTCTCAGCCAGGGTGGACCGGCTGCCAACCCACACACGTTTCCTCATGCCACTTGACTCTGCATTAGTTTTGGCTGGTTCTGAAATCAAAAATCTCTCGTTTGAATGAAAAATTTGCCAGAACCATTAATTGTCACGAATATATGTGGGTCGTGAGCAGTTCCCCAAGAGACACTTTCTGCCAGCCCTGGCCTCTGAAAGCCCTTGTCTATGCCCAGCTTGAAGCTGGTGCCAGACTGCTGGGTAGGATGGACTTCCACTGCACGCGTACGTGTGCGCACGCGCACACACACACGTCACCCTGCCCCCTACCTTCTCTCCTTAGCAGAGTGAGATGCTTATTAGCTGCAGTGCTCTGCCCACAGCCAAGGTGGCTGGCTCGGGATGGGGACACCAATTCCCATCTGGCTCCTTCCTTTCTGTCCTCTGTGGTACCCGAGGCCCATGGGCTCCCTCATTTCTTAGGGACATCACTGATGGCCCTAACCCCAGCCACAGCGCTTGTCAGGCAGCCACAGCTGAGGGTTGGGAGAAGCCTCTGCGGAGCATGGAGGGGAGGAGTAAGGGCCCAGCCCTCTGCCCCAGCTCTGTTCCCAACTCATGGCCTGAGCTTGGGCAAGGCCTTTCTCTATCCTGGGCCTTGGAGTGTGCCTGTGTAAACCCAGGGGCTTGGACGGGAGCAGTGGCACCCAAACCGTGTTCTCTGGCATTCCCAGGGTGGCAGCTTGGGGAAACAGGGATAAGGCCAAGAATGGGGCTTCTCCAAAGAAGACTCTCCTTTAAAAGATTGGAAGCCACTGGACTGTATGACCTCCGAGGGCCTTTCCATCCCTGACATCCCATGATCGTGTGTGTGTGTGTGTGTGTGTGTGTGTGTAAGAGGGAGAGGGCGTGACTTGTTCTGGCATGTTTGTAGATTACCCGTGTGCTGGGGATGTGTCTTCTCCCCTGAACCTCCTGACTAGGATTGCCAGTCCCCAAACCCCCCACGGTCACCAGCACATTACCGTGGATCTGATCTTCATAACCCTTATTATGAAACTATCGTTCATAACATTTATTATGAAATCATTATGTACTCATGGACTTTTTTTCTCTTCCCACCTAGAATGCCTGTTCTCAGAGCACAGGGCCTGTGGCTGCCTTGCCCGCCAATTTGTCCCTGGTGCCCTGCAGGCTGGCTACTCCATAGTTGCTGTTGAGTCAATGACTGTATGCGTCAGGTGTGCCTCTCTGAGTTTGGGAGGGATGGAGGGATCCTGGGTAAAAGGGAAATCAGGGGACTGCTCTCAACCTACTGAACCTGACCTTGGCCTCAGTCTGAATCCCGAGCCAGTCCCTAGTCCTGTTGCTGCCTGCTCCCTCAGGGGAAGTTTCCATTGGCTGAGAGAGCAACAGGCAGAGGTAGCAAGCAGGAAGGCAGAGGAGGGAGGTAAAGGGGAGAAACTTTGCCCACTCACCCCCCTGCCATTGCTTAGCTAGGAGTCCGCCATTGGACTTTCTTCTTTAGCCAGTCTCAAAAGCTGTGACGAGTTTGGGGGTCCTGTGGCTTCAGCTTGTGGAGGGGCACACCCAGCCTGTCTGGGCACCAGCTCCCGGGCCACTGTCCCAAGAGGTGGCCTTCCTGCTTTAGAAAAGCCTTCATCGTGCTGCCTGGGTGGGCACTGTGAGGCCAGCACTGCCGAGTTGAGATCCCGTTAACGAATGCAACACGGGCTTCTGACTTGCTGCTGTTTCCGTTCAGACTAACACGGCCTCCACAAATAACTGATCAGACTGCTAGACGTGTGCAGGGCCTAGGGAAGGTTCCAGACAAGCGTCCTTTCCAAGCTTCCTGCCGGCAGCCCTGGAAAGGGCAGGAGAACACTGTGCTTCCAGTGCTTTCTTTAAAGATGCTATCAATGAGTCAGTGGGTAGAATTTGTGCCCTTTCGGTCACAAGCTGTGAGGCCAGCCAAGCTCATGGTGTTTGCCTTCCCCAGAAGGCAATACGTGTTTGCGTATTCATGGAGGCTGCCTTGTGTGGGAGAAGGTGCACTGGCTCTACACTCCAGAGAGACACCAGGATGGGCATGCAAGTTCAAGTCCCGGCCCCGACACTGGCCAGCCCTGTGAACTTGGGCCACTCCCTTCACCTCCCCAAGCCTCCATTTCTTCATTTTATGAGTGAGAATAATAAGGCCTGCCTCTTGGGGCTGTGTTTGAGGAGTGACTCATACATATGAGATGCACGTGACCCAGTGTAGTCCTGGACTAGGCCGGAGTTGATATGTTGGGCCAGTCTGATTACAGCAACAGGTCCCAAACTCAGAGATGGCACTAGTGCAGCTGTGCCAGCTGTTGTTACAGTCAGGTGTTAATGAGTGTCACAAGCACAAGGAAGTGTCTTCAAGGAAGATGCTCCCAACCCCGGTCAGAGAACAGAATTGGACAATTTGGGGAGCTCACCTGCCACCTGGTGGGGTGATAGAGACTCCTTCATAATATGGCCATGAGCTTTGTGTATATGTGTCTATCAAGCCCTTCTAGAGTCACCCATCAATAAAGCCATGTGAGGACTTCTAGCTTACCAATCTCTCATTGCCTACAACTTTCACTCTGTGTACATGACAGTGCATCATTACCTGGGGGTGGGAGGAGCTGGTAACAGTTTTTTTTTCTCTAAGTAGATGGCATTCCATTTTAGCAGCCACTGGGAGCTAAACCAGAGGACCTCCTCCGAGGGCAGTGGTGCTACAGAGGGTGTTAGAATCTTGGGCTTGAGTCCCAGTTCTGTCATTTGCTGCTTTTTTTTTTTTTCATTGCATTTCACTGTTGCCTGGCCATAACCCGAGCATCAATTACAGCAGAAGAATGAGGGTCTCCAGTGCCAGTGCTGAAATGTGGCCAATTCCTGGGCACCAACCTAGGAGAGCAGTTGGAAAAAAAATTATTTTGATTGAGATATAGTTGATGTACAATAATATTGACCATATTCCCTGTTCTGTACATTACATCCCTGTGATTCACTTATTTTGTAACTGGTGGTTGGTACCTCATAATCCCCTTCACCTGTTTCACCCACCCATCCACGCCCCCTCCCCTCTGGCAACCACCTGTTTGTCCTCTGTATCTATGAGTCTGGTTTCATTTTATTTTGTTTTTCTGGTTGTTTTGACTTGTAGATTCCACAGGTAAGTGAGATCATGTGGTATTTGCCTTTCTCTGTCTGACTTACGTCACTTAGCATAATACCCTCTGGGTCCATCCATGTTGTCACAAATGGCTAGATTTCCTTTTTCATTATGGCTGAGTAATACTCCGCTGTATATATGCACCACATCTTCTTTATCCATTCATCTGTCGATGGACATTTAGGTGGCTTCCATGTCTTGGCTATCGTAAATAGTGCTGCAATGAACGTGGGGGTGCATGTATCTTTTCAAATTATGGTTTTCTCCAGATATATACCCAGGAGTGGGATTCCTGGATCATACAGTAATTCTGTCTTTAGTTTTTTAAGGAACCTCCACACTGTTCTCCATAGTGGCTGCACCAATTTACATTCCCACCAACAGTGCAGGAGGGTCCCCTTTTCTCCACACCCTCTCCAGCATTTATTGTTTGTAGACTTTTTAATGATGGCCATTCTGACCAGTGTGAGGTGATACCTCATTGTAGTTTGGATTTGCATTTCTCTAATGATTAGTGATGTTGAGCGTTTTTCCATGCGCCCGTTGGCCATCTGTGTCTTCTTTGGAGAAATGTCTATTTAGATCTTCTGCCCATTTTGCGACTGGGTTGTTTGTTCTTCTGATATTGAGCCGCATGAGCTGTTTGTAAGTTTTGGAGATTAATCCCTTGTTGGTCGCATCATTTGCAAATATTTTCTCCCATTCTGTAGGTTGTCTTTTTGTTTTGTTTATGTTTTCCTTTGCTGTGCAAAAGCTTTGAAGTTTAATTAGGCTCCATTTGTTTTTATTTCCATTACACTGAGAAACGGATCTGAAAAGATATTGCTGCAATTTATGTCAAAGAGTGTTCTGCCTATGTTTTCCTCTAAGAGTTTTATAGTCTGGCCTTACATTTAGGTCTTTAATCCATTTTGCATTTATTTTTGTGTATGGTGTTAGGGAGTGTTCTACTTTCATTCTTTACCTGTAGCTGTCCAGTTTTCCCAGCACCACTTATTGAAGAGGCTGTCTTTTCTCCATTGTATATTCTTGCCTCCTTTGTCAAAGATAAGGTGACCATAGGTGTGGACGTTTCTCTCTGGGCTTTCTATGCTGTTCCATTGATCTATATTTCTGTTTTTGTGCCAAGTGGTGTTAGAGAATTGAATTCATTGTTTAGGAAAGACACCATATTTGGTGTCAGAAAAAACACACGCTAGACTTCTTGAAGTCTATCCCGTACACGCATGATTTGAGGTCAGCAGAGAGTTGGGTGTAGTTTACACGTAGGATTTGAGGTTCTTTCTTTCTGCCTCTCATTTGGGGGGACTTTCTCCCTACTATTCAGCTGCTGTGGTTGCTCTGAACTCCATGCTGAAGTTCTTCAATCTCAAAAGGCTGCAAGTTCTCCAGCAGAGTTTTAGTTGCCCTGCCTGGTGCCGAGTAGGTCCTGTCCTCAAAGCTAAACATCATAAAAAATGGGGAAGTGACCTAATGTCATCTTCTTCTTCTTCCAAGTGTTTGCTCCCCTCTAGTATCTGCCTGCTTTCAATCTCTCCCTACTGTCTTCAGGTAATGTGTTTTTATTTTTTTGTTTATTCTCCACGTTTTTGGTTTTATCTGCAGCAGGACTGGTTCAACAAGAATTTACTTGTCCATCGGTGGAAGTAGAATCTGTGGCTTTTTTTCTTTACTCTTTTTTTTTTTTTTTTTTTTTGCGGTACGCGGGCCTCCCACTGTCGTGGCCCCTCCCGTTGCGGAGCACAGGCTCCGGACACGCAGGCCCAGCGGCCACGGTTCACGGGCCCAGCCGCTCCGCGGCACGCGGGATCCTCCCGGACCAGGGCACGAACCCGCGCCCCCCGCATCAGCAGGCGGACTCCCAACCACTGCGCCACCAGGGAAGCCCTTTCTTTACTCTTTTAATCACGTTTTTGGTGAATTGTCTATCCTTTAAATCCCCTCAGCACCTTGTATTTCTGTTCTGGGAGCATTCCTTGCCTGGAGGAGGTGCAATGTGAGAGGAACGTCAGAGAAGGGTAAGGTCGAGATGGTGAGCTCTTCGGAGACTCCCTGAGGCCCCGGCCCATTGCCTTTCCTCCCTCTACAGGTTCTCCCTGGGCCATTTCTTCCATTCTTGTGCTTTAACTTCCATCTCTCTGCAGTTATCTCCCTGATGGAGGTCTCTAGCCTGAACCTCTCCCCACAAAGCCAAATGCTTGTTGGATGTCCGCACTGAGCATTCCACAGCCACTGGGATGAAATCTCTAACACCCTCTAATGCCAGGCAGTCAGCTCTTTCTCCAGCACGTGGCACCAACATCTACCCGGTCACCCAGGCAAGACTTCTCAGCAGCACCCTTAACTCCTCCCTCTCCCCCAACTAGTCAGCCACCAAGTCCTGCCAATTTACTTTCTAATTGTTTCTAGAATGTAGCTCCTCCTGGAAAGCACTCCCACCACTGCTCTACTTTAGGTCTTCAGCACGTCTCACCTGTATTACTATAATCGTCCTCTCACTGGCACCCTGTGCATATCCTCCTCTATGCATCAGTCAGAGCGATTTGCCTAAAATGCTCATTCAACCATACCAACCCCACGCTTAAAACCCTCTAATGGCTCCGCCCTCTGAAAAACGGGGGGTGGAGGGTAGAGACAGCCAGACCTCTTGAAGGTGCTACAAGCTGAACTAGTTCGGACCCCCGGCTGGGCTCAGGCAAGCCCCTTGTCTTCTCTGGGCCTTAGTCTCTTCATCGAACAAATAAGGCACTGGGAATAGTTCCGTGTGTCCCAGCGGGTGTTGGCTGGCTGCGAATCTCCTGCAGTGCTTTTTCCACGTGGGCCTGGAGTCCAATATGCTTGGGTGAAGTTGTGTTCTGCATGGGAGAGTCACCGTGCACCCTGGCCTATCACAGGCCCTGGGAAGTTGGGCGATCAAGAAAGCTCGCTGGGGCTTCCCTGGTGGCGCAGTGGTTGAGAGTCCGCCTGCCGATGCAGGGAACACGGGTTCGTGCCGCGGTCCGGGAAGATCCCACGTGCCGCGGAGCGGCTGGGCCCGTGAGCCGTGGCCGCTGAGCCTGCGCGTCCGGAGCCTGTGCTCCACAACAGGAGAGGCTGCAACAGTGAGAGACCCGTGTACCGCAAAAAAAAAAAAAAGCTCGCTGACTTTCCTCCACTCAGCTTTACTCAAACTTTGTCACCACGCCACCTTTTTGGAGCTGAGCGGCTATTAGAATATAGTAAAGCCCCTAAGTGTGGCACATGCTTTGGGAAAGGCTGGAGGGGATGATTACCCGGGGCCTGCGCTGCTTTGCTAGCTGGTGATTCCGCCGAAGTTAACTGTCTGAGGGAAGAGGATGACGTCTGCCACGGCAGGTGCTCAGATAATGGGCGTTAAAGACGGGGTATAATAAGAAATGGATGAATTGGATTGAAAGAGAGGCTACTTTGGATGCAGACAATAGATTCCCAGCCACAAGAGGAGAGCAGATTGTTCTCAGAAAGAAGTGAGTACGAGGCTTCATGGGAAGAGGACGCTAACCACGGTGACGACGGGGACTTCTGTGGTCTACGTGCCTGCGCGGCCAGCTGTGTCTGTTCAAGGCCATTCCCAATTGACAGCTCCTCTGGGAAACTTTACCCTGGGACTCAGGGGTGGTGGGGAGAGAAGCTGCCCCACTCATGTTCCTTTCATTGCATATAAGGCATTGCTGGTACTTGTAAATGTCGACTCTAAGTAGCTCTGCTATTAAATCAGCTCTTTTATATCTCTGGACCATGTCCTGGACAAGGCAAAAGGCTTCGTGGCACTGGGCGTGGGCCTGGCCGGCTGTATTCCTCAGCTGGGCCCTGCATTAACACAGATGGCTGGCCAGGCGGTCCGCCCAGGGCTGTGTTTTTCTAATCAAGTAGGCCAATTTAGCGCATGGGAAAGACCAGTCAGCTGGGCCAAGTTGCTCTCCCCTCCTGGTAGAAATCACATAGGCAGAGACAGGGGAAGCTTCCGTGAATGGCTTTTCAGGCAGCCCCAAGTCACTGAGGTCCTCTCCTCTCCAGCCACTGCAGGGATGCTCACTGGGGTTCACCTGCATGCCTTCCTGTCCTGGGGCTGGTGGCAGTGACCGGACCCTCTGGCCTGTTGGGGTCTCCCAGCACCTCTCACTTCCGGGGCTGAGACGAGGGCAAAAAGCATTTCCTCATCCCCCAGGCAGGAAGAATGGGGTTTCGTCTACTCCATCAGTCCCTCTCAGGAAATATTTCACTTACTGGACTACGTGGCAGGCGCAGTGCTGCAGACTTTCCATGCCCTGACTCACTAACTCCTCATAACAACCCCACAGCGCTCAGTACTGACATTTGTAGACGGAGAAACCAAGGCCAAAAAGAGTATGTAAATTAATTTGCTCGGGGCCATGCAACAAGGGGGTGGCAAAGGTGGGCTCCCGACGCAAGTCGGCCTGGTTTGCAAAGCACCTGCTCTTGACCGTGACACCACATTGCATCCCTGTCAGTTGTTCACTCGTTTGGCTCCACCAGAGGTGGCGGGCTCTTTGAGGGCAAGGGCCATTTCTGGTTCATGGCAGGACCTGGCACACAGTGGGTGCTGAGGGGAGCCTGGTAGTCAGCACGAGGCTGCCTGTGTCAGAGCACTGTGGTTCACTCGTCAGGGTGCGGGGGAAAGTCCTCTGCCATGTAGGCTCAGAGAAGCAAACGCATCTGCTCCTTACTTCCCAAGGCTGGCATCCCCCAAAGATAATTAATGTGGAGTCTCAGCTGTCGAAGCTCAGAGCGTATTCCACATCGGCTCACTCTGTTTCCCCAAACAAGTTTGCATTGTTTTGAAACCATGGTGCAGGGCACCCAGAGAGCAAATAGAAGTTTATCCCCACACAACAGGCAGTAACCAAGGCACCGAGAGTGCGTGGGACAGCTTTGGGGGTCTGAAGGGGTAAGGCCGGCTAGTATGGAGGGTATGTGCATTTCAGAAAGGGGCCCAGCCCGGTGGAAGGCAGCCCAGGCAACTGAAGCAGGGGCCCTGGGGCTGTTCCTACCCTTTAACCCGATAACTCTCCCTCCTGAGATTTGATTCCTCAGGAAGCATTTCAACAGAATTGAGAAGATATGCGCATGAAGATGTTCATGCCGAGAGTGGCTGTAGCCCTATAACACTGGGAACAAATGAATCGCCCAACAATAACGGGTGGCTAATTAAATTACGGCATGTCCATTCCATTGCATATTATGAGGCCATTTAATATGCTCATTCTGAAACTTGCAGCAGGCTGAGGAATACGTGAAACAGAAGAAGGTTTTGTAAAGAAGGTGCCATTGTATTTACATTGCGATCTTGCAACTTACAAACACTGTCTGCACAGTAAACCCTTAAATATACAGAGCTCTGTTAGGGTGATGGGATTTGAGTGATTTCTTTTTTAAAAAATGTCTTAATCATAGTTATATTGTTTTCACATTTCCAAATGGAATAGTGTGTGTCGGGGGGCAGGGGGAATCAGCAAATAATTTCTCCCCAAAGTTAAATCTATTTGCAGTGGATTTCTACATCTACTTGAGAATAAAAGTATATATATGAGGAACAGGAACAAGAAGAAAACAGGTGCTGGCCACCACTTGATGCCTGACCAGGACCATGTCATGTTAGAAGCCTGGATCCTTCCATGGTACGGCTGGCTATTCATGAACCTTTGAAATGGATAAGGCTGTAGCATCTGGTCCATTGTTGCCATTCCTACATCGCCAGCCAGCCCTCATCTTAAGTCTTTAATTTGCAAAACGTTCCTGCCTATCAGTGAACAGGGGTGAACCCAGAGCTTCTCTCGCAGATGAACCAAAGGAAGTGGGCATTCCTTCCCCAACAGGATAAGGAAGCGTGTCCCAAGTTCCCAGCTTGAATGTCTTGTCGGGACCAGAGCGGTCTTTGGAGGCAACAGTGGTGATCCCCACCTCACGCACCCACCTTGGGTGCAGTGAACTCGGCCGAGGTTCAGAGCGTTTGGCTTTCCTACCTTCCCACTTCCCCATTCCTGCTACCCCTTTCAGAATTGGCGCCTTTTGAGATATTCAGCTTGGAATAGCTGGCGTGCAGTCCCTCACGTCGCCATGCTAACTCACACCCAGCGGCATTTAAACCCAGGGGTGACGAGATGTGGGGGACCAGTTGGCTGCCTTGGGTTGAGGCTTTTGGTGTTCCTGCTTCAAGACACTGCATTGGCCATCCCTAAAGGCTGGATTTGGGTGAAGAAGGATACAGATATATAGATATATACTGACCCTCATAGCCAGGACTAGTAATAAGGAAACTAATACTAAGAGGTGAAATGACCTGTCCAAGGTCATGTAGCTAGAAGTGCCATTGCTGGTGCCTTAGCCCAGGTCCCTTGCCTTCAAGTCCGGTGCTTTATGGTAGGTGGCCCCTGGGGAATGTGCTCTGACTTAGGCGTGTCTTAATGGCACATCCTAATACCACCAACGTATGCACAAGCCTCGGGTGAGTGTACTGTATGCCCATCCCTGTGCTGGGTATGCGATGGGACAGCAGTTAAAAAGATGCCTTGTCCATCTGCCCCCAGCAAGTTCAAGGGTAGCCCTAGAAATGCCTCAGAGGCTTAGTCCCACAGCCCTTGCTGCTTGTTCTGTGCGGCTTTCAACTCTCGTGACCTCATCCCCTGTACCAGCCTCGGCTCGCCTCTCAGTTACCATTTGTGCTCTTCTTTTTATTTTAATGTCTTTATTTGTAAAATATAATGGACAAGCAAAAAGGTACATAGTCAAAACAATACAGATTAACAAATTGCTCTAAACACTCATGTAACTGCCATCCAGATCAGAAAGATAACATTGCTAGCATCCCGGACGCTGTGCACATGTCTTCCCAAGCGTGACACCTCCGATCCCTACTGTAGGAAACCATTAGCCTGACTTTTCCCACAATCACTTCCTCACTTACCTTCTTAGTTTGGTTAAGTGGTAACTGAAGTATGGATCCCTAAGCACTCTACTTTAGCATTGCCTATTTTTTTGAACTTAATATACATGAAGTCATGCAATATTTATTCTTCCTTCTGTTGTTTGCAAGATTGATCCATGTTGTTGGTATAGAACATTTCTATTACCTCAAAAAGCTCCCTGGTGCCCTCTTGCAGTTGAATCCCTCCTGCCCCAGCCCCAGGCAAGAACTCATCTGCTTCCTGTCACTATAGATTAGTCTTGCCTTTTGTAGAATTTCATATAAATGGAACAATGTAGTACATATCCTTTTTGTCCTATGTTTCTTTTGCTCACCACAATTTTTTTGAGCACACTCATGCTGTTGCATGTATAGGAAGTTTGGTTTTCTCCAAAGCTGTGTAATATTCCATATTGTGCATACACTACAACTTGTTTATCCATTCATCTGTCAATGGCATTTGGGTTGTTTCCAGTTTTCATCTACTAAAAATGAAGCTGTTGTGAACATTTGTATACAAATATGTGTGAACATATGTTTTCGTTTCTCTTGGCTAATATTTAGTAATGGAATTTCTGAGCTGTATGGTTACTATATGTTAAACTTTACAAGAAACTGCCAAAGCTTAAGAGATCCAGTTGCTCCACATCCTTGCCAACACTTGTTATTGTCCAACTTTTAAAGTTTTGCCATTCAAGTGAGTGTGAAGTGATCTCTCTTTGTGTTTTAATTTGTATTTCCTTGATAACAAATGATAGTGAGTATATTCTCCTGTATTTTTTGGACATTCGTATGTCTTCTTTTGTGAAGTGTCCTATTTAAATTGTTCGCCCATTTTTAAATTGGGTTCCTTGTCTCGTTATTAAATTGTAAGTGTAATTTGTATATTCTCTATACAAGTCTTTTTTCAGATATATAGTTGGCAAATTTATCATTTAATTTTCTTAGTGGTTCTTTCACAGAGCAAACTTTGATGAGACCCAACGTATCATTTTTTTAATATGGTAAATCCTTTTTGTGTCCTATCAAGAAAATGTTTGCCTATCCCATATTTGCAAATATTTTTCTATTTTTCTTCTGAATTTTTAAATAGATTTAGCTTTTATATTTAGATTTATGGCCCATTACAAGTTAATTTTTATATATGGTATATGATAAGGGTTCAGGTTCATTTTTCCCCATATGAATATTCAGTTGTAATTGCACCATTTTTTTTGAAGTTTGTGTTATCCTCCATTGAACTACCTTGGCACCTTTGTTGAAAATCAATTGGCCAAATGTGCGTGAAGCTATTTCTGGACCTTCTATTCTTTTCCATTGATTTATTTGTCTATTCTTACACCAATACCACACTTTTCTGATTATTCAGTCTTTATAATGAGTCTTTAAAAGTCTGTCAATATAACTCCCACAATTTTGCTGTTCATTCTTAAATTTTTATTTGTAAATTGACATTTTCATATATATTTCTGTGAATTTTACACAAAGATAGATTGATGTATTGATAACTACCACGACAATAAAAATACAGAACAACTCAATCTAGGGGCAGCCTAGAGGAAGATGCAGAGAAACTGGATCACTCATACGTTGTTGCTGAGAACATAAAATGGTACAGACATTCTGGAAAGTAGTTTGGAAGTTTCCTAAAGAGCTAAACATGCAACTACCATGCAATCTAGCAAATGCACTCTTGGCATTTATCCCAGAGAAATAAAAACTTATGTCCACACAAAACCTGTACACAAATGTTACAGCAGCTTTATTCATAATAGCCTAACATTGGAAATGATCCAGATGTCCTTCAACAAGCGAGTGGTTAAACAAACTGTGATGCATCTATACCGTGAAATACTATTCAGCAATAAAAGAAAAGTACCATCAATGTATGCAACAACCTGAACAAATCTCCAGAGTATTCTGCTAAATGGAAATTGCCAACCCCATTTATGATTGGCTTTTTTATATGTATGATTTCATTTATATAACATTCTTGAAATGACAAAATTATGGAAATAGAGAACAGATTTCTGGGTAATAGGATGAAGGACGGGTAGGGGAAGGAAAGGCTATAAAAGGGCAACATGAGAGATCCATGTGGTGATTTTTTCTTTTTTCTTATTTATTTTCTTTTTTGCTGGTGGCTATCCAATCGCTCCAGCACAGTGTGTATCATTGTTCCCTTGTTTGTGATGTATATGTTTTTCTCCTGACTTCTTTTGTGACTTTCTCAATGGTTTGACTATGATATGGCTAGGCATGGTTTTCTTTGTATCTATGCTGCTTGAGGTTCACTTCACTCCTTGGTTCTATAAAAGTCATAATTTTCCTCAAACTTTAGGACAACCTTGTCCATTATTTCTTAACATATTTCTTCTGCCTCATTCTCACTCTCTTCTCCTTCTGAGACTACAATTTGCATGCATATTATACTATTTGATTTCTCAAGGTCCCTGAGGTTCTGTTCATTTTTTTCAATTTTTTTCTCTGTCCTTCACATTGGATAAATTCTGTTCATTTGTCTTCAAAGTTACTGAGTCTGTCTTCTGTCTTTTTCAAACTAATACTAATCCCACCCAGTGAATTATTCATTTCAGTTATTGTCCTTTTTCAATTCTAGACTTTCATTTGGTTATTTTGGGTAGTTCATTCATCAATACTATATTTGCCTTTTATTCTTAGAACATATTTTTTTTCATGGTTGCTTTAAAGTCTTTGCTAAATCCAACATCTGGACCGTCTCAAGGTTGATTTCAATTGACTGCTCTTTTCACAATTTCATGGTTCCTTGTAGGTTTAGTAAGTTTTTATTGTATACTTAACATCAGGGATGATATCTTGTTCTGCCTATTTATAGCCCAGACTCAGCCAAAGACTTTCAGGGGATCCCACATGGACTCTTTTTTTTTTTTTTTTTTTTGCAGTACGCGGGCCTGTCACCATTGTGGCCTCTCCCGTTGTGGAGCACAGGCTCCGGATGTGCAGGCTCAGCGGCCATGGCTCACGGGCCCAGCCGCTCCACGGCACGTGGGATCCTCCTGGACCGGGGCACGAACCCGTGTCCCCTGCATCGGCAGGCAGACTCTCAACCACTGCACCACCAGGGAAGCCCCCACATGGACTCTTATATGTTGAATTATGTTCCTTCCAAATTCATGTGTTGAAGTCCTAACAACCAGTACCTCAGAGTGTGACCATATTTGGAGAGAAGGTCTTTATGGAAGTAATCAAATTAAAGTGAGGTCATGAAGGTGGGCCCTCATCCGATATGACTGGTGTCCTTATAAGAAGAGGAAATTTGGACACAGAGATACCTATAGGTGGAAGGTGATGTGAAGAGATATAAGGATGAGATGGCCGTCTACAAGCCCAGGAGAGAGGCCTGGAACGTATCCTTCCCTCATAGCCCTCAGAAGGAACCAACTCTGCCCACACCTTCATTTTGGACTTCTCGCCTCCAGAACTGTGAAACAATATATTTGTTTAAGCCACCCAGTTTGTGGTAGTTTATTATGACATCTCTAGAAAACTGACACATGGACTTTTTGTGCTTATTCCCACTTGTAGCTCTCTCCTCTCCAGTACCCTATCCCAAAGATCACAACCATTTTAGCTTCCCCTAACTCTGATCGCTGCTTTCTCACCTCAGTAGGACCACCATTCTCTGCTGGGATTCCAGATTGCCTCCCTGCAGTTAGGGAATTTACCCCACGCAGAGAACTGGAGCAATTGTGGAGCTCGTCCTTTGCTTTCAGGGATTGAAGTCTTGTGCTATCTTTTGCCTAAGGTCAAATGTCAAATTTATATGCCTGAAAGCAATTGCTTCATATATTTTGTCCAGTTTTACCATTGTTTACTGTGGGAGGATTCCTCTGCTACATAATTGGTAACACTTCTGGAAGTGAAAGTTCCCCATATATTTTTATCTGTAACCCTGCCCACTTCTTCCAGTACTGTTGCATCATTTCAAAGTAAATCCCAAACATCATTTAATTTAATTATGGCTGTGTCTGATATTTTCTTTTTGTCTTTTATTTCAGCAGTTTTACTGTGATATGCCTCAGTATATGATTCTTGTTTAGGTCTGTGGGCCTCTTGAGTCTGTGGTTTGATGCCTTTTATCACTTTTGGAAAGTCTTTAACCACTAACTCTTCAAATACTTCTTCTGCTCCCATTTTCTCTTTCCTTTCCTTTCTCTTCCTTGGATACCAATTACACATAGGTTAGATCTTCTCATGCTATCCTCTCTGTCCCTTTCTGTTCAGTTGTTTCTCTGTGCATCTTCTATTTTTTTTCCAGTTCATTAATTCTTTCTTCAGAAAATCATCCAGAGTCAGTTTCTGTTGCTTACAGTGAAGAACCCTGATTGATAGAGGACCCATAAATCCTTGTTGAGAACTTGGAATATATCCTTCCCTATTCTCTCCACAACCTAGCCATCCTTTGAGGTCCAACACAAATCTCTCTTCTAAGAACCACAGCCTAAGTACTCCATTCATCCTAACAGCATTTCCTGCATATTTGTTTTGAGCCAGGCTCTGTGCTAAGTGCCGAGGATGTATAAATAAATTGGACCTTGTTCATTTACTCAAAGAATCCCCGTTATGATGATAAATGGATGATCAAAAAAAATGTGATAAGGGTGGTACTAGAGGCTTAGTGAATCCCTGGCTCATGGCTGCCTGACCCTGATGGGGAAATCAGATTTGAAACGTTGAGGCTTCCGGTTTTGATAGTGGAGGATTAGCCCTCCCACTGAAGAGAAATAAAAATTCTAGTTAAAACATTAAAAAGAGTCTCTCCAAAATATTAAAGATCTAATAAAATACTAGGAATTAGGGAGGTAAGATCTGAAAGAACAGAGAATCAGAAAACTTAATGAACATGTGGAGCGTTTAGATAAAGGAATTTATAGGAAGGATATTGGGTAGCTCACAGAATTGCCGGGAGAATTAGAGAATCAGGCTTGTTGGCCATGTGGCTAGATCCACAGACAAAATCATGGCACAGAATTAGTCTGATAAGGACACCTGTGTTGGCACCACTGAGCAGTAGACCTTGTAGCTTGTCCACTAGTATCACCATGGATGGCCTCTGGCATCCCTGGTACAGCTGCTCCAGGAAATTGGATGCTGTGGCAGATTCTCTGCTGGCCCTGCTTGTCTTCAGTATTAGCACTGACCCCAAATCTAATGGCCTGAGCCTCAATCATACACCCCACTCTAGCTTCAACAGGAAGCTAGGAGAGTAACAGGTGCTTTCAGCTTCCTCAAACCTGCAAATGGAGTTAAGATGCTTGGCAGGCAAAAAGAGATAGATATCTACCTCAGGCCCACATCAGGATTGTGTGGCCTCGCTGCAACTGGCGCATCTATGGCCAAAGCTGGGCACAGGCGTGGATGGGAGCAGCCACTCACGCCTATGTCCTCCCATGCTGTACACAAGGACCTGTCCTCTTGTGTGTGCAGCTCATGTGGAGAGGCTGTCCTCTTCAGGTCCCCTCTCCCCACCAATGTCCTACCACATCTGAAGGTCTGTGTGCCCCTTGGGGTTAGGAAGCCAACTTGCCTCCAGACTTAAATACAGAGCTCCTTGCCCACAATATGAATCCCAGCTCACATCCTTGCTGTTGTGCATTTAGTGCTTGCAGCGCCTTCCTAGGGCTTCTCCCCAGTGTCAAGGGCTGAGGCCAGGAGCTTCTCATATAGAGCGTCAAGTCCCAGGGCAGTTGTCTTTTGTGAAGGTTTGGAAGACTGCTGAGCAGGGCAGACAGTCAAAATCCTCTATTCCTTCCATAGCAAATGATTGCAGCCAACTCTGGGGCTTTGGTGTTTACGTGATGTTTATGTCATTATTTGATTTCTTGGCGTTCAGAATCCTTATTAATATACATTTGTGTCTCCCTGTGGAAATAAAGAAACGTGTTCTCTGTGTATGGCCTGAACATGTCTTTATTTAGCCTGGCACCTGCCTTCCTCCCCAGCATGTTAGTTTAACATCCGCGCTGTTCCCTTGCAAATCTCCAGAGCTTACAATTCTTAGAGGAAATGATTTCTCTCTCTCTAGGAAGATTTCCCTTTGTCCCCTTAACTATCCTCTGGGGCTAATTTCTTACATCACAGGCGGGTGAGCTGTGCCAACAGCTCCAGCAGGTGGGGCCACTGAGCACCCCTCCCCTCGGGCAGAGGGAATGTCCCAGGCCAGAGGGACTGCTGCTTCCAGGGACCCTCTAGCCCAGAGAGGTTCCAAGGATAACTCACTTGCCAGGGTTCCTGTCACCTGCACTGGGCCATGGTTTCTGCCAGCTGGGCTCCAGGCCAGCTCTGGGCGAGAAGGAACGTGTCACCGGAGCAGTCCTGGGTGGTTGCCGCTCACTAGCACCAAAGAGAGCTGGCCCTCGGGTTTCAAGAGTTACAAGGAGGGAATGAGACTGTCTCTAAACAGCCCTTGAGAGCTGGGCCCCTAGCCAGAGGACTTCCTGCGTGGCTTACTGGTCTACCAGCTGGGTGCTGGGCATTTGGGGCCATTCCTCACAAGCGTCTCCTGGGGCCTGGGAACAAGTTGTCAGCCTGGCCACTTGTTCAAGTGTTCCTCTCTGGAGGTCGCCCAGAGGGGACAGCGTTGGGGGATTGTGTCCAGCCAGGCCACAGAGTCAAGGAGACCTGCAGATGCCTCCCGGCTTCCCCAGGAGAGCGTCCACAAAGCCCCTGGGGCAGGGCCTGGCTCATAGTAGGTGCTCAATAATCCATACTCGTTATAAAAATAACACTGAACTTGAAGACTGGAGTCTGAGTCCCGGCTACCTCAGGAATGAACGACAAATCGCTCCTCCTTTCTCTGCCTCCCTCTTTAGAACTGAGTTGACAATGAGGGAAACAACCTGAAAGAGCTTTGATTCCTGTCAACTGCTGCCCCAGAGGGAGAGGGGACTGTCCCAGTGGAAAGGAAGCCGCATCACAATGAGCAGAGCGCACCGTGCGCCATGCTGGCCGGGTGGACACTCGGGGAAACGTGCAAAGAAGTCAAGTGGTCTTTTCTTTTTCAAATTATTTATTTATTTATTTATTTATTATTTTTGGCTGCGTTGGGGCTTCGTTGCTGTGCGTGGGCTTTCTCTAGGTGCAGCGAGCAGTGGCTACTCTTCGTTGCGGTGCGCGGGCTTCTCATTGCGGTGGCTTCTCTTGTTGCGAAGCACGGGCTCTAGGCTTGCAGGCTTCAGTAGTTGTGGCACGTGGGCTCAGTAGTTGCGGCTCACGGGCTCTAGGGCACAGGCTCAGTAGTTGTGGCGCACGGGCTTAATTGCTCCACGGCATGTGGGATCTTCCCAGATCTGGGCTCAAACTCGTGTCCCCTGCATTGGCAGGCGGATTCTTAACCACTGAGCCACCAGGGAAGCCTCAAGTGGTCTTTTCTTAAACAACGGCCCTGTGCTCTCCCAGTCACTGCCACTACCTCTGCACCCACATGCGCCGGGGCAGGAATATTCACACGCTAGGCTGCCCCACCCTCCCCACGCAGGCGGCGCCCACCTTTCAGGCTCAGGCTTTCTTCATCTGCACCCGCTCTGTGTTGATGGGGCTTAAGTGATGTTGTGAATATAGAAGTGCCCTTGCATCTAGAGAGCAGCATGGAAAGGACGGGTTTGCTTTCATCCTGCATCTGCGTCAGTGTCTACTAGAAATGGGAAGTTGATTTAAACCTGATGTTTTGCACACACATGGCCCTGTTTGGGCCCTGCTTCTCCGGGAAATGTGCCTCCCTGTGTCACAGGCCTGGAAAAGCGCATTTGTACCTGCAGGGAGGGGGTGGTGTGTGTATGCGCACACACACATGTGCATTAGTTTGCTGGGGCTGCTGTAATAAAGTACCACAAGCTGGGAGGGTTAAACAACAGAAACGTATTGTCTCCCAGTTCTGGGAGCTGGAGTCCAAGATGAAGGTGTGGGCAGGGTTGGTTCCTTCTAAGGGCCATGAGGGAGAACGTGTTCCAGGCCTCTCTCCCAGCTTCTAATTGTTTACCGGCCATCTTGAGTGTTCCTTGGCTTGTAGAAACATCACCCTGATCTCTGTCTTCAACTTCACATGTTCTCTCTCTGTATGTCTGTGCTCTAATTTCCTCTTTGTATAAGGACACAGTCATAGTTGATGAGGGCCTGCCTACCCCAGTACGACCTCAGCTTAACTAATTACATCTGCAATGACTCTATTTCCAGATAAGGTTGCATTCTGAGGTCCTGGGTGTCAGGACTTTACCATATGAATTTTAGGGGGATACAATTCAACACCAAACAGTATATATGTATGTTTTGATGAAGCAGTGTCTTTAAAGGGTACCTGAGTTCCAAGCCACTGGGGCCTGTCCACTCTCCCAGCTCTTCAGCGTTTCCTCATTCCTGGTACCCCAGCCCTGACACAGGTGGAAAGAAGCCTGGGCTCCATCCAGGGGCCAGGTGGCTGACAGAAGGGGTGTGTGGAGGGCCAGAGAACTGCCAAGCCTTGTAGCCCTGCATGCCCGCCCGCCTGGACCAGGACGGAGCTCCTGACACTCTTTTCGTTTTTGTTTTTTTTTGCGGTACGTGGGCCTCTCACTGTTGCGGCCTCTCCCGTTGCGGAGCACAGGCTCCGGACGCGCAGGCTCAGCGGCCGTGGCTCACGGGCCCAGCCGCTCCGCGGCATGTGGGATCTTCCCAGACCGGGGCACGAACCCGCGTCCCCCGCATCAGCAGGCGGACTCTCAACCAGTGTGCCACCAGGGAAGCCCCTCCCGACACTCTTTGAACTAACTCCATTCTCTTCCCTGCTGGGGCCGATAGCCTCCTTCTCTGCACTGCTGCGGCCTGCCCATCTCCTGAAGGAGCACTTTTCAGCTCCTAGACCTCTGCAGCCCTCCTGGACCTGGCCTGTCACATGCCTCCCCTAAAAAGTGTTCCTGCCGGGGACAGCTGGTGTGACCAAGTTGCCTCTGAGGTCTGCAGCCTGGACCTGCATGCCCGTGGCATCCCTGCTTCCCTTTTCCTTGTGTCTGTACAGCCCAGCCATGGGGCAGGCTTAGCAATGATGCAGCACGGCTTTCCCACCCCCTGCCATCGCTGGTCACTTCTTAACCCAGAAACTTTCCTATTGACAATACTGGTCAGAATCTGGCCCCATCATTCCTGTTCTCGGGAGGCCAAGAAGCTCGGAGCCAAGCGGATTTTGGTCCCAGTGATCTCAGCCCCCGGTCTCAGTGAAATGACTTCTCTCTTTTCTCTGAACGTTTCTGACTTCTCTCTCAAAGGTTTAGTCCCACTGCCCTCTTTAATCTGTGTCTTCGTTGTGGGCCACCTCAGATCTTTAGAGAAGTATTAAAAAAAAAAGGTGTTTTCTTGACTTATTTATAAGTTAGGTGGGCAGGATTTGGCTGGTCTGGTGGAAAGGGCCCCAGTGTGTCGAGTCTAGAGATCTGGGATCGATTCCTGGCTTGACCACTGACTAGCTATATAAAATCAAGCCAATCAGTGTATCTCCCTGAGCCTCAATTTCACGATCTGTCAAATGGAATAGCAATCTAGCTCTTCCCACTTCAGGAGGCTTTTGTGGATCCTGATAAGATTTTTTTTAAAAAAGCAGTAGCTGGGGGCTTCCCTGGTGACGCAGTGGTTGAGAGTCTGCCTGCCGATGCAGGGGACGCGGGTTCGTGCCCCGGTCCGGGAAGATCCCACATGCCACGGAGCGGCTGGGCCCGCGAGCCATGGCCGCTGAGCCTGCGCGTCCGGAGCCTGTGCTCCGCAACGGGAGAGGCCACAGCAGTGAGAGGCCCGCGTACCACAAAAAAAAAAAAAAAAGCAGTAGCTGGCGCCTTCATAGTCCATAGTGTGAGGCGGGCACCGTTCTAAACAAGTTGTATGTATTATTTCATTGAACCCTGACAACAACCCTAAGAATTAGGTTCTATTATCATCCCCACGAGGCTCAGAGATTCAGAGACTTGCCCCAGCTCACACAATGAGTAAGTTTCCAACTGCAAGGGCCTGGCTCCTAATTACCGACTCTTATCCACTGCATAGCCTGCCTCTCACGGTGCGAGTGAAAGTTCAAGAGATGGTGACGTTTTGTAAATGTTAAGGTACACCCGCAGTTCGGAGGATGCTGCCTGTATTTTCATTTGTTCTGGGACCCAGCTTCCCCATCACGAAAGTGCAGAGGTCGGCCTCATGGCCCCTTAGGTCTCCGCCCTCTCTGACAAGCTCTCATCTTCGTGTGTCTCGTGGAATATGCAAAAACCAGATACACGAATGTGTTCTTTATCCTACTTCTTAAATGATCATATTTGTTACCAGGGTAAAGTGATACTCGTGTTAGAAGTTGGAACGCTGTTTGTATTTTTGGCTGTATGATTTGATCATGAGACAAAAATCAAAAAATAGCTTGGCACCAACCAGAACATTCTAGATGTGTGTGAGGCCCATTCCCCAGCGACCTATCGAAAGTCTTGGCTCTCTCAGCCTATAAAAGCATGTGTTGCTACCAGAGAATAACAGCTTATGCCATGTCGGGCTCTTGAGGATACCAGCTCCTGTGGGCTTGCTCCAGGGGGCCGGTGCTGGCCGGCGAATGCCCTCCCGTCACGCGGGAGTGTGCAAGGGGGGCAATCCCCCACAAGGGCCTGTCTTAGCTTCTCAATGGGAGTGCCTGGGAGGGGCGCTCATTTTTTTAAATGGCCTTTTCAGGGAAGGGAATGAGGTGAAAGGCCCTTCGGATTCATCCTCAGTATTTTCTAGAGCCTCCCACTTACGCTGAGGCCTCTTCAGCTCCACCAACAGGCTGCTCCCTGTGCAGGGGCCCAGGCTCTTAAACCCTCCTCCATCACTGGCACGGGGCACTGAGCACGGTGCCCGACGGGGCTCCCAGTCGTGAGGCCGTGGGGCAGACCAGCAGCCTGTCACTCAGGAAGTCGGTACCCAGGAGGCAGAGGTTTGGGTGCTAAGCAATGGCAGAGAGCCTCTGATGGGAGATGCGGCAGGAAGGAGGGCAGACACCTGGCCTGGGACCCAGTTCTTCAACTTGCTCCCTGCTTCCCTGACTGCCCGACACTGGGCTCCGGCCGCCGCTCCCCAGAGACTCCTTCCAGTGCCAGGGCCCCTTCTGCTGGGATCCCGCCTCCGTCTCTACCTGTCCCTGTGCCTCCGAGGAACGCGGCCCTGTAGAGTTATCTCCTCCCGAGGCGAGTTCTCTGGAGTGTCCAGAGGAGCTAGGGCTACAGAGAGTGTTCATTCAGTTTGCCCCCGGGCAGCAGCCCAGCTCAGGTGCAAGAGAAAAGCCTGAAGTCGGAGTGAGAGCTCAGGTCCTTTCCTTCGGTGCTCGGAAGGGGCAGGCGGCTGCTGACCCAGCAGTTCCCTGGTGCCCCCTTTCTGCCAACAGTGGCTCGGCTGTGCCAGCGTCCTCCTCAGCTGACCACGCAGCCACCAAGGCTTGGTTCCTCTTCCCTGGGAGTTCTGCAGGGCTCTGAACTCCCAGGGCTTCTCCCCCAGCGGCCCCGCAAAATGAGCCATTCAACCCTCTTCGTGATTTTCCACTGTCTGTATTGTTCCAGCCCGACTCGCCCCTCGTTAGTTCTGCGCTCAGAGGGTTCCGTGAGCCCCGCGCCCCAGAGGCTGTAGTCCAAAGCCAGGTGCAGCTTCTGAAACCCTCTGCGATCTGGGTCCAGCCTGCGGGCCCAGCCTCTCCTCTCATGACATAACCTGCTCCCCTGGCCTGCTTGAGACCCCCTAGTGGCGGCCTCAACTTCTCTCTGAACGGCCCTGGCCCAAACTGCCCTTCTCTTCCCAGGTCTGACGCAGCCTACCCTTCTCTTATGCTTAGAAGAAACTCTACTTCGTAGTGAGGGCCTCGTATATCCAGGTATGGATTAAGTGCTTTCCATGTAACTTTTTATTTGGCCAATTCCCCGTGTCAGCCCTAAAACATGGGGACGGTTATTATACTTGCTTTGCAGATGAGGAAGCCGAGGCACAGAAAGGGAGGCTGCACACCCCCGGCTAACGCAGGGCCGAGCTGAGATTCGCACTCAGATCCGTGTGACTCTGCTCCCTCTCCCTTCCACTCTGGGACCTCCAAGCCACCCCCAAGCCTCCCTCTGGGACCACTGTTCCCCCTCGTTTTTTCCCTTCTCCCCCACTGCACTGGATGGGAGTCCTTGGGTGCCAGCGCTCCTGGTCTCTCTTTCCCTCACTCATTCCTCCAGCGCCCAGCCCAGGCTTGGCACAGTCCAGGCCAACGTCAGGTGACCTGGTGGGAGCTAGAAGTCCACCTTGGCTGGTTTGGGGGTGATGAGCAAAGCTCCCCAGGCCACGCCGGGAGAGGCCATATGGATTGTAACTTAAGGTCACCAAAGACCGAATCTCAGAGGAAAGCCATGCCCTCGGACCCCAGGGCTGGACCCCCCAGTCAGTCATGGGTGTGCCCCATGCCCAGTGGGGCTCCCGGTGCCCAGAAAGAGCAGCTCGGCAAGGCTGGGCTGTGCCTTTTGCCCAGCCTATGAGAAGGGAGCTGTGTTTAGGGCCTGACCAAATCTTTGGCAAGAAAAAGCAACGTTTACAGAAAGGAAGCACCCACTGCGGGGGGCTGGGGAGACACGGGGTGAGGGCAGGGATGGGAAAATTCCAAGGGGTCTGTTCTGGGCTCGTGTAGATGGTCGCCACACTATAGGTAGGGTGCCTGTTTTTGACTTAAGTTCAAATTAAATATAATTAAAAATCCAGTTCCTCCGTTGCACCAGCCTCATTCTGAGGGCTCCAGAGGCACGTGTGGCTCGTGCCTACATATGATCAGCACAGATCTAGAACTTCCATGATCGCAGAACGTTCCACCGGACAGCACCGTCCTGGCCTGTGGAGGCCAGCGGAGTGAGCGGAGCTGGGCTCCCGCTCTGGATGTCCGTCCACGGGCTCCCCATCTGTCCTGCCCCAGTTACTGGGCTCTCTCTCTGGCACCACCAGGGAGTGTGTGAGTGACAGCACCTCACCTCCACCCTCTCCAGCGCTCGGGTTTTCTTGCCCATCTCGCTTCGCCCTGGAGCTCACGTGCAGCTTTCCCTGGAGCTGGCGAGTAAAGAGCTTTACTAGAGTATCATTTACACCAAGTAGGTGAGCTCGTTAGACGCTCCTGACAGCGGTTTATACAGAAGTTGGGTGGAGGCAACTGCCCGGGGCTCTGAAAAGCAAATCAAAGTATCATCAGGACTCAAGAGGCTATCAAAGGGACTCCGTTTGTCCACACCAAGGAAGAGGGTCACAGCTTCTTTTTTTTTCATAGCTAAAAATGTTTCTTAAGTGCTGTTGTCTGTCAAGATGAACTCGAATCCCTTGCTGGTATTTAGGAATCTGAGAGGAAATAAAGATGAGACTTGACCATTGAGGTCTGACAGTCGAGAGCCCGTCTTCCTGATAAAGGACAAGTGGTGGAAATCGCGGGTGTCTGCAGGCACTTGGGAGAGGGCGGGGGTGCAGGACAGAAGCGAGGTTTCCGCAGAAAGCTGGCGATTCCCGAGGCCCGCGTTGCAGCCGTGTGGACAGCTCCGGCTGCCTGCTTGTGGGCTGCGGGGAGGTCTCCGATGCAGGGGTATGCTGGGCTGTCCAGCGACCCCCCATTCTTCAAATGCAGGGCAGTGGGCACAGGAGCAGGGGTGGCACAGGAGAAGGCCTGGGAGGAACCAAAGGGGCAAATGGGCAACACGGGCTACTCAGAACTCACTTTCTCCATTGCTTTGGATGTTGCAAAAAGAGGATTCTTTTTGCAGTTTCAGCTTGGGATCCAGCGTATCAGACCTGGCTTTGAGTGAACAATAGCCTCTCCTATCTTCCTTGTTCTCTTGTCCCTTGTACGAGCGCACACATGCACCCCACCCCCAGCTCAGACTCACTTTCAAAAATGAGATCTGTCTCACTGGGGGTAAAGGGTGCGCGCCGTCTCTCTGTATTATTTCTTACAACAGCATGTGAACCTACTATTAAATCAAAATTAAAAGCTTCACTTAAAAAAAGAGGAAGTCGGTTCCTGGCTGGGGGCACCTCAGGCCAATCCCATCCTACTCTGGGCTTCAGTTTCCTTCTCTGTAAAATGGGACTGATGGAGCAGCCAGTCTCTGCCGGAGCCAGAACGCCAGCCAACAAGAACCTAGGAGGGCCCTGGGCAACAGCTCTTCTGGGGGCAGCCACGGGGTGGTCTGACCAGGGGCTGCATCTCCATCTGACAGCAGGGGGGAAGAGGCTTCATCAGGTTTGCCCGGGGTCACTCTGCCTGTAGGCGCAGGGGATGATTCTGGAAGTCACGTCCCACCGCTCTGGATCCAGCCTCCCGGCTCCCACGTGATGTCCCATCCTACTGGCCGGGGGCGGGGGAGACGTCATGCCGCAGGCGTTTTCTCCTGGGGCTTCTCTCCTGCCTCATCCTTGGAGACACAAGGAAACCCAGAAAGTTGGGAGGTGAGCAGGGCAGACACACTGAAATGTGAGATAGCAGGATACAGCACCAGAGCTGTCCTTGGGGCACCAGAAACCACCACACTGGGGACCGGGGCTTCAGCTCAGGACCAAGCTCCCTGGTCCCACTGTGTGCCTGCCGCTGGCCGTCCCAGGGCAGCAGGCTCGCTTTCCTGTCTCTCCCTCAAAGATTGTTTAGTCTGCTGCCTCCCGTTCACCTCGCGGGGGATGACTGTCGGGAATTGATTTATCTGGGAAAAGAAGTTCAAGCCAGCCAGGTCTACTGGAAGTGGCAGAGCAGGTGCATTTTAAGCCCTTTGTTGAGGGAGGAAAATAGAGCAGCCTCACGTCCCCTATCACAAGCAAGTTTCCTTTAAAGCAGAGGCCTCGCCCTGTGCCTACTGGCCGTGCACCGGAGCTGGAGCCGGCACCTGGTGAGGCTCGAGACGGTCCTTCCCTGCCTGTCTCTGCAGCAGCTTGCAGACGGGCTCGGAGATGCATTTGTGAAGATGCTGGAGCGTCAGGCTGCTCAGAAGGCCCCCGAGAGTAGATGGAGGGGGAGCCCCATTGGTACCCGGAGGGCCACGGCATAGGGCCTGGGAGCCAGAGGCCCCCCTACTGCCCTCAGAGGCCCCAGGACTGGGACGGATGGCAGAGGATCTGACGCTTGCTCCTTGCCAGTGGGACCTGCAGCCTCTGGGACCTGGGCCGGTGGGAAGATGCAGGCTGGCCTCTCACCAGGGACCCTTTCCTCCACATAGTCAAAATAGCTAATAACAATGTAACTCCCCCCCCAAAAGCAGCCGACTTCACAGAGGCTAGCATGATGTCATCCATCCCTAGGGGGCCTCCACACATTTGGGCTATTTTCGTAATCGACAGTAAAAAAGCCCCTGCATTAGTCATGCCGTGGATAGAAGTCTGTCTCATTTCACTCCTGAATCCTTGCCTGTGAATGCGACAAATGAAAGGTGGCCCTGGAGAGAACTCCTGAATCGGGCTTCTGCAGTGGCCGCGGCTCCACGCTCCCTCAGCCCCCGAACCCCGCACATGCGCTCGCTCGCTCCCTCATCCACTTCACCACCATTTCCTGTGCCAGGAGCTGGGGGCGGAGGCTTGGGCTGTATTCTCCAGGAACCCACCACCTGTGGGGAGGCAGGTCTTCAAATAATCTTACTCCAGTGTGCTGAGTGCCGGGATGGGACAGGGGTCCCCCGCGCAGGGCCAGCTCACTCGGCCCGAGGCAGGTGACTTTGGAGGAGTGGCATGTTGCCAGATGGAAAAGCCACGTGTGCCTGTGTTTGGAAGGATGGGACAGGGGATTGGTGACGGCCAAATGTGCCCGGGAGGGTGGACAACAGTGAGGTTAGAGGGCCTGGAAGCGAGGCCTGGTGGGGTGACCGGGCAGGGCCAGCTCGGGCAGCACCTTGTCAGCCCCACTGGGGACCTGGGCCCCGGCCTTCCTCTGGGCATTCCTCTCTCAGTCTGAATGAAGGGGACAGGGAGGCCTGCCTTAGGCCTGTGCTTTCTGAACCCTGGTAAGCCCTGCTATCTGAGGGCCTGGTCGACAGGGCTCGAGCTGCCTGGGGGGCTGCCGAATGCCTTCCGGTCCAGCGAGTTCTTTCTAGATTGGGAGGCGCAAGTCTAGACTGAGGCAGTCTGTCCCTAGCTTAAGGGTCCCGAATGCACAATGGGGCCTTTAAAAGCAAAGAATCTTGGTTAAAGAGCAAATATCCCTCCAGATCCTGGGAGCTGCATGATAAACTGCTTATGTTAAGAAAGAAAAGGCCGACAAGAGTCTGTGGACGAAGAATGTTCAAAGAAACCTGCAGGATCATCTCTGGCCAAGATGCAGCCTGCGAGGGCCAAGTGGTTGGCAGCAAAGGCTACGCTGCTCCAGTGGGGTGACGGCTGTCCCTGCCCCAGGCCAGCCCAATTGGATAGCAGGCCAGACCGGTGGCAGAAAGGCTCCCCCAGAACGAAATGCCCCATGAGCACCCATCTCTCTTCCCCTGAGCTGTGTCTCGACACCAGCTAGTTCAATTCCAGCCCAGACCTGGCCAGGATCTCATGCAGTACTCTATCCTTTCTTCCCTGCTTATGTGGTATTTTTGATGGGTTCACCCGTGAAGAAAGTGCTTTTTCTGTAATGTTTCTGAAGGCAGCCTGTCATCTAACAGCAATGGCAGGCATTAGTCACAGCTGGTACTGTTTGTTCATTCTACTAAGAACTTAACTACAGCCTTGACAATATCCCTAAGGATTGTGATTTTAAAGTTTTTAAAATAATTTTAATTCAAATTGGTAAATATATTCAAATTGGACATTATTTTAGAGAAGTTGCAAAGGCAGTACAGAGAGCTCACACATACCCTTTGCCCAGCTGCCCCAGTGGTAACATCTTACATTACCTTGGTACAGTTATCAAAAGCAGGTAATCAGTGTTGGTACAATGCTATTAACTCAACTACACACCTGAGAACTGTGATTTTATTTACAGATGAGGAAACTGAGGCTCAGAGAAGTGAAGTGACTTTACCCAAGGCCCCACTCCCAGGAAGCAGAGGAGTTGGGATTTGAACTCGGGGTTGCCTGCCCACCCTGTTCACTATAGCACATTAGTTTCAACCAGTGACAGCTGCTGGTTGTGTGTCTGGTTGGTGTTTAAACACCGTTAGCCACTGTATCCGTTTCCTACTGCTGCTGTAGCAAATTACCAGACGTTTAGTGGCTTAAAAGCAACACGCATTTATTATCTTATAGTCTCAGAGGTCAGAAGTCCAAAATGAGTTGCACTGGGCCAAAATCAAGGTGTGGGCAGGATGGCGCCCCTGCTAGCGGCCCTAGGGGAATAGCATTTCCTGGCCCTTTCCAGCTTCCAGAGGCCACTGCATTCATTGGCTTGTGGCCCCATCCTCCACTTTCAGAGCCAGCGAGGCATCATTCTGACCTCTGCTTCCGTTATCACATCTCCTTCTCTGACTCTTCTGCCTCTCTCTTTCCTCTTTTAAGGACACCTGTGATTCCACTGAGCCCACCCAGATCATCCAGGATCACTCTCCGTCTTTCAAGATCCTTAACTTATCACATCTGCGCATTACCTTTGGCACGTGAGGTAACGTATTCACAGATTCTGGGGATTAGGATGGGGACATCTGGGGTGTCATTATTCAGCCTCCCTGAGCCGTACATGAGCTCAAAGTCAAGGAGGAGGGGGTCAGAGTACAAGGCATCTCATGCCAGGTTCAGGCTGGCCACTGAGGCATGTTGGAACGCTTGATGGAACAGGCTTTACTTAGTACGACGATCTCTAGGTCCATCCATGTTGTCACGTTGTCATCAGCATGTCCCCAGTGAGGCATAGATTCCAGGCCAATCTGACACCTGCAAGGCCTTGGTGTCCCAAGCCTCCACTGTGGCTATAGGAGCATCAGGACCGCCCAAGGCTGGTGGAGCCCTTTGGAGCCTGTTCCAGTTTTTATCCCATGTCATAAGGCAGGCCGAGACCACCTTCCCCGGGGGCCCGGGATGGAACCCGCCACGCCCTCTCTGGACTGCATCAGGTCGAGCCACCACACCCACAGGGAGCCCTGGGGAAGACGACTTGCAGAAATCCATGGCAACCCAGACTCACGCTGGGGGCTGCAGAGCTCCAAAATGGCGATTGGCCAGGGGGCTGAGTGCTCTCAGCATCGCAGGGAGGGGGCCCCCCAGCACCTGGCCTTCGGCCTCCTACCCCTGGGAGGCATTCCCTGGCACGCGGTGGTTTAGTCCTTGCTTGAATCCTCCTCTAGGATGAGGCATTCTCTCCTCTCTGAGATGTGTGATGAGAAACAGGCCTCCCTGGCCGCAGCTTCCATCAGCCGGCAAGGGGCCCCTGAAATCACTCAGATGCAATCAGCTCCCTGTGTCTTCACGTGAAAGGCCTCTGGCTGCTCCAAGCCAGTTTCTGTGCCTGTCCCCACCCCTCCCCACCCCGCCAAATACACACACATTTTCTGAGCTAAAGCACTGGGGCAAACAGGGAGAGGGCCCATCCACAGAAGGCCTGCAGGGCCCCGGGCAGGCAGGAGGATGGGCAGCTCTGGGGGCCTCTGCAGCCGTACCTTGCAGGCAGATCACAGGCGCCGCCCTAACTGGCATCCAGCGGAATGACGCGCTTCTTTCTCCTGCTTCCTGTCTCCCCCGAATCCCCTCCCTTTCCAGATGGGCATCGATGATTGGAATCCACCAATTGCAGGGAACTGACACTGAAACAAGAAGAAACTGCTAACCTAGCTCATCTTCTCCAACACTTTGAGACAAGAGAGGTATCAGTCCCCACAACGTGGCTTGAGATGCCTTAGGGGGAGGGCAAGCAGAGTCGCCAATGCTTTCCTATTCCTGCCAGGCTGGTGGGCCCGAGGGGTGCCGTCTGGTCTCTGCCTGCTGGGTACAATCTGCCTGATTTGCCCCAAACCTGATGTTAGCTGGGACCTTTGCCTGTGGCACTCCCAGCCCTAACTTCACCAAGGTTCTGCTTTGCCCAAGCGTGCCCCAGAGCCCTGGATGGTCTTTGAAACAAGCACATGGTCTGGGAGAACTAACTCCCATCATCTTCATGGATATGATTACCAGGAAGCAGGGGGGTGTCAAATAGAGCAACTTGACCCTGGAACGAGTCCCATAGGCTTGGGTTGCTCACCCCAGGTCTGCCTGCAGAGAGCTCCAGGTAGAGGCCACTGCTTGACTCGTCAGGGAAGCGTAAGGGGCTGGTACGGTGATGCCTTCCTGTTTCTGTTGGGGAAGGAGCCCTCAGGTGGGGCTGTCAGTCTCTGGAGAGAGTCAGAAAGATGTGTGTTGACCTGACCTGACTCTCTCAGCCTCAGTAGGCACGTTTGTAATATAAAAGTCGAGGGGATGATTAGGTTTGATGGTTTCCAAACTTTTGATGGTCTATGATTAGAGCCACGTTTCCAAAGGGCATGTCCTCATCTGGGAGTATCTTTTCTTTTAAATTGAAGTATAGTAGATTTACAAAGTTGTGCTAATTTCTGCTATACAGCAAAGTGATTCAGTTAGACATATATACATTCTTTTTTTATATGCTTTTCCATTGTGGTTTATCACAGGATATTGAATAGAGTTCCCTGTGCTCTACAGTAGGGCCTTGTTGTTTATCCATTCTATATATGATAGTTTGCATCTGCTAATCCCAAACTCCCGATCCGTCCCTCCCCCACCCCCCTCCCCCTTGGCAACCACAAATCTGTTCTCTATGTCTATGAGTCTCTCTGTTGCATGGATAAGTTCATTTATGTCATATTTTAGACTCCACATATAAGTGATGTCATATGGTATTTGTCTTTCTCTGTCTGACTTACTTCACTCAGTATGATAATCTCTAGGTCCATCCATGTTGCTGCAAGAGGCATCATTTGGTTCTTTTTCATGGCTGAGTAGTATTCCATTGTGTATATGTACCACATCTTCTTTATCCATTCGTCTGTTGATGGACACTTAGGTTGCTTCCATGTCTTGGCTATTGTGAACAGTGCTGCTGTGAACATTGGGGTGCGTGTATCTTTTCGAATTATGCTTTTCTCTGGATATACGCCCAGGAGTGGTATTGCTGGCTCATATGGCAACTCTAGTTTTAGTTTTTTAGCTTTTGGGGTTTTTTATAAATTTATTTATTTATTTTTGGCTGCGTCGGGTCTTCGCTGGGGCCGCGCTGGCCTCTCACCGTGGTGGCCTCTCCTGTTGCGGAGCACGGGCTCCAGGCGCATGGGCCCCAGCAGTTGTGACACGCGGGCCCAGCACTGCAGCTCACAGGCTCCAGAGCGCAGGCTCAGCAGCCGCAGCGCACGGGCCCAGTTGCTCCGCGGCATGTGGGATCCTCCCAGACCAGGGCTCGAACCCGTGTCCCCCGCACTGGCAGGCGGATTCTCAACCACCGCGCCACCAGGGAAGCCCCTATTTTTAGCTTTTTTAAGGAACCTCCATACTGTTCTCCATAGTGGCTGCATCAATTTACATTCCCACCAACAGTGTAGGAAGGTTGTACCGCGAGTATCTTTTGACTGGTCAGGTGAGTAGCATCCCAGCTGCCAGGCCCGGGGCCCCAAGGCCCAGGCCTAGAAGTCATGGCTGGCAAAGGAGCCAGGCCTCCTGTCCCCTGCTCCACTCCCTCCCTTGCGTTCTCTTTTCACGACTGTGCAGCTAACGCTATATTAGAATGAGTTCCTCAATTTAGAAGGAGAGTGAGAGCTGCGCATCCAAATGCCTGAGCAGTCTATTTTTATGGCAGCAAAGATTTCTGGGGAAGAGTCACAGGGGAGCTCTGTGGGCCAAAGGAGGAACGGGCGGGTGGTTGGAAAGATGCAGCATTCTGTGCAGGATTAGGTATTCAGCTTAGGAGCGCGCGTGCGCGCGCGTGCGTGTGTGTGTGTGTGCGCGCGCGCGCGTGTCCCCATCCCCAGCCAGGGCGCAGGACGGCCTCACCCGTAGGGGACAGAGGCTCAAGCTGTATGGCGTGTGTGGAGTTATGTCGAGATTGGGTTTTCCTGTGGGAATTAGATACTGGCTTGGAGGACAGCCCTCTTTGGCCGTTGAGGAAGGGACCCCCGTTCAGGGTGGTAAATGCGGCACGTGCTGTGGGGTGCAGACCCTCGGCAAGTCGCCTCTGTCCTCAAAGCTTCAGTTTCTCCAGCCATAAAATAAGGGAGGCAAAGTAACGCCTAAGGTCCCACAGCCAGGCCAAGCTGGGAGCCCATCTTTAGGGCTTGTTCATCAGCTATCTGTACCCTGCCCACTGGCTGCACACTGCCCAGGGAAGTGACCGAGTGAGGCCACACACAACTCCATTTCCAGAAGTACCTGGCCCGGCCCCAGGCCTTCTCTAGGTGAGAGTCCTAGACTGTGGCCTCAGGGGCTAAGAGCAAAACAGGAGCCTGGGCCAAAGGCGTGGCTTCTAAGCCCTGCAGCCCAGGAAGGTCTTTGAAACAGAGGTCCTTGTAGCCTGGCTACAGTGAAGAGGGCCTGTTACCACGCTCAGGGGGCCTCTTGTGTATGGTGTCCAGAGATCACCGAAGGGGAGGGGGCGCCAGGCTTGGTCTCGGGAGTAGCTGCATTCTCACTGAGGAGCAGGGGTGATGCTCTTGGCGCTGCCTTCTGCAGAATGAAGCTACAGGAAAAAGAAAAACCAAAAAAGCCTGTCTTTGCTGCCAGAAGGTTAAGTGAGACATTTGGTGCTGATCACTCACTTTCTCAAATTCTTTATTTCTTTGCAGGTAGAAGCTTCCCTCCTTTTTAATGACGTCATGACCTCTAGGCTCTGGGAGAAGGAAGCGGCCCTCAGGCCCCAGTGTGTGGGGCTCACCCAGGGACGAGCGGGCAGCGCAGTCAGGAGGCACACTTCTCCCCCGTTAAACTCGCCAGGATTAAGACTGACAAAGGCCCAGAGACAGAAACCTTCCTGCTGGGAGGGCTTGCCCATTAACCAAGCTGACACCCCCTGGACACCCCCAGGGACTTGGTGAGGCATTTCTGGAAATGGAGTTGTTTGTGACCTCATTTGGCCACTTTTTCTGGAGGGCATTTACCCCTCTCTGAACTCCAGTTGACAAGTCTGTCACCTCTTGGAATAATCTCCAAGGTGCTGCCACGGCACTCCCCAGCCCTGTGAGCTGGGACCAGTAACCTCCGCCCCCTAGGGAGGCTGACCTGTCCCCTAGGATGTGGCAGACCCCTTCCCCAGCGTTGCTTTTGGCCAGCCTCACAGCACAGTGAGGATGGATGAAAATCGTCCTCGTCCTACAGGTGAGAAACGGAGGCAGATGTTCAGAGGCAGAGCCAGGGTTCAGGTTCCAATCTGCGGGGTCCCACATAGGAAGTCTGCTCCCACACTTCTTGGCTAGCCTGGGGGGCTGTCCCAGAAGCCTGGCTAGCCTCCTCCTAGCCCTTGTTCTGATTTTCCCAAGCTTGCCGAGGTCTTGGTCTTCACAGAGAGCATCCCTCTGGTCTCCCCACACTTGGGAAGTGCTGAGGGGCAGGGGCTGGGAGCTCGGCCAGCCTCCGGCATCAGGGGCTCAGGGAAGGGGGCGGCCGGGGGTATGGTGGTGAAGGGATGGGACGGGGAGCCAGCCCTGAAGAGTGGCGATAGGGAAGGAGGAGATGGGGCTCAGATGAGACACTTTAAGGAAGCAGAATCTGTGGAGCTTGGAAATAATTGGCCGTGGAAGCGAAGTAAATGGGAGATACGGGATGACCCTGAGGTGACTCGTGGGTTTCTGACGCAGGCCTTGGGGTGGCTGGTGGTGCGATTTCGTAGAACAGGGAACCCAGAAGGAGCAGTATTGGCAGGTGAGGGTGGAGGTGATGAATTCAATTTTGGAAAGTTTGCTGAGTTGGAGGTGCCCATTACGCAGTTGGGTATCCAGGACTGGGGCTCCGGACAGAGGGGACGTCTAGGCAGGAGATGTCGATTTGGAGCTCGTTGGCTTCTAGATTTGTCCTGTCCAATATGGTGGCTACTAGCCACATGGGACTATTTAAATTGAAACTAATTTTAATTGTAAAAAACTGAAAACAGAGTTTCTTTGTGGGATGATGAGAAAGCTTTGGGAATAGGAAGTGCTGACGGTTGCACAACGCTGTGAATGTAATTAATATCATTGAAATGTACACAAACAGCGGCTAAATTGGCAAATTATATATATATATTTACCACAACTTTAAAATAGAAAAGAAGAAGGATTCATTATGATTTAAAACCCAGGTCCTCGCTCACATGCGCCACAGATCCAGTGGCCCAACAGCCACGTGTGACTCGGGGCTCGTGTGTTGGACAGAAAGCTCTGTTGGGCAGCACTACTGCGGCGAGCGACCAGAAGCCTGGGGCTTCCTGGGATCGCTGGGGAGCGTGGGGGGAGAGGAAGAGGGAAGAGGGTGGGGCAGCCCTGTGAGGGGCTCGGCCTCTGAGGGCGGGGCAGCAGAGGAGGAGATTTCGATGGGGTCCCGGGCGACAAGTGCTGATGGAGAGCTCTACGGAGGGCTGAGGGAGCCCGAGAGAGAGCAGCCAACCACATTCCAGGAAATATGCCTGACTTGCTGTTTCCTCAAATAGTCCATGCTTTCCTACCCCCGGGCCTTTCTTCATGAAATCTCTTCTGCTGGGAACGCTCATTGCCAACCCCGCCAAGCCCTGTCCAAACGCTGCCCGGGGTGTATGAATCCCGGATCTCCCAACCAGAAACAGAATCAGGCTCTGGTGGTTTTTCATTTATTAGGAGCCTTTTTACAGATTAAGACCTGCGGAAGGATTTGCATGAGGGAATCAGTCTGTACCTTGGTACGTGGTATGGGAGTCTGTCCAAATCCGGGGACACCAGGCTTCTGGAACCCAGGAGAGAGGACCTGCACAGTGGCCTCAGGGACGCTCAGAGAGAGTAGGGGATGCGATGAAATGGTGCGGGGGGGAGAATCCTGCAGGCAGTGGTAGAGAAGCAAACGCTGACTGGGAGGGCTAGATCCAGCCCTGGGAAGGCTTCTTCTAGCTGCCTGTTGCTGGGGGTGGGAGGGACCAGGATGGAGGACGCCGGTTGCGCTGTGTGTCGGTGAATCCCGGCCTGGGCTTGGAGCTCAGCTCTGGTGAGGCTCTGCCAGTGGCCCCACACAGAGGCTCGTTCAGCAGCCCTGATCCAGGTAATGTTTCTTAGCAGCACTGTGCTGGGCACGGAGGCGGGCTGGTCCTGCACGTGGCCCTCTGCTCCATTAAGAGGCAACCTGCACTCCGTGGGAGAGGCCACCCTGAGCTGACATTCAGCTCCTTGCCGAGCCAGGCTCAGTGTAGACCTGGGCTGAGCCTCCAGCTGGTGCCCTGGTTCAGTGAGAATTAGCCAGAGCCCCCTGGCAGCACCCCCTCTGCTCTGCCAACCCAGGCTGCACCTCCGGGAGAACAGCACCCTTGGGTCAGGTGGACGCAGCCGGCGGCCCTCTGCAGCAGTTGTCTCTGCTTCTCTCCCTTGAGCTGCAGTTCCTCGAGGAGCTGCACGTGGTGTGGACGCAGGACAAGTGTCCACAGAGATCCACAGTTGAGTTCAGCACAACCGATTTTCCCTTGCACTGGCTAGTTCTGCGTTCGTCCATGTGCTGGCTGTAGAGACAGCTCACACTGGCACATAGAGCCCGGGTTCATCAATGACAAGTTGCAGAGCCTTGCTCCCTGCTGATCCAGCTTGGAGCCACACACACTCCATGTAGACACAGGCTGCAGATCCCCCAGCAGCCCTGGATCAGCCACGTACTGGCTGTAATTGGGTGCAGATCCAGGTGGCAGTGCTCAGCAGGGCCGTGCACCCTCTCAACGTGGGCCACGTCTCCACGAGACAGCCCGGTGCGTTTATGCAGGCAGGGGCTTGGCTGTGCCAGTGCAGGTTGCAGTTCCTTGAGAAGCCTTGCTTTCTGTGGAATCTGCACGGTTCTGCGTAGACACCGGCTGGTGTGCCGTTGCAACCTCATTGTGAGTAGACAGAGCCTCGTTCTCTGCAGACATAACGGTATTCAGGACGGATGCAACTTCATCCGGGACAGAGAGTCTCGTCTTGGGCAGATGCAGCCTCCTCTGGGGCTGCCCCACCTTGTCCTGGGCAGCCGAGGTCGGGCTGTGCGCAGACCCAGCCTGTGTCTCCACCCGGAGCTCTGGGCTCATATAGACGTAGCTTCTGGCCGCACAGCCCACATCTTCTTGTGGAGTCTTGTCCTGTACAGATGTAGCTTGGGCTGGAGACACGGTTTGTGCCCGAGGACAGAGCCACCGCCTTCGTGGCTGTGCTGCCCCAGCCGCCGAGGCTCACCTTGCACACACGTCTCTCCACTGAGGCTTCGCACAGCGCTGCCCCAGCCGCCGGCACCAGCAGGCAGAGCCGTGCGCCCAGGGCAGCCCCATGCACAGGTGACACGACCTCTGACGCCGTGCGCTGCCTTGTCCGCAGATGGACCAGCCGTCAGTTCTCCGCAGTACTGTGGTCCATGCGGTGGCGGTCTGCATCGCCCGGGAGAGCCGCAGTCCCTGGTGTTGGCTCCGCCTGTGTCTCCAGGGTGAGCGCCGTTCGTCCTCCATTGGTTCCATCTGTGTACTCTGGCCAATCTGGGCCCTGTGCAGATCCAGACCGCATCTTATAGAGTCTTGTGCTCTGGGGATACAGCCCTCCTTTTCTCGGGGAGTCTCCTCCTGCGTGGACACCATCTGCACCTCCTTAGAGGGCCCAGCTCCATGCAGACGCAGGCTGTGTCCCCTGGCAGAACCTCGTATCAGGTAGACACAACCCTCATGGCCACACGGAGGTTTGGTTGACATAGACGCGGTCTTGTGGAGTGCGGCTCCCTGCGGACCCAGGCTGCTTCCGGCCGACTGCCCTGCCTGCGGTCCCGGCTCGCTCAGGAGGCCCGGTCCCGACAGCTCGGGCTCCACCCGGCCAGGCCGCCGTCTGCGGCAACATCTGCTCAGGCAGCTGTGGGCTCAGCTCAGCACCGGGACCCAAGGCCCTGCTCAGGGCCTCTGCCCCCTGGGATGTGCAGAGCCTCGAAGGTTTGCCAAGCGTGCCGGGGGGAGTGGGCAGCTGAGTGAGGCAGGGGGGTGGGCGAGGAGGAGAAGACAGAGGGTCGGGGGAGGGCTGGGAGTAGCACGAGCCGCTGAGAGGAGGACCATGGCAGCCAGTCTGAAGAGAGTGTGAGTCTCCAGGGAGAAAGGAGGGGGCATCCTCTGCAACGCCCTGATCAGCTCCAACCCCAGTCAGAATGAAGCCTGGAGAGTTCCGTGTAAGCCACCCCGATTCCCCAGACTGCCTACTTCCAGGGCAGCTTTAAGTTGTGTCTGAGGAATAGACCCCATCTAAGCAGCGGCCCTGTCCGGGGCAGCTGGAGGCAGGACCCCGCAGACAGCAAGCAGGCAGTAACTGCCCAGGGGAGTCTTCAGGGTTTCCAGCTGGAAGAGTCCCTAGAGGAAGTGGAGCCTGGCACGGCCAGGCGGGGAGTCAAGACACACCCAGAGCCCAGGTCTCATGCAACCACCTGTGCCTGTCAATGACAGGTTCCATGACTGCCATCACCTTCTAGGATTGGTGAGGCTCTTTCCTTCTCCCTCTTGCTCTGCAGATGGGCAGCTGAGCCCCGGGGAGGGGCAGGCTCAGACTCACCCAGGGTCCACATGAGTTGGTGGTACCAGGGCAGGAACCCAATGCCCTGATTCTAAGACTGGGCCCTTTTCTTCTCCTGGTCCTTTCCTAGAGCAGGCAGGGGCGCCGTGCTAGAAGATGGAGCCCAGTCTCTAGGAAAGAGGCCTAGGAAGTGCTAACCTCCGTGGACTTAGAATCCTTTTACTGCTGAATATGCTCCCCCATCACACCAAGAAGACGCTGGCCTTCTGGCAGATTGAGTGGGAGGTGAGCTCAGAGCAGCCTTAGCGCAGGGACCATCCCCATCCCATGCTGAGGATCCAGGAACATCGCCCGCTGACTACCTGGTACCCAGCCAGCCAACCTGAGGAGGAGACAGGGCCCCGGAAATTGGGCCCAGGTCAAAGCTGAGGAGCTGAAGACAGGAAAGGAAGAGGACTGACGGAGTTGTGTGTTGACGGAGAATTCCTGGGTGAGGGAAGGCAGCAGCAGCTTCTCATCTCCTTGGCCCAGACCACTTGATGGGCAGTGGCCACACCAGAGGGGGGATGCCACCCCCATACCCCTCAGCCCCTTTGGAAAGTGGGTCCTAGGACAGAGCCCTCCCATTCTATTCACACTACCCAGACCCCAGCAGGCCATGGGGCATCTGTACCTTTACAGTATTGATAAACCACCTATCCCTTCCATGAACATGTGCCATGAGGGATTTGCTGCCCCCTCTTTCTCTGACAGCTAGGTATTTAGTATCTGTCTTTATCTGAAAACATTGTCAGAAGTACCACGTAGAGGTTTTCCTGTCAGCAGGTCACCAAAGAACCAAGGCAAACATCATGTACCTTTCTTGGGAAAATGTCTTGACAGTTTTCACCAATTCCTAGAAGCTGCTCACTGTAGAGTCCCACAGTCTTCAAGTCCTTCTGAATCCTAGACCTGGCTTTCAAATGGGCTTGAATCAATGAATATCCGGTTTCCAGCCTGAGTTTTTCATGCATTTGGTATGTTACATTATACAGGCCCTTCTCACTCTCTGGGCTCCAGGTTCCACAGAGGTGGCATTCTCCCCTAGATGGGGATGACTAACCTGTGCTCTGAGGATGAAGCCATTTTTGGTGGCCTGGGAAGTTGTCATAAAACGTATCAACAGCCAAAAGAACTCCCAATATTAAGCAACTGCTAATATTGTGAACAAACACAGAAGTCCCATGAGGGAGATTACATTCATTATCAGCATCCTAACGTTTTTAGACTGATGTTTCATTAATGATGAAAATCTTTTATCATGGATTATTGATCATAGCTAACTCTCTGTGCCAGATACTATTCTCTGTATCATAAGTATATTAACCCATTTCATCCTTATAACACCCACTGAGGTTAATGAGGTGGATACTATTGTTATCCCCTTTTACAAATGACAGGTGTGCTCAGGGTCACACAGCTAGTGAGTGGGGGGGCTAGTTTCAGACAGGCCACACATTTAACCACTGTTCTCTTCTACCTCCTATTCAAATACAGTTGACCCTTGAACAACGTGGGGGTTAGGGGGGCCCTCCCTGCAGTTGCAAATTTGCATATAACTTATAGTCAGCCCTCCATATCCATGGTTCCTCTGTATCTGTGGTTGCACATCTGCTGATTCAACCAACCACAGATCGTATGTACTGTCGTATTTACTATTGAAACATGTCTGCAAATCAGTGGACCTGCGCAGTTCAAACCTATGTTGTTCAAAGGTCAAGAGTACTTGGCAATTTCTATTCTCCCCATTCCTTTGTAGCTTGACAAGTTACATTGTCTAACCTCTGAATCTCAATTTATTTATCTACATGAGGGGAAACCAACAGGACCTACCTCCTAGTTGTTGCAGGGATTAAATTTGTGAGAAGAGCCCGTTAGAGAAGAGCCCGTTACACTGTGCATGCCCCATACATTCTTACTGTTGTAAATAGTGTACATGACAGTATTTACATCCTATTCTTGCATGTGTGGTATGTGGAGGAATATGGATGGTTTATACACATTTAAACTGGCTATTTTGGGACATTACAGTAATGACTCTACCAGGAGTTTCAGATGCAAATGCAATCAACAAGCATTGTCAAGCACTTTCACATACATCTTCTGGGGCAATATACAGACAACCTTGCAAACGTTATTATTCCTATTTTGCAGATGAGAAAAATGAGGTTGGAGAGGCTGTGTGAATTTCCCAAGGTCACCCATCTGGGAAGTGGTGGAGCTGGAACTCCAACCAAAGTCCAGTACTCACTCTCCTCTCTGCAGGTTGGCCACCACCACCTGTCCTGAACAACCTCTCAGGCTTTCTGATAGACTTGGATGTTTTCATTGGATGATGGACAAGCTGAGCAAAAGCAGGGGAAATATGGCTCCAAACCCCATCCTGTTCCCCTTGTTCCTTCCCCAGCCAAGGGCCAAAGCTGCTTTCACCTGAGCACACAGTTCACACTATCCAACCAGTGTGAGTGTAGTGGGAGCTGAACCCATGTATCGCCAATGCATTTGCACCTTCCAGACATATTACTATGACTTTTCTGAACCCATTCCAATAAGGCCTGCCTCAGCTTCCTTGTTTTAATAAAAGGTCTCTTTTAGAGATTAAAAACAAATAAGTGAAACAGTACATCTTAACTCCATAATGTCACTCCGCACAGTAAGTGTGGGTTTGTACTGTCCTTCTTCCCTCCCACTTCCCATTGTCCAGAGATTCTATGTAATAAAAATTAAATGATACAAAGGGCTAAACAAAAATGGAAATAACTCAGAATCTTTTTTTCTTTTTTTAAATAATGGCTTTAATGAGACATAATTCACATACCATAAAACTCACCCTTTAAAAGTATACGGTTCAGTGACTTTAGTATATTCACGAAGTGGTGCAACCATCACCACTATCTAATTCCACATATTTTCATCACTCCAAAAAGAAACTCCATACCAATTAAGCAGTCGCTCCCTATTTCTATTTCCACTACCACCCTGTCCCTGGTAACCACTAATCCACTTACCGTCTCTATGGATATGCGTTATTCTGGACATTTAATGTAAGTGGAATCATACAATGTGTGGGCTTTTTTAAATTATTATTTATTTTTGGCTGCGTTGGGTCTTCATTGCTGCGTGGGGGTTTTATCTAATTGCGGTGAGCCGGGGCTACTCTTCGTTGCGGTGCGCGGGCTTCTCATTGCGGTGGCTTCTCTTGTTGCGGAGCACGGGCTCTAGGCGCGTGGGGTTCAGTAGTTGTGGCTCGAGGGCTCTAGAGCTCAGGCTCAGTAGTTGTGATGCTCGGGCTTAGTTGCTCCGCGGCATGTGGGATCTTCCCGGACCAGGGCTCGAACCTGTGTCCCTGGCATTGGCAGGCGGACTCCTAACCACCGCGCCACCAGGGAAGTCCCGATGTGTGGGCTTTTGTGACTGGCTTCTTTCACTGAGCTTGATGTTTTCAGGGTTCATCTATGTTGTAGTATGTACTAGTACTTCATTCCTTTTTATGGCTGGATAATATTGCAGTGTATGGCTATACCACATTTTGTTTATCCATATATCAGTTGATGAACATCTGGGTTGTTTCCGTCTTTTGGTTATTATGAATAATGCTGCTGTGGACATTCACGTACAAGTTTTTGTGTGAACATATGTTTTCATTTCTCTTGGGCATATGCCTAGGAGTGGAATTGTTAGGTCATATGGTGACATTTAACCTTTCGAGGAACTGTCAGACTGATTTCCAAAGTGGCTGCACCACTTTACATTCCCACCAGTAATGTACGAGGGTTCCAATTTCTCCACATTCTTGCCAATGCTTGTTGTTGTCCATCATTTTGATTGTAAGCATTGTAGTGGCTATAAAGTGGTATCTCATTGTGGTTTTGATTTGCATTTCCCTGATGGCTAATGATGTTGAGCATCTTTCCTGTGCTTATTGGTCATTTGCATGTCCTCTTTGGGGAAAGGACTATTCAAATCTTTCATCCTTTTAAAAATTGTGTTGTCTTTTTATTGGTGAGTTGTAAGAGTTCTTTACATACACTAGTTATAAGTCTCTTACAGGATGTATGATTTACAAATTTCTTCTCATGGTCTTCTGTCTTCATTCTCTTAACACTAGCTTTTGAAGAGTAGATATTTAAAATTTTGGATGAAGTCCAATTTATCAACTTTTTTCCTTTATAGATTGTGCTTTTGGTGGCTAAGAAATCTTTACCTAACCAAGGTTGCAAAGGTTTTCTCCAATGTTTCCTTCTAGAAGTTTTACAATTTTAGGTTTTATATTTAGGTTTATGACACATTTTGAGTTGATTTTTTATATGTCATGTAGTATGGATCAAAATTCATTTTTTGCACATGTATATCTAATCATTCCAGCATAATTTATTGAAAATATCATTTCTCCACTGAATTGCTTTTACTCCTTTGTCAAAAATCAGTTTTCCACATAGGTGTGAGTCTTTCTAAACTCTATTCTGTTCCATCGATCTATTTGTCTTTCTTGACCCAACACTACTCTGTCTTGATTATTATAGCTTTATAATAAGTGTTTATAATCAAGTAGTGTAAGTTTTCCAACTCTGCCTTTCTTTTTTCAGAGTTGACTTAGCTATGCTACGTCCTTTGCATTTCCATATGAATTTTAGAATCAGTTTGTTAATTCTATGCAAACACCTCCTAGAATTTTGATTGGTATTGAATTAAATCTATAAATCAATTTGGGGGGAATTGACATTTTAACATAGTAAACCTTCTGCCCCATAAACACGGTATATGTCTCTGTTTATTTGGTCTTTTTATTTTCTCTTAGTAGTATTTCTTAGTTTTTACTGTGGAGGTCTCTCACATGTTTTCACAGGTTTATCCCCAAGTATTTCATATCTCTTATGCTATTTTTTAGAGTAATTTTTAATTTCAATTTCTGATTGTTCATTGGTAATAAATAGGAATAAAACTGAATTTTGTATATTGATCTTGTATCCTATAACCTTGCTAAACTCACTTATTAGTTTTACTAGCTTTTTTGTAGATTCCATCAGATTTTCTACATAGACAATTCATTGGTTGTGAATAGACAGTCATATTGGTTGTGAATGTAGCCAGTTTTAATTCTTCCTGTCCAATCTCTATTGCCCTCCCCCCCACTTCCTGTCTTGCTTTCTTTTTTTTCTTTCATTTTTGATTGCCCTAGCTAGAACCTTCAGTACAATATTGGGTGGAAGTGGTAAGAGTGGACATTCTTGCAAAGTTCCCAATTTTAGGGAGAAAGCTTTCATTTTTTTTGTTTCTGTTTTTGTTTCTTTACCATTAAGTTTTAAGTTAGCTGTAGGCTTTTTGTAGCTGCCCATCATCAGGTTGAAGTTCCATTCTATTCAAAGTTTGTTGAGAATTTTTATCAATACGTGTTAGATTTTGTCAAACGCTTTTTTGACATCCATTGCAATGATAATGCAATTTTCCTTTTTTAAAATTTGTTAATATGGTAAAATAAATTGATTGATTTTAAAACTTTAGACCAACCTTGAATTCTTGAGATAAATCCTGCTTGGTCATGATGTATTATCCATTTTATGTATTGTTGGATTTGATTTGGTAAACTTTTGTTCAGAATTTTTGCATTTACGTTTATGAGGCATATTGGTCTGTAATTTTCTTTTCTTATAGAATGTTATATTCTGGCTTTGGTATCAGGATAATGTTGGCCTCAGAGAATGCCTTGGAAAGCATTCCTTCTGCTTTCATTTTCTAGGAGTGTTTTTTTGTAGGGTTACTTTTATTCAATCCTTAAATATTTGATGGAATTCACCAGTGAGGCCATCTGGTCCTGGAGTTTTCTGTGTGGGAAAGTTTTTAACTAAAAATTCAGTTTCTTTAATAGATATAGAGCTATTCAGTTTATCTATTTCTCCAGGAGTCAGCTTTAGTAGTTTATGTCTTTTAATAAATGGGTCCATTTCATCTAAGTCACCAAATGTATTGTCATAAAGTTGTTTATGATATTATCGTATCCTTTTAATATCTGTAGAATCTGTAGTGATGTCACCTCTCAATTTCTGATATTAGTAATTTGTGTCTTATCTGGTTTTCCCCTGATCAGTGTGGCTAAATGTTTATCAATCTTATTTATAATATTGGTTGCAATGACTCTTTATTGTTTTAATTTTCTATTCTATTGATTTCTGCTCTGGTCTTTATTATTTCCTTTATTCCACTTACTTTGAGTTTAACCTGCTTCCTTTTTCTCATTCCTTAAGATAGAAGCTGAGGTCATTGATTTGAGATGTTTCTTCTTTTCTAGTATAGGCATTTAGTCCTATAAAATTTCCCCTAAGTACTACTTTAGCAGCATATCCACCAAATTTTTATACATTGTCTTTTCATTTTTATTCAATTCAAAATACTTTCTAATTTCCTTTATTTCCTGTTTCATGTGTGGATTATTTAGAACTATATTATTTAATTTCCAAATAATTGGGAATTTTCCAGAGATCTTTCTGCTATGGATTTTTAATTTAACTCCATTGTGGTCAGAGAACATACTTGATATGGCTTGAATCCTTTTAATTCTATTGGAACTTGTTTTATAGCCCCAAATGTTGTCTATCTTGGTAAATGTTCTATGTAGATTTAAAAAGAATGTGTATTCTTCTCTGATTGGGTGAGATACTCTATAAATGTCAAATAGATCAATTTTGTTTATAGTGTTTTTCAGATCTTCTATATCTTTAATGATTTTTTTGTATACTTGTTCTATCAATTATTGAGAGAAGGGCATTGAAATCTCCAATTTTAATTATGTATCTGTCTATTAATCCTTATGTTGTGTCAGTCTTTGCCTCGTGTAATGTGAAGCTCTCTCATTACGTTTATAAACTCATATTCTTGGTGAATCGACCCCTTTATCATTATGGAGTGACCTTCTTTATTCCTGATAACATTCTTTATTCTGAAATCTACTTTGATATTAATATTCCTGCTCCAGATTTCTTTTGATTAGTGTTGGCATCATGTTTTTCATCCTTGTATTTTTGATCTACTTGTGTCATTATATTTGAAATGCATTTCTTGCAGGGAGTATACAGTCAGGTTTTGTTTTTTAATCCTATCTCATGATCTCTGTCTTTTTAATTTAATATGGTGTTTAGACCATAAATCATATAATATGATTATTGGTATTATTAGATTTAAGCCTACTATCATGCTATTTGCCTCTTATTTGTCCCATATATTATGTGTATACCCTTTCCTCTATTTTTAAATCTTCTTTGGGATTAATTGAATATTTCCTAGATTCCGTGTTACCTCCTTTGTTGACTTTTTAGCTATTACTCTTTGTTTTGTTATTTTAGTGGTCGATTTAGGATTTACAGTATACATCATTAACTTATCACAATCTGCCTTTAAGTAATATTAGGTAATAGTATACCATTTCATGTATAATATAAAAATGTCTTTACAGTATACTTCCATTTATCCCCTCCTGTCTTTTGTAATATTATATAATTTACTTATGTTGTAAACCCTACACTCAGTTGTTATTATTTTTGTTTAAATAGGCAATTATCTTTTTTTTTTTTTTCTGTACGCAGGCCTCTCACTGTTGTGGCCTCTCTCGTTGCGGAGCACAGGCTTCGGATGCACAGGCTCAGCGGCCATGGCTCACGGGCCCAGCCACTCCGCGGCATGTGGGATCTTCCCAGACCGGGGCATGAACCTGCGTCCCCTGCATTGGCAGGCGGACTCTCAACCACTGCGCCACCAGGGAAGCCCGCAATTATCTTTTAAAAAATATAAATAATAAGAAAAATCTTATATATATCCAACTAGTTACCATTTCCAGTGCTCTCCTTTCCTTTGTATAAATCCATATTTCCATCTGGTGTACTTTTCTTCTGTCTGAATGACTTCCATTAAAATTTCTGCTGATGAATTCTTTCAGCTTCAGTTTGCCTGAAAAAGTCTTTATTTCACCTTCATTTTTGAAAGATATTTTCACTGAGTATAAACTGTGAGATCAACGAGGTTTTTTGTTTGTTTTTTGATCCAGTACTTTGAAGATGTTGATCCACCATCTTCTTATCTGTATTGTTTCTGACAAGAAATCTGCTTTGATCTGTATCTTTGTTTCTCTGTACATAATATATCTTTTTCCTCTGGTTGCTTTTAAGCTTTTTATAATTACCACTACTTTTGAGCAATTTGATTTTAACATGCCTTGGTATAGTTCCTTCATGTTTCTTGTGCTTGGGGTTCATTGAAATTCTTGAATCTATGTGTTTATAATATTCATCAAATATGGGAAAATTTTATCCATTATGTCTTCAAATGTATTTTCTGCCCCTTACTGTTCTTCAGGGACTCCAATTACACATATATTAAGCCTTCCAAATTGTCCCACAGCTCAGTAATGCTTTGTTCTTTTTTATGTACTCTTTTCTTTGTTTCATTTGGATGGTTTCTATTACTGTGTCTTCAAATTCACTAATCTCTTATCCTACAATGTTCAATCTTCCATTATTCCCATCTAGTGTTTTTTTCATCTCAGATATTATTGTTTTCATCTCTAGAAGCAATTAATTTGGGTCTTTGTATACCACACATGTTTCTACTTAACTTTTGAACATAATGGAATACTGTTATAATGACTGCTTTAGTGTTCTACTAATTCTAACACCTGTTTCAATTCTGGATTGGTTCCAATTGATTTATTTCCTCATTATGGGTCATACTTTCCTGCTTTTTTGTGTGCTTGGTAATTTTCTATTGGATGCCAAACACTGTGCATTTTACCTTATTAGGTGCCAGATATTTTTGTATTCCTATAAATATTCTTGAACTTTCTTATGGGATACAGTTCAGTTGAAAATAGTTTGAACTGTTCAGGTTTGCTCTTATGACTTGTTAGGCAGGACTGGAGCAGTTATCAGCCTAGGGCTAATTATCCCCCAATACTGAAATACGAACCACTTGTATGCTCTACCCAGTGCCCTGTAAATCTGAGATTTTTCAGACTGGCAGGTGGGAGCAGGCATAATCCCCATAGTTGCATAAGTGCCAGGCACTGTTTTCTTGTAATTGCTCTGGATGTTCCTTTTCTAGGCCTCAGGTAGTTCCCTCACATGCATGCACCAATCAATACTCTACTGAATACTTTCAATACAGCAGATTTCTGGAGCACTTTCTATGTTCAGCTCTCTAGCACTCTGTCCTGTGAAATTAAGTTTCCTTGGACTTCCTGGATTCCCCACTCTGTTTCCTCAACTCAGGGAAAACACTGAGTTCCTTGCTTGGGTTTTCCCTCCCTGTTCTACAGCCTGGAATCTCTCTCTAGGAAACAAATTGGGGCACTGTAGCGCTCACCTCATTTGTTTCCCATCCCTGTCTTTCATTCCTTGATGTCCAGCATCTTGCAAAGTACTGGCTTTTTAAAAAAATATTTTGTCTATTGATTGTTCCAGGAAGGAAGGTAAATTCATTCCCTGTTATTCCATCTTGACCAGAAGCAGAAGTCTACCACCCTTTTTAAAAACTCTAAGCCTGGGGCTTCCTTGGTGGCACAGTGGTTAAGAATCTGCCTGCCAGTGCAGGCGACACAAGTTCGAGCCCTGGTCTGGGAAGATCCCACGTGCCGTAGAGCTACGAAGCCACAACTACTGAACCTGTGCTCTGGAGCCGGTGAGCCACAATTACTGAAGCCCACATGCCTAGAGCCTGTGCTCCGCAACAAGAGAAGCCACCGCAATGAGAAGCCCACGCACTGCAACAAAGACTCAACGCAGCCATAAATTAATTAATTAATTAATTAATTAAATTAAAAAAACAAATCCTAGGCCTTATCTTTAGATAAACTTGAAATTTAAACCTTTTTTTAAAAAAATTTACTAGAATATAATTGATTTACAATATTATGTTAGTTTCAGGTGTACAGCAAAGTGAATCTGTTATACAAATACATATATCCACTCCTTTTAGATTCTTTTCCCATATAGGCCATTACGGAATACTGAGTAGAGTTCCCTGTGCTATAGAGTAGGTCCTTATGAAATTTAAACCTTTATCTATTTTTAAAATACCCTTTTTATCCTTGATAAACTATCTTTTAAATACCTCCAATGGAGCCCAGATGAATGGGGGAAAATAGCGTCTTGGGAACATTCAGGAAGGGGAAGGGAAGAGGCCTAATTCTACGTGAGTGTTTGTCATCAGGACAAAGTATTAGGTCTGTATATGTTCTTGGTGGCCCCCAGGTTGAGAACAGCAGTGGTGACTTGCTTGGGTGGGAAGATCACTTCTTTCCCTGGCATATGGCCTGCTGACTCCCTCACTTCAAAATGAATATACAAACAAACAACCTGCCCGCCTGCTGCCCCTTCAGTGCCAACTCCATATACACATATGGCTGCCAAATAAAATACAGGATGCCTGGTTAAATTTGAATTTTAGATTAAAAAAAATAATAATAATATTTTCATATAACTGTGTATAAGTGTATATATATTTATATTTATTTTTTCATTATTTATCTGAAATTCAAGTTTAACTTGAGTCTTTTTTAAACGTGTTAATGCTAACAACCTTATGCACACAGCAATATGATCTCCAGCTCTCTGGGACTGGTCAGAAAAGGCTCTCATCTCATTTCTGTCACTGAACAGCTGTGTATTAATGGATAAGACAAGTGACTTGGGGTGATTCACATACTATGCCTAACTCGGCACCTGTCCTCCAGTAGCTGCTCCATGAATAGGATTGAGTAGCAAAGTCAGATGCAGATGCTCCTTCACAGACTACAGATCACACACTTATACCCGATCACCTCTGAGCCTCCTAACATTCTCTATAGTGTGGTTGATGAAGATGTTATGTCCACTTTACAGATGAGGAAAGTGAAGCTCAAAAAGGCAACTACAGCTTGGCAGAATATGTAAGTGCTCTTTGAGTGACCCAGAGAAGGAGAGGGTTTGGCTTCTCACCCCAGCTCTTCCCCTGGTAACCTCTCCAGGCCCACTCTCCACACGTGGCCAGTGAGCTGGGCCCAGGAAATGTACTCTCTGAAGGTCTAGAGCTTAAGTGGCAAAACCATGATGAGAACATTAGTCCCCCATAATCCCGGCAAGCCCTTTGCTTAGAGGGGAGCCCCATGTTCCTGGAGTCTCCAAGGAAGCCCAGGCTGGCTACTTAAGGGGTAGTGGACACGCTTGTCACCATCCTCAGAATATTTCACTCCCGATTAATGTGGCCCACATGGTATGGAAAGAACTCAAAGAAGCGAGAAACCAGGGCTCTGGCCCTACTTCAACTGCTGACTCACACAGGGATCCTCTTCCTTCTCTGCCTCAGTCACTGCCTTAGTTTCTTCACCTCTAAAATGGGGATCATATTTTTAAAAGTCAGGAAATGACTTTGAAAACGTCAAAAGTGCTGTGGAAATGGCTGCCGAAATCTGAACAGCAATGTAGTTCCAATATCAGAACCCTCATGTTTGCCCTTTTCTAGCAGTAGCTGCTTATCCGTCTGTTTGCTCAGACCCTGACTGCGGTGGTGAGTGGGCAAGGGGAAGATGTGGAGAGGCAGGAGGGAAGGGAATAAGACTTCTCTTCTTTTTCTTAAGATCTTTAAGAAGCTCTTCAAAGGGCAGAGAAGACAGTTATTCCCAGCTCTTCCCAGTACTTGTGAGATGCTGAGCTTGGGGACTTCTTGCTGCCTGGGCCTACAGAGGAGTGAGCTACCAATTTGGGCTTGCTGCCTACAGCCTTGAGAGACTTAAAAGTTGGATAAAGGGGGCCAGGGGCAGACTCAGGAAGGGCTAGTCATATATCTCTACTGTCATAAACACTGCAGCTGTATTACTGACTCATTTTGCATCACATGGAGCTAAGAACTAGTGCTTATTAGCAATCTCTCAGCAGGAACAGAAGACATGTTTGTTTCTTATGCTACTGTGTCTGGAAAGTGGGGGAAAAGACAGGAAACTACAAGCATTTTTTGATGCTCACCATTTGGGTGAGCAGAAGGCTAATAGCCAAACTAACATCAGTAAGATAATGGAGTAAGAAGCTCTGCACCCTCCTTCCCCTCACAAACACACCAATTCAGCAACAATTCATGGGCAAATTCCCTTTGTGAGAAACCAATTTAAATACTTTTGCAGTCCAGGTGAACATAATACAAGACTCACCAAGAAAGGCATATGCTGAGAACTATAAAACATTAATAAAGGAAACTGAAGATGATTCAAAGAAATGGAAAGATATCCCATGCTTTTGGATTGGAAGAATTAATATTGTTAAAATGGCCATACTACCCAAAGCAATCTATAACTTTAATGCAATCCCTATCAAATTACCCATGACATTTTTCACAGAACTGGAACAAAAATTCCTAAAATGTATATGGAACAAAAAAAGACCCAAAATTGCCAAAGCCATCCTAAGGAAAAAGAACAAAGCTGGAGGCATAACCCTCCCAGACTTCAGACAATACTACAAAGCTACACTAATCAAAACAGCATGGTATTGGCACAAAAACAGACACATAGATCAATGGAACAGAATAGAGAGCCCAGAAATAAACCCACACACCTATGAACAATTCATCTTTGACAAAGGAGGCAAGAATATACAATGGAGAAAAGACAGTGTCTTCAGCAAGTGGTGTTGGGAAAGCTGGACAGCCACATGCAAATCAATGAACTTAGAACACACCCTCACACCATACACAAAAATAAACTCAAGATGGCTTGAAGACTTAAATATAAGACATGACACCATAAAACTCCTAGAAGAGAACATACACAAAACATTCTTGACATAAATTGTACCAATGTTTCCTTAGGTCAGTCTCCCAAGGCAATAGAAATAAAAGCAAAAATAAACAAATGGACCCTAATCAAACTTATAAGCTTTTGCACAGCAAAGGAAACCCTAAACAAAATGAAAAGACAACCTACAGACTAGGAAACTAACACAACATTGTAAATCAACTATATTTCAATTAAAAAAAAAAAGACTCATCAAGGCCAGTAGGGAGATTTGGGACACCCTTTTCCAGAGTCCCTGCCCCCAGTGCAGTGCCATGTGGTCAGAAAGAGACCCCCCCCCCACCAGGTATCTGGGAGGAAACCACTGAGTAAGGCAGGAAGAAGGAAGATGGAGCAGGAGGAAAAGCCCAAGCTGTGGGCTGGCCTCAGCCACATGGCTCTGACATTTCCAGTCCTCCAGTGGCACAAATGGGTGCATGGGTCCAAACTTAAAGTCCGAATCCTACAGATTTCAAAGATCAGGGTCTACAGAGTATACTGACACTTTAGTTATTCCAAGGTCGCTTAGCTGGTGACCTAACAGAATCAGAAAGTCATCAACCTCAGAAAGACCTCTGAAGAGCTGACATTGTCCTAAGTCTCCTGCCCTTCCTTTACCAGAGAGCTCTGCAGGATTTGCACAGTCTGTGGCTCTTATACCCACATGTCTATCAAGTTCTGCTGCCAAGTCTCTCAGCCTGTAGCACATAGAAGCAGCAAATTAGAAAGAGAGGACCAGAGCTACTAGAAATGAGGCTGACAGACATCAGAAATGGCCTCTGACAGTGAGGAAGGAGGCAGCAATATTGTACAAAGCAGATTCCAAAGAAAAGGTTTGGCCACTGGGATCATTTATCATAGGAAAAAATTGTCTGGTGATGGTAGATAAATGAGGTGTTACTGGACTTCCTTTGCCAACTGTGAATTCCCAGGTTACCTCTTGAAGAACTAAGCTTGTCCTTCTGGACCTGAGCACCTTGCTCAAGACATAAGAGTATTAGGGTTCAAGGAGCAGAAATCATTTTGATCCTTTATACATAGAGATTATGCTACTGATCTACTGTTAGAAAGACAATGAACTCCAGTGTTTTGACTGAAGCAACGTTGGGTGAATGCTTCATATTCTTTAATCCAGTCCCACTTTTGAATACAGCATTTAATGGGGGAGCCAAATGGCCTCAGCTAAAGCTGGGAATCAGGAGGTGAGCCAAGTATCTCCTTGCCTCAGTCAGGAGCCTGGCTTGCCACTGGGCCCATAGCCTAGTGCACTCAGTTGAATAGTTCCCCCCATCCCAAATACATGCCTGCCCTAAACTAGTGAATATTTCCTTATTTGGAATAGGGTCTTTGCCAATGTAATTACTTAAATTAAGATGAGGTCATACTGGACTAGGGTAGGCCGTACTCCAATAACTGGTGTCCATCTAAGAACAGAAAACAGAGACACAGACACAGGGAGAATGCCATGTGAAGATGGAGGCAGAGATTGGAACATCAAGGATTGCCAGAAAACACCAGAAGCCAGGAAGAGGAAAGGAAAAATCCTCCTCTAGAGACATCAAAGAGAGCATGGCCCAGTGAACACCTTGATCTCAGACTTCTAGTCTCCAGAAATGTGAGAGAAGAAATTTCTGTTGTTTTAAACCACCTCACTTGTGGCATTATGCAATGGCAGCCATAGGCAACTACTGCAGTCTGCATTTTTTAAAATCAGTGCAAGGCCCAAAAAACACCAGTGAGGGACTCCTGAGAGCTAAACCAATCTGGACCACTAGTTAAGATGGGTTTATAGGTTTACAGTTTGAGACACTGCCACCAAAACACGGCGAGTATATACTATAAAGAGACAATTTAAAAGGCGTAGCAGCACTAAAAAAATAAAATGTATATCTCAGTGGACCAAAAATGGGGGCTAGACACACATGCTAAACAGGGATAAAGCCACAGGCCAGCTGAGGTCTGGATCTAGAAGCATACTGAGACAACCAGGCATTCTGCTCCTATGGGGTAATGAAAAGGGACTGGATTTTACTGCTTGAAATCAGATCCTAGGGTGGCGCTTCCCCTTTCATAAAAACATTTATAAATACTACAACCAACCCCCTGACAGGGGCAATGGTTTACATCAAGCTGCAAACCTAGTGATGTAGGATGAACCAAACACAATCTGGCAGCCAGGACCTGGCTCAAGCTGCCTGTAAATCTAGTGACATTCCCCAAATCACAGAAGAATGGAGGCCTTGAGCCACGAGCTTATGACCTGATTCTTGACTGGGGGCTCTAGGGTGCTAAATGGAGACATTAGCAAGACTGCTCAACAGGAAGGGATATGGGCAGAGAAAAGATGAAAGTGCACTACTACATGAGATGAGCCAAAATTTCAAAACACATCACGAACACTAATACTAGTAATGTCAGCTTAAAAAACAACACTCAGGAGATGAATTTAATCCTGATAAAATGAAAATAATACTGCAATCTGAAAATGACTTAATAAAAGCTATGTTTAGCATCCTCAAAGAAATAACATCAATTAAAAAAAAAAAAAACAACTAAGAAATCCTGTACCAAACCAGGCATAAATGAAACAAGAACAAGTAGACATGAAAAAGAACCATTTAGACACTATGGATATTTCTGCTTATATTTGCTCCTCCCCACATTCTCAGGTCTCTAGGATGCTAGGTCTAGCTCACCTAATCCAACAACCCTATATGTCACATTCTTACTAGCATTTATCTTTTTCTTGCCTAGACCCACTTCTGCTCTGCAGACTCCTTAATCTGTGGCTAGAGATGGATTAAGGAGCAGGTAAGCAAGCAGCTAATCTGTGAGTTGGCCAAACATCACTGGATACATTGGATATAGGATGTCAATTGATTCACACACAACCAGACCCCCAGTGTCTTGTCCATTAGCCTGCCCTTCCTTCTCTATGCATTCTCTCTCAACCTCCCTGTCCTGTGTGCATTCCTCAAAATCCCATTCTCTACCACATGAGCACCTCCCACTTCCCGCATCCATGTGTATTCCCTACTGACTAATAAGAGTTCTACAGTTCCCATGGTACAGTGACTAATTTTACAAGTTCCCTTTTGTACGCTCATTCACACTCTTTCCAAAGACCAGTATTTCTCAATACGTGGTCCCTGGACCAACAGCATCTCCATCACCTAGGGACTTGTTAGAAATGCAAATTCTTGGGCCCCACCCTAGACTTACTGAATCAGAATCTCTGGGGGTGGCACCCAGCAGTTTGTGTTTTAACAAGCCCTAGGATGATTCTGATGCGTGCTCACATTTGAGAACTGCCCGCATAGACATTTGTGTGATAAGTTCTTACAACACACCAGGTGCTGCATTCAGTGCTGGGCATACTCTCTCTTGGTGTTATAGCTGGCTTTCTAAAAGGCTCCATGGGGCCATATAAGAGATTCAGGGGCTCCCAGACTGGTGAAAAAATAATCAGTACAGCATGGACTAAGCAAAGAAAAAGAAAGAGCAACATATATGTGGTTGACAGGGCTGAAGCAAAGGATACAAGAGAGGAAAGAGAAGGACTATTAATGGTACTTGTCCAGAGCTGGGTAACAGATGTAATGATTGTAGCCTGACTAAGATCAATAAACAGGGTCACACAGGGGCTGGGAATCTTCTCAGATAAATCCATCAGCCCCTGAAGCCTGGTGCTGGAGAGACAATAGAAGAGACAGAAAGTGTGTGATACATTTGCTGATGCCAAGTGAAGTTGAATTGTATCAGGACTCAATCCATGCTAAGTAATTCGTCTTGATAAACACTAGTTCAGCAGTGGGCCAGTGCACAAGGCATTTGCTGAGCTCCTGCTATAGGGAAGCAGAAATGAAACAGCCACAATCCCTTCCCACCAATAGCTCACAGTCACTTGGGGGCAGACACAGAACCAGTGCCTGTGGTACAATCCAGACCCACTCCAAGAGGGAGTCGTGGGGGCCCCAGGGGAAGGCTTTTGTGGGAAGATGAGGTTTGAAGGATGGCTGAGAATGGCCAGGCGGAGAGGATGCAAGAGCTTGCCAAGCAGAGAGGACAGCTTGTGTGATGATGTGGAGGGTGAAAGGGAAGAGCAAGAGGTTTGGGATGGCTGATGTGGGAATGTAGGTGTCAGTGAATAGCAACAGAAAAGGCAGAAGAGATAGATGGGGTTGGAATGGGTTGTGGCACTGGGTTTCATCCTATAGGTGACGGGGAGTCACTAAATATTAAAGAGCAGAGGGGTGACATGGCAGACTTGATGTGTTAGAGAGATCATGTTGAGGGCTGTGGAGACAATGGCCCTGAAATTGGAGGCAGTGAGGCCGTGAAGCCCATGAGGAGGCTGTGTGAATAGTCCTGGAGAAAGCTGATATGCACCTGAGCAGGATCATTGGCCCCAGCATAGAATGAAGAGAACGGATTGGAGAGCTCCTGTCAGGACCAGGTTCTGTATGGGGCTCTGGGGCACATAAGATGAACCAAATACAGCCCCTTCCCTCAAGAGCTTAGCATGTGGAAGGAAGCCTAAGACAAGGACGTAATGCAAGGGAAATTGACTTCCTTCTCCTTGTATCGTGTATGAGTTTCCTGTGGCTGCTGTAACAAATTACCACCAACTTAGTGGCTTATAACAACACAAATGTATTATCTTACAGTTCCGGAGGGTCGAAGACTGACATGGATTGTCGGGGCTGTGTTCCTTATGGAGGCTCCAGGGGAGAATCCAGTTATTTGTCTTTTCCAGCTTCTAGAGGCTGCCCACATTCTTGGGTCATGGCCCCACATCAATGCTACCTCTGCTTCTTTCATCATATCTCTTTCTTTAACTCTGACCCTCCTGCATCCCTCTTATAAGGACCCCTGGGTGATTTAGGGCCAATCCAGAAAACCCAGGATGATCTCCTCATCTCAAGATCCTTAGGTCAATCACATTTGCAAAGTCCCTTTTGCCATATGCCAGGTAACGTATCCACAGGTTCTGAGGATTAGGACGTGGACATCACTGGGGAGCCATTACTTAGCAACCACATATGAGAAGGGTTCTTATGTTTTCACGAATAAGCACGCTCCTTTTGGATGCTTACTCCCTGCCATATATTTTCACATTTAAGTCTTGCAGGGACTCTAAGAAGGCATGTTCCATCCCTACCTTTTCAGTTGCCACATGGCAGGCCTTGAGGGAGCACCTATTCTTGGGGCTATACCTTCCGCCTCCATATCTGTTCCTAAACAGCCAACCACTTTTGTTACAAAGCTCTACGTTAAAGTTTCATCTTCTACATTTCTTTTTTTGAAAATAGCTTTATTGTTTTTGCAGAAAAAAAGATACATGCTATTTAAAACCAGCAAACAATACTGAAAGTACAAAGAAAATGAAAATCACACCCAAATCTCATTTTCCAAGGATAACTATTCTTAACATTTGGCGTACATACTCCAGACAGCTGTCTTTGAATCATAAATATTGTTCTATAAAGCACTTTATCTCCACTGTACACCATGAGTATCTTCCTATATCAATACTTGTAGATTCCTCAAAATGGGCTTGCTGGGTCAAAGGCTGTGCACATTATACATGCTGATACGCATGGCCAAACAGCCCTCAAAAATATACTAATTTACACTACCAAAAGTGCAAGAAAATCACCAGTTTAGTCAAGCTTTTAAACCTTTGGCAATTTGATAAGTGAAAAACAAGATTTTTTTCTTGGCATTGCTTTGATTATTGGTGATAGTATCTTTCCACATATTTATTGGCCATCTGTACTTATTCTCTTAGGGAATGATCTCTTCAGGGCCTACTGCCCATTTTTCTATTGGGATGTTTGTTCTCTTCCTTATGGATTCTTAAGAGCTCACTGTAGAGAGGGTTATAAAGCCTGTGTCATATCTGTTAGAAATATTTTTCTCACATTGAGATATAACATATGTATTTAATATATGTAATATTCTATATAATATATAGCATTGAGATATAATACATACTTAAAATATAATATGCTTTATATGTAATATATTACATATTGTATATAATATTTATATTTTATATAATATAAAAGTTTTTCATTTATATGCAGTCAAATTGATAACCTTTTCCTGTATGACTTCAAGTTTTTATGTCCTGTTTGGAAAAACCTTCCCAAACCCCAAATTATAACTTATATAATGAGAAAAAACTCCATGTGTTTATTCTTCTTGTACTTTTATGGTTTCATATTTAACATTTAAATCTTTGACACAGCTGGTATTTATTTTAGTGTAGGGAGTGAGGTAGAGATCTGACTCTATTGTTTTCTAAGTAGCCATTTTGAAACAGCCATCACCACTTATGGAATAATGCAGCCTTTCAACACTGATTTGAAATATCAACTTTATCATATACTAAATTTGCATATATACTTGGGTATACTGGGGGGCTTTGTGCTTTAATCAGTTGATCTGTTGGGTTTTTTTCCCTGTGCAAGAACTTTACAATATGCTCCTCTATCCAGTAGGGAGAGTTTGTCCTCTTTGCTTTTCTTTCTGAATATTCTTGCCATGTGCTTATTCTTCTAGATGATCTTTTGAATAGTTTTATCCAGTTCCAGGAATCCTTTTAGAAGCTTTGAGATATTATTGAATTTATGGGTCAATTTACAGACAATTGATGTATTTTTAATATTGAATCTTCATATCTAACAACAAGGCATGTTTCTCCATTTACCAGGTCTCCCATTATGCCCCCTAATACACCTCTGTATTTCCTGTGGTTGGTTACTGTAACAAATTATCACAAACTGGGTGCTTTAAAACAACAGAAATTTTACTCTATCATAGTTCTGGAAGACAGAAGTCCAAAATTTCTATCACTAGGCCAAAATCAAAGTGTCATCAGGGCTGTACTCCCTCCAGGGGAGAATCTGCTCTTTGCCTCTCCCAGTACCTAAGCTTCCAGCATTCCTTGGCTTGTGGCCGCCTCACTCCAATCTCTGCTTCCATGGTCACACTGCCTTCTCCTCTGCGTGTCTGTGACAAGTCTCCTGCCACTCTCTTAAAAGGATACATGCAGATTGTACAGGATAATCTCCCCGTCTCAAGATCCTTAACTTAATCATACCTGCAAAGCTACTCGTTCCATATAAGGTCACATCTACAGGTTCCACATTGAGAGCCATTATTCAGCCTACAACAGTAGTTTCGGGCACCACTTAAGACTTGCAACTGTGTATTCCCATAGCTGTAACTCTCCTTTAAATACCCCATAAGCTCACTTTTATTAAAGTGTGGAGGGGCTTCTTGGACTACAGACAGGCGAAAGAAAAGAGTCCTGGAGGGGTACTGTGGAGCAGAGGAAAGTTAAAACCACACCAGGACTCGCCATAAAGGTCTGACCCTTTGATTCCTGAATTCATAAACCCAGAAGTTTCATCCTCTGCTGTAATTTTGAGGGCCAATTTCTTAATTGCCTATGAAAGTGATATGTTAACTGATATGCCTTGAACATACATTCATGTTTGCATATGAAGAGTGAATAGGGAATTGCGGAAACAGATTCCCCAACCTGTGCCCTTGCCCTAAGATGACCTCAGAAAACAGTGTTAACTGCCAGTTTGGGTGGCAGCAGGCAGAACCGCCAGGTGGCTGAGCTTGGAGTCAAGAAAGCTGAGTTTTGGGTGTGACCAATCACTTACCTCTCTGGGCCTCAGTTTCTTTGTCTTTGAAATGGGACTATGGATATCGCTGTTGCCTACCTCACAGGGCAGAGGTCACGCGTGCGTGCACCTGTAGAGGTGAACACGGATGGCCAGCCAGGCACGTACTCCTGGGCAGCAAGTGGTACCATGGCCTGAATCCTGGGCTGTCCCTATAGGACGAATCAGGCCCCTGGGAGCCATCAGGTACCACCCCTGCCTCTCAACCGCCCAGACCTGGGACCTGGAGCCTAAGAGGTTTGCTGCTTACGTTGAGCTTTGTAAGTGAATGAAGCAGGTAATTTGATATTGATGTGACAGCTACGGGAGAGGTTTTGCACGTGTTTGCTTTGTAGCCTGAGGCTTCCTTGGTGCCGGCTTCAGGGCTACATACAATTTCTATCTTCTTTCCCACCTCTACCTCCCCAGAGAGGTGATGGTGGTAGATGGAAATTAAGAAAAGCCTCAGTCCCTTGGGAAGATTAGTGAGTTTGGTTTGGGGGGAATAAATCTGAGTCGTGGATGAACATTTTGTCACTGCAGCGTCTAGGAGAGAGTAGAAAGAGAAACACATACTCAGCATTATCTTGCATCCCAGGGAAGAGAAAGCCAGGCTGAGTGCCGAGGCCTCTTGTCTATTGGCTCTCCCACTCCAAGGCATACCTGTGGTTCCCTCCTCTGCCCAATCGAAAGCAGATCTAAAAGGCTTTTCTCATCTGGATAGGTCATCCAGGACCTCCATCCCGTCTTTCTCCAGCTGGCTCCTGGCTTCATCCTTCCTCCCATGCTGGCCATTGCACTCATGGCCCAGCCACCACTATGACGTCAGCATCTTTGGAGTACATCAGTGAGGATCATTGGACCGAGTGCCTGGGGCTGATACCCACAGGCATTCAGAACCCACGGGCCATGGGGCATATGCAGTATGTCGAGGACCCAGTCTATATTATCCCCAGGCTAAGTTTTCAGAGTTCCCTAAGACTACCCAATAAACCGCTCCAGGCCCTTGACTGAGGTACATTCCCAGTTGCCCACCCTACGCTCACCTGCTGCCATCTGCCATCAATAGATATACCGATCTGCCTTTGGCTCACTGCCCCCGTGGGTTCTCTGTCTGTGCACAGAGCAGGAAGACACCCGCTTCCCATTTGGGTGAAGCTTGGGGCTGGCCAGCTTGCTCTGTGACATGTGATGACTTCTGTTACCCATCCAGTGTAGAGCTGTCCCTTTCCTGTCTTATTCAGGTGTTCGGGACCAGAGCAAGCCTCTGCAGGGCAAAGTGAATCAGGTAGAAGGTCCTAAAGGGCTCAGGACAGTGAATACTCAGTGGTCGTTGCTCCCTGAAACCCAAGAAGCCGGAGCTAGTCCGACCTTGTCATTCTTCAGGTGGGGAACCCAAGGCCCAGGAGGTCTCCAGTCGTCAGCAGGGTTGAATCCACATCTGATTCCGTGCACTCTCCACCCCACCGGCCTTCCTCAGCTTCCCACTCTCAAATTCATTTCGACAAGAACTCAGGTTTCGGGACTTCTCTGGTGGTCCAGTGGTTAAGAATCCTCCTTCCAACGCAGGGAACTTGGGTTCTATCCCTGGTCGGGGAACTAAGATCCCACATACCTCCGGGCCAAAAAAACCAGAACATAAAACAGAAGCAATACTGTAACAAATTCAATAAATACCTTAAAAATGATCCACATCAAAAAAAGAACTCAGGGGGCTTCCCTGGTGGCGCAGTGGTTGAGAGTCCTACTGCCGATGCAGGGGACACGGGTTCGTGCCCCGGTCCGGGAAGATCCCACATGCCGCAGAGTGGCTGGGCCCGTGAGCCATGGCCGCTGAGCCTGCGCGTCCGGAGCCTGTGCTCCGCAACGGGAGAGGCCACAACAGGGAGAGGCCCGCGTACTGCGAAAAAAAAAAAAAAAAAAAAGAAAAAAGAACTCAGGTTTCAAGTAACAGCCCCGTTAGTGGCATGAACGTGGCAGTGAAGGGGGGCTGACGGGGGGCATCTCTAGCTTGACAGGCGTCAGCCCATAACTGTGAGGCTCAGAGCCAACGGCAGCAGAGACAGGTTTACCCCAGGGAGCCCTGCACCGTTGGCATGGACTCCAGTAGGAGAGCATGTTTCTTTCTTTTGAGAAGAGAAGGGGTGTTGCAGAAGTGGCCATGGGGAGCTACCAGGCATGTTTAAGAGCACCTCTCAAGTTTGAGCCCCTGAGGCCTTTCCAGAACTGGGGGACTGGAGTGTCTTCTGGGGCTGGAGCTAAAATATGGCCCTAGCAGGAAAGCTTCGTGTAAACTGATTTGCTCTTCTAAAGCCCGAGCAGCCTGTGCACAGAGAGCCGCCGAGCCAAGACGAAGGCCGCTGGGGCACTAGGCAGACCGTGCTGCCATCATCTTGCCCTGTGCTGGGATTAGGTGCCCATCACTCCAACGGTTCTGAGGAAGGACCCAGCCAGAGTGGTGGCCACTGAGCTGCACACAGTGTGTGAGAGCCTAGAGGATGGTGTCAGCACTTTCCCATTTCCATCAATGTCGTTGTCATCACTGCAAACCAAAGCCCCCCATGACTGCCGGCCATCGAGTGCCTCCTATGTGCTAAGAATGTTATAAGCATTCACTCCTACACTGATTCTCACAACTACCCTGCAAGATGGGGATTATATTAGTTCCACTTTATAGATGAGGGAAGCAATGCTCAGAGAGGTGAAGTTACTCATCAAAGTCTCACGGCTGGTAAGCAAAAATGATACCTGGCTCTCATTCTTGAGATATTGCCCGTCACATCTAGAGACAGAGTGTACGGAAATGGAATCAATGCTCCCTCCCAGGGGTTGATGTGAACTCCCGCTTATTGAGCATCTACTATGTTCCAGGAACTTTTAAGGACCTTTTCCCACTGAATGCTCACAATAGCCCCATGAAGATGGTACTATTATTATCTCCACTTTAGGGGTCAGGAAAACGAGTCTTCTAGAAATTACCCAACTTGACCAAGGTATCACAGCTAAAAAACAGCAGAGCTGGGATTTGCAACAGTAAGCTCTACTCTTAGAACTTACTGAGAGTAAATCCGCAGAGACAGAAAGCAGGTTAATGGTTGCTAGGGGCCAGTGGGAGGCTGAAAAGGTAAGCGAGTGCTTAATGTGTATGGAGTTTCCTTTCGGGGAGAAGAAAATGTCCTGGAACTAGACAGAGGTGATGTTTCCACAACACTGTGAATGTACAAAATGCCAACGAATTGTATGCTTTAAAATAATGAATTTTATGTCACGTGAATTTCACCGCAATTTTTTTTTTTTTTTTTTTTTTTGCGGTACGCGGGCCTCTCACTGTTGTGGCCTCTCCCGTTGCGGAGCACAGGCTCCGGACGAGCAGGCTCAGCGGCCATGGCTCGCAGGCCCAGCCGCTCCGCGGCATGTGGGATCTTCCCAGACTGGGGCACGAACCCGTGTCCCCTGCATCGGCAGGCGGACTCCCAACCACTGCGCCACCAGGGAAGCCCCACCGCAATTTTTTTAAAAAGCGGGGTACAGTGAGGTTAATCAACAACAACATTTGTTGAGGACCCCCAAGAGCTTTTTTGTTTCTGTGGATTTTTTCTCTTCATGTTAACCATATTAGAAATAAGACTGTTAAAATATTTATTTATTAATATGAAATTAACATAATAAACTGATTTCATGTAAATATAAATAATGGAAGGAAAATAAGTGTATTTTTCAAAACAAAAAGTTGTGTTGAAAAGAGTTGCATTATTTTACATTTTTTCGAATTTCTCCAATATCTAGCTTGAGAAAAGACAGCCAGAGTCTCACATGTACTTCTCTGTTCAGTTACGCTGCATTGTTATGGTTGAAGTGTATGAAGGAAATCTGGCCTCATGTAGACATGCAACTAGAGAAAGGAGGACTAGGGACTTCCCTGGTGGCCCAATGGTTAAGACTGTGTGCTTCCATTGCACGGGGCACGGGTTCCATCCCTGGTCAGGCAACTAAGATCCCGCAGGACGTGTGGAGTGGCCAAGAAAAAAAAAAAAAAAAGAAAAGAAAAAAGAGGAATATTTCAATCGACTTTTCATGTAATTATGGACATTCTTCTTTGATAGAAGACAAAAAAATCAGCCATTGGTTGTTTCTTACAGGTTAAGTGCAGTGTGGAGTATGAAACCGCATGAATGAATCCTCCGTCCTTGACCCCAGTGACCCCCCCCTCTTATCCTTTGAAGGGATCTTTTACTGGTCGTGGTTTGGGAGCATCGTCGTGCACTGGTCCCTGGGAAGATGTCAGCGCCCTGCCTTATGCAGACCTTCCCGGTGCTGACGCATTCCATTCTACACCAGAACATCACCTGTGTTACTACCACCATCCATCCCACTGGGCAAAGTCTTTATCTGTTGGGAAGCTGTCATGTTCACAGTGGTGGTTTTTCAAAATTCTTAATGGTGCTCGAAATCTTAAATTTTATCATTGGCAAAAATACTGTCAGTTGTTTTCCTTGAATTGATGGGCCCACTTTGTTCATTTACAAGAAAATGTCTGCCAGATCTCCAAATCAGAATAACATTAGTTAGTCATTCTTTCAAGTAAATATGATGTTCTGTGAAAAATCAGCCAGCTCAACTCACAACTCAGAACCATCACATGAGTGTTCTACCTTGAGTCGAACTTGTACTTGGGTTGCTAGCAGAAGGGCTCTAAGCATATTTCTCATTTTGTCACACAGAATTTTTAAAATATGGGTACTCAAGGGTCAATATTTAATCAAGTTAATTATTACTGCTTCGCTAACAACATTCTAAGGAGAAGACGGCTTTTTGTTTTTGAACTGTAAGCTCATGATGACGAAGAATCCAATGATGACTAGGACGACTTGATGCCAGCGCTGTGATTCGTACTCAAGCCCCTGCTGTTTCACCCACCACTGATTTTGCACCATCGGTGCCAGTGCCAAGCTGGTGGGAAAGTCAAAGAACATTTTAGCGTTGCTGTGAAAATCGTTTGACGTCATGGATCCCCTAAGAGAGTGTTAGGGACCTCCAGGATTCCTCAGATCTCACTCTGAGAACAGCTGTAAGAGGTTCTGCATACATCTTCTTGTGCCACCTCCCTTAATCAGGACTTTTTTTTTTTTTTTTTTTTGCAGTACGCGGGCCTCTCCCATTGCAGAGCACAGACTCCGGACGCGCAGGCTCAGCGGCCATGGCTCACGGGCCCAGCCGCTCCGCGGCATGTGGGATCTTCCCGGACCGCAGCACGAACCCGTGTCCCCTGCATCGGCAGGTGGACTCTCAACCACTGCGCCACCAGGGAAGCCCCCCTTAATCAGGACTTTTGATGGCTTCCGGTTGTCTGAAGAATCGGGCCTGACCTCGGCCCAGGCTGATGGCCCAGGACACGGGGTTCCAGCCAAGTGGGTCACTCTCCATTTTCCAAGGATGTCCTTCCATGCCCTCGCCCATGCTCTCTCCTCATCGACAATGCCCTCCTCGTCAGCTCAGACCACTGAGACACTCTTTATTCTCCAAGGTCCAGATCAACTACTGCCTCTTCTAGGAAGACTTCCCAGGTTCTGAAGTGGAAACCACCCAGTTTTCCTCTGAGCTTCCTGAGCCCGCCCGTGGCACATCTTCTTTAGCACTTAGCAGGCTGGGTGTTCTATTAGAAGGAGGTGTTTCCATGTCTGTGAGCTCCCCAAAGGTAGGCATCGAGTCTTTCCTCTCCATTTCCCTGCAGTGCAACCTTGTTCATCCCCGGGGTTGGGGGGCATTTGTTGAATTGCACTGGACCGCGAGGCCAGCGCCCGCGATGTCAAACTGGAAAATGCCAGGTGGATGCAGCTGCGCCCGCGCTGAGCTCAAGGAGCGTCTTCTGACTTTTGTGAGTCCCCAAGAAACGTCTCCATTGGTATCGATACTTGTCCGTGCTTTTGCAAATGATCTTATTTCAGGGATAAGGAAAAGGGGTAACACTTGTGAACCACTCGGACCCCAGGAATCTCAGCTCGTAGGGCTGGAAGCATTCTCGAGAGGGAGGAAACCCCCTGGCACCAGGCTCCACTGAAGGTGCTATGTCTCTTGCTGTCCGTTTTTCAGATGACACGGTCCACGCCCCTGCAGGAAGGTTGGGTGCTGTGCCACAGGGAAGACCTGAGGCCCTGATGCTTCCATAGATCACCCAGCCCCCTGCGCCCACGTGCCCAGTCCAACCTGAGCTGGAAGACTTTATCTCATTTAAGGACTCATTTTGGAAACTTGCAGAATCATAGCTGATGCCTGCGGAGATGCACTTGTTTCAAAGGCCGATTTAATTTTGGTGCCTTTGGCCTCAATAGCTGTTTCCTGATTTCCAGGAATTGTTCTCAATTTAGTGGTTGCCAGCTCACAGCTCTGTGCACAGGCCCCGGCCCGCCTGCTGTGCTCTAACTTTACTCAGTGATCACGTTAGCTGGCAGGGGCGTGGAGCGGGGAGATGGAGGGACCTGCACAGGCTGCAGCAGGGCTCAGTTGGAGGAGGGGACGTGGGCAGTGGAGACCGGGGAACTCTGAACCAGGGCCCAGAGAACACAGGGCAAGGCATGGAGATGGGCGAGAAGACTCAACACTCAGCATGAGTTGGTGCCACAATGGAGGGGCCAGAAAAGCAATCAGGGCCCTGGGCTGTATCAACAGAGGCAAAGCGTTCAGAGCAAGGGAGGTGAGTGTGCTGCTCCCTTGTTCAGTTTAGTGTGTAAGGCATGGGCTCTGGAACCAGGTTGTCTGATTAGACTTCTGACTCTACCACTTCCTGTCTCTGTGACTTTGGGCAAATGACTTAACCCCTCTGAGACGCAGATGGTCTTTTTCATCTTTTCAAAGGGCAGAAACTACTTAAAAGTGCTCTTAGGAGGATTCAATGAGATACTAGGTGTCAATTGTTTGTACATGGCTTGCCTCGGCTCTGCTCTGCCCACACACCAACCAGATATCCTGGCTAGTTCTGGGACTCACACTCAGAAGGACCCTGGCAAACTGGAGCATATCTGGAGGAGGGAAGGCTGGGGGCAGGGAGAAGAATGACCATTTGCCCATTGGGAGAGAGGGCATCTCCTGATGTGGCCGGTAGCTTCCTTGAGGGTTGGGATGTGGGTGGTGGAAGTGACTGAGATGCAGCTTCCGGTGCAACAGAGGGAATGACTTCTTCAGGTTCCTTCTGGTGGAGGCATACCAGGGGGACGAGGTGGCCACAGGTCAGACGAGTTACAGGACAGGGGGGCAGGGAGTGGCAGTCAGGCCAGGCCTCTGGGCTGTCTGAAGCTCAGCTTTGTCCTGTCCCCACCCCGGGCTGCCACTCCAAAGGCTTTCTGCTCTGGTTTGGTGCACGGCGAGGGGAGCGGCCGTTCCTAGGGACCCCCAAGCCCCAGGCCAGCCAAAGGCATCCCTGTTGGAATTGCAGAGGGGACTTTCTACTTAATTGCTTTGGAAGGTGAGGTAAGCATATGAAACCTGTGAATAGACAATAATTTGATTAATAAAAACAAACCTGTCCAGCACTGGAGCCCGCAGAGAAAGGCACACGGGGTTTGGAGCTCTCGGCCACTGCCTGAGCTGCTCCATTCCCTGCTGTTGGACCAGGGCCTTGGGGTCATTTGTGTTTGAGGAGAGGAAATTCACCAGGGTTAGGATTAGTAATTTACCTTCATCTCCACTCTCCCTGGCTGATACGGGTTGAATGTTTGCGTCCCCCCCCACAAATTCATATATTGAAGCCCTCCCCCCCAATGTGATGGTATTTGGAGGTGGGGCCTTTGGGAAGTGCTTAGGGTTAGAAGAGGTCATGAGGGTGGGCTCCCCATGATGGGATTAGTGTCCTTATAAGAAGAGACACCAGAGCTGCTTCTCTCTCCGTGCACACATACCAAGGAAAAACCATGTGAGGACACAGCAGGGAGGTAGCTGTTACAAGCCAGGAAGCAGCCATGACCTGGGACCAGATCTGCTGACACCTTGATCTTGGACTTCTAGCCTCCAGAACTGTGAGAAATAAAGGTCTATTGTTTAAGCCAGCAGGGCAAGCCCAGTGGACCAAGACACTGGCCCAGTGGCTGCTGCGAGACAGCCAACTGAATCTGAAAACGAGGCGTTGCAATCACGGGGTAGCCATTCAGGGTCCCCAGGAGCAGAAAGCAAGCTGGCCTGGGACTAGCTGCTGCTAGTCCTTGAGTCTCCAGCAGGCCTGGGCTGGGGGTGGGGGTGGGATTGACAAGATTGTGCTCCATGGTCTTGGGTTGTCAGAGTGGCCCTTCTCCTATCTGGGCCTCAGCTTCCTCCCTTTCAAATGGGATGATGACCCTTCTGCAGGGTGGTTGGAGTTCAAGCATGCGCATGCATTCTATAAGCCCGAGTACTCTGGACGGGGCAGGGCTCTTGGCCTGGAGGGAGGGGTGCTGAGGAGGAATCGCCCTCCTGAGCCTTTGGGAGCAAAGTAGCAGGGAGTACCCAGCAGGTGAGACCAGCTACCCAGCGTGTAGCAGGGAGGACCCAGCAGGTGAGACCAGCTACCCAGCGTGTAGCAGGGAGGACCCAGCAGGTGAGACCAGCTACCTAGCGTGTAGCAGGGAGGACCCAGCAGGTGAGACCAGCTACCCAGCGTGTAGCACACCCACCGCCATGGTGTCCATGGGCCACTGATGTCCTGGGTGTCCCTTGTAGGGGGGAAGAAAGCCAGGGAGGGCCAGACCACAGGCAGCAGGTGGCAAGCCAGAGCTTCCAAAGAGCCAGAGACTCCTGGGACGCCGCTATACCAGCTGGGCTCTGAAAATGACAGCTCTGATCCCCGTTGGCCCAGACACACTGGTTCCTGGGATTCCATTTGACAGCCTACCCATAACAAAACCACTGGCATTTGGTGGTGTACCAGGTGGTCAGAGAATGAGAAACCACAGAGGCTTCCCTTGACCTTCAGAGTGAGCTCTTACCGCCTCTTCTCGTATCCTTTTGGAATTCTGGTTACATTATTTACAGCTCTTCATCCGCTCTTCATTCCCGAGCCTTCAGAGGCTCCTGCAGAGGCAGAGGTGGCAGAAAGGCGCATGCGGGGAGGTTATTCTTTGTGTTAGAGGGATAACGTCCTGCACAGGGTCACCTTGAGTGAGGCCCAGGTAAGAATCCCATTTTGACTACGTTCACCAGTTCCTTTCGTGCTGTCTAGACACATTCTGGGAAGCGTCTTCACTTACTCGAGGGTGGAGGGAGAAGGAGGCCTCTGGCCTTTGGGGGGCTCGTGTGCGGGTCCCCAAGAGAGCTGATAGGTTGTCTAGAACATGAGCAGCATTGAGCTCCCGGACCGCAAGGATCTCCAGGGACAGGAAGTCATCTTGTAAAGCTGCTGGGCGTCTGGGCTCCTAGCCTTCGAGTGGGCCCGTCAGGCGGTGGAGTGCAACCTTAGACCAGGGACACCTTTTCCGGCCCGCTCACCAAAGAGCAAGGGCCCGAGTGTGAGGGAGGGGGACTCCAGCTGCCACTTGCCCCAGGACACAGTGCTGCATTTTCCTGCCTCATATGCGACCGCTCTTGCCTCCATCCTCTAAATATCTTTGTCACATAACGAGACCCTGGGGTTCAAAGGGAGCTCTGAAAGGAGCTTTTGTCCGTCAGTTTTAGACTTTTATGAGTCACAAGCAGTAATGAGCTTCCCTCCACCAGCCCAGACACACATTGAACCAGGCAAGGCTCCGGGGGAGATGGTTCACCCCGAAAGCGTGGTGAGTACAGTCCGCAGATGTCCAGCAGGCAGGGGCTGCCAGACTTTGGGGGTCGAAGTCCAAAGTTAAGGCAGGAGTGAGGCACGGGTGCAGGCGAGCTCTCCGCAGCTCCCTCACTCCACAGAAGCCGGGGAAGCCCTATTTGGACAGCTTGACAAGTTGCCCTACTGTATACGATTCCCTTCGGCACATTTACAAGCAACTACTTTCATCCGGCTCTGCTGTTGAGCAACGGGGATACTGAGGCCCAGGGAGGGGAAGGACCTTGCCCAGGGTCGGAACACAGCCCTCCTCACCAGAGGCCAGTGGCCTCTGCAGACCATGCCTGCGCGGCCTGCACCAGCTGGGTGCGGAAGAGGCTTGAGTCCATGGGGTTGGGGGAGGGACTGGGTGCAGGCTGGGAACGTGGTCCACAGGCGTGGGGTCCCCAAGGGTGTTCACATTCCCCATGCACGGCAGTGGCTGCCACATGCCAGTCCAGCCGACTCACTTCCCTCTCTTGTCCACCGTATTCAGCAAGAAGAGGCAGAAACGGACCCAGAGAGGGGCAGAGGGAGATTGATTTTAAGGAAGCAGCTTGTGCTATTCTGGGGACTGGCCAGTCTGAACTCCGCAGGGCAGGCCAGCGGGCTGCAGTCTTGAGTCTGACAGCTGGAAATTCAAGTGGGGCTTGTACGCTGCAATCTGGGGGCGGAATTCCTCCTTAGGGGAACCTCAGTCTTTGCTGTTAAGACCTTCAACTGATTGGATGAGGCCCACCCACGTTATGGAGGATAATCTGCTTTCCTTAGAGTCTACTGACCATAAACGTTAATCACATCTAAAAAATACTTTCACGGCAACATCTAGACTGGTGTCTGACCAGACAATTGGGCAACCGTGGCCTGACCAAATTGACAACATAGAATTCACCATCACGTCCACCATCCCCTCTGCACCAGCTCGGGCTGGCTTTGGCCCAGCGGATTGTGAGCCAGGGCCGGGAGTGGGGAGAGGGTGGCAGTGCCGGGAGTGCTGGGGAACAGAAGGTCAGCTGATGGGCACTGGAAGGCTCAGCAAGAGGATGGGGCCCCTGGGGTGGCAAGAAGAAGCAGGTGCCCTGTGTTCAGGGGACAGGGCCCTCTGGCAGTGGGTCTAGCCAGTTCTCAACAGGGTGACATGGGGTAGGAGTCCTGAAGCCTAAAATTTAGGGCTGCCCAAGGAACCAAGACTCTTCCTGGGGCCGGGGGAGGCGGGGGGGAGGCGGGGGCATGGCGGATCCTGACAGCAGATGACTTGGTCCACACTTAGTTTGGAGGGATGCGCTGGAGGACGTCCAGGAGGCGTATAGACAAGGGCCTGGAGCTGCCGAAGGCCCTGGGTGTAGGTCATAAATCAGAGACCCAGAAAAGTAAAAGGTGCCGCTGGGTGGTGGCCTGCCGGGGGGGGAGGGGAGATGGCCTTGACCAGGGCCTGGGCAGCTTGAGGCCCTGTGGCGGATGCTTCCCCACCTCCCACAGCTGCCCTTGGCCTAAGAGGCTGGCCTCCGTCCAGGGCTCAGCCCCCCATGAGCCATGCTAGGTGTCGGCAAATTCTCCGTTGGAGTCCGGGCCTGGCTCGGGGCTTGGCCTAACTCTGCCCCCCTGGGGACACCCATCCTTGCATCTCCCCTCCCCCACCCAGCCCATAGTGGCCACACCCTTGGATTCCAGCTCCCAACCCGACCTTGCATGAAGAGGACAGAGCAGGCCAAGGCCAGGCACGAGGAGCCCAGATTTGTGCAAACGCCGCCCCCCGCCCCCCACCTGCTGGCAGCCCGGTCAGCCCTTCCCCCCCGCATCTGCCCCCTTCTAGTTGTCCCCTGGTTCTCTGCCCCAAGCAATGACGCCCTCTTTGGTGTTCCCTGCCCTTCTGCGTGTCCTCTCAGCGCCAGCTGCTCTGGCCGCCTCGTGCCTGCGCCTGGGAACGCGCGCTCTCTCCAGCCTTTCTCTGGGCTCCTCTAGGTGGAATTCTCTTCCCCAGGGCCCGGCTGCAGGCCGGCAGGTCTAGTAGGGTTTCTCTTCCTCCGCGAAGAATGGGAGGAGGGCTACAGAGTCTCCTTGGGAGAGGCCTGGCGCCCAGGATCTCTGTGCAGCCTCCCGTTTAAGGTCATGGAAATCCTAAGGCAGGTGCCAATCATATCCCCATTTCACAGAGGAGCAGACTGAGCCTTAGAGAGGGTGAGCGGCTTGCCGGAGGTGGTGAGAGGGTAGAGATGGGCTGTTCCCTGCCCTCAACAGAAAGCCAGCGGTGGGGGAAGCAGCCTCCTGGAAGCCCCAGCTCAGGCCTCAAGCCACTGAGACCATCCCTGATGGGGAGGCCCTGTCTTTGGGTGCAGACTGCTGACTGGGGGCAACGCAAAGAAGAGGGTCTCAGAGGGACCCCAGACTGTCCCCAGTGCCGCAGCCTCGAGCTCCCAGAGCTCGGCTCCCAGTAGCCCATGCTCCTGGGCCCATGGCTCCTCAGGGACAACAGGGTCTAGGGCCGGCTCCTTAGCTACTCCAGGATATTGCCGTGACCACCTCCCCCCACCTCATATTCTAGAACCTTCCTTTTCCCTCCACAGTGTAACTCCTACCAGGCTTTTCACGCTTCCCTGTACCTCCTGCCCCTACCTTCCCCAAAGCAGGGCCATAAGTTGCCACCTTCTCCCCAGTAACTTTCCCAGGGTATTGCTCAAAGCCCAGCAGTGCCGCCACCCGGGCCTCCCCCATGTGCCCGTCTGGAGGGGTTTTGCCGCGTCCCCCTGACTGCCGGACACCCTGGGTTTGCGCTTGGGGATTCCAGCCCTTGTCGCAGAATGTGTGTGGCTTAGAAGGGAAGTGTCGCTAGTGGCGGAGTGTCTCAGGCAGCGACGAAGTAGGCCTGGGTCATTGTGTGCCCCACTGCTGCTTACCCCCGGGGCCTGGAATAAGTGCTCAAGGAAAAGAAAGTGAGCTGGCCCTTCCTTCAAGGAACTTCTTGGAACATGTGATGGAAAGATATTCTAGAATACTAGAACCAAAAGACTGGGGCAGCGGACAGGGCCCCCAAAGCGGCTCTAGGGCAGCCTCCAAGCCAGGTTGGGCATCCGGGGCTCGGGGGCTGCTGATAAGAATGCAGATTTCCCAGGCCCTGCGCCAGAATCCCTGTGTGGGCGGGAGAGGGGGACAGCCAGCTGCACATTCAAAGGGCTCTTCAGGTGCTTCTGACGAATTCTACAGACCGGGGAGGCCAGGGCCAGCTCACACAGCGAGTCATCATAGACTGGGCCCGGAACTGTGGCTCACGCTTCACACGGCGGGCCTCTCTCCCCTGTGTCATCAGGCCCGCCGCTGCCAAGGCTGAGGCGCTGCATCTGTGACATCTTCAGAGCTGCCCATCGTCAGCTGTGGTCTGTTATGACTCATGCCCTCAGGCAGGATGGCCTTTGCCTGCCAGTGACTCACGGATGCAGCTCCTCAGTCTGTGGGTGGGATGTACTGTCTGTGCCCCTGGGGTGGGAGTGCCCGTCTGTTGGCAAGAAGCCTGCACATCCTTCAGTCCTTCAGTCCAGCCTTCCGTGCGCTGCTTCAGACCCAGATGTACTGCTTGTCCAGCACTCAGCTGGGAGCTAGAGCTGCGGTGGTGAACACACAGTGGTGAACAGGAAAGTGCAAGGAGCAAGAATCCCATCACCTGGCTAAGGTGCGACAAGGGAGGGGCTGTGTGCAGGGTCCACGGGAGTCACAGTGCAGCCCTGGGGGCCCCAGCGGTACGATGCTTCCTATGGACGGATGTGCTGCTCTCTCCCAAGGCTCTTTCCCACTTGTCCTCTCTTTTCCAATTCTGTTTTTTCTTTTTTAACATCTTTATTGGAGTATAATTGCTTTACAATGGTGTGTTAGTTTCTGCTGTATAACAAAGTGAATCAGCTATACGTATACATATATCCCCATATCCCCTCCCTCTTGCATCTCCCTCCCACCCTCCCTACCCCACCCCTCTAGGTGGACACAAAGCACCGAGCTGGTCTCCCTGGGCTATGCGGCTGCTTCCCACTAGGTATCTGTTTTACATTTGGTAGTGTGTATATGTCCATGCCTCTTTTCCAATTCTGATCGCAAGGGTAGCCAGGATGGTGAATTTTGTCCCATTTTCCACACCAAAGGGCCAAGGTTGGGAAATAAGAAGTGACTTGGCTGATGTCAGCCAGTCCTGAACTTTCTGCTGCCTCTCATTGCCCTTCCAGGGTCCTTTTCTGCGATGGGAACCTCAGGCAGAGGAGCCCCTACTCCTAAGAGGAAAGCCCCCTCCACCTGCCCCCAGGCCTCACCTGGTGGCTTCCCCAGCTACCTCCAGGTCCCTGGCAAGAGAGCTGCAGGGTCAGAGAAGCACGGGTAAGTGTTAACCACTAATTCTGGTCAGGACCATGGTGGCCAAAACCTCCATAAAGCTGTGAAAATGTGGTCAAGGGGTTATAATCAGTGCTTTAGGAATGCTCACAGAGTAATCTCCTGGCTCAGTCAGGGTTCTCCAGAGAAACAGACCAATAGGAGATGAGATAGATGGCTGGCTGGCTGGCTGGATAGATAGATAGATAGATGACAGAGTCATCAATACACAGATGATAGATAGATAATGACAAATAGAGAGATGATAGATGGATAGATAGATAGGTGGATAGATAGTACATGGATGGATAGATATAGATAGATAGATTGATTGATTGATTGATTTTTAAGGAACGGACTCCCTCAACTGTGGGCCCTGGCAAGTCCAAAATCTATAGGCAGGCCAGCAAACTATACACTCTGGCAGGGGGTTATAATGCAGTCTGGAGGCGGATTCTCTTCTTCTCTGGGAAGCCGCAATCTTTGCTCTTAAGGCCTTCAACTGATCGGATGAGACCCACCCACATTATCAAGTCTTAGTAGTCTTCTTTATTTAGAGTCAACTGACTGTAGATGTTAATCACAACTACAAAATACCTTCACAGCAACATTCAGATGAGTGTTTGATTGAAAAACTGGGGGCTATAGCCTATGCCACACTGACCAAGTTTAGGCCTTGGTAGATTATTTGGCCACTTGAATCTTCTATAATTACCCTCTTGCCCCCCTGACCAGGAAGGCCTAAGTCAGGTTCTCAGCTAGGAAGGACCTTGAACACCCAGAGCTCAGTATCTGGCTCTTTAGCTGGGTCAGAGTGAAAAACAGGGGGAAAACACAGCCCCTTCAGGGATCCATAATCAGAGGAAGCCACTTTGAGGCAGGCTACCAGCACAAGCCCTTAAAACCCCCATGGTGTCCTGGAGCTGAGGGGCTGGCTGGATACCCTGGTAGCATCTAGAACTGTTCAAACTGCAATTTGTAACCCATATGTGGTCGTCCTAAAATCAAGTTAGCAAGTCTCAACCAGCATATATTTGGAAACATGAAACAGAATAAAAAGAAGATAATAACAAAACATCCAGGTGCACTGCCTTTCTTGTAACAGAAATAACATAGATTGGGTGGCTTAAACAACAAAGTCTCAGGTCTCGAAGCTAAGAAATCCAAGATCAAGGCACCAACAGATTTGGTGTCTGGCGAGGTTCACAGACAGCCTCCTGGTTGATAGATGGCCATGTTCTAGCTGTGTCCTCATGTGGCAGAAACGTTGAGGGAGCTCTGTGGGGTCTCATTATGAGGGCATTACTCCTATTCATGAGGGCTCCACTCTCATGACCTAATCAACTCTCAAAGGCCTCACTCCTAACACCATCACATTGGGTATTAAATTTCAACATATGAACTTGGGGGGAGACACATTTAGTCTATAGAATTCTGTCCCTGGACCCTCAAAATTCATGTCCCTCTCACATACAAAATACATTCCACCCAAGAGCCCCAAAAGTCTTAACTCTTTCCGGCACTAACTCTAGTCTTAGTTCTTAGTCCAAAGTCTCATCTAAATATCATCTAAATCTAAGTCAGATATGGGTGAGACTCAAGGTACAATTCATCTGGAGGCAAAATTCCCTAGCCGTGAATTGTGAAACCGAACAAGTTATAGGCTTCCAAAATCCAGCAGTGGGGGAGGCATGGGATAGACATTCCTATTCCAAAAGGGAGAAATAGGAAAGAAGAAAGGGTTAAATAGGTCCTAAGTAAGTCCAAAATCTAACAGGGCAAGCAACATTAAACCTTAAGGCTCAAGCATAATCCTCTTTGGCACCATGCTTTGCCTTTCAGACTCACTGGGATGGCCAGGGCACCTCCACAGCTCAGCGGGATGGCCTGCAGTAGTGCTCTTCCGGGCCTTGCCCCATGACAGCTCTTTGCTGGTACCCTGAAGCTCTCATGGGCTGGAGTCCCAAACTCATGGCTCTGCTTGGCCACCCTGTCCTTTGGAACCTAGGTGGAAGCAGCCATGCCCCCCCCAGGCCAGTACACTCTGAGCCTATGGTTAGAGTAGCAGCCCTGATGATCTCTCCATCACCTCTGGGGTCCTTCTTTCCTTGGTTTGAAGAATAGTCCATATTCACGGCTGAATAGCTCTATGGTCCCGTCCTGTAGGGTCTAAGAAGTTAATATTCTCCCTTCATTTTGTCCCATTTTCTCTGTTTCCTTTAGTACCAGCTGGCAGTGTTTCAGCTGGCATAATCCCATCTCTATTCCTAGCTTTTGTGGAGAAGGTCGATTACATCTGGAGTTTCCATCCACACTAATTTCCTTATGAAAGAGTCATCTGGCCACACCCTTAGTATTCTCATTTTTTTGCAATATGAAGAGGCTGAGAATTTTCCAAATCTTTTTCTGCTCCCTTTTTGCTTAACAATTCCATCTTTAAGTCATTTCTCTCTTCTCACATTTTACTATAAGCAGTCAGGAAGAGTCAAGCCATACCTTCAACACTTTGCTTAGAAATCGCTTCATCCAGTTTCATCACTTGCAAGTTCTTCCTTCTACAAAACACTAAGACGTGGACACAATTCAGTCAGCTGCTTTTCCACTTAATATCAGCGATCACCTTTCCTCTAGTCTCTAATGACATGTTCCTCGTTTCCATCTGAGACCTCATCAGAATGGCCTTTACCGTCCATATTTCTGCCAGCATTCTGATCATGCATACCAGGTATTCTCTAAGAAGACTGAGGCTCTCTGTTTGTAGATATTTGTTATAGCCGCACCCCGACTTCACAGTACCAATTTCTTAGTCTCTTCAGGCTGCTGTAATACAATACCATAGACTGGGTGGCTTAAACAGCAAACATTTATTTCTCACAGTTCTGGAGGCTGGGAAGTGCAAGATCAGGGCACCAACAGATTCAGTGTCTGGTGACGGCCGTCTTCTTGGTCCACAGATGGCCATCTTTTCGCTGTGACCTCACACATCATGGCAGAAGGGACAAAGAGCTCTGTGGGGGTGTCTTTTATAAGGGCACTAATCTCATTCGTAAGGGCACCACCCTCATGACCTAATCCCCTCGCAAAGTCCAAATACCATCACACTGAGGATTAGGTTCTAACACACAAATTTTAGAAGGATACAGACATTCAGTGCATAGGAGCATCTTCTGTAGTAATGGTTAAGTATTCGTTCTTAAAACTTTTGTTATGGTGTATGTGTATTTGTATTGAGTCTTGATACAAAATGTATGTCTTACTATAAATATGTTTGAAAGTCACCAATGTATCCAAACAAGCCATTGGGCAGATAAAGAGACTGGGGTCTAAATTAGGGATGGGACATGTTTAAGGTGTTGTAATGAGGAAAAACAGAGAAGGATGGGAATTCAAGTGGTCTCCTGACCTGAGCCCGTGTGCTCCACGCAGGCTGCCGGGCAGTGGCAACAGCCACCCGGGGCTGCAGGACTTGACACTACCAGGGAAGCTCAGGATCCCCAAACAATCCTAAGAACATCTTGGAGAAGCAAACAGAAAAGGCTTTCTAAAGTGCATTCAAATATACAGCACAGTACTGGTGACCATTTTACAATGTATACATGTATCAAAACATCAAGTTGTGCACCTTAAGTTTATACAATTTTTATTTGTCAATTAAACCTCAATAAAGCTGCAGAAAAAAGCATCACAAAAGAAAAATGTGCGTTCACCTTTGGGTTGCAGCGGCATATGCAAAGTGATTTTACTCCTTAGAAGATGCTGGCTTTTTGTATGTTGCTTCCTGCTCACCACCCACTCCCCCGGTTTCTAACTTTTCTTTCTTTTGAGATATCTCTGCACCAGTCAGGGTTCACTTAGAAAAGCAGAGTGGTCAAGGTGATGTAGAATGAGAGGGTTACCATGGGGATGCGACCCGCTGGCCGTGGGAGCTGGTGGAAGGGCCTGTGCATCAGGTATTGGGCCTGAAGTCGTCCAGACCAACAGTCAGGAGGGAAAATGGGCCGCGGGCAAGAGCAAGAACAAACCATCTGTCTCTGACCACCTCCAACCTCGGTACAGTGGGCGACCTGCAAGGGAAGCTGGCCCCCTCACCAAGAGCTGCACACACACTTGACCCGGCTGGAGGAGGAGATCTGGCGGGAGCTAAGGCAGCGGGACATGGGGGGCCAGGACTGCCCCATGACGACAAGAGAAGTCAGCGGATGAGGGACACTGCCCTAGCTGCCACAGCACTGGCTTCTCGCTTCGCTTCTGTCTTCCAAAGTCATCCTATTCTCACGTGGCTGCCACTAACCCAAAACTGAACAGGGAAGGGAATTCCAGGCACTGAAGCTCCAGTTTTACTCCAAAGCCATGGTTTTTAGCCATTTTTAGCTCTCTGAATAAATATAGTGCCTGAGTGAAGAAACAGCAGGGGCTGGAAATCTAGAAAACCCTGACATCCTGAGACTGGTTGAGTGTCCTTCTGTACAGGGCCTGATGGGAGGGGGGCATGTCATCTGCAGGTTCAGGGCCTCACCTGCTTGTTCAGGATCCCCAGAACACTAACAAGCCCAGTTCTTGCCCCTGCCTGTTCACTTAGGCTCCTGCCTCACCCCTGGTTATGAACTGAGTGTTTGTGTCCCCCCAAAATCACACTAACTCCCAACGTGATGCTATTTGGAGGTAAGGTCTTTGGGAGGTAATTGGGTTTAGATGAGATCATGAGAGTGGAGCACCTGTGATGGGATTAGTGCCCTTATAAGAGGAAGGGACCAGAGCTTTCTCTCTACCATTGAGGACACAGCAAGATGGCGGCTGTCTGTCAACCAGGAAGGGGTTCTCCCCAGGAACTGAATCTGCCAAAGAAATGTTTATTGTTTAAGCCACCCAGTCTGTGATATTTTGTTATAACACCCCCATTGACTAATACACCCCTCAAGTATTTCTGTGCACTTCTTACCTTCTTCCTTTCCAGAATCCATTCCCATTTGCTGACACCTGCTGCCCAGGAAGCCCCTTACAGAAACCACAATGCTAGTTGGCCAAAGGCCTTGCCAAAGTATCTGGCCCTGATACTGCCCCAACTGCCCAAGCCTCCTCGTAACACAGCAGAGGGAGGTTCTAGCGGTGAAAGGAAAAACAGCCTTGACTCTCTATCTTGGGCATATTTTGTGCTCTGAGCTCTGAGAAGCAAGACACTTTGGCCCCAGAGGCTGCAGGTCTCTCAACAGAGCTGTAACTCAGGCTGCTTTGGATGAAGTGGTTGCTCTGGGATTCCCAGTCCAAGCCACCTAACTCCTCTACCTTCTTCCACCACCTGCGACTCAGGCCTCCAGGATGCCTCCAAGCAGGTCTGTGGGCTGTTTGCAAGTCCCCAGGCTGAGCCCCTCAGCAATTAACTGGGAGTTTGAGTGTTAACCCACCCACTTATCCCCCTTTCCTGGTCTCAACTCCCACTGGATAAAATGTCTCTGTGCTCCATCCTCGAAAAGAAAGTGGTCCTGATTCCCTCCCAGCATCTTCTCAGTTAAGATGGAAGCTCAGCGCAGGTTCTCAAGAGGACCACACCCCTCCTGACACTGTTCATTCTTTACCAGATTAGGGAACATAGACGTTCCAGCTGGTCTTCATGTCCCAACCATGGGCCTGGCTGTCCTTATAACCTTCCGAAAACTTCCATTTAGAAGAAGAAAAACCTGCCAGGATAATGCAAACTGTGTTGCGTGGTGAACACAATTTGGCCCAATTTGAGCATCCCACGTATAGCAAGATGAGGGACGTGCAGCTTACTTTGGGGCCTGGTATCAGGGCCTCACGAGAGATCATTGATAGGAGAGCGGAGCAGTTCACAAAACAGCAGCCCTTCTGGGAATAACGTTTCCTTAGAGTTTAGGGAAATGAGGATGCCTCTTTCCATCACAAGTAAATGTTACCGAGACACATACTTATCAATGCAGCCCATCTCTCGTGCCCTCTGCACCCCATTGCACATTGCCATTGGCTGTCATGGTCATCCCTTTTAAACTTGACCTCAGTTCAGAAGGGAGAAGGGACCTGGTTTCAGGTCCCCACTAGAAATTTCAGCAAGATCCCTCCCTTCATTGCCAGATGCTCTCTTGGGCCCCTTCTGGCCCAGCAGGCTGAGGCCTGAGAACAGTAATGGTGGTCATCGTAACAGTAGCCCAAGTTGCTTACGTATATGGGTGTGGCCAGGGGCCACGTGGGTAATCCGTAGATGGTGCCAGGGTAGGCTGTGGCCCCGGCCTGCAGCCATAGCTCGTCCTCTCCTGGAGGACTCAGTGGTGGAAGGAGTGGCACTACCACATACATATAAACTTCTCCAGGGCTGCTCTGTCACACAACTCTAGCCGGCGACACCCACATTGTACTCTAGGCCTAGCTGTGGGCAGCGATTAAGCTGCGACCAACCAGGGCCAAGCTGTACTCCCAGCAGGGTCCCCAGAGGTACTGTCTGAGGCTTGGGGGCTACATAGGCACCACAAGCTGCAAATGGTACCCCCTAAAACACAACACTTGGGGTCAGATGACGAAATGGCTCCGGAACCAACAGTCCCGGTTTTCGTGCCCTGTTTGCTTTGCCCTCGAAAGCGGATTAAGGGCAACGCTTCTTGAGAGAGTCCCCCTAATTCCAGCAACCAGACCTCCCCTGAGTGCCTGCTCTGAGGTGGGCCTTATGCTAGGGTTTTTCCCCCAGTTTTATTGAAGCATAATTGACAAATAAAATTGTAATATATTTAAAGTGTACAATTTGATGTTTTGATATACATATGCATTGTGAAAGGATTCCCACAATGGAGTTAATTAACACATCCGTCGCCTCACATATTTACTTTTCTTCTATGAGAACACAATTTCTACTCCCCTAGCAATTTTCAATTCTACCATACAGTGTTATCAACTATAGTCGCCATGTTATACATTAGATCCTCAGACCGCATTCATCTTATAACTGAAAGTTTGTACCCTCTTACCAACCTCTTCCTATTTCCCCTCCCCCTCAGCCCCTGGCAACCATCTTTCTCTCCGTTTCAATGAGTCTGATTTTTTTTTTCGGATTCCACATGTACGTGAGATCTGGCTTCTTTCACTTAGCATAATGCCCCCCAAGTCCGTCCGAGTTGTCTCAAATGGCACGATTTCCTTCCTTTTTAAGGCTTTATAATGTGTGTGTGTGTGTGTGTGTGTGTGTGTGTGTGTGTGTGTGATCACATTTTCTTCATCCCTTCATCCATCAGCTGAAACTTAGGTTGTTTCCATGTTGACTATTGTGAATAATGCTGCAGTGAACATGCGAGTACAGATATCTCTTCAAGATCCTGATTACTTTTATTTTGGATATATATAGACACAGAAGTGAGATTGCTGGATCATACGGTAGTTCTATTTTTAATTTCTTGAGGAAACTCCATACTGTTTTCCATAGTGACTACACCAATTTACATTCCCACCAACAGTGTAGGAGGGCTCCCTCTTCTCCACACCCTCGCCAGCACTTGTTATCTCTTGTCTTTTTGATGATAGCCATATCCTAACAGGTGTGAGGTGATGTCTCACTGTGGTTTTGATTAGCATTTCCCTGATGATTACTGACGTTGAGCATCTATTCACATGCCTCTTGGGCAAATATTCTTTCCCATTCCATCGGTTGCCTTTTCACTTTGTTAATGGTTTGCTCAGCTGTGCAGAAGCTTTTTACCTTTATGCCATTCCACTTCTTTATTTTTGCTCTTGTTGCCTTTGCTTTTGGCGTTAAATCCAAAAACTCCTTACCAAGACCGATGCCAAGGCGCTTATCCCCTACGTTTTCTTCCAGAATTTTTATGGTCTCAGGTCTTACATTCAAGTCTTTAATCCATTTTGAGTTGATTTTTGTGTATGGTGTAAGGTGGGGTCAGTCTCATTGTTTTTCATGTGGATATCCAGTTTTCCCAACACCATTTATTGAAGAGACTATCCTTTCCCTTAATGGGGGTACATTTAACGGTTCAAAATGATCCCTAAGGAGCCCTCACACAGATGGCTGTAATTGAACCTTTTTTCTTGTGTAATATAGCACACAAAGAAAAGTGCTTAACACATAAACGTAAAGCTTAACAAATTGTTGTCAACTCTTGTGTAACCATCACCCAGATCAAAACATATAACTTTGCCAGCTCCCCAGAAGCCCCACATGCCCTTCCACTCACAATCACAACCCCCAGTCATATCCCTGACTTCTATGGTGATTACGTCCTTGCTCTTCTTTATACATTATCCTCTAAGGGTGCATTGTGGAACCCCATGGATTACTTTTGCCTATTTTGAAGTTTATAGAAATGGAATAATGCCACACATAATTTTTAACTCATATTGTTAAACTTTTTGTTTTGAAATCGTTAAAAATTTACAGTAAGTTGCAAAAGCAGTACATGGAGGTCCTCTGCACCCTTCACCTAATTTCTCCCAGTGGTACTGTCCTGCAACACTAGAGCACAGTATCACACAGGACATTGAGACTGGTACAGTCCACTGACCTTATTCAGGGTTCAGCACTCATTTGTGTGTATATATATGTGTATACTTTATGCCCCATGCACATTCTTTTTTATCTGACCTCTTTCACGTAACATTGTACTCTTGAGTTTCCTCAATATTTATTTTCATAGCCTACTTTTCCTATGAATGGACCACACTCTATTTACTCATTTGGGCTTCCCTGGTGGCGCAGTGGCTGAGAGTCCGCCTGCCGATGCAGGGAACACGGGTTCGTGCCCCGGTCCGGGAAGATCCCACATGCCGTGGAGCGGCTGGGCCCGTGAGCCATGGCTGCTGCGCCTGCGCGTCCGGAGCCTGTGCTCCGCAACGGGAGAGGCCGCAACAGTGAGAGCCCTGCGTACCGCAAAAAAACAAACAAAAAAAATCTCCAGAATATTTGCTCATTCTACTGCAGTGGACTGTTGGGGGGCTCCAGGGTTTGGATACTGTGAGCATTGTCGTCGTGTCTCCTGATGCACATGTGTACTCATTTCCCTTGTGTAGATAACTAGGAATGGAATTACTGGGGCATTGGCTGTGGCTATCTTCAATTTTACTAGATAATACAAACTTTTCCAAAGTGCCTGTCCCATTGTACACTCCCCCCAGCGATGCACGCATGTTCCAGGGCTCCACAACCCCACTGACGCTTGTTCATTTTAGCCATTTGGGTGGGTAAGCAGTGGGTCTCATTGTGGGTTTCATTTGCATTTCCCTCCTTACTAGGAAATCAAGCGGCATTTCACACATGTATTGGCCACTTGGATTTCCTGATTTGTAAATGACTCAAGTCGTTTGCCAGTCTTTCTATTGGGTCATCTGTCTTTTTGTTAATAACTTGTAGGACTCGTAAAAAAAATATTCTGGCTACAAGCCCTGTGTCAGTTTTATATGTTCCAGATACTTTTTCCCAATTTGAGGTTTGTTTCTTCACTCTGTTCATCGGTCTGTTTATCCAGCCTTATACCAAAACCACAGCAGGCAGATGTCTCTCAACAATTACTGACCCAGGCTGTGCTCGTTAGCGATTAGAAGGCTAAAAGTTAGGTATAGTCAGATTAGTAAGGATCTTGAAAATCAACTGGAAAGGCTTGGACCTGACCCACGGAGCAGAGGAGTTCCCCAGCATGTCAGGGAGCATAAGAGAGAGATTATGAATAAGCATCTTAGGAAGATAACTCTGGGAGTCGAGTCTCAGCACGAGCGCACAGAGCTAAGAAAAGAATGTGGAGGTTATTGGAGTGGCTGAAGGTTGAGGTCACAGGGGCCCAGATGAAGGAGGTGGCAGTGGAAAGAGAAAGGAAGGGATACATCCAAGATACGTTTAGAAGAGAAAGCTGAAATGATGGTACTTTGTTATGAGTCAGTGGAAGAGGGAGCTGGAGACTGAAAACTGATGCCAAGCCTTCCAGCCCAGAAACTGAGCGATGCTTCTGGTTTGATGAAAGAGGCTCATAAAATAGTCAGGGGAGTGTGTTTTCCACCACTCAATCCTGAAAGTTCAATTCATGTTCCAGAGAAACAGGCAGAGGAGTCCTGACTGTACACAGATTCGCTGAGCCGGGCTGTTGAGAGATCACCCATGGCTTTGGACTTTGGGGAGTTGAAGCAGGACTTTGAGCCCTATTCAGTCCCCCTTGCGCCTTGTTGATTGAATCTCCTTTGCAGTCTAAACCCAGTTGAATCATATGAACATCTTCGTGCACGCTATTTGATCATTCCGATGGTAAAAGTCACCCAGACTGAAACCACAGCAGCAGCGAAAATAGAGACCAAAACTCAAGGGAAAACTCACCTAAAAAAACAACAGGTAGCTCTAGGCTATTTCATGGGAGACTACGGAACATGTGTAAAAGGTACATTGAATCCTTGTCAGTCCTTGTACATGTGCTCTTTTCTGTTGGCCTTGTATGTTTAAACGCGTGTAGCAACAGCCCTCTCGATCTCCTTCCCCTGCCGAAGCATTCAGGTCTAATATTATTACCGAAAAGCCAAAAGTATATTTACAGAGACTGAATGAGTCTAAAGAGAAGATAAGTCAAATCTCTTGAGAAAATAAAGTCCCGGAGCAGATTATGCTGTGAAAAGACGAAAAGAGTGTTCGCAACTCCATAACGCCATCAGTTGGGTTTTTAAAAAGAAGCCATTCACATTTTAGGTCATAAAATCATTCCCTTAATCCCTTAAACATCAAATAAAATTAAGATTTAAGATAAATTCACTTGATTAGAAATGATATGAAAATCTTCAGCAAATAATTAAAAGGGATTTGGTAACATAATAACAGCTAATTCTAGCACGTATTTAATAAAGAATGGATTACGGGAGGAGTTGGTGTTGACAGCTTTCTCTGGCTATCAGGAAATAGAAAAGCCTCTCCTTTGTAGTTACTACTAATGTTTGCACATGAAATCAAAGGTGCTGGGAAAGCATGCCCCCGGCGCGAGGGGCCGAGTCAGGAAGGCGAGGCCTCTGGAGGTGACTTCCCCTGAAAGACAGCCAGAGCCCGCAGTCAGATGAGGCTGAAACGTGGTGTGGGAGCCAGTGCTGACTCTTCTCCTGGGTCTCTGAAACCTTATGGTCCAGCCACTCAACCTTCAAACGTAGACTTGTTTCAGAAAAGCCAAAACGCACGAGTGTTCTGAGCCTGGATACTCATCCCTGTCACTCTCTCATTCATCCACCCACTCAGTCAGTCATTCATTTACTCACTTCACAAGCATTTCTTTGTTTTTTAAATTAATTTATTTATTTTATTTATGTATTTTTGGCTGCGTTGTGTCTTCGTTGCTGCGCACGGGCTTTCTCTAGTTGCGGCGAGCAGGGGCTGCTCTTCGTTGCGGTGCGCGGGCTTCTCAATGCGGTGGCTTCTCTTGTTGTGGAGCACGGGCTCTAGGCACGCGGGCTCAGTAGTTGTGGCTCGCGGGCTCTACAGCTCAGGCTCAGTAGCTGTGGCGCACTGGCTTAGTTACTCTGCAGTATGTGGGATCTTCCTGGACCAGGGCTCGAACCCGTGTCCCCTGCGTTGGCAGGCGGATTCTTAACCACTGCTCCACCAGGGAAGTCCCTACAAGCATTTCTTCAGTGTTTGCTGTATTCCTGGTGCTGAGGGGCCTGCAGAACAGGCCAGACGTTGGTCTCTACTCTCAAGGAGCTCACCTTCTAGTGAGCGACAGAAGTACAGACAAAGTCACCACAGCACAGGGCAAAGGAAAATAAGGGCAACGTGGAGAAAGGAGGATCCAGGCAGTGTAGAAGAAGTCCTACTGCTAAATTCCGCGTCATTTACTTGTCTTATTTTTTGTCTCTCTTCCCCACTAGGAGGTCAGCTCCGTGAGGGCAGAGGTTTTTATCTGTCTTGTTCACTCCTGGATCTCCCGGTGCCTAGAACAGTGCCTGGTACTCAGTGGGTGCCCATTAAAATATCTGTTGAATAAGTGAGTGAATCATGGGAGAAGGAGGGAGCAACTTGATGGAGCTCTCTTTGGAAAAGCTTCACAGAGGAGAGAATCCTGGAGACGGGCTTTGCCAAAAGAGAAGGCTCTCGGAGAACAGCCAGAAATAAATAGCATCTTGGTTGGAGGGAGCAGCTGGAGTACGAGCCTGGGGGTGGGAAGCTGCCTGGTGTGTTCAAGGAACAGACTTGTCCAGCAGAGACGAATATAGGACACCAGGTGAGAAGGATGCCAGATAAGCTTGGGACCAGGTCTCCGAGAGCATTGAAAGCCAGGTGGAAGTGCTGTGTGTTCTCCTGCAAGTGCTGGGGTCTCTAGAGAAAGAAATAGGACATGCATTTACTGAAATGGCTGACAGCCTGGCTTGCACCCTAAGAAACAACAGAAGAGCTCCGATTCCCTATACCCAGGACCTTGTGAGCACGCCCTGTGTCTGCAAGAAAAGAGCAACAGTGTGGAAGGAGTTAGCAGCAGAAGGTTGAGCAGGGAGGGCCCTGGCAGGGAGAGAGGTAAGGGGTAGGGCTCAAGCTGGGCCTCCCGGTCTGGCTGTCAGTCCCGTGATGGGGACAGGCCAGCTGATCCCAAGGGCCCCTGCAGCCCTGACATTCTGGCACTCTAATTATAGAAGTGAAAGCTTCATTTCAGTTAGCTGGGGAAATCCTTGGGTTCCATGTCACCTCCCAGGGCTGGCAGTACAGCTGGCACTGAGGCAGTTAAAAAGGAACGGAATGGAAATCCAGAGAGCCTGCATCAACCCAATGGTCGCTCAGCAGACTTTTTGCTTCTAGATGTCAGCAGCTCTTTCAGGAATGCAAGACAGCAGGCTCTGCACAGGCCAGGGTCTGGGGGGTGGTTTCTGGTCTTTTCTTTCTGCTTCGTGAAGAGGATGGCTCCTCTGGGCCAAGAAGAAATCAAAGACCAGGTTCCTTCCAAACTTTGCTTCCAAAAAAAGGCAGTAAGAGAGGTAGAGCTGTGGTCTAAAGGACCACAGGGACATTCTTGCCATAAACAAGTCTCAGTTTTCACAGAAGTTCTTCCCACAGGCAGCTGGGAGGGAAGTGCCCATTCCAAAATGCTCAGCTGGGCTGCCCTGCTTAGGTCTGTGCAAGTGGGGCCCGTGGGAGGCCAGCAGCGTTGGGCGCCCTTCCTGACACAGAAGCTGGGCCTCCGCAAGGAAACCAGCTTAGGGAAAAGATCTATGACCCATCAAACAACTGGTTACTACACAATCACCAGAACCAGTCACGAAAAACAAAATAAATACACACCTCAAATGAGCTCTAACTGCTAATTTCTCTGGTTTGACTGAATTCCACTGTCTGGAAAGTGTGAGTGTAGCATGATCTGAGCTAGACCCCAACCCCACGAAGCCCAGCAAAGCCACTCAATGTATTTAAGGTTGAAAAGCAAAGGTTTCCCATCAGTGCAGAGGGATAGGATGTGAGTGGGTCAGGAGGCCAAGGCCCAAGAGGGGTTTGGCCTTGGGACCTGGCTCCGGTGGCATCGTTGCTAGATGGGGAGCAGTGGCGGGGCCTGGGGTGAAAAGATGAAAGGTCCAGCTGGAGCCCAATAAGATCCAGGAGCCACGGGATCCTGGAGCAGGGGCAGGGAAGGAGGTGGGAATCCAGATGGAGATTGGGGAACTCCCTTCAGGCATCTCCTCAGTGGTCTGAAGCCGGGGGGTGGGGTGCGCTGAACGTCAAGTTTGGACACAGTCGGTTAGAGGAGCTTAAGGAATCTGCAGGGGGAAAAGTCCAGCAATCTTTTGGATACACAACCCTGGCACGGAGGGGAGAGGGAGGGCGGGGGAGCCCGTGCTGGGAGCCCGACGGAGTGACGGCCCCCTCGCCCACCCTCACCTTCTCCCTTGTCACCATGGCCACCAGGTTCCCACAGCGGGGTTTCTGGTTCAGTCCAACCTCTCTGCATCCCTGGAGCCCCGTGCCTGGTCCTTCGGGTCCCTCGCTGCCCGGGGTGGGGCTCCTCTGGGGACCTCAGCTGCCGGCCCCGGGGGGCCCAGGGCTCCTGCCAGGCTGGCCTCTCTCTGCTCTCACGCCTTCATCCTCATGCTTGCCCTGGGGGCGTCTCACGCCCGCAAGCCTGTCCTCTGCCCCGCGGCTGCCACTCCCGCTGGCCCTCTGTGGATGGCCAGGTGGGAGCCCGAGGGGAGGAGAGGCCGCCTCTGCAGGCTGTGTCACCGTGTCCTGCTCCGCCTTGCGGGGACAGGAACCCAGCCGTCTCTGTGCCGCGGGGCGGGCACCCCTGGGAAAGCCCATCAGCCAGCACCAGGACCAAAGCGGGGCCAGGGCGCGGCTTCTGAGACGCATCCTGTCCCTTTAGGGACTGTGTGCTCGGCCGATGCCACCTGCAGCAGGTGACCAGAGTTGCCCAGACCCGGCCGACAGAGTCTCCGAGGAGAAAAACCCCACCGGGCCCCAGTGTTAGACCAGCTCCTGCTGGCGATGGGGCTGCCTGCCGAAGCTTCCGGAGCCCACGGGCACCTGGGGAGGCCCTGCCGAGGCCCTGGCCCGGGACACGGGGGCCGCGTGGTGGCCCTGACTTGCAGGGGACTTTGACCACAGCCCTGGCCCCTGTGGGCCTGGTCTTCCCACCTGTCAGCAGCTTGCGGGGGCGGGGCGGCTGGCCGACCGGAAGGGCCCTGCCTGTCCCTCCCATAGGCCCCCAGGGACTGAGACCAGCCTGCTCAGGGCTCCAGGTGCACCAGGGCCTGTCCCCTGGGCCACCCTGGGTCGGCTCCGGCTGCCTGCTGCCCCGGGACGGGAGGCCACGCCAACCTCGCACCCCTCTGTGTCCCCCTGCCCCGGTCCCATCACAGCTCTAGGGGCGGGGTGCTCGCTCCCACCGTGGCGGTGATGAAGAGTACTACCCCCAGTTTCTCCTCCCACCAGGTGACACCAGTCTGGGTGTCTGGTGTCAGAGAGTCCAGGGAAGCCAAGGTCCTTCCAGACCACCCCACGTGGGCTCCTGGGGCTGAGCGCTGGGCCTCGGGCAGGTGGCGTCCTTGGCTTGCGTGGTGGCTGCTTGCTTTCTGCCTCTTGTTCATTTTATAAAATATTTATATTTTAACCCTCCGGGGACAACTGTGGTTCTCTGGATAAAAAAAAAAAGTTGGTGTATGTCCAGCCCTGAAAGTAAGAAATACTCAGTAGTCACAGACCTCACCAAGACTGCCAGGGGTCAGAGGCTGTGAGGTTGCAGCCCTGAGATGCCCTGAGAGTGGCTGCCGGGGACACGGACGTCACCATCACCACGCCCACACCCCTCCACGTGCAGGGTCCGCTTTCTCAGATGTGAATTGGCGCTGTAGGTGGTAAGGACCAATACAAGCAAAGGACAGAAAAAGCCTGCGGAAAATGTGGCAGGCAATCGAGAAAGGGTTTCACACCTGGGAGGAGGGAGACTCCTCTCCCACCTCTACCCCGCAGCCGCAGAAGTTGCTGGAGACCCCACAAGGAGCACAGTGGCCAGGTTGGGGCCAGAGCTGGGGCCCAGGGTTCCTTCCAGCTATTCAGGAAGGTGGCATTCGAGGTTTGCAAGCCCCCTCCCCCTTTGCCCAGGCCCTGTAAGCATCCGAGGGGAGCCCTGCACCCCGCCTCTGAGCAGGTGCAGACCGCCCCGGCCCAGCTGCCTCTGCGCGCAGCTGCGAAGCCAAGGCCGGCTGGGTCTCTGGGCCTTAGAGGCCCCTGTGGTGCAGGTGTGGGAAGGGGGATTGAAAGGGCCTCTCGTTGAGGGAGGACCATTGCAGCTCAGATCCACCCTGATTCTGCCACTACCTGGCAGAGGGGCTGACAGGTGGGAGTGAGCCTCCCGAGGGGCAGGCTGGGGACGGGCGGTAGGCTCGGGGCTGTCATCAAATGTCTGAACCTAGTCTTCTGAAGCAAACGGAGAAACTTCCTAATATAATATTAAAGCTGTTTCCACTGTGAGCTGTTTGCATCTCAGGTGCCCTTGTATTTAGTCTGCTACAGCGGTGAGGTTTGGGGACGCTTATCAGTAAGCATTTTAGCAATTTTCCACACCTCCTTGTGGTTTGGGGAGCAAGGGCTGCCATCTGGGCCACTTCCTCATGGGAGACAGTTTCAGGACAGGTGTAGACACCTCACAACTTCGCTGGAGAAAAGTCCCCAGATCTGATGCTCCTCCCAGGAGATCTCTTTGCCTTGCTAATGAGACCCCGCAACAGCGAATTTCAGTTCCTGACAGACAGGTGACAGAGGCTCCGAAAAGCCGCCCCAGCCCTGGGTTACCCTGGCCCGTCAGGCCCTGGCGCCCGTCTGAGAGCGCTCAGTTTAGCTCAATTAACATCTCAAACCCACAGTTTAGGGCGAAATCTACATACTACATAATCTAAAAGCAAACATTTGCCTTTGATAGCTCTAATTTATGCACACAATTTGCTTACTGTTGGCGTCTAAATTATTATTTTTTCGAATTGCTTCGCGGCAGAAAATCAAAGCCTGCTGAGTTATTGGGTTTTTTTTTTAATCACACTCGACAACTTATTTTCTTGTGTGTGTGTGTGTGTGTGTGTGTGTTTACATAAAACATCTAATTAATCCATGCAGTCTGGAAACTTTATGTTTAAACCTTTCATGCTCAGAAAACAAACTGAATGAAAATGTAGCTAATTTGTATAGAAGCTTCTTTTTTCTTGTCTCCTCAGATACATCAGCAAACACGTGGTGAGAACAGGAAGACTGCGAGACAAGAAAATGAATGAAACTCCAATCCGCAATGTATTCAAGGAGTTTTACTGCCCTAGGAAAAGGTTCATATTCCAAGAAAGAAGTTGAGGAGGGCCACCTTTCTTCCTGCAGCCTTAATTTCAGAAAGTGTTTCTCTGAGAGGCCCCTTCGGCCCAGCATGGTTGGGTGAGAGCCCTGCAGCCAGGCGGCCCCAGTCCCAGGTCCCAGGCGCCGCAGAACAAGTGCTTCCTGCACCAGGCGTCCCTTCTCCTTGCCGGAGCCTCCTGCCAACCTTTCTCCTTAGCATCCCTGCCTTGACAGACCAGACCACTGAGCCAGGACAGGGCTTGTCTGTGCCCCTTGGTTGGCCCCGTGAAGAAGCCAGGAGACAATCTGAGAGGTGCCTGACTCCAGATCCTTGGCTTTTGGCTTCTGTGGCCTCAGTCTTTGGGGTTTTTTTCAGTCTTGAGCTGCCTCGGAGGGCGCATCTTCATCTTTATAGACGCATCTCAATTTGGCAAGCTTTGCCGCCCTTCCCTTCCTCCTGAGCCCCAGCTCTGTCAGTCCCCACTCCCAGCCTTGGCCTGGGACTCAAATCCCAAGAGACAAAGAGGCTATTTAGGTGCAGATATCTCTAATGAATGAAGAAAGGAGAGTCACTGGTCTAAGCCATTTCTCCTCCGACAGCACAGCAGCCCAGGGGCCTGCAAGGGATGCATGTGCTCAAAAGCCTGCCTTTGGAATCCCTCCTGGAACCGGCATCTGTAAGGAAGAACTGACGAATTACTACCCTGGGCAGAGCGCAAAGACGCCTCCAGACAGGATATGGGGAAAGGTCCGGGGAACAGGCATATTTGACTAGACTCTGCTCAACAGACAGATTATAAATCGGCCTTGTCACCAGGGGACTGAGGGTGAGAAAGTGGCGGAATGGGACTGGAGGCTCCTTGGACATTTCCTGACTGCCTGTTCTCTGCTGGCGGGTGTCCGCAGAAGGGCCGCTCGCAAAGCCCTGTCACCACCATGGCTACCACTGCCGGCCCCATGCTCCACCTTTAGCTAAGAGTGGCTGGTCAGGGTCCGGGTTGATTAGAAGCTGCACTGGACTTGAAGTCTTGATACTTTTGCAGTCTGGCTTAGAAAAAGGCTGTGGTGGAAAGGAAGGTTCCCAGGGCTGGGCTTCAATTGCTCATCTGCCGTTCTCACCTCTTCTCCAGTATCAAAACGTTTTGCAGAGTCCACATGACAGCAGCTAGCAATACTTTTATCATCTATCAAGGAACAGAAAAGGCCAGTCTTACAGATACGGAAGGCACATCTGTCTGTAGACAGCGCTTGGTGTACACACGGATCTGTGAACTCCCAGCGGTCACGCCTCCACTCACTCAGCCAACGATGACCGAGGACTCAGGCATGGTCTCTGAGAAAGTCAGTATCACTGGCCTGAAATCAAGGTGCCAGCAGGGTCTCGCTCCCGCTTAAGGCTCTAGGGGAGGAGCCTCCCTTGCCTCCTCCAGCTCCTGGGGGCTCCAGGTGTTTCTTGGTTCTCGGCCGTGTCATTCCAATCTCTGCTTCTGTCTTCATGTGGCCTTCTCTGCATTTCTCCCCTTCTTAGGACGCTTGTCGTCGGATTTAGGGCCCACCCAGATGAATCAGGATGATCTGATCTTGAAATCCTTAAGTTGATGACATCTGCAAAGACCCTGGTTCCTAATAAGGTCACATTCGCAGGTTCCAGAGGGACACATCTTTGGGGGCCACCATGCAACACCCTACGGTATGAACATTGGCCATATTGGGAAGCACGCATGGTCTTCAAGACCTTTTCCAGTGCTAAGTCTCCCCAGAGTTTGCTGCCACTGCTGTGGCGCTCGACCAGGCCCTCCTGCTTCCGGACTGGTGTGTAGCCGGCAATCTGTATGTCACCAGAATTCTAGTGTGTTAGATTCTGGGAACCTGCCTTTCCTCTGAGTTGGTTAGTTTTCTCTCCCAGCCAGAAAACTTCTCTGGGGAAAAAAAAAAAAAAGGAGAAGAGAGAGAAGGAAAAGAAAAACGTCCCATGCAAAGGGAATATATATATATTCTTCCATTTGGCCATTAGAGTTGCTTTCTCCAAGGCCAGCTCGGCTCCAGCCTTTTGCTCAAAAGCCTTTGACGGCTCCCTGGTGCCTGTGAGATGCTATTTGAGCTGCTCAGTCCGGCCCTCAATGTTCCCCACGTGGACCCCAGCCTACGTCTGCAGCCAGACTCTCCCCACTACCTCCCATCCTCACACACATCCCTAACCCAGCCTGGCCCCTTTTCCCCCAGAATCCCCTGCCCTCTTCTGCTCCCAGGAAGTATCCTGCTTCTTCACCTAGGATACTTTTCCACACCTGCCCACCTTCTTTCCATCTTGCCAGGCTCAGTTCCAACCCGACCACTTCCTAGAAGTCTTCCTGGCCTCGAAGAGCTGACAATGACTGTCTCTCTCTCTGCTCTAGTCCCTTCCCGAGGGTCCATATCAAGATTATGATCGGCCTTGTGGCTCACTCACCTAACCAGGAATCTCTTTCTCCCTCTAGGGGATGGAGTTGAACTTGCCCTTGGGTCCCTGACACCTCGCACACGGTAAGCTATGCAATGGATTCTTGTTGAATGGAATTGAGGGTGATGTATGCATCTAATTGCTTCCTCCAGTGCTTAGCTGGTAAGGAAATTAACCAATTCCAAGAGGGGAAAAAAAGGTAGGAAAACCAGCTGAGAGAGAGATGGGATCCAGAGACGTCCAGGATAGCAGATGGCGTCCACAGAGCCTGAGTCCTGCCCGGGCCTCTCCTGTCGCCCCGAGTCCAGAGTCCCTCAGGCGCCCCCATTGCCTACTCTTTGAAGGCCCGCAGGTGTCTTGGCCCAGGGACTTGGGGCTCATTCTGTTGACACCTCAGATGAATGAGGAGGTTGTTGAGATTGCCTCAGTCTTTGCCAGTGTCCCCAAAGTCCTCTTCCTGTGCCCTCCTTGCTTCGAGCCAAGGTCAAACCTCTTCCTTCCAGCTCTTCTGGCTTTTGGGAAAGTAAGACCCCCAGGCCCATGGCTAGATGTCCTACCCAAACCCCAACTAAACAGCACTCCTGGAGTCTGTGCCTAGAACCTCCCTTCTCAGGATGCACTGCCCCCCGGGCAGCCATCGCGAGCTGCTCCCGTGCACACCCGCCGGCTCAGGGACCTGCCGTCTGTGTCCACAGCTTCTTCTCGGTGCCTCAGGCTCTGCACACCTGCTCCCTTGGGGACATCAGCTCAAGGACTCCATCCTGCCACCACTGTGGTGTGGGGGGAAGATGGACCATGAACTCTGACGTCAGCCCTGGGCTTGCATCCCAGATATGCACTTTCCTAGTCTGTGACCTGCTCTGAGCCTAAGTTCCCATGAATTCATTCATTCACCTACTCAGTAAAACAACAACAAACTGTCGTGGTCCTAACGCGGGTTGGAAAATAATTTCCAGACACAACACAGAATGTAAAGAAGATAGAAATTATTAGAGGAAAGGGTCGCTGCCAGAAGAGTGGGCCGACTTCCTAGTAGTCTAGGAGAGTCAAGCCCGAACATGTGCTATTGATCAGTTTTTATAGCCAGGAAACAAAGGAATGGTCCGAGGTGAAAATTTCATTTACTGCTTGGTCGAGGCACATATACCTTCCTTCTATAGGGTGGGAGTGGGACAGGGCAGATGCCTTTCCTTAACTGGGACAGGTCCCGTGGCCCAGGTGGGCTCAGGAATTTCGTAACCATCGCAACACGGCAGGGAGGGCGATTAAGAGTCTGGTAGGGGGTGTAACGCTGAAACTTTTTCAGGCAGGGTTGTCCTTTGTCCTTGAAGCACTTTGCGGAGCACCTACTGGGTGCCAGGCCTACTATGTGCTAGTAACCATTGGGGTACAGTGATGAAAAGGACAGAATCCCTGCCCTCAAGGAGCTCACCATCCTGATCTCGTGAGGCACTAGCCACGTGAATAATCATAATAGAAGGAGACCAAGGTTATAATGTTGGGGTCCCGTTCTGTGACTACTGAGCTCCTAGCAATGTCCCCCTCTGAAGCATTATATTATAAAACACAGCAAAGGGCTAGGGGTTAAAGAATTCTGGACTTGTGATAAAAATCCATTTTTCCTGCAAGAATTTCGATCAGAGAGATGTTTTTTACATTGCTGTGGGTGTATCTGGCTCTCGCAAGCTAAGGTAATCAGCTGCTCCAAATGGACGGAACAGACGTGAACACCACGGAGCCCTTTCTGAACAGCACAGAAAGGCAAAGTCAGGCTTCTCAAAGACCCCAAAACCATGCATCCTCAATTTTAAGATGGTGTGAGTGATAAGATGCAAATAATTGAATAACAGTTTTGCAGGAAGAAGCAACACTGCACTGAGTTGCCCATGGATAATGACAGCATGGCAACATTGACATGTGAGAAAGCAGTAAGGTCGAGCTTCCAGAAACTCGCTCAGCAGCCTACTCCCAGCCGCCCGAGGCCTGCGGCACAGCCAGCCACGCTGCCAGCACAGTCCGCTTCACCCATCAGCCACAGGTGACACTTCCTCCCCCTCCCCCTCCCCCCATAGCCCTAGCTCCCAACTCTGGTCCTGTCATTACCAAGAGCCAGCTGCAGATTCTAGTGATGCTTTTCTGTCCCACAGGAGTCCCGGCAGGAGGAGTCCTAGGCCTGGACCACAGCGGTACCTGACACGTGGCGGCGGGAAAGTGATGGTAAGAGAGATAAAGTGATGGTAAGAGCACTGGATAGACGGGATTGGCCGTTGCGAGGCTATGGAGAGAAAAGGGGCCGGGGGAGTCAGGGGAGGGCCCAGGTTTCTGGTCAATGACTGAGACGTGGGCCCCAGGAGAGAAAAACAGGTGTCAGGTGGACCCCAGGGCTGGACCCCAGGGCTGGATCCACCAGAGGGTCCCGCTCTCCGATTTCTCGTGAGGCCATCTCTGTACTGCTTGGGGAGGGACCAGGGAGACTCAGGGTCGCTTTCCCAGGTCAGAAATGCATCCTTCCTCTCTTGAACGCACGGTTCATGATCGTAGCGGGCAGTTCACGCAGGCTGCAGGCTGGGCCGTCAGCAGCCTTGCAAACGGCCCCCCAGCCTCGCCCTTCACGTGGGCAGGTCTGCAGTCCTACTGCTGGGGTGCCCACCCTGGTCCCCCCCTCCCTGTGCACTGGGGCCGAGGGGAGTGCCTGCTTTGTAAGGTTGAGGTAGCGATAAAATGAGATCGTGCTCTGGCATCTGAGCCGCGCCTGCTGGGGCCCTGATAGATGCTACGCACGTGTTAGCTTCGCTGCTGCTGGGGGGCCGTCTCCCTCCTTCTCACTCATTCCTCGCCCTGATACTGTTGCTATGGTCCGTCTACTGGTTTCCTGCGGCTGCTCTGACAAAATCACCACAAACTTGGTGGCTTTAAACCACAGAAATGTATCCATTTATACAGAAATGTATGTACAGACGTACGTGCTTCTTCTCTCATAGTTCTGGAGGCCGGAGTCTGGAATCACGGTGTCAGCAGGGCCACGCCACCTCTGAAAGCTCCAGCAGTGCCTCTCCCAGCTTCTGGGGACCCAGGTGCTCCTTGGCTTGTGGTTACATCACACTCCTCTCTGCCTCTGTGTTCACACGACCTCCTTCCCTGTGTGGCTCGAAACTTCCTCTGCCTCTGTCGTATACAAACCCCTGTTACTGGCTGTAGTGCCCACCCGGATTATCCAGAATATCCCATCTCGAGATTCTTAACTTCATGCACCTGCAGAGACCCTTTTGCAAATAAAGTCACATTCATAGGTTCCCAGTGGACCCATCTTTTGGCTGAATGTCACTACAGGCTGAATGTTAGGATTTCTCATCATTCCCAAGACCACAGGCCACACCACTTACATTTTCCCTGGGCTGGGCCCCTGGAGGACGCTCACAGAGCTAAGTGCCCACAGCCATGGAGGCAAGGCCGCAGTTTGTATCAGCTCTCCAGAGCTCAAGGGGAAAGGGGCCCTGGAGATCAGATCACCCAAGCCGTCACCAGCCTGGCAGAGGAAAGGGAGGCCCCCAGAGGACGCCCTCCTACTTACTTTGTGTGACCGGCGCTTGCTGCTGGGACAGTGTTAAGTAAAGCCCTGGGGCCCAGACTTTGCTCAGGGATGCAAATGGGCTCTCCCATCGCCCCGAGGACTGCAGACACACGCCAGCTGGGTTCCAGCCTTAACTACCCCGTCTGTCACTTTAGGCCACTTGAAAGAGGTAAACTGGCAGCAGTGAGCCTGATGTGAAGCCAACACAGCCGAAGGCAGTGGAAGCTTTTAGCAACCTGCAAAGGGCCCCGCAGGAGGCCCTGATGGAGATGCCAACTGCCCTACCGCTGTGGGGCCTGGGGGGCCTGGGGGCCGGTGGGGCTGACCTGGGGCTGACCTGAGTCCCACGTTAGATGGGAAGCACTGAGGCCTCCACGTTGGGAAAAACAAGGACTAGCGAGGAAAAGAGGGCGGGGAGGGCGGAGGTGGAGGGGCTGCGAGGAAAAGAGGGCGGGGAGGGCGGAGGTGGAGGGGCTGCTCGGGCAGAACTCAGTCCCCTCGCACATTTCTAAGAATGCAGTGATGGAACAGAGCCAGAGAAAGACCATGCCTTTCACCAAAGGGGGGAGGGGACAACCCAGTGACCAATTTCGGTGATTAGCTGCAAGAAGAGGGCCCTTTATTCCGGGCGTGTGTATGCCTTTTAATTTCCTCTTGTGGGCTCCTGAGGGGGCCCGGTAACCGTGCAATTGGTATTCCTGGCCAGCCTCGGCAGATGCGGGCACTCGCTCCGAGAAGGCTCCAGGTGTCGCGGGGTGCCACCTGCTCTGCCGGCTTCCCGATTAACTGCGTCGTACAACCTGCCAGGGGCGGGCGGGCGGGCAGCAGCGGGGCCGTGTCGCAACGGGGCCCAGGCTGGTCTCCTCTGGCCGGTGAGAGGCGGGAGCGGCGAGGTCCGAGTGGACCTTGGCGCCGTCCCTGCTTGGTGCGAGACATAATAAAACCTTACTGTCGGTGACAGGGGACTTGGCTCCCTCAGGCAATTGAAAGCACAGAAGTTACAAAGCAGCCCACTGGGGTGGGGGTGGTGATCTGTATCACAAGAAGACCCTTGGGGCTTCCCTGGTGGCGCAGTGGTTGAGAGTCCGCCTGCCGATGCAGGGGACGCGGGTTCGTGCCCCGGTCCGGGAAGATCCCACATGCCGCGGAGCGGCTGGGCCCGTGAGCCATGGCCGCTGAGCCTGCGCGTCCGGAGCCTGTGCTCCGCAACGGGAGAGGCCACAGCGGTGAGAGGCCCTTGGCTTCGTAAGAGGAGTTCTCCTGCAGCTGCTATCGATGGTGCCCCAGGGGTGTTAAGGATTCGATTTAGAAAACAGTGACTCGCCCCTAGCTCTTGCACAGCAACTCTGCCTTGTAAAACTAGCACTTCTGGACTGACTTTGGACCAGCCTCCCAGCCCCGAGATGTGCGGTATTGCCAAAGACCCCAGCTGTCCTTGTACTAGCTCACACACGGAGCCCTGGCAATTTCTCAGAAACAGATGTGGCTCCTTCCCAGGCTGGCACCTGGCTTCGGAGGTGAACGCAGTGGCCAAGTGCCGGGGCCCAGGAACGGAGGGACATTGGGGGGAGTGGGGTGGGCAAGACCCGAGTTTCCGTCCTGCTGGGCCCCCAGCAAGTTGCGGGGCCTGTTCCCTCTTTGGGCCCTTAGTGTCCACGTGCAGAGAACAAGGGAGTCTTGACGCACTTCCGGTTTCACCATTCCAGGAGCTCCACCCATGGGCTGGCGGAGTGACCCTGGAGATGCCCTTGACCTACCTATGAAGTGGGATAGGGACATTGCCCTGAATCATGCCCAGAATGATGGCGACGGTATATGTTTGCGAAAGTACTTTAGAAATTGTGCCTTTTACAGAGCGGCGGTGGCCCGCGTCCCTGTAAAAAGAGCATCTTAAAAGTCACCTCTTTCTCATCTGAGGGCTCAGGTGGTCTGAAACCTGTTCAGTGGGTGCCTGTGCTCCAGGTGGGGAGATTTTCCAGGGATCGGCTTCCAATGAACGCTCGATGCAAGTAAACTCTTTCCCCTACATTGTGACATTTCGAGAAAAGTAGGTTCCCAAAATGCAAAGTTCGTGCTTCACAGAATTTAACTGGCCCGAAGCTTGGAATACAGTGGGAGCTTATGTAAATGACTAGGAAGTGCCCATTAGATATAGAGTTTTGAAATTAAAACTAATTTTTCGAACTTGCCCAGGGTCCGTGAAGGGAGGGGGGCGCGGGCCGGGAGCAGTCCCTGCGTAATTTGGTGGTGGAAGCCTAGATCTTTGCCCCCATCCCACCTTCCACCCTAGCCATTGCTCAAATTGAGGGGAAGTTTGTAGACTTCGTAAGGATCCAAAGTGGTTTCTAAACGTTCTGAACTCCAAGAATTGTTCTAAGAGCTAGGAAGTTTGAGGGACTTAAAATGAACCAGGACAAAAGGCAGCAGAGGTAGGAGAGAGAAAGAAAGAGAGAGAGGGAGGGAGGGAGGGAGAGAGAGAGAGGCTGAGAGGGAGGGAGATGGGAGGGGAGAGAAGAGAACGAATGCCAGCATTTCCTGGTGCGTTTAATTTTCACATCACGAAGCACCCGGAGGCAGGCAACCATGATACCGCCTACTGGGGCCACAGGGAGGGACCTCTGGGCAGGGAGGATGTGGAACTCATTCCTTCCTGCCCCAGCCAGATCTGCCTGCTGCTGTTTGGATGCAAAGGACGACGGAAGAGCCCGTGAAAGTTACCAAGGGTCTCCTCTCTCCAACGGAGATGAGCGCTGCCCCACACTCCCCTCCCGGACAGTACTCCCCTCAGTGCCAGGAGCCTGGAGTCAGACAGAGGCTGCCTCGGGTCCACAGGGGCACCGAGGAGTCAGGGAAGGAGGCAGTGACAGAATCCGGACATCACCGATCCAGGCTCAGTCAGCAGGATCCTCATCCGGTCAGCGATGGACTGACTGTCCTTGCCTCTCCAGCCAAGGACAGGCCGCAGCCTCCATGCTCCTAGTCGACGAGCCTCAAGTAAGGGACTTCGAGCCGGTGGCTCCCAGCAGCTTCCTGCTCCTGAAGCATCATCTTCTTTTCCTGAAGTCTTCCCATCCTGCAGCCCCCACCCATGCAGGCCCTGGGGAGGCTTCTGCCTCTGTCTAGGTGATGAGAAGACTGATTTCTGTCCCAGTTTGGCCACTAGTCAATTCTATTAGTTTCCTATGACTGCTGAAACAAATCACCACCAAGTTAGTGGCTTAAAACAACTCTCTTATAGTTAAATCTCTCAACTGACTCACTTATACTTTTGGAAGGTGGAAGCCCGAAGTCACTTTCACTTGGCTAAAGTCAAGGTGTCAGCAGAGCTGGTTGCCTTTGGAAGCTCTGAGGGGAGGATCTCTTTCCTGGTTCTTTCCAGCTTCCACTGGACGCCTGCGTTCCTTGGCTTGTGACCCCTTCCTCCATCTTCAAAGGGCATCCCTCCAATCTCTGCTTCTGGCATCACGTTGCCTGGTCCTCTTTTGTCTGTGTCAAGTCTCCCTCTGCCTCTCTCTTATACCGACACTTGTGATGGCATTTAGGGCCCATCCAGAAAATCCAGGCTAATCTCTCCTTCTTGAGATCCCTAATTTAATCACATCTGTGAGGTCCCTTTGCACAGGTTCTAGGCACTATAGGGCATGAACATCTTTGGGGCCAGGATTCAGTCTCCCGCACCAGGTATCTGTCTTTGGACGACTAAGTCGCCTCACTTCTCTGAACCTTAATTTCCTTATTTGTACAGAAGCTATGAGGCTCCCCCTCTTCACCACTTGGGCTTAATGGGTGTTTCCAGGGAGACAATAGATGTCGTGGCATTTTGTAAACTGTCGAGTGAAAACCAGCATGAGTGCTTAGGCCAGGTCTTGTTTCCCTTCCTAAAAAGCTGAGGTCCCCTCAGTTTAGTCACCCACAGCCCAGGAACTCTGCCTTCACAACCCTCTCCAGGCATGTCTCGATAAATGTTCTTGAAGTTGCACTTGTTCCCAAGCCGGCTTTGATCCCAGGCACTGGCAAGTGATCATTTCAATTGGCCAAAATTTCCCTTCCCACTCTGCTTCGTGCCGGTTCCAATGAGACCCGCGGGTGCAGCAATAGGATGCTGAGTGTGCAGCCCTACGCACACTGCTTGGCACACAGGAAGGGGCACGTGGTCATTGTTCTCCAAGTAGCAGCTAAGGCAGTCTGTGCCTGTCGGCTCTTTGCCGCCTCAGGAACCATCCTGTACTGCTTCCCCTGCAGGATACCATCAGGTCATGGCCAGCAGCTGCAGCAGCAGGAGCGCACACCCCGCGGCACTGGAGCCGTCCCCGTCCTCTGCCAGTGGCTGTCCACAGCCACTGTGGGGCATCAGGTCCTGTTGTCAGGCTCAGCTGGCCAGCCTGCCTGAGGACAGGTCACAGTTTGTCCAGCAGCTGATAGGAGGTCGGCAAGGGACAGCAAAGGCTCCGAATGCAGAGACTGGCAAAACCTCCTGGGTGCACGGCCACAGCTGGCTCCCGGGCGGGGCAGAGAGCATGGAGATTACCAGCAACCTTTCAAAGGGGAACAGTTGTCTCTCTACCCTAAACCCAGGAAAGTCACATCTGGTACCACCCTGAGGGGGAGCAGGGAGTGGGCTTTCAGCTAAGTCAGTGAGAAACTGAGACCAGAAAGACCCTTTCTGAACATGGCCTTCCCTCCCCCCCCCCCCCCCATCGTGCCAGTGTGGAGACGGGATCCACGGGGAGCGATGGTTGGTGGGGTAGGAAACTGCTGGGGGTACCTTGGCCATTATTCCCAGAGACAGCCAGGCTGGCAGCTTTCACTCTGGGTGCTGCCCTTCCCAGTCCGGGCCTGCGGCCTCTTCCCAAGGGCTCTGACAACTTCAGAGCACATCACCTTTTCCCGGGGCATTCTCCAGATATTTCCACTTGCTGGGATGCCCTACAGCCCTGAAAAGGTACAGGGCACTGACACTCTTTCCATTTTACAGACTGAGGGAAGGAGCCGGGGGAAATTAACTCTCCCAAATCATACACACGTGGACCTGGCAGCAGACTCCCTGCTGCCCAAACCCAAGTCTTTGTGTTGTACTCCAGCACTTATAAGTGCCTTCTGAGTGCAAGTCCACAGCGTACTCATTTCCACTGGAATGCACGGCCACTCCACACAGTGTGCCAGGCGACCCTGATGTATGAATTAGCAGTGGCGGTTCTCTTAGAGGAAACGAAATATACTTTTGCACACTTGTTTGCTTGTTTCTCTTGGTTTTGGGTTTTCTTGGTTGTGTGGACTGTATAAGGCAACTTGGCACCTGTCACTGACCCCAGGTTGATCGGTGGACACAGTCATCTCTGCGGCCAGACCGCAATGCAGGTAAGGATTCTGGAAACAAAAGGACTCACTTCTCTCAGGATTTCGGGATGGAGATGTTGCCCCCTCCTGATAAAAGCTTAGCTCCAATGCGTAGACACCGCCTGGAGAACGGGACACCTGGTCCTGGATTGGATCCGGAGCACGTAGGGGGCGTGCTTCACACAGTGTGGTCCAGGGGCCCCCGAGGGTCCCGGACACCCTTTCTGGGGCCCACAAGATCAAAACCTTTTCCACAATAATATCAAGATGTGTTTGCCTTTTCTGCTCTCCTTCTCTCGCAGCTGCACAGTGAATTTTTCTAGAGACAGCATGACACGTGATATCACAACGGATTGAACTCAGAAGCAGATACCAGAATCCAGCTGTCTTCTTTTAAGCCTGACGTTAAAGAGATTTGCAAAACTGTAAAACAATGTTACTCTTCTCACTGATCACTTTTGTTCCGGAAAATATAGTTATTTATGTTAACACGCAATGGGTTTATTCGTGTTACTTTGAAATGAATTAATAAATAAATGGTTTAAAGTTTTCTTAGTTTAAATTCCTAAAACTGTAAATATCAGTAGATAGAGAATGCCTATAGAACTAAAAACTCTTTTGGGGTCTTTGATAACTTGTTTGGTCCCATCCAACTGGGGGACCCTCCCATTGGACATTTGGGAACACTGTGTGGGGCAGGAAATAGCCCAAGGTCACCCAGTGATTTATTGGCAGAAACAGGCTTCAACCCGGGTCTTCTGAGTGTCGAAGCCTTGATTTCCAGAGTATTTTTGTTAAAAGCTTCAGTGACTGGGCTCTGGGGCAAAGGCCAAAATGAACCCACAGTATCATACTTTCCCCAGCTACCAAATCCTGGCACCTCTAGTGAGTCTCAGCTCTTTACCCACCAGGGATTTTACCCTCCTACCACCTTGAAGAATTACGGTAAAGGAGAGAAACTCATCCGGACCAGGCAACAAGCCAGTGGCCCAGTAGAACCAGGATCTGGGCTTCCAAGCCCCCGTCAGTTGCTGTTGTACTGGGGACCCTGGCCAGGAGAAAAGCCCTCCCTGGGCCAATCAAAAGTATTAGGGCTTCCCTGGTGGCGCAGTGGTTGAGAGTCCGCCTGCCGATGCAGGGGACACGGGTTTGTGCCCCGGTCCAGGAAGATCCCACGTGCTGCGGAGCGGCTGGGCCCGTGAGCCATGGCCGCTGAGCCTGCACATCTGGAGCCTGTGCTCCGCAACGGGAGAGGCCACAAGAGTGAGAGGCCTGCGTACTGCAAAAAAAAAGAAAAAAAGTATTAAACCTGGCCAGGGCTTGTCAACCCTTGAAAAGGCGGAGTGCCCCTCCAGCAGCCCTCTCCCCAACTCTGTCCACAGGACATTCCCATGCATTCTTACCTCACTGCTCTGACACCCTCCCGCATCCTAGGAGTGGGAGTTTTTCAAAGGTCTGCACCTATACAGATTACCTCATGGCGCTGAGAGTGTCTGACATCTGTAGACACCAGGCAGTTCCCTTAAACGCCTTTGTTCTTTCATCAATTTCCACACCATCACCAGGTACCTGTGTGTACAGATTGTTCATAAGTGCTGTCTCTGGCGCTGTGGGCCCTTCCATCAAACCCCATTTGATTTTAATAGCACCGGTGCCCTCGTGTTTGTTATTCCAGACCTCAGACTGTCTGAGCTGCAGAATTGACATGCACTTTCTCTATGAATTGTTACCAGAAGATGAGAGGGGAGGGGTTGTGACTTGGGTACCACTGACCTGACGGTTCGTGTTAGTAAACCTCGTGTTAGTAAACCCAGCCGCGTACTCATTTAACACTGTGGCTTTTAAACAAGCTTGACACTGCAGCATCCTTGCTGGCTCTCTTCCAGCCCATTTGCAAGTTGCGAAAGGAGCTGTTGAATCTTGCTTTGCCATAGACTTCTGTGGCCTCCCCGGCCTGGAGTTTTCAATTTCCCAGTCTTGGCGGTGGGTCAGGTAGAGCTCAGCATTGCTGGGAGGGTTGCACAGAAGGGAAAAGGGAGAGCACACTCTGGAGGAGGAGAAACCCAATATCTCTACGCCCCCTGACATGTATCATTATTAATCGAGAATCATTCTTTCTGTGGATTTGTCACAATTGCCTTCTACAACTGGCTTCTTCATTTATTTCCAATTTACATAATCACGGAGGGCTGTTGATAACATGGAAATGCTCGAGAGTCAATGCATCAACATTTGCCTCCGGATCATTTTCTGCTCTGATTTGACAAGTCCATTCCTATCATAAATAAAGTTAACCTTTTGCAGCCCTGGACCCGGCAGGGAAGCTGGCTGCATCTCTGCAAGGGTCATTTATCTCACATGATAGCTCAAGTTAGGTGCTCTCTTGTGCTTAGAGGTTTCTTTTTCTTATATCTAAAAAACAAAATAGATACAGCTTCCAAAGCTGACAGAAGAAGAAACAGAAATTTTGAGCAGTCCAATATCTATCAAAGAAATTGAATATTAGTTAAAAATCATCCCACAAAGAACCCCCAGGCCCAGATTGATTCATTAGTGAATCCTTCCAAAATTTAAGCAAGAAATAACATTGACCTTACATAAGTTCCTGCAGAGAGTAGAGAAAGTGGGAACACTTCTCTTTGCGATGAGCCCACTATAGCCTTGCTTCCCAAACCTAACAAGGATATTACACGGAAGGAACATTATAGGCCAATTTCTCTCATGAACGTAGGTTCACAAATCCTTAGCAAAATGTAACCAATTAAATCCTGTATATATATATATATATATATATATATATATATATATATATATATACACACATATAATATTTATTGATATATTTATTTATATGGGCATCATATATAAATATACACATATAGACATATCCCTGTTCAAATTCCATTCATATATATGCCCATTCATATATATATATATGTGTGTGTGTGTGTGTGTGTGTGTGTGTGTGTTTAGAAAGAGAGGGAAAAGAAGCACTTCATATTTCCTCTGGTGTTTTCAGGAATCACCTCCTTGTACTTCAATTCTTGACCCAGTATCTGCTTTAGGGAGAAACACAAACTGATTCAACCACTAACTGGGGTTTATTCCAGGCATGCAAGGGTGATTTAATATTAGAAAATCAATTAATGTGATTAATCATATCAACAGAGATAAAGGAGAAAATTATACAGTTATTTAAATAGTTGCAGAAAAGCATTTGACAACATTCAACAGCCACCCATGATACAACAAACAAACAAGAATCTCTTAGCACACTAGGAATAGAAGGTAAGTTTCTGCTCCAATAAAAGAAAGCTACAAAAAATTATAGTAGCCATCATAATCAACAGTAAAAATTAGAATCTTTCCCCATAGATTGGGAATGAGAACAAGCTGCCCACTATCACCACTTCTGTTCCACATTGTACCAGAGGTCCAACCCAGTTCAATAGAAAATAAATAAATCCTTTATTCAGAAACCACATGATTGGGTACATAGTAAATCCAAAAGAATCTACAAACTATAAGGATTCGTAAAGTAGCAAGATACAAAGTCGATATATAAGAACCAGTTATATTTTTATATATCAGCAGTGAAGACCCAACACAACCAAAAAATAAATAAATAAATGAATAAAATAAATTTAAATAAGTAAATAAATTACTATGGGTCAATTGAATATAATACGGAAAAAGATACACTGAGACTCCCACCTCATGTCATAGGTCAAGTTTAAAAGATTGAATACGTATATAAAACATATATATTTTAGGGGAACATAGGAGAATATCTTCATGACTTTAGAGTAAGCAAAGATAGCTTAGATGAGACACTGAATGCACTAACCATATTAAAAATATAATTAGACTACATTAAAATTAACAACCTTTGTTTATCAAAAAAAACAGTAAGGCTAACACAACATTGTAAAGCAACTATACTTCAATAAAAATTAAATAAATAAATAAATAAACAAACAGGAAGAGTGTAAAAAGGCCAGCCTCAGAGAATGGAGAAGATATTTGCAATATATAATCTATTCAGGTCCATTGTCACATTTTCTATGGATGTATCTGTCTTTTTCCTATTGATCTGTAGGAATTCTTTATATGTTGTATATTCTGGATGGTTCTTTGAGATTTATGTCCAGAATATAAATCCAAAGAACTATCTTGAATATATGAAGAATTCTTACCAATCAACAAGAAAAAGACAATAGAAAACTTGACGGAGGACCTGAATAAACATTTCATCAAAGAGGCTATTCAAATGGCCAAAGGATGTGCAACTTCAGAAAAATGCACATGACAACTACCATGCGGCACCACTACTGTAGTGGACTCTGTCGTGTGTTTCCCAGATTCCCCCTTCAGGACTGAAGCATCCATCTCCCCACTTGCTGAGAGTGCTAGCTGACAGCCCACAGCTGAGTTCCCCCTCCTGGTGATTGCCCTTAGCTAGAAAGAGCCACCTAGCCTGAAGTCACCTCCTCTCCCCAGGGGAAGCCTGCATCCAATGACTGGTTGAAAGGAGGTTCAAAAGCTCAGTCCCCAGCCTTAATTTGGAACAATTCTTAAGGGTCATTCCAGCTCCAGAGTTCTCCACAGGATTGCCTGAGGTCTTTGGTGTGACTGCATCTCAACCCAGCCTCTCCTCTGCCTAATCCTGTTTCCTCCACTCCCTCAAAGATATTGTTCCTGAGAGCACACCTCAATATACTTCCTGCACAGTAACATGTATCTTAGAGTCTGCTTCCCGAGGAAGCCAACCTGGGACAACTACACATCCACCAGAATGGCTAAAATGGAAAAGACAGATAATACGGTGTGTTGATGAGACTGTGGACCAACCAAAACTCTCGTAGACAGATGTAGGCCAATCAAATTGCTCATATACTGCTGGTGGGAGGGTAAATTGTGCAGCCACCTTGGAGAATGGCAATCTGGCAGTATCTACTACAGCAAAACATACACACATGACCCAACTATTCCACTAGTAAGTATGCTAAACGACAGAAATGCACATATATGTTCACCAGCAGATATGAACATAAATGGTCATAATGGCATTGTTCATACTGTCCCAACTGGAAACAACCCAAATATTCACCAAGTGTAGAGTGGGTAAATGAATTGTGGCATATTCACATACAAATCTTACAATGTTGAGTAAAAGAGAAAAACCGGACACAAAAAGAGCAAGTTCTGTATGATTCCATTTAAGTAAAGTACATAAATAAGCAAACACTGGTAGAACTCAGGACACTGATTACCCCTGGCTGGGAGATTAGTGACCATCAGGGTAATATGGTGGTTTGGGACCCCTAATGTTCTGTTTCTTGACTTGGGTTCTGGTTACACAAGTGCATTCACATTGTGACACGTATCTAGTTGTACACACATGACCTGGGTGTTTTTCTGTATATACTACTTCAATAAAACAGTCTTGAAAAACTGAAAGGACACACGTACACACACATACATCCAGAAACTAGCGAACGTTCAGGCTCCCTGCTCTATGTACCCTGACTCCTGAGGCTTGGACTGGGATTTGGTAGAGGGGCGGCCTCACCGGTTGAGGGTTGGGAGAGATACTGGAACCAAATCAGATTTCATACTCACCTGCCTTGGCCTATTGATGGGCAATATGGGGACGGGCGTGGTCTTGTCATTACTATGTGGGTGGCAGCTTGGGAGGGGCGACAATTCTCCCTGATGAGTCAATGGAGATACTGTACAAGCAGGGCACTTGGTGCTGATGAAAATAAAAAGCTTTCTTCCCCGTCTGTTGCAAAGGTTCAGCAGGTACGCTCTTTGATAAATGGTCACAGTAATGAAATTTACACTCTTTAATCACAAGGGCTATAACTTAATTAAAACCACATCGAGGATTGATTTGGGCTGGAGAGCTCTCCTGGTTCCTGGGCTTTATTAAATTTTGTGTTTCTTTGCTCAGCCTGATCTGACAGGCTCAAGTGTGGAAGTCGGTGCCCGAGGAGCTGTCACTGTCCTGATGGGATGAACCCAGTTTGGGGCTCCGGGCAGGCCAGGGTGAAGGGAGATAAGGGCCACGGTACCCATAAAAGGGGGCCCAGGCCTGCAGCCTCTCACTGCCTTTGCCTGCAGTGTTTTCCAGGCAGCCTATAAGAAGTCAGAGTCTTCATGATTCTGAGTCGGAGGCAGGGATCTCTTTGAACCCACTGACTGGGGTCCCTCAGGAGAGATCTGATGTTGGGGAAGCTGATTTAATGCTCAAAGCCAACTTGTGAGATTGGAACTGTAGCTGTTCCCATTTTCTACACGTGGAAACCTCAGAAGAAAGAGGGGTGATGACTTGCCCAGATGGTTGTGGAACATAAGTGCCCGGGCAGGTACCATCCATACAGCCCTTCCAAACAAACACACCTCCTCCACACACACACACACACACACACACACACACACACACACTCACATCTGTGCAGATACGCCCTGATACAGACACATACCCGTAGAACCGCAGCCATCTGCACCCCCAAAACACACACTCATAGGTAGCTACACACACCTAAACACATACACACACATACATACACACCTGTGCTCATACACTGTTTTTATAGATACACACTCACAGACATCCACAATATACACACCCACACACACACATCCATATATGTACATAGGCACATGCCCTTACACACATGAATATGCACACACATTTCTACACACATACACACCCATGGATATCTACCATGCATACACTTACATACACTCCCAGACGTGAACACACACACATACATAAACAAAGACACATGTACATGCACATACACCCATACATGTCAATGCACGCAAAGATAAACATATACACACACCTACACATGTACGTGAACACACAACAAATATATGTGCATGTGGAGGGTGTATGTACACATCCAAGCGTTGAATACACATAGTCACACTCACACACCTGGACACACACGACTAGTGAACACTACATACTCGTGAGCATGTACACACTCACACCCATTGGCTCCCACAGGCCGTCTGTTAACGCCAAGCACAGGAAGCACTTTCTGGAATCTGGGGCTGGAGGACAGCACTGAGAAGCCGGGTCTAAGTAGCATGATCCGTGCTCCCCACCCTGACCTCAGCCCTGGAGACCCTGGTGCCGGCCTGGCGGGGCCTCCCCTGCTCCCCGAGAAAACAGTGGCGTCAGAGGCCCCTTGGCTACCCAGGCCCCCGCCACACCAGCACACCTCTGCCACCTCGGAAGAACCCAGGCCACCGTTGCAGGGGACCCTGGGAGCTCTCCTAGATCAACGACAGCAAGTGGCAGGAGACTAGAAAACGATGCCAGAGAGGATGACAGGACTGCAGTCAGATAGCGCCTGCGGCCTTGCCAGGGAGCCGGGCCTTCGTGCTCGGTGCCACCCACATGTTAGAAGTAGGCGGCGGAAGCGGAGGATCCCTCCGGTGCCCCATAGAGAATGGCGAGAGGCGTGCAGTCTGGCAGCGGTGCGGCCAGCGCAGCCATCCGGGCAGGGACGGGGGAGCTGAGGCCGGAGTGGGCGGCCGCGGGTGGTGAGCTGGCTGGAAGAGAGTCTGGCCGCACTTGGTCATGGGTCTCCTAGGGGCGTGGGGGAGAGGGAGGGAGGGAGGGAGGGAGGATGACATCCAGATTCCTGGGGCCGTATGGCTGTCGAGGAGAGCAGGGCCCCAGCCAGGCAGGCTCCGCTGGCATGGGGGAGGGCCGGGGCTGGGGCTTATCTGGGGGCCGTGAGGAGCGATCGAAGGGTTGGCAGCTGAGGGGGGACTTGGTTGCATTAACGAGCATCAGACGGTTACTGGGAGGGACCACATGAATGAAACAGAAAGGCAGGCAGGGCCTCAGGAACAACGTGCGCCAGCTTCAGGGCGGGATCGCGCTGTCAGACCAGAGCCAGCAGAGCGGGTCCCTACCCAGCACCTCAAGGTAGCTCCCCAGGAGGGCACAGGCAAGATGGCCTTGCAAGGCTCCACCTGGAGGCCAGAAGCCCGAAATCGAAGTGTCTGTAGGGCCCACGCTAAACAGCTCATCTTAACTTGTTACCTCTGTGTAGCCGCTACCCGATCTGCAGATAAGCTTGGCTTTAAACCCTCAGAAAATATCAGGTAGCCTCCTGTGCTGCCCCTCAGCCACCTTAATCCCTCTGCACCTGTCCCAGGCCCCTGCTCTCATCCCCCAGATGCATCTGCCCTGCAGGGTCCCCTGACTGCCCGTGGGCGCGGTTGCTAAGCCTTCATCGGCCACATTTCAGTCGGGCACATCCTAGAAGCTTATTTGTTGTTTTCTCACAATCCAGAAAGAGTCTGGCTGTTCAACTGTGCATTCTCATTGGGAAAAGAGGTTAGCTGGGTCCAGCACGCCTGGGGTCCAGGTGAGAAATGGCCAGCGATGGAGGACTGCCGGAGCGGGCTGCAGGGCACCCCCAGTCCTCTAGCAGTGGGGGGCTGGCTGTCTCAGTGAAGTGAAGAAGATCCAGACCTGGGTGCAGACAGACAGCAGGAGTCTGTGAGACAGACCCCAGGCCTCTCTCCTCTGCTCACCCGGTCCCTGGAATAGGAGGGACGATGGGGTCCACCCCTCAGTAAACATCCTGTGTTAATGGTGAGGGCACGAGTGTCACAGGGGCTAAGAGGGGCAGCCTGGGGGTAAATCCTTTCCCAGGGGCCTCCCTCCAGTCCTGGGACCTGGCTGTGTCTCTTTCCCCATCCACAGATGGGGATGTAAGAGCCGAGCCATCAAAGCCCCACAGTTGACGGGAGGGCCAGACGCCACGGAGGCTGGAGAGCATTTCTGGAGCCAACCGCTGAGCTCCGTGCAGCTGTGAGGGGTTTGTATCATTTGTGAAGGGAATGGCTATGTTGGAATAGTAAGCATGAAGCCCAAAGAAGCAAATATTCCTACGTCTACAGCACCGCTTATATATGCCCAGGCACGGGGCCCCTTATACCGATTCCGTCTTTCAAGCAAATGAATGCCCAGGTACCACCTGCCTGTCTTAACCTCCTAAAGAGTGGGCTCCATTGTCAATTCCCATCTCCAAAGTCTTTACCCTTCAGTGACATCTCCCTTTGTCCAGTGCCACTGGAAAGCCCCTTGAGACGCTTGCTTTTTCGACCACGTTGCATTTGGTGCAATCATTTACCAGTTTGCTAACAAACTTGTGACCCCGCTGCACCACTGCAAATGATCACATCGCTATCTCTGCTTGAAACAGATTATCCTCCTTCAAACTGTGTATATGCTTCGTTGAAATGCTTCATGTGGTTCTGGGTTCTGCCTGTGTATGTATAAGTATGTATCTGTGTATATATACGGATACATATATACAATATACAATATATATATTGAAAGAGAGAGTGAGAGAGTTGAGATCGTTTGGTAGAAACAATCATGGTCCATTAGCAAGTAGAGCTCCCTTGGGCTGGAGTGCCTTGGGAGTGTCTTTTAGGTGCCCATGATTTTCCCCCCACTCTTCTCATTCCTCCTCCTATCTTGCCATCAAAAGTGTTAAGACAGAGCTATCTGCTCACAGAGAATCAGGCTATGTCTCTACAGGTGAGATTGATGGGGAAGAAGCAAAGGTCATATTTAATATGTCACAATTAAAACGGAGACCATTTAAAAATATTTATCAATTCATTAACAAATTTTTTAAAAATCTACTTGTTAACTCGTTGAGTGCCCGCACATTTGGTCAAACGTTATTCTGAGTGTTTCTGTGAGGGTAGTTTTGGATGAGATTAACATTTAAATTGACAGACTGAGTAAAGCAGATTGCTTGCTCTGATGTGGGTGGGCCTCATCCACTCAGTTGAAGGCCTGAAGAGAACAAAAAGCTGACCCTTTCCCAAGTAAGAGGATTCCTCCTGCCCGATGTCTTCCCACTAGGATAGAGGCTTTTTCCTGCCTTCAAACTTGAACTGAAACATTGGTAACCACGACTAACAATCTAGAGAGATATAACCGCCAACTGACAAGGATGGAGGAGAGAGAAAGGAATAGTAAAAACAATTCGTCTACAAGAAGGCAAGAAAGACAGAGAGGACTTGTGAGACTTCTTTATATATTTTAGATATGAATCCCTTATCAGACAAAGGATTTGCAAATATTTTCTCCCAGTGTGGGACTTGTCTTTGCTTCTCTTAGCAGTGTCTTCTGAAAAATAGAACTCTTAATTTTGAGTCTGCTGGCCTTCACAGTAGAACCACACCATCATTTGTCCTATTTCTCCAGCCTTCAGACTCAGACTGGAACTACACCTGGGTCTCCAGCCTGCCTACTCCCCCTGTAGACTTTGGGACTTGTTGGCCTCCATAATCGTAAGATCGTGTGAGCCAATTCCTTACGATAAATCTCTCTGTCTCTGTCTCTCTGTCTCTGTCCTCTCTCTCTGTCTGTCTGTCTCTCTCTCTCTCTCTATATATATCCTATTGGTTCTGTTTCTCTGGAGAACCCTGACTAATACACGATTACGTGTCAACACAACATTTGTCTTATGAAAAATAACTGTATTTTTCTAAACAAAAAATGTAATGAGAAGAGTGGTATTGCTTTACATTTTTGCAAAACTCTTTACTGTCTGGCTGTTGTGTATTGGTTTGATGTGATTTCAAATCCACTTGTTTATGACCTAAGTGAAGTTTTTTTTATTGAAGTATAGCTGATTTACAATATTATGTTCATTTCAGGTGTACAGCATAGTGATTCAGCACTTTTGCAGATTATACTTCATTATGGGTTATTACAAGGTAATAGGTATAATTTCCTGTGCCATACAGTACATCCTTGTTGCTTATCTGGTTTATATAAGGTAGTTTGTATCTGTTAATCTCATATCCCGACTTTTCCCTCCCCTTTCCCTCTCCCCTTTGGTAACAAGTTTGTTTTCTATGTCTGTGAGTCTGTTTCTGTTTTGCACATATATCCATGTGCATTATTTTTTAGATTCCACATATAAGTGATATTACGCAGTATTTGTCTTTCTCTGTCTGACTTATTTCACTTAGTACAATACCCTCCAAGTCCATCCATGTTGCTGCAAATGGCAAAATTTCATTGTTTGTTTTATGGTTAATATTCCATTGTATATATGTACCCCATCTTAATCCAATCATCTGTTGATGGGAACTTGAGTTGCTTCCGTGTCTTGGCTATTGTATGGCCAACCAGACACATGAAGAAAATGCTCAACCGCTAATTACCAGAGAAATGCAAATCAAAACTACGAGATATCACCTCACACCTGTCAGAATGGCCATCACTAAAAAGTCTACAAATAACCAATGTTAGTGGATATGGAGAATAGGGAACCCTGGTACACTGTTTGTTGGAGTGTAAGTTGGCACAGCCACTATGGAAAAGCATATGGAGGGTCCTCAAAAAACTAAAAATAGAGCTACCCTGTGATCCAGCAATTCCACTCCTGAGTATATACCCGAAAAACACAAAAACTCTAATTTGAAAAGATACATGCACCCCAATGTTCACAGCGGCACTGTTTACAATAGTCAAGACATGGAAGCAAGCTAAGTGAAGTTGTTTTAATTCACTTGTTTATAACAAAGACCCCCCCCCCTAAAAAAAAGTTGTTTTTAGAAGTAGAGTTGTTTTGATATCAGAAGGAAGTAAGCCGTGTCAGGATGTCATCATGTCATCTGTTGCCGTTGATAAGCGCTCAGGAGCTCAGCTGCTGAGGGGCCCCGCTGGGGGCTCATCCCTAAGAACAGATGAACTGGCAGCTATGGCTAGGGGGCATGTAGACTATAAACACAAGAGTTTGTGAGGACAAGCCAGAGTTTCAGTCTGGGCAATGCTACCCTTTGCTAATCTACCTCTCCGAAGACCTTGGGACATTAGCTCCTGCCCTGGTAAAGGCAACTACTTTCCTGAAGTGGTTACAAACCAAGCAGTGCCCCTGGAAAGAGATCAGCCCGCTGGTCAACACCACCACGTTGTTCCCTAGCAACATGCTCTAGCAACGAGCGACTTTTATTTTTGTGCTGGAAGCTGGATGTAAACTCTGTTGGCAAAGCCACCCCTCCCAAGAAACCAAAACTCGTAGAAAAGGTACACCTCAACCGGCTTTTGACTTTCTTCCTTTCACCTTCCCTTGCCTGGAACAATGGTGTGATTAATCTATCATTGGATTGGAGTATGTTATTTCTTTTCTGGCTTATTAGGAGACATTATCCTGTATGTTATTGGCTTGTGAAATTACAGTTCCCGCAGTGAATCTGTGTGGGCAAAGACAATCTCAGTCCCTGGGCATAATTTGCTGTCCCCAAAATGAAACACTGGCTTGATAGTAGAAAGCTGGATTCTCCTATCTGCTCCTGCATTCAACCTGTTGTGATCTCACTCATCACGTAGCCTCTGGAAAACTCCACTGTACGGGTGTGAGAGGAGAGTGGAAAAGGCAACTAGCATCTTAGTATCATTGTGAAAATAGTTTCAATCTTTCAGACCCACTGAAATGTTCTTGGAGACTCCAGGGGTCCCCAGACCACATTTTGAAAACCATTGCCCTAGAGATTATAACACTCATCCTTGACTTATGAAAGTTGGATGTTCATTTGTACCTTTACTCTCTTCCCAGACAATGCAAGGACCTTAAAATGCTTTAATTCTACTTGTCCTCTTCCGTTTCCTATGCTATTGTACTAGCGTACTTTAATTCCGTATATACTTTAAATCCCCCATAATATTAAGATCTCATTCTTATTGTTTTATACAGCCTGTGTTCGTTTACATTTGCCCATCAATTCACCCTTTCACCCACCTTTTCTAGTTGTTCTCATTGAGAAGAATGACCCACATTCCCTAGTCCACCCTTATCAGAAATAGAAACCAAATAAAACTTTAGGTATATCGTGCCTTCCACCTGGAATGATGTTTGCTCCATTGACTCTGTAGCAAAGTCAGAGCCTTCCAAGTCCTTTTATTCATTCCACATTCAGAAGAGATCTATTCAGTGCCTACTGTGCTCCAGGCATTGTTCTAGAAACTTCTGTAATGAGACCAGTACAACTGAGGAACTCAATTCTTAATTTTGTTTAATTTCAATGAATTTAGATCCAGTAGCTACTGGACTGAGCAGCACAGTTTTAGATACTAGAGAGTGAAAATGAGCAAAACTGACAGAGATGCCTGTGGTCCTGGGGCTTATATTCTAGTGGAGGAAGAAGTCCTACCACGAAGAAGTCCTCATCTGAGGCTGCGCCCCCGGACATCTGCCTGAACAGCAGCGGCTCAGGAAATGCAGCTTGACTTGAAGGTGTTAAATGGGTGCAGACTCCCAGAGGAACTTTGATGGGGAGGATCTGAATTATCCACCCAGGAGCATTGGGTAGAGCAGTGGGAAGAGCACACGCTTTTGAAGTTGATGGTCTGCGTTAGAATCCAGCCAATGGCCACTTACTAGCTCTGTGACTTTGGGCAAGTGGCTCAACCTCAGTGAGCTTCAGAAATTCCATTTGGGAAGAGGCGTTAACGATGCCCACCTCTCGGAGTGGGTGTGAGAACTGAATGCAGTGCTGGGCACTCAGAAGTGGTTCGAATGTCCATAGACCTTCCCCTCCCCCAAGCCCGTTCTGTTACTTGTGGCCCCTGGACTGCCCAGGCCGCTGATCCTCCAAGGCCTTAAATCTGCAGGTCATTAACACCCCCAGGGAAACCCACATTAGCTGCTTCAAAGGCACAGGGACAAGTCAGGGAGGAGACGGGGCCACTCCGGGACAAAGGGTACAAATGACAATGAGAGGAGTGTGGGGACTTCCCTGGTGGCGCAGTGGTTAAGAATCCACCTGCTAATGCAGGGGACACGGGTTCGATCCCTGGTCCAGGAAGATCCCACATGCCATGGAGCAACTAAGCCGGCGCGCCACAACTACTGAGCCTGCGCTCTAGAGCCCACAAGCCACAACTACTGAGCCCGTGCGCCACAACTACTGAAGCCCACGTGCCTAGAGCCCGTGCTCCGCAACGAAGAGTAGCCCCCCGCTCGCCGCAACTAGAGAGAAAGCCCACGCGCGGCAATGAAGACCCAAAGCAAAGATAAATAAATAAATACAAAATAATTTAAAAAAAAGAATGTGTCTTTTTTCTGGCCTGAACTCTTGCCCTGGGCATTGGCCCCCTGACCCAGTCGCCCAAAGCAGTGTGGAGACCCCAGAGCAAGCCAGGAGGCAGCCGGGGGAGAGGCCAGCTCCTCCCTGCGTCGTCGGTGTGGAGGGTGCGTGGGCCGGCCAGACCTTGTGGTGGACACTCCTTTCCTCATGTCTACAAAGTAGGATTTCCAGGGAAAGAAAAGTGTCAGCCCTTCTTGTGGGTGCAACTTTGGGCCCAGGAACTTGCCTGTGGTCTGGGGGTGCAGCTCCACATTAGTCCCGCAGGCTGGGGCAGCTGCCCCTGCTCCTTCCTGAGGCCTTCCTTGGACTGGGGACTTGCTATCCCAAAGGATTCCCTGTGACAGTCAGGCCAGGCCCAGAGGAAGGCAGTGAGCCAGGCTTCCCCAGCTGCTGGAGGGAGAGCAGCTGCGAAGCATGCTGGGAAGGGGATCAGACAGGCGCTGGTAGAAATACCCAGCAGAGAAAACAGGAGAGCTGGCTTCAAAATCTGTGAGTCCCAAGAACGAGAAGAACAGCTTGCATTTTGTGTGGGCCTGTGACCGTGACCTCCTCCTACCTCTGGGTCCCCCTCCTCCCTGTGAAACTCAGAACATCTGGATCACTCACCCACCCCGGCCCCCAGTGCCCGCCCCCGCCACTGCCTCGATGGCCCTGTGTTGGTGCCGCTGCTGGCAGGCCCTCTGCTGGGCCTGTACTTCTGTCTGCTTCCCCCCTGCCCCGCTAGCTTGCCACCCGGGTGCGGACAAGGCATGGGTGCTCGCTGTGTTTTTCGTCTCTGGAAAACATCTGGAGCCCACATCTGGTGGCCAGCCCCGAGTCTGCCAAGAACAAGGGCTCAGTGGCTGCCTTCAAGGGCATCCGGTGTGTCCTGCCTCTCTACACGGGAGTAGGTACCACTTCCCTCCAATTCCCCGGGGCAGTCAGAGCCCTGGGAGGACCCAGCAAGTGCCTAGGGAGGGGGTGTGCAGTGAGATGGGTGGAGACATTTGAGGGGGCCTAGCACCCACTCCTTCTTACTGCTCATCATTAGAGCTAGCTTTCTAGCTGCTTCCTCAGTTAAGAAGCAAAGTACCCGCAAGCCCCTCCTCTCCTGGTGAATCATGAGGCCATGTGACCCCCTGGACCGCATTTTATTCATGAAGCCCAGGGTGAGGTCCAGTTTGGAGCCAAGCATCACGGGGTCACATACTGGGCAAAACAGGGAAGATGAAATCGTTTGGGGACAGAAAGCTGGGGTGTAAGTGCGTCTCCTCCTCGCGCTGTGACCTTGAGCAAGGTGGTCTGAACTTGATATTCCTGGCCCGAACTTTGTCCGTGGCCCTGCTCCGTTGGAGATGCGGGAGTTTAGGGATGAGTTCTTGGGTTCTTGAAGAACAGAAACTAGATCCTGCTTCCCACTATGCCACGGAGAGGGCCAAGCAGCTCTGGGTGCCCTCTGCCAGCTCACCTGAGGGCTGCTGTGACTTGAATGCCCACATCCACAGACAAACTAGTCCGCTCACCGCACCCGAAGCCACCGTCACCCACCGGCTCTGTAGTGAAGGCCAGGCAGCTTTGGGTGTCTGAGGTACCGGCCCTCTGGCAGGGGCAGGTCCAGGTGACTGCGGTGCCCAGGACAAGGATGCTTCCGGCTGGCAGAACTTCCTGTGGGCGGAGTCTCTCCCCCTCCCCCGGGGTGCCCAGTGCGCAGGGCTTTCAAGAGGAGCAGAATTGGCGCCCCCAAAATATGCGTCCTTGGCATAAGGATTATCTTGACCAGGTTATTTTTAAGAAACGGCGGACCTAGGAGAAACTCTGAAAATGAAGTAGAGGTTACCCCTTTGTAAGACACATTTACATTTATAAGAGAAATCTCCATTTGTAAGGGCGTCTCCCTCTCCATACTGGGAAGAGAAGGAAAACTCTCAAACTCTAAAAACTCTTATCAGTGGATTTAAGACTGAAATCTGCATAACAACCATACCCTTGTTTACTGACCTTTGCCCGATAACCTCGCATAACTGGCTCCCTCCGCCCACCGACATCTTCTTTTGTCTTTAGCTGGAGATGATATTTCAGGTGGCAGCTCGGGCCCTTTGTGGGAGTTACTCAGTTTTCCTGGGTCTCTCCCATGTATACAGGAGGAAAAGAAGGTATGACACTTCTGCTTGTTTTCCTTCTGTTACGGGGGCGTCTCAGTCAAGAACCTAGAAGGGTAGAGGGAAAATTATTTTTCCTCTCCCATGGCGGGCACGAGAAGCACTGAGAGCTTCGGTGTGAGGACCAAGGCCTTCCCCAAGAGGCCCATCTCCCCTGCTCTCTCATCCCCGGCTTCCCTGGTGCTTCCCCTGCGCCCAGCGCAAAACCTTGACTAAAATCAAGTTCTCCTGTCTGGTGTTGGAGCAATCTGGCTTTCCAGCCACTCATTTTATTTGTATTGCAAATGTTTCTTTTATGGGACCTGATATGTGGAGTTGGGATTGATGAGGGTGCAAGCTGACATTTGATGTATAGACAGGGAACAGAACACACTGGATAAATAACTAACTGAAGTTACAGGGAACCACTGGCTTAGGGTCCTGGGCTAGCTGTAGGGGGACAGCGGTCAGAGTGGGTTGCTTGTAGCCCAACGTCTCTAAGCAACGGTTTTTGTTTGTTTGTTTTTAATGAAGTATAGTTGATTTACAATGTTATGTTAGTTTCAGGTGTACAGCAAAGTGATTATGTATATATCCCTTTTCAGATTCTTTTCCATTTTAGGTTATCACAAGATATCGAATGCTGTTCCCTGTGCTATACAGTAAGTCCTTGTTGATTATTTTATATACAATAGTGTGTATCTGTTAATCCCAAACTCCTAATTTATCTCCCTCCCCCCACCTTCCCCTTTGGTAACCATAAATTTGTCTTCTATGTCTGTGAGTCTGTTTCCGCTTTGTAAATAAGTTCATTTGTATCATGTTTTAGATTCCACATATAAGTGATAACATTCGGTATTTGTCTTTCCCTGTCTGGCTTACTTCACTTAGTAAAATGATCTCTAGGTCCATCCATGTTGCTGCAAATGGCATTATTTCGTTCTTTTTATGGCTGAGTGATACTCCATTGTATATATGCACCACATCTTTATCCATTCATCTGTCGACGGACCTTAAGGGGCAGTTTTTTAAAAAGTGTCTAACGTATTGCACTTTCACGACGCTTCTTCCTTCTGACTGTGGGATGATGAGTGTGTTTGTGCAGGAATTTGGCAAGCTGGGGACCACTTCCACTGCCTTGTGTCTCATTACAGAAGGTCTACAGCTTGGACCAATGGGAATTTCTCCAAGCAGGGCAGTGCACCTCTTTGCTACCCTGGACTTTAATCAGTAAAGGGAAAACTATTGTAAAGCGATGCAAGTTAATTTACCGATGTGCATTGATTTCATGATCATAATCTTCTGCTTCTGCAAGTAAGGGGTTAACTCTACAGGTCAGATGGGTTGGTCTCCAGTTCAGTGGTGCCTGGTGATAATTCAGAGTGTGCTTCACCCGCCTCTGATCTGCACACATCGCCTTTGCTGTCTCTACAGTTTGGACACGCAGCTGACCGGCCCAGAAGCCACAAGGCTGAAGTTCATCTCATCAGTTCAAGAGATGAGCTGATGAGATGCCAAACACTTTTCACTTTTTTGAAGGTCAGTGAAATAACTTATACAGAACACAATTGTTGGGGACTTCCCTGGTGGCACAGTGGATAAGACTCCGCACTCTCAATGCAGGGAGCCCGGGTTCGATTCCTGGTCAGGGACCTAGATCCCACATGCATGCTGCAACTAAGAGTTTGCATGCCACAACTAAGGAGTCCGCCTGCCACGATTAAGACCTAGTGCAACCAAATAAATAAATATTAAAACACACACACACACAATTGTTGCTTCTTTTGCTTGTCCCCGAGTCGCTTCGTATAGCAAGTTAGTACTCTTTATTGGCCTGGGATAAATGGTAACAACAGGTGTCTTGCGGATCCCCTCTCATTGTGGGCTGGGTGCAGAGGCAAAGTAGGGTGGTGGCTCATGGACCTTCCCGACTGTTAACCGCAAATCGGACCTCGACCAAACCTTCCCTTGGAGTGTCCACGCAAGGTAAGGAGGCGTAGGGCTGCTCTTTACTGTGGGATTCCCAGGAAGGTAGAGGCAGAGACAGGGTGGAACCAAAACCAGCCCAAATTGGAGCAGGCAGCAGACTGCCAGTGCCCAATACACATGCCCAGATGCCAGGGCCAACCAGGAGAAACCAAAGATGGGCTTTCAACACAATGCGGAAAGCCAAGAGGTGCAGCCTGGCGACCTCAGGTGCCAGGGGCATAGGGAGCACTGGAAGAAGGAGAGAAATGGCTGCTGCAGAAGGGATCTAAGGTGAAGAAGTAAAGTGTAGTCAAGAACTAGAGTGCTTTATTCTGTCTGAGGGATCCGTGCCCTCCTTTGGATGGTTGACCCCAAGGCCCCCCCAAGATTTCTCATGTTACTTTGGTGGAAGTTGTGGAGCCGATCTGTGTGGGGACCTCACGGCTGGGAGCCAGAGTGATGCCACTTCTAGAGCCACCCATATTTCTGGGCATCCAGATGGTGTGTTCTGTTGGGGAGACAGATTTGGGGGATGAGGGGCCACATGCGTGTGAGTAGTGCTAGAATTTTCTGAAGGAAATAAGAATGCCTTTCCCATTATGAGTGTGCCTGGTTCTGAAATCTATTTTCCCCACTTTCAATATAAACTTTGACAGAAAGATTTGTTCATGCTTTCACAAGACTCAGTCCCAGTGAATTCCACCTGTCAAAGTGACTTTTTCAGCACAATAGAGTTTGCTGTATTTTTGACACCTGTTCTGTAGGGGCACTGTCGTATGTAAATTGCTGGAAAAGCCAGTTAATAAAACAATATGATCATTGCTGTCTTTCAGGTGGCATTTGATCTTGTGGGCAGAGGGTTTCCTGTGGGGGCTGGAGACTGGATTCTCCCTACACCTTCTGCCGCCAGCCCCCCACTAGCTCTTGCCTCTCCAGTCCTCCAGCCTCCTCGCTGGTCTCCGTGGGTCCAGACTGGCACTCAGCGGGCAAGGTTCCTTGAGCCCACATCTGCCTGTGATGCTCCCCTGCCTGTAGCCCTTCCATTGCGTCCCACTGTTTGGGATAAAGGCCAAACCTGCCACAAAGGGTCCTCCGTGCCCCAGTCTGGCCACACCTCGCTGCTTCCCCAAGTTAATGGCAATGGAGGTGGGTCTTATAGGTGCCTTGGCCACACCCACTCTCAGAGCTGGCCCACTGAGCATCACCTGTCACCATGCACCCCACAGGAGCATCGGGACCAGGACCATTCCTTCATCTCGCCCCCCAGGGAGGCCTGAGGCCAGGAGCCAAGCTGCATGGTCCCTCTCAGCTCTTTCAGGATAACCCCTCTACTTACCGCTGCAATATCGTTTACAAGTGTGTGACGGTCCCGAAGCAATGGGGATAGAGAAGAGAACTGTGGTGTAGAAGTCAGAAGTCCTGGGTTCTAATCCCCTCTCAGCAAGTAACTCCCGGGGAGTCAGGGTAGGGGGCGACACTGGTCAGGTTAATTCCCTTCCCTGTGCCTCTGTTTCATCATCTGTGAAATCGGAATACAGTAACAGTGCTTAACCTACAGGGGTAGTTGACCTCTCCTCTTCTCGGACCGACTGGGCGAATAAGCACTGAGACTCAGGGCTTTTCTTTTTCATTCACTTTATACTCAATTTTTAATTCAGCTTCTGCCTGTGCACACAGTCAGACCTTCTTGTTTCATTGCAAATCCTTTTAATTCACCACACTCTTCACTGGACCCTACAGCATCACCAGCAGGAGAACTGGCTCTCTCTCATGACCCAGCAACCTCTGGGCCACTAAGGAAGGTCCTTTCTTCAGGATGTAACTGATGGCCTGCTCCATGGGGGTGGGGGGGTGGTGGCTGGGGGGGTGTGAGGTCTCCTGGGACAATGCAGGCACATGTGTGAATACGGCTTTGCTCCCTTCCTTTTCCAAGCCCTCTGGCACCACTAGCAGGGAATTGTCTAGAAGACACTGAACTGAACTGGTGAGACAGACCCAGCCTGCTTGGTGGAACCTTCCCAAGCCAGGCTCATGGTCAGTTGCTGCTGGGACCGTGGACTCTGGGCCATTCCCGTTCCTGTCTTGCATCCTGCCTCCTTGCTGCCTACTTCCTCCGCCCTCCTCAGGGCCGCCCCACTACCTTCTAGTATCTCCCTTGGTCCAGTGGTGGGAAGCCAGGTCAGGTGGAAACTGCAGCATTGGAAAGAGGAACCCAGGGAACCCAGGGAAGCCTTCACTGGTGGAATATATATGATGACACACACACACACACACACACGTGCACGTACATGCACACACGTGCTCACACACACAGCCAGCCTTGTCTTTGCATCTCTGGTCCCCGCGGGCTGGCGGCGGCTGCCCTCCCCGCCTCCAGTCCACCATCCCCTGCTACAGCCCTGCAATCTGTAGGCAAGACTGCTGTGGTGGCCTCCTCTGCCTCTTGGCACGTCCACTGCACAAGACCCTGACCTTGGGATTGACTCCTCCCTGCTTTCCCTTTGATAATTTGTGTTGTTCTCCTTCTGCCATCAAGTGGGGCCCCACTGGGCAAGATGAGGGGCTGCTTGGATGGGCTGACATCATCCCACAGCCTCATTGGCCACCTGACCCTGTCAGTTCATCATTTAGGGCCCCCGTGGAGCCTGGACCCTGGTGGTTGCTACAGGGAAGCCTCAGGCCGCACCCCCAGCCTTCCCGCCTGTTGTCCAGGCAAATGGCTGGACATGGCGGCTGCTTCCCCCTCACTGCTGGCCACCCAGGGAAGCCAAAAAGAGGAAAACAATTCAGCCATTCCGAAAGCATTGTGTCACTCTTGGAAACGTAGTCAACATGCCCATTTGAACCCTCCATGCTTGGGCTTTTCCTTTTCGTAGCTTGGAAAAACATTTCCGTTTCCAAGCCAAACATTTCTCCCCCAGCCCTCTTTGCGAAGCATATGTGGCATTCGGTTTTGGGGTTTTGTTTTGATTACTTTGTTCTAGTTTGTTTTCCAATCTCCAGCAACATCCTCCACTTTTCTGCAGCTTTGGGGGCAATGTCACCGGGGCCCTGAGCGCCATGAGAAGGACTGAGTTTGAGTCGTGACTCTGCCACGTGGCGTACGCTCTTAGGCAAGCCAGTGACCAGACAGTGGCCACCCGCAAGCCCCCTGGAGGCCTGGGCCCCACAGTGCAGGTGCGAGGGGGCTGCTTTGGTGGCTGTAATTGCCCATCATAAGCTCACTGTGTGTGGGGTCTGGCCTGCTGGGACAATAAGGGTCCTCGTGCAGACAGGGCACCGTTTGGGTTGGGGGGCAACTCATCCTGGGCTACTGCCCAGGCACCCTGACTTGGCTCAGATGAACGTCCTGACATCCCAAACTTGAGGCCATTTTTGCAGGGTGCAGTGAGATGGTGAGTCTGCTGTACCAGTTGGTGCTTAACTGGTTCCCATCCACATACCGTGATCCCCATAGGGCTTTCAGGGGGATCTGGGACACGCACCCTGAAGCCCCAGGCCAACCCAGCAGCCATCTGAGAAGACTGGCTTTGCCCAGAGTGGCTCTGACTCTAGGGGCTGAGCCCCTATCATGAGTTTTGTTTTATTCTCAGGCTCCTGTGCTAGTTTCCCCTAACCCTCAGCCCCAAACGCTCAGAGCCAGCAGGGCCCTGGCCGGGAGCGCTCGTGTCAGGCTCGTCACCCACAGAGGGGCGGTACCCGTTCTTTGCTTGCCTCGGCCTTCAGTCCGGCTTGCCGTGTACCGCGATGGATACACAGCTCTCGTTTTTCCTTATTTCTTTTTTGAAAAAGTGGCAAATGGTTTCAGATGTCTTTTAAAAGAGAACACAGGAGGAGAATTGGGTTTTGCTATATTGTGTATTTGAGAGGCATTTTGACATTTATTCCAGAAGAACCCTTTGGATGTTTAGTACCCATCGTCTGGCTATCTTAGCAAGGTGGCTGTATTGGTTTTGCCGGGGCTGTTGTAACAAAGTCCCACAAGCTGGGAGGCTTAGAACAACAGAAATGTATCGTCTTACAGTTCTGGAGGCCAGAAGTCCAGGATCAAGGTGTCAGCAGGGTTGGTTCCTTCTATGAACTGTGAGGATAGGACCAATTTCAGGCCTCTCTCCATGGCATGCAGACGGCCGTCTTCTCCCTGTGTCTTCACATGGCTGTTCCTTTGTGTGTGTCCCAATCTCCTCTTCCCATAAGGACACCAGTCGTATTGGATTAGACCCACCCTAATGATTTTACTTTGGATTTCCTCTGTAAAGACACTATCTCCAAGTAAGGTCACATTCTGAGGTACTGAGGGGTAGGACTCCAACAAATCCGTTTGGGGGGAAGAGGGGACACAACTGAGCCCCTAACAGTGGCACTCAGAGCCTGGGCACCCTTCGCGGGGGTGGAGTCTTCCTGGGCTCAGGAGCGAGAGGCTCACTCCGTCCCCGGAGCTGCTGTGCTGCCGATTGAGCGGTCACTCCAGAAAAGAGAAGGACATTACTGCCCTCTAGGCCCAAGGGGAGGCTTGGGAGGTAGCCCTGAGGAAAGCGCAGAGGTTCAACAAGGGGCTGATGCCTCAGACGGCAGGGGCCTCTGTCTCTCCTCGCGGACCCGGGAGCAGCTCTGAGCGAGGACTCGGGGCAGGGACTCAGTCTGTGGGCGGCGCAAGAGGGGGCCTGGGACCAGGAGAAAGATGGGGGATAGTGGTTCAAACGTGAGAATTGTGGAAAATCAAAACTGGGGACTCCACTGTTTTTCATGGCACTGACTTTCCCAAGGTGAGGCTACAAAGCGAGTTGCCACGTGATCCCTTCAGATCGAAATGCTTTGCACACATGGGAAGGAAAGCTCTGAACAGCTTGTGGGGCGTCTGTGCTCTGAGGCCGTGGTGGATGGATTTGGCCTGAGTGAGAAATAGCCGGGCTGAGAGAGCCGCTAGTGCAGTGTCTGCCTATTGGCAGGGCTGCTCCCCCTGTTAGCACACTGGGTCTCCAGCTTGCTTGAGGAGAAGTAGTTGGCCGGAACCTCCGAGTGGTCCAGAGAAACGAGGAAAAACACATGCTCTCCGCGACGGGCCCCGGCACAGTTAGCCCTACTTCCTTGGAGAAAATGGCTTCTTTCTGGGACTTGAGCTCTTCTGAGTTAAGTTTATAGTGTTGCTAGATCCTTCTGCCCATATGATAGGACCCAACCCCCAGAGGTAGCAACAGTGAAATGGGTTTTTTATGTACTGCAAACAAATTTGGAAATAAATTGAAAATGCTTTTTCTGAACCATTCCGCAGTGGTCGAGGTGACAGCGCTTTGTTTTTTCCCTTCACCAATAACAGTGCTGAGATCTCCTCGCTGGCGAGGATTTGATCTAAATTCAGAAGACAGCCAGCCTCGGTAACAGCTTAGCTCTCACGTTCCTGTGTCTCGTGTTTTTGGTGCTTCTCCTACTGGGGGGGAGGCGCGCGAGGAAGAGCTCCTTGTCTCATGGCCATTCGGCATGGCACGGGGTGCGCAAGGCCCCTCCATCACGTGTCCAAGCCAGACCAGCGAGTGCAGCCTCAAGGCGGCAAAGGGATGGCTCCGGAAGGCGGATCAACGGCACATCTTGGGCGCCACCCCAGCTGTGTTGTGTCTTCACATCTGGCTGAGATGGGGTGTCCCGACAACATCTTCAGACCACAAACCCCTACTTGGGCACACTCCAGAGGCAGAGCCAGGTCACAGCAGGGTCTGTGGTGGCCAAAGGCCCAAGTCCCTGACCGATGTGAATGCTGGCTTCAAAGTCTTATCCTTAGGCAGGGAGCTCTGGCTAAAGGCAAGTGTGGGCAAGAAGCCGCAGCGCCCGAGGTCGACAGGGATGTCCCAGGTACAGACTGCAGCACGAGCCTGAGAGAGGCGTGCTCATTCTCCCAGTATCTAGTACCATTTGCTAGCTAACCTTGACACTGACCAAAGTCTGGGCTTGGGGCACAGCCGGGTGGGATCTTGTTCTCCTCAGTGTACCACTGTGGGTTCTCAACTCAGGGGCTGGTGTGGTGCCTGTTTTCCAGCAGGCTCCATCGCAGCCTGGCCGTTTTCCTACCGAGCAACCAAGTCACCCTGTCCAGAGCCGCTCCCTACCACGGGGCCTATTGGAGTGAACTCTGGGCGGACACCCACCCAGCTGGAGCCGACACTCTGTTTCAAGGGACTAAGCTACTTTGTTGGGGCTTTGCTGTGATTGGACACGTGTATTTTGCATGAGATTTGATTTAAATTTAAATCTCATTTGTAATGCCTCAGGGGTAAGGCTTTCCCAACTAAGGAGAAAAAGAAGGCAGTTCTTACCCCTTGGGAGGAATGGAATTGCTGCTTTGAGTGTTGCTGACCTGGGTAGGTTGTTGGTTTGTTTGTTGAAGGTGGCTGTCTGGACGGTTCATTTGTCTTGTTTTAATCTATTTTACTTAGCAGATTGGGGAGAGGTTACTTTTTTAGTTTTACATTTTTTTTAAAGAACAAATTACTTTGGCCATCAGTCTGCGCCCTGCTTCCACCTGGTTGCCATGACAGCAGCTGGGATTCTTGAAGGGCCATTCAGGTACAGGGGGATCCAGAGACCAAGTGACCCCAAAGAATCCTCCCAGCTCTGATGTTTCTGAACTGTATGAACCAAAGGTCAGTTAGTGGAGAAAATGTTTGCAAATCATATATTTGATAGGGTCTTATATCTAGAATATATAAAGAACTCAACAATGAAAAGGCAAATGACCCAATTAAAAACGGGCAAAAGACCTAAATAGACGTCTCTCCAAAGATGATACGCATGTAGCCAATGAGCACGTGAAAACATGTTCCACACCATTAGTCATGAGGAAAAAGCAAGTGCAAATCAAAATCACAATGAGAGGATACTTCACAGCCACTAGGAAGGCTGTCATTTTTTAAAAAGGAAAATAAGTGGCATGAGGATGTGGAGAAATGGAACCTTCACACACCGTTGGTGGGAATGTAAACTGCTGCAGCCACTTTGGAAAACAGTTTGGCAGCTCCTCAAAAAGTTAAACACAGGGCTTCCCTGGTGGCGCAGTGGTTGAGAGTCCGCCTGCCGATGCAGGGGACACGGGTTCGTGCCCCGGTCCGGGAAGATCCCACATGCCGCGGAGCGGCTGGGCCCGTGAGCCATGGCCGCTGAGCCTGCGCGTCCGGAGCCTGTGCTCCACAACGGGAGAGGCCACAACAGTGAGAGGCCTGCGTACCGATAAAAAAAAAAAAAAAAAAGTTAAACACAGAGCTACCATATGACCCGGCAATTCCACTCCTAGGTGCATACCCCAAATAACTGAAAACCCGCGGAACCAAGGGGGGCCGACCATATCTGCAAATTTCTTCTTAGGGTGACAGAGATATTCTGAGATTAGATAGCGGTGATGATTGCACAACCTTGAGAATACACTAACCACTGTACAATTTCAAAGGGTGAGTTTTATGGTATGTGAATTATTTCACAAATTTTTTAAATGCAATAAACAAAGTAAAGAAATAAATCAGTTAAGGGTCTTCACTGCCTATCAAAGAAATGCGTGTTTGGTGTTAACTTCAGTGAGATCTGGAATCGGTACCTTTTGGCATCTGTTCTTTTCCAGCTTCTAAAGCTGCCTAACTTCATGGTTAAGAATATATGTTCTGGAGCTAAACAGTCTGTGGTTGGAATTTCAGCGTCCCACTTTATGGCTGTGTGACTTGGGCATGTCAGTTAACCTCTCTGAGCCACCATAGCCTCTTGTGTAAAATCAGGGTAATCCTAGCACCCACCTCCCCAGTATTGTTGTGAGGATTAAATACATACAAAAAACCTTCACACAGTGCCTGCTGTACGATTAATACTTAATAAATGGTCACCTCCAGATGACCGGGTTCTGGGGAGGGTACCACAGTGGGCAGTAAACCGGAGCCCTTGATTTGGGGGGGTTCCGGTCCTTTCTATGTCACTTACTAGCTACGACCTTGGGCAATCACCTCCCCTCACTGATCCTCAGTTTCTTCATTTGTAAAAATAGATCAACTCATCCTGCTTTCCCACCTATAATCAGCCTGCTTCTGGGGCCTTTTTAATGAGGAAAAAGTATCTGTCTAGACTGTCTAGTCCGGGATTTCTGTTTCAGAGATCTCGGTTCCATATGTCTCAAAACGGCACCTCCTGGGCCAGCATCTGCCCTCTGTTCTAGCTCAGCTCTGGTCCACTGGAGCCTGGCATGGCCCACATGCCCAAGGAAGGGCTCTCTACCCAAGCAAGGCTACACCCCGTCCTGGGGTGTAGACCAGGGTCCCGGTCCTGACTCTGCCACGGACCCTGTGGGGCGGGGCATGGTCTCGACTCTCCTTTCTGGCCAGACAGGAGCCTGGGCTGGCCGCTGTCTCGGGCCCTTGCGGCTCCCCATCCCTGGCCTTGTTGCTTGTTTTGACCCCCAGTCCGTGCTGACGAGCCCACTCGTGCAGCTCTCATCCGAGCACTCACCATTTCACCCGGCTCCCCAGGTGCTGAAACCTCTACACCGCCGTCAAAGAGTGCTTTTTGCCCTGGCTCAAAGTGCTTTCAGAAAACAGTGGTCCCCGGCTGAAGCGAGTGTGAATGGGGGGGTTGACCTAAATGTGACTGGATTTGCGAGTCCCTCCTTGTTGCCTACAAGCCGATCCGAGTGGGGCTCTTGCTTTAAAATTGTTTATTGTGGTAAAATTACATAACATCACATGTAGCCTTTTAACCATTGTCCAGCCATCACCACCATCCATCTGCAGAATTCTTTTCATCTTGCGCAACAAAACTCTGTCCCCATGAAACATTAACTCCCCTTTCCCCCTCCCCCAGCCCCTGGCAACCACCCTTCTACTTTCCGTCTCTATGAATCTGACTACTTTAGGGACCTCACAGAAGTGGAATTATACAGTATTTGTCTTTTTGTGACTGACTTCTATCACTTAACAGAAAGTCTTCAAGGTTCATCCATGTTGCAGCAGGTGTCAGAATTTCCTTCCTTTTTTAAGGCTGAATAATATTCCGCTATAGGCACGGAGCACATTTGGTTTATCCATTCGTCCATCAACGGACATTTGGGTTGTTTCCCAAGTGGGACTCTTTTATATAAGGAGTCCAATGGTGCGGGGAGAGAGGGCAAGGGAAAGGGTAGGAAATAGGGTGTCAGCCTATCCCAGGCCTCATCTCTCTTCCGTGCCTCTTGGTCACCTGGCAAAAGCTGGCTCTGGCTGAGGAGGAAAGAAGGCAAAGGAGGCCTTGTGAGAGAAAGATGCCGTGCTAAGAGGCGAGGGGCCCTGTCCCGTCTCTCCTCAGCCAGGCAGCAGTGACTGACATGAGCAACCTTCTAGGATCCTTACTGAAAGAGGGCTGCTGTGATCCTCCCTGTTCTGGAAGCGATTCCACCAACACCCAGCCTTCAACCCTTGATCTAGAAGCTTGCAGGGGAGTGGCCTGCCTGCCAATCAGAGAGCAACTTTGTAGGACAGGAAGGCTTGCGTCTGTCTACAAAAGTCTTTAATGCTTAGCATCTGCCAGGCTGATGCTGAGGCTAAAAAGATAAGAACAACGGTACCCGGGTTGGTGCATGTTAAATATGTCACAGCCACGACGCAATTTGCAACGGACTTTGAGAGCCCATTGACCAAATCTGAAACTTCTGCTTATATCCAGGATCTTGACTGTACACGTATTTGTGGAGTCACAAAACGTCCTCTCCTTTCTTGTATCCCTGTCCATCTCCAGCATAAGACCCTGACCCCCACGTCCACATCGACGATTGATGGGTTTTCTGAAGCCTTGGCTGACGGCTCCCGAGCTAAAGGAGTATGCCCTCAGCGGGTCTGTCCGCCGTCCTATGGCCCCCGTCCCCATATTCAAGACAGATGGGGAAGTGATGGCCCGAATGTCCCAGAGTGACAGCCCGTGAGTCACAAACACGATTATTCTCCCTCGGGTATTTCAGTTGGTCTGGGAAGCCTTTCCATCACAGACTGTGAGTGGCACGAGCATTCTGCCTGATGCGCCCACCTGAAAAAGAGGGTTCAAGACACAAATTTGATCAATTGAGGCTGGGCTGGGCCTCTGGGTACATAAAGCAAAATGCTGCTCTTTTTCAGAGAAAATGTTTGACGGCTGTGCCCATACACTTCTCCCATGGCTAGCGGTCCAGATGGCTCGGGCTCCTCTAGTCTAGAAGGGCTAGAAGGTGGGCGATGCACTGAGGGTCAGAGAGCAGGGAGCCAGGTCTCCGGATGTGCTCCGTAAGGAGTGGGCCCTGGGATTCAGTAACATTTCCTGAGATCCTCCAGCAGGCCTTGTGGGGGGCAAGGTCACCAAGGCGAGTTGGGTGAAGATTGGGAAACAGACCAGGGCTGAGCAAGTGAGGCAGGCCCCCGGGGCTGTAACAGGCCAGGGACTCTGAAGACGGCCCCAGCCGGCCCAAAGGTGGGACCGGGACGCCTGGAGATTTGATTCCAGCTTTCCTTTGAGGTCAGCCACTTTTATTTTTCCTGGCCCAGGGCCAGCCCAGGGACAAGGATGGGTGACATGACTGTGCCCTCACCTTTTCCCTCCCCGCCTCTTGCCTAGGACCCTTTCTATAGGCGCCTGAGAGGCAAGTCTACAACGTGGCTTTTTCAGCTGGCCACTCTCCGGGGAGGCTGATGGGGTGAGGGAACAGGAAACACAATTTCTATGGCTGCACAGAGTCTTTTAAGACATTTAAAAAACTATTGAGAAGTGCTGGAAGGGGGCTAGCGGTTCAATGGGCCAGGCAGATAAGGGGACCCCTAAAAGGAGTAAAAAACACCCTGTTAGGTTGAAATGTAAATACAAACTTTTGCATGAATAAAGCACTCAATGAAATGAATAATTTAGTCTAGCCGCGTCTTTTGTTTTGATCCTAAGTGAGAAGACGGTGGCAACTCTTAACAAATGGCCCCCGGTGACTTCATCGGAGGCCAGGATGTGCCCAAGTGGTGGACTCAGCCCCTCCCCGAGCTTACTGCATTCCCAATTAACACTTTTCAAAATGAAATTTAGGCTGCTTTTTTGCCCTTCTTCCTAATGAGGTTTCTTCCTTCCCCGCTGCCTTGCTACAGAGCGTGATGCTGTCTGAGTGTGTTCATATGGTGCTAGAGTGTGTTATCTGACCTTGATTGGTGTTTGGGGAGCCGATTAAATAGATTACATGGGGGTTACCTTGGCAACTGTCTTCGCTGATTTAGCAATGCGGTTCATTCTTGGACACAGGACTCTCGGCAACTCTGTGATCCCACCGCTGCGCGTTAATCATTAACACCAAGTTGGACATCGGCTCTGCCAGACAGCAGCCAGGAGGAGGCTGGGGAAGGGCTGGACAGTCTTTTTAGCTACGATTGAGGTGGTCACCTCTGGGGGCCCTAAATATGGTGCCACCGGGAAGAGGGTGGCCAGCAACCATCCTGGGATCTGTCTGTCCCTTTGCCCACGGTCCTCAAGGGGGTTGACAAAGATCACATAGTTTGGTCCATTGGGCTACAGATGGGCTTGTCGTGGAGATGCAACCCACGCCCACTTCCGCCCTAAGCTGGCACGGCAGCCATGCTGGTGGTGACCGGTGGCCAGTTTGCCCCTCCGTCATCCCCACGGTACAGCAGGAAAGCAGAGACTGAGGCTCTGTGGTGTGGAGGTTCTGGTCCCGCTCTGCCACTCCATTCATGGTGTGACTTTGGGCAAGTGTCCTCGCCTCCCTCCTAGCACTAGTGTGGACACAGAAAGTGCCTGGTACCCAACCAATGCTAGTGATGATTATTACCCGGCTCTGTGGCTAGCAGAGCGCGTGCCTGTCATTGTATGTTGAGATCATTTTAATTACTTACACTGAAGCCAAAACTCAGTCTGGACCAAAATAATTCTTGTCTATTCGATGGATGTGGCTGAAGCTCTGAGTGGCTAAGGAGTCTGGGTGGCACAGCGGGTAAGTGACAGAGCTGGGAGCAGAACTCAGGATAGGCTGATCCCCATCTTGGGCTCTGGAGCGGTGTCTGCCCGGGAGCAGACAGTTGGCAGGGTCAGAGGTACCCACTGCTCCCCTGTCGTGGATCAGAGAAGTGGCCCCTCCCTGATCTGGTGGCTTGAGGCCCGGGGCAGAGAGCAACCAGAAAAGGAGCCCACAGCCCACCTGAGCCGATAAACGTCAGATGACGAGGGACCGTGCCGCACAGCCAGCTCTCCGGCTCTACGGGACCACTGCTGTCTACTCAGCAGCAACAGGAAAACAAGAGGATTCTGCCCAAAAAACTAGGAAACCCGCACACCCATGAAGCACTGCAGGGTTTGCAAAGCATGTTCATGTCCACCTTTATCCTTGACCGATGCAACAACCAGGGCAGGGAATGGAGCAGGGAATCATCTTTCCATTTCATTCCTGAGGGGGCTGAGGGCGAGAGAAGTTACCTCCTAGGCTGTGGACTTTCCGTACGTGCGCTCAGGTTTCATTTTGAAGAGCTGATGCCTCAGTGTTAGCGGAGCTGAAAATGGGCCTCAAGGAGGACAAAGTGCCGGACAAATGGCCCCCAAGTCTTGGAGTTTGTGACTGTCCAAGCTGGGAGCACCCTTGGAGCCCCATCTAAGCCCCGGGTTCTCTTCCTTGTTTACCTGCCCCCCAATCCATGTGGAAGGGGGAAAGAGCGTGGGTTTTATTTTCATTCATTCATTTATTTATTTGGCCGCGCCTCGCAGCTTGCGGGATCTTAGTTCCCCGACCAGTGATTGAACCCGGGCCCCAGCAGTGAGAACGCCGAGTCCTAGCCCTGGACCGCCAGGGAACTCCCAAGAGCGTGGGCTTTAGAGTCAAGCAAAGTTGAATTTAAACCCTGACTTCGCTGGGCACTCACTTTATTGCTTCCTCCCTGGGAATCAGTTTCCTGGGCTAACAGCTATTTTCATGGGTTCTTATAAAGACTGGAGATAATACATGCAAATTATTTTATCATGTAGGTAATGGAATACTCTGGAACTTTTTTTAAGCAAAAATTTTCAATAGCATGAGATCTGTGTTTTGAGAGCACGTGAACTTCTATGAAGAAGATAGAATTGGGGGGGGGCGGAGTTTAGAATAATCCAGGCAAAAATGATGATGGATTGGACCAGGAGAGTAGCAGTGGAGATGGAGGGAACTGGGTGTATTCTGGACATTTTTAGGTTAGAGAATGGAAAAGACCAGATGAAGGAGGGATAGAAGTCAACAACAACTTGGCTTTCTGACTTGAGACACTGGGGGTTGGTAGTGTGATGGTATCCCGTGCTAAGATGGGCAGCACTGGGGAAGAGGCAGGTTTGAGGAAAGGGAGAGGAGACGATGCGTTCCGTTTGGGGCAAGTTGATTTGAAGAATCTGTAGCACGTTCGGGGCTGACGTCTAGGGGACCACTGGTTCTACAGCCTCTGAGGCTTAGAGCTGGAGATGAAGATGTGGGGACCGTCAGTGAGCAGAGAAATGTAAACTGAAATCGTGGAACTGGGTGAACTTGCTCAGGGAGATGAGAGCAGCTGGGAGCCCCAGAAGAGTTGCAGGCCAGGGAGTAACGTGATTGTATGTGCAATTTAGAAAGGTCATGTCATGAGATGTGGAGGCTGAATTGGAGGGAGAGAGATCAGAGGCAGGGCACCACTCCAGAGTTTACTGCCAGTAGAACTGGTCCCAGAGCCAGAACTCCTGCCTCCCGGTCTGATTCAGGTTCCACTTTATCGTTTGGCCACAGGCAGTGGTGTGCTGGAAATGGTTTGTACTGGCTCTCAAAGATGATCAATCCATTTTCTGAACGTTTGGAGCCAGCTGTCAGATGACATCACGTTGGTAGTTTGAATCAACCATGATGGGAGTATTTACACCACGGACATTAACTGTTATGAGCAACCACAAGCCCCAGGTCACTGCAGACACATCTTCCAGGACCTAAGGCTGTGCCCACCGCCGGGGGCTGTGACTTATGGTTTGGTAGCTGCGTGTGAAGAACGTCTCCTTTAGAATTAGACGTTAAAGGGATTTCGGGGCCAGCACTCAGGCCTGAGCCTTAAAAAATTGTTTATAGCACCTGCCCCAGGGATACCCAACTGGTTATGTTGATTTACTGCTGAGATCAATAACCCAAAGAGAATTTCCACTTCCCCCACTTGCCACACCAAGTCTTAAATTATGAGTTAGGGCAAAGGGGGACTCTGACATGGGGTCTCATTTCACCTCCACTGTATTACTTTGGATATGGAAGACATTTGTCTTGGCCTTTTAACCTGGCTTAGATCATCATGGAAAAGGAGAAACATTGCAACACAAATCCCAAGGAGGAAGATTCAGGGATGTGAGAATTCCAAGCAGTGAAAGACACCATTTAAGAAGGAGAGCAGGGGGAATTCCCTGGCGGTCCAGTGGTTAGGATTCCGCGCTTCCACCGCAGGGGGCACGGGGTGGATCCCTGGTCGGGGAACTAAGATCCCACATGCCTCGTGGAGCGGCAGGAGGAAAAACAAAAGACAAAAGAGAGAGAGAGAGAGCAGAGCTCCACAAAAAAATGGTAGATTATTTGCCGTACATCATCTTATTTTGTATGTAAAAGCCAAATGAATTGGGAGGTTTGCAGCCTCTTGGAGTGAAAGGAGTTACAGAGAAGACAGTTTCTGCTGTTCACCCTTAAATAAATAGCTGCTGTTCTTGCTTGTTAAAATGTAAAATTTCCAGATCTAAATGTCAGAGAATTCTAGGAAAAATTGCAAAACCATTACTTCATAAACATGTAATTGTGCTATTACTGCTAAATGTGATGACATTCTATAAATATCACAGTTCAGCCCTCATAGTCTATAAATAGACCCAGTTAATCACCGGAAATACATTTGATTTTTTGAATTATAATGGAGTCAATAACAGTCTCCATTTTCCAGTGGCAGAGTGCACTCCCAGTCTTGGCAGTACCTTTCCCTCTGCTCGGGCTCCTCCGTGAGATGTAAATGTTCTCCAGCGAGTATTAGGAAGAGGACGGTGGGGGGAGGGGAATCAGAGCCTCAACCCAGAACGCTGGGAAGTGTTTAGACTACGCCACTGAGGCCTGTCGCCCAACACTGGGATAGACGGGTGTTGGCACGGCTGACCGCCCTGCTCAGAGTGCCATTGTTAGGGGTGCGTGGACAGCTGATTAGATAAGCATGGGATGCTGCGGACTCAGAAGTGGATGGAAGGGCCATCTGGAATGCCTTCTATTCAGCGCCAAGCCAGGCCATTGAAACTGAGGGTCCTCAGTGTGTCGCTGATGCTTTCCCAGAATCCCCTGCTATAAACACCTCACTAGGCCACAGACTTGGCTATTTCATAGCTTCACCCATGCCCCCACTTACACAGTAAAGAACGGTGCATGGCTCACTGGAGAAAAGCACGATTCTCCCCTTGCAATACACACATCAGTCCCATCACGCGGTTAGATCAAGAAGTTGGATTGGGAATTCCCTGGTGGTCCAGTGGTTAAGACTCCACGCTTTCACTGCCATGGCCCAGGTTCGATCCCTGGTCGGGGAACTAAGATCCCATAAGCCGTGCGGTGCACCCCCGTCCCAAGAAAAGAAGTTGGGCATCTTTGGGGGGTCTCAGGGATTCTGTGACCAAAGAGAGTTATAAGCTACTTGTTTTCTGAGTCTCAGTTTCCCCATTTGTAACACTGGAGGGCAGGAGGGCCGTGGTAAGACAGAGCAGTAACTGAGATGGGAGAGTTTCGTTCCAATTCTGACATCACCTTGGGCCATGACCTTGGGCAAGTGTTCTCCTTTCTCTTGGGCTCAGTTTCCCCAACGAGGTTGGAGAAAGGAAGAGGGAGACTCTCAGCCCTTTGACCAATGATTCAGGCCTGTCGGGTGGCTCGGTCAGTCAGCCACCTTTGCTAAGGGAGTCCCTGGAATCTCTTACATTCTGAACACACAGATGAGTTATGATTATTGTTCTAGAAAGACTTTCCTTTGTATATCCCTACCCTTGACTCTATAAAGGATTGGGGGTGGGGCAGGCATTGTCCTATATTAATAAAATAGGAATATTGAGAAAAAGTAAAGAATTAGAGGGAAAGGGAGAAGCAAACCTGATCATTCCAAGAAGTAACATAATTTGGGGACTAAGCATAAAATTTAGCCAGGAGCTTACTGGCAACCAGAGTAAAAAGAGAGAAAACATGGAGAATTCCAGAATTTTCATTATCACAAAAAAAGAAAGCACCTTTTTCCCTTCAAAGGGACATCTTTTTCCCCAATAGCCCCAAGCTCAGAAAGAAAAGCATTTTTTAAAGACCCAGGATTTAGAGTAAAGATACCCGGTGGAACACTAGTCAAGAGTTTCATAACAAACACAGAAGACGTTCCTGAGGCTGCTTTGGAGACCGACTTTTTGTCCAGCCTAGGGCTCCGTATTCAAGCAGACCTTCACGGGTGCAGTCGCAGCGGGGGCTGAGTTGGTGGGGTCCCCTGCCTTTTTGGCTCAGGGTCAAAGGTGTTGAGATATGATTGTCTTCTCATGGTGCGCCCCAAGTAAGGTAATTACTTCCCCTTGACAAACATATCCCCTTCACTTTGGGCTGGTAATTGGAAGACGGGTAGGAGACACGGGGTCAGGTCGCAAGGGACTGTACTCAAGTAGAGAGAGAGAGGACTTCTTCCACGGAGCTGCCACATGGGGTCCCAGAGGCACCAGACCTCTTGGAAGAAGGTCCTGCTCTCACTACCCAACGCTGACCAAAGTCAGAGGGGAAAGGAAAGGCCGGCGGAGGCGTCAACAGCGCTCAGCACTCCACGCAGTGCGCTGGTGAGTAAGGACTCGTGCCTTCAGGGCTGGCACCATTCTGCAGGCCATGGGAGTTGGCCTCTTCCCGGGATACTCACAGGGCCCGGGGAGTCCAGGCTCCAGGGGTCTGAATTTCACGTGTCTCAGTGAGGTCCTGAGCCCATTGGGTCGGGAGGTGGTGGGAATGGCAGGCTCTTGGTGACACGGGCCTGTAATGGGTGTTTTGCCTGTGTCACTCAACCTGTGTCCACACAGAAACACGGTCCCTGAGATCCATTCCACAAAGCTATTCTGAGTCCTTACTCCATTTCTGTGCCAGGCAAAGAGGGGCCCGGCTACAAATGAAGCCAGTCATCGCCATGAGTGAACAGCCTAACGGGGGGGACAGCTACGGGAGCAGAGCATTCCAACAGGGCGGTGGGCGACAGAGGAGAATCCTAAAGAAAGAGTGTGAACCAGCTGACGAGGGGAGCTTGGTGGCCCATGAGGGCCAAGTTGGTGCAGCGCCTTTCAGGCCATTCTAAGGGACTTGGAATTTACCTTGAGGACAATGGGAACCCAAGGAAAGGTTTGGAGCAGAGAAGGGCTAGGTGGAGTTCAAAGCAGAGGTCAAGGACCCGACCAAAGTCACCCGGCTAGTCAGGACAGGGGAAGGGATGGAGGGGCCAGGGCTCACCTCCAGGCCCTTATGCCCCAGCTGGGTCTCTGGGCCACTTTGCCCTGACACTAGCTGCCTGTGCCAGTGAACCTAGAAAAGCTGGGAAGGAATTCTTTAGAAGATATTTAGAACATACACAGTTCTTAAAGGCACACATATTACTGACAATGGCTTCCCCGCCCCGCCGGTCCCCCACCTCGCACCTCGCTCATGGACGGCCATGCTGCGGCGGGGTTCCGTTTACTCTCATCCAACCTGATGCGCTTTTCAGTTAGAAAATATGAGTGTCCGCGGAGACCCAGCTGGCTCTTTGCTCTCTTTGTTTGGAAATTAGAGATATCAGCTAGCAGACTGAAAAGCCCACATCAGATCTACTAAAATCTCTTCCCTTCCAGATTTCATTTTTGCTCCTCAGGAAAGGAGGAGCTGTTCTTTTAGAATGATGGATTTTCTTCCTTTTCAACTCTGGGAGAAGGTGGTTCTTCTTACAGAGGCACCTGGTGGGCTCTGTGCTGGGGGGCGCTGAGGGGTGCTGGCAGGACTCACCTTGCCCTCCAGGCCTGGGGCCCCGCAGGTTGCATCTCTGAGGGGCCGCGGTCCCTCCCACCCTCCACCGCCCTTCTCAGTTTGCTCTGTTTCCCAGCAAGGCTGTCCCCGTCTCCTCCCATCCTCTCTACCCGTGCCTGCCCCTACCAAGCCCTCCAGGCATGGCACAGGATCTCAGTGCCTTTCCCCTGGGAAACCTGGGAGGCAATCTGGACCTTTCCTGGGATCATCACCCATGGTGCCTGAAGCGGAAAGGATGAGCGGGATGAAGGCTGCTGTCGATGCCTTTGTGCAAACTCAATTCATGATGCCCCAGCACACACTGGCATGTCCCCGCTCGGCTGATTTCTGGGGATGGCGGTGGAACAAGGCCTCACCGGCCACAGCTGCTTCTCCCATCAGCCCCTCCCCTACCAAGTGCCTCCACTGAGGTATGGAGTTCGTAGCGGAGGGATGTCAATGCCTTCCAGTTCGCGGCCCTCTCTGAGAACCACACGCAGAGGGCATAGTGATTGACTCAAGGTGAGGCCAACCCTAATGCTGAGGAACAGGAAGGAGCTGCAGGTGAGTTTCCCTCAAGGACCACAGGCAGGAATCACCTGGGAGACCAGCAAGTACAGCCCCAAACAGTTCAGGGGGCAGTGGGGAGGCTGGGCACCCAGAGGTGGTAAGTTCACCAAGGAAACTCTCTTCCAAGGAGGGTTGGAGGAGAGAACAGCAGAAGCTGGGAATCTTGTGGGCCAGCGAAGCGAGGTGCCCCATGGAGAGCGCGTCAGAGATGGCCGGGAAGTCCCATTGGGCGAGCACATAAGCTACGAGTCAGGGGCTCAGCTGCACCCAGTCCAGCTCCTTCCTTCCCGCCGAGCAGTTTGGCTTCCTCATCTGTGGAGTGGGGCTAGAAACCCTACCTGGCAGGCCGCGGGGAGGATTCCAATTCTGGAGAAATATGCCGTCCGTGGGGGTGCACGCTGCCACTTTGAAGGGCAATTAGCCAACAAGTCACTCAACGAGTCTATTTTGAGCCCCTGTTACGCACACTAGGCTGGGCTTTGGGGAGACTGGACACACCCAACCTCGCTGCCTTTCATTCTCTCTGCAAAAGAAGATATACCCCTTGGCCAGAGAGGGAGAAGGTTCTAGGCAGAGGTGAGAGCAGCTCATTCACTCTTTCTGAATTGAAAAAAAGCCTTTGTGTGGGACAGGGGCTTTGGGGTCTTTGGAGGCTCTTTCTTCCTCTCCCTTGGAGTGACAGCATGTGATGGATTGGAGCCAAGGTGGTGCTGAGGCCGGGCCTGCTCATGGGTGGGCTCGGAGTCGAGTAACCCGGATGTCCAGCCCACCAGCCGGCTTTGCAGTCCCTTTCACCATTCCTCCCTCGGGAACCGTACCTTTCCCCATGTTTGGACCTGCTAATTCATTCATCTGAAATTATCAGATCTGGTCAGAGGTTTAATAGTATGTATTCAGGAACTACATTCTTCAGCTTAAACAAAATTGTACTCTTCTGAAGCCACAGGCAAGAAGAGAGGCATGCGGCTGCACACTGGACCACCTTGACCTTGCATCTGACCAGGACATATTGTTCTCTGCCTATGGGAATCCCACTTATCTCTTAAGGCCTAGTATAAGTGCCAACTCCTCTGGAAAGCCTTCCTTGATGGCATGACATGTAAACGATAGACATGGTGCTTGAGCGAGAGTGGATGCTCAAGAAATGTCTGTGCCCATTCCCCTTGCTGAATGCTGCTCTTTCCCCAGGAACTATTCATCTCACCTTCCTCTCTCTTCCCACTGCAGTTTGCTTGTTCTTAGATCTAGGAAACCTTTCATCATTGAAGTTTATGACGGGGCTCAGGACTCAGATAGCTCCGGGGTAACTTCTAGCTGTGTGACCTCAGGCAAGTCATCTCAACCCTGAGACTCAGTTTTCTCATCTGTCAAATAGGAGTGCCAATACCTGCTTCACAGCCTTGTTGGATGGATAGAACGAGATGACAGACAGAAGTCTTTTAGAAGACAGAGTGCCTGGTCTATAGTAAGTATTTAATATGGGTTTGTTGTTCTTCTGGTTGTTCTTATTACTTTAATAAAATATAGGGACTTCTGGGTCCGGCCAGGATAGAATAGCCCCATTCCTCCCAGGTTCTCTCTGCTCAGGCTGCTATAACAGAATACCATAGATTGGGTGGCTTAAAGGACACAAATTTATTATTTATCATAGTTCTGGAGGCTGGGAAGTCCGAGATCAGGGTGCCAGCACTGTTGGGTTCTGGTAAGAGCCCTCTTCCTAGTTTGCAAATGGCTGTCTTCTGTCTTCTCACGTGGTGAAGAGAGAGAGGATGTCTCTCGTGTCTCTTCTTATAAGGGCACTGATCCCATTCATGAAGGTTCCAACCTCATGACATAATTACATCCCAAAGGCCCTGCCTCCAAATAACATCACATTGGGGATTAGGATTTCAACATATGAATCTGGGGGGTGGAGCACACAAACATTCAGCCTGTAGCAAGATTCAATAATCTGAATGACAGTGTATTTCTCTTCAGAAATCATAGAGGTGGGAAGGAGGTGGCATAACATTTTTCAAATGCTAAAAGAAAAGAACTGTCAACCTAGAATTCCATACTCTGAGAAAATAAACTTAAGGAATAAAGGTGAAATGAACAAATTCTCAGATAAAGGAAAACTAAGAGAATATATCACCAGCACACTTACCCTATAAAAAAATGGCTAAAGGAAGTTCTCAAAACAGGAAGTAGATGATAAAATAAGAAAGCCTGGAACATCGGGAATGAAGAACAACAGAAAGAATAACAATACAGGTAATAATAATAATCTATTCCCCTCTTAAGTTTTCAAAATCATGTTAGATGATTGAATCAAAAGTTATGACACTGTCTGATGGGATTCTAAACACATATAGAGAAAATATCTAAGATAATTATGCTATAAAGTGAGGGAAGGCAAAGGGACATAAACAGAGGTAGGGTTTCTACATTTTACTCAGACAGGTAAAGTGTTGACACCCTTTGTTGACAACCACTAAGAAAACTATATAAATAGATACTCTCAAAAACACTATAGAAAACTCAGAATAGAATTCTAAAAAGGCAGATATTGACAGAGTGGATTGAAACTCATGACCCAACTCTATGATGTCTATAAGAAACTCATTTCAATATAGCGATATAGGCAGGTTGAAAACAAAAGGATGGAGAAACAATCTCGTACAAACATTTATCAAAGGAAAGCAGGACTGACTATGTTAATATCAGATAAAGTAGGTTTCAGAGCAAAGAAAATTACCAAAGACAGAGAGGAAGATTATATAATAATAAAAGGGTCAATCCACCAAAAAGACATTTCGATCCTAAATGTGTACACACCAAACAACAGCATTGCAAAATATGTGAAGTAAAAACTGATAAAACTGAGAAGAGAAATAGATACATCCACCATTATAGTTGGAGATATCAACAGCCCTCTCTCAGTAATTGACAGAACAACTAGACAGAGCATCAGCAAGGATGTAGAAGAACTCAACAGCACCATCACCCAACGAGATCTAATTGATGGTTATAGAACACTTCACCCAACAACAGCAGAATTCTTTTCTAGTGCCTACAGAATATTCACCAAGATAGACCATATTCTGGGCTATAAAACAAATCTAAACAAATTTAAAAGAATGGAAAATATGCATAATATATATCAAAGTAGAAATCAAAATACAACATATCAAAATTTGTGACACACAGCTAAATCAGTGCACAGAAGGAAATTTATAGCACTAAATGCATATATTAGAGAAAAGGGAGAGTCTCAAATAAATAGTCTAGGTTCCTACTTTAAGAACCTAAAAAAGAAGAGCAAAATAAACCCAAATAACAGAAATTAATGAAATTGGAAACAGAAAACAAAACAAAATCAATGAAACAAAAAGCTAGTTTTCTGAAAAGATCATTAAGGTTAACAAACGTCTAGCAATACTGACAAAGAAAAAGACAAGACACAATTTACTGGTATCATGAATGAAACAGGGGCTATCACTACAGACCCTGTGGTTGTCAAAAGAATAACAAGGGAATACTATGAAAAACCTACATACATAAATTTGACCACTTAGATATAAAGGACCAAGTCTTTGAAAAGCAGAAATTACCAAAAGTTACCCACTATGAAAAAATAATATGAATAGCCATAAGACCATTGAAGAAATTGAATCCATAGTTTAAAAAAAGACTCCTGAGAAAGAAATCTCCAGACCCAGATGGCTTAATTGCCATATTCTACCAAAGATTTAAAGAAGAATTAGCACCAATTTCACAGTTTCTTCTAGAAAATAGAAGAGGAAAGAAACTGTAAACTTATTTTATGAGGCCAGTCTTAACCTCAATACTAAAGCTAGACAAATACAGTACAAAAAAAAAAGGAAACTTTATAACAATATCCCTCATACATATAGAAATAAACACTTTAAAAATATGTTAGCAATAGAATTCAGCAATATATGAACATATTTATGCACCAAGTGGGGTTGATTCCAGGTATACAAAGCTGGTTCAGTATTTGAAATCGAGGTAATCCATTATATCAACAGGCTAAAGAAGAAAAATCACATTGATCAATGCAGAAAAGCATGTGGCAAAATCCAACAGCCTTCCTGATTAAAAAAAAAATCTCTTTCATTTAAGAATAGAGGGTGTTGGGCTTCCCTGGTGGCACAGTGGTTGGGAGTCTGCCTGCCGATGCAGGGGACGTGGGTTCGTGCCCCAGTCCGGGGGGTCCCGCATGCCACGGAGCGGCTGGGCCCGTGGGCCATGGCCGCTGGGCCTGCACGTCCAGAGTCTGTGCTCCGCAGCGGGAGAGGCTGCAGCAGTGAGAGGCCCGCGTACCAAAAAAAAAAAAAAGAATAGAGGGTGTTATGGACTGAATTATGTCTCCTTAAAATTTATATATTGAAGCCCTAACCCCCAATGTGACTGTATTTGGAGAGAGGGCCTTTAAGGAGATAATGAAGTTTTAATGAAGTCATAAGGATGGGACCCCACTCCAATAGGACTGGTGTCCTTATAAAAAGAGAGACACCAGAAATTCATCTCTCTCCCTCTCTCTGTCTCTCTCTCTGTGTCTCTCTCTGTCTCTCTCTCTTCCTCTCTGTCTCCTCTGCATATGCACAGAAGAAAGTGTATGTGAGGACACAACAAGAAGGTGGCATCTACAACCCAAGAAGAGAGAGCTCTCACCAGACACCAGTCCTGCTGGCACTTTGGTCTTGGACTTCTAGTCTTCAGAACTGTGAGAAATAAATTTCTGTTGTTAAACTCACCAAGTCTGTGGTATTCTGTTAGGGCAGCCCAAGCAGATTACGACAAAGGGGGACTTCCTCAACTTGATAAAGAGCATCTACAAAAAAACTTATAGCTAATATTATACTTAATGGTAAAAAAAATGAACATTTTCCCTCTAAGATCAGAAAAAGGCTCTTATTCACCATAGGCCTGAAGTTCTAGCCAGCTCAATAAGGCAAGAAAAGGAGGTACCGGGAATATAGATTGCAAAGGAAGAAATAAAACTGTCTCTATTTGCAGGTGGCAAGATTGTCCATGTGAAAAAATTCGAAGGCATCTACAAAATGAGTAATGAGTGAGTTCAGCAATGTTGCAGAATACAAGACCAACAAATAAAAATCAATCCTATTTTTATATACTAGCAACAAGCATGTGGAAACCATGATTAAACACACACACAAAACAAAAACACAATAACCTTTACAATCACTCCTAAAAAAAATACTTAGCTATAAATATAACAACACAAGTACAGTACTTTTATGCTGAAAACTACATTATGCTGATGACAGAAATCAAAGGGGATCTAAATAAATGGAGAAACATACCATGTTCAGAGATTAAAAGACCTTACATAGTAAAGATGTCAATTCTTCCCAAATTCATTCACAGGTTAAATGCAATTCCTATCAAAATCCCAGCAGTAATTTTTTGATAAATATAGACCATATTATCCTTACATTTATATGGAAAAACAAAGGAACTAGAATAATTAAAACAATTTTGGAAAAGAAAAAATAACATAGGAGTAATTACTCCATTCAGTATTAAGGCCTGTTGTATAACCGCAGTAATCAGGAGAGTGTGGCTTGGGCAGAGGGATAGACACATAGATCAATGGAAAAGAACAGGGAACCCTGAAATAGACCCACACAAATACATCCAACAGATTTTTGACAAAGTTGCAAAAGCAGTTCAATGGAGGAAGGACTGTCTTTTCAAGAAATGGTGCTGGAACATCCCTAGGAAAAACGAAAAAGAAAGAAAAAAGAAAAGAAAGAAATCTAGACCTAGTCTCCACACCTTATCCAAAAATGAACTCCAATAGACATCAATGTAAAGCATACAACTAAAAAACTTTCAGAAGAGAACATAGGAGAAAATCTCCAGGACCCAGGGCTTGGTGAAGAATTCTTAGTCTTGATACCAAAACCACAATCAATAAAGAAAAAAATAGATTAATTGAATTGCATCAAAACTAAATATCTTGTTTGTGAAAGACTCAGCTAAGAGGATGAAAAGACAAGTTACAGACTGGGAGAAAATATTTACAAACCACATGCCTAACAAAAGGCATGTATCAAGAATGTGTAAAGATTGATGACTAATAAGAACCTGCTGTATAAAAAATAAAATAAAAAGAATATGTAAAGAGCTCTCAAATACAAACAATGGGGGAAAAACACTCCCATTAGAAAATAGTCAAAAGATATGAAAAGACATTTCATGGAAGATAATGCACAGACAGTAAATGAAAAGATGCTCGATATCATTAGTCATCAGGGAAGGCAAATTAAAACCCAAATAAGATATCACTGCAAGCCTATTAAAATGGCTAAAATAAAAGCAGTGGCAACCCCAAATGCTGGAGTGAATTTTGAGAAATTAGATCACTCAGACATTATTGGTGAGAATTTAACATTGTATAGCCCCTCTGGAAAACAGTTTTGACAGTTCTTTATAAAACTAAACATGGAACTACGACAGAACCCAGCAATTGCTCTTTGGGGCATTTATCCCAGAGAAATGAAAACATTTTTTGCACACACACAAAAAACCTATACACAAATATTCAGAGCAGATTTATTTGTAATAGTTCCAAACTGGAAACAACCCAGCTATCCTTCATTGGGTGAACAGATAAACAAATTGTGGGCCACATCCACATCATAGAATACTGCTCAGCAATCACCAGAAATGAACTAATGATACGTGCAACAACTTGGATGGATCTCAAGGGCATTATTCTGAGTGAAAAATAAACTATTTACATAGTATTCTCAAAATTAAAAAATTATGGAGATGGAGAAGAGATTAGTTGTTGCCAGGGGTTAGGGATGGTGGGAGGGAGGGAGGGAGGGAGAGAGAGAAGGTATAGCACAAGGAAGATCTTTGTAGGATGAAATAGTTCTGCATCTGGACTGTAGTGGTGGTTACTGGAGTCTACACATGTGATAAACTGACACAGAACTATACACAAGTTGTACCAATATCAATTTCCTGATTTTGTTATTGTACTGTAGTTACATGAAATGTAACAATTGGGGGAAACTGGGTGAAGGGTACACAGGATCTCTGTGTAGTATCTTTGCAACTTCCTGTGAGTTTATAATAATTTCAAAGTTAAAAAGAAGAAAGTAGGCTCTAAGTTATGCTGTCTTGGGAAGAGAAAGCATGGGCTTTGAAGTTTACCAGGCCTGAGTTTGGAACCTGTCTCAATTTCTTCCTAGTAGGGTGTGAACTTGAGCAAGTTACTTCATTTCTCGGAGCCTTGGCTTCCTGCTTTGGAAAGTGGGACTAATGATAAGGCCCACTCCACAGCATTTGCGAGGAGATCCCAATGGATACGAAACAGAAGTGCTTGGCTAAAGGTCTGGCCCATAATGAACTCTCAGTGCGACGAGCTACCTAATGGGAGCCTGATTTACTGTGACTTGTCGCTTGTGTTGTTTGTCCTGGTGTGAAAGAGGTTGGATGGCAGGGCCATCTTGCCACTAGACGAAAAATACCTTAGAGCGCACACTGCCCGGGACAGGTCCCCCAGCAGGTAGGCCCTGTTCCCGTGGCCTGGTCCCCACGTCCATGTGCCAGGAGCCCTGTAGCAGGGAGGCCTGGTGTGCTGTGAGATCTGTGACCTAGCATGAAAGGTGTGCTGTCTCGAGCTCCCTCAGAATCTGTGCCCCACGACTTGGTTGGGCCCATTAATCATGGCAGGGTTTCAAATTGCTTGTCTGGAAGTGCATAGTGATAACAGATGTTATCGAAGTGTTGTCATGAAGGATGGTCGGGAGTAGAAAGTAATCCTACTGTTTGATTTCTCTGGTGATGTTCCGCTCTCCTCCCCGCTTTTGCGCCAAAATGCCACTTTTCCTTCAAGAGCGGTTCCCCAAGCCTGTCGGTCTTCTCCACTGAGGCTCCAGCCTCCCTCCCTCCCTCTGTCTGCCACCACTTCCCTTCTGACATGCCTACTCTCTACTCTGGACAGAAGCAACCGCTCGTTTTCCCACAGGGAGCCCTCCTGGCCTTGGCCCGGGCTGTTCCCTTGCCCCAGTTGGCTTTCCCCACTCCCATCATGCTCTGCTGCTCCTTCTGAGCCCTCCCTGGCCAGCTGTCCTCCTCTCCCCCAGCATCTGTCTGGGCTCTGTCCCTCCCAAAGTCGTACTGACGGATCCCCAGGCTTCCCTCAGCCCTGCACCCTGAGCTGGTGAGCTCCTGGACACCTAGTGGCTTCTCAATAAATGTTTGTGGAACGAGAGCCCAATGCCCCCGGCTCGCATACAATAAAGAGTGGCCCGAGCCCTGCCAGCGGGCAACTGTGCTTGCAGTGTCCCCACTGACGCCGTGGAAGATGGAGACTTTCCAGTCAACGTGAAGGGGGAGCGAAGGCCAGAGAGTGTGAACTCTGTCATTGGCTTGGCAGTTACCCAGCATGCCCCGGGCCAGGAGGTGGCTGGGCAACTCTGGGCTCACAGACGGCCATTGAGCAAGCCTCATAAAGGGCGTCTGTGTCTCTAGGTCTGACACATCTGGGCCGGGTGCGTGCAAAGCCAGTTGATATGCTGCATGGCACAGGCAGTTTCCTGTGAGTTGTTGTAGCCAAAGACCTCTCCCTACCCCCAGCCCTTTAAGCTTCAGGCAGACTCACAGATATTCTATTGGGCTTCTGTGGGCTGAGAGGCAGCAGATGGGGGAAGAGCATTAGACAGGGAGTCCAGAGATCTAGATTCAGTATGCAACTCTAACTGATAAAGACATTTGAGAAAGCGTACGTAGTTCACATATGCAAGTACGGTACAACAATTGCACACTGGGACATTTATCGCAGAGGAATGAAAATGTACGTTCATGAAGGCTCATAGCAACTTTCTCTGTAATAGTCCCAAACTGGAGCATCATCTGATGGGAATGGTTAAACACGCTGTGGTACATCCATCCAACCACATCATAGTATACAACTCGGCAATGAGAAACAAACCTTTGATACAACAATTTGGATGCATCTTCAGAGAATTATGTTGAATGGAAAGGTTAATCTGTAAAGGTAACATACTATACGATTCCACTTATATAACATTTTTGAAATGACAAAATTTTGGAAACGGAGGATACCTTGGTGGTCGCCAGAGGTTGAAGACGGGTGCGGGTGTGGGAAGAGGGGGTGCTTAGGGGAGGAATCCTCGTGGTGCTAGAATAGTTCAGTATGATGACTGTGGTGGTGGATATACCAACTACACATGGGATACATTTGAATGCCATAGAAAGAAACACACATATACTCACAAATGAGTACAGGTAACACTGGAGAGATGGAAATAAGACCTGTGGGCTGTTATCGGTGTCCAGCATTTCATTGGAGTTGCTAAATGGGGATACTCGACTTCTTCCGTTCCTTCTTCATTTATTAGCTGGAGTACTTTTATAAAAAAAAAACTTCCCCTCACCAGCTCTTTGGTTATCCTGAAGTACAGTTTATGTAAGAAAGGCCGGAGAAATGTTTCCCTCTCTCCCTTTATTTACCAGTTTTCCAAAGCAGGAGTTGGTTCCCTAGCTTCTTCCAGAGATGAGGACCAAGGAAACCAATGTCTTTTAAAAACATGTTGGTATCATGAGTATCTTGTAGGTTTCAACATAGCTGGTGTGTTTCTTGTTGATGTGCACATTTTCCTAGCTTTGGCCAGTGGGAGATTATGCAGATTGGTTCCTGGGTCCCTTTGCCATAACCCTTGACAGCTTCCTTGCTTTCTGGTGTGACGAGATGTTCTGGGATTGTCTGGTACATTTCCTGCCCCAGACCTGGAATCAGCTATTTCTCCAAGAAGTTCTGGCTCCTTTCAGTGGCGAGTGGTATTTAGAAATCAAGATCTGGGCACTTGAGGTAATATTGCCAGTGGGTTTGCCATTTGTTTCTAGGCCGTTTCAGAGACAAGTAGAACATATTTTTGAGAAAAAATGTTATAAATCCATATCAACACTTCCAATCCAGATTCAGGACTATAGGGTTTTTATTTAACTTTGTCCCTCCAGTGAAACCTGCATACTTGGTTAATTTATCCCACAACTCATGCAACCACAGTCTCAGAATAACAAAACTAACACTACCACCACCCAGATGATTTCAGAAAACACTTTAAGATTTTTTGGGTTTTTTTTTCCCCCTTAGGTTAAATCCAATTAGGTATGCTCAGTGAAATCACTGCATTTTAAAGTCACTTGGAATCATTCTTCTACCCAGTTTCATGTTATTTTCGATTTTTGTCTTTCATTTTACTTTTGATATTTAAGGACTGCTTTTTAGGTAGTTAAAGTTGTTTTCAAATAATGGAAGAGATTTACCTGGCTCCGAAGTCAGTCTTTGGGAGTTTGGCCTCTTTGTGGCTACGGCCACAGCCCCATTGTGAAGTCTGATTCTTTGGGTTTATTATAATTTCTTGCTCACTCATCAGTCTCTTGCCTGCTTTTGCACCCTGCCACCTGACATACAGCCTGGCGTGTGGAATGGTGCTCAGTGAAGAACCTTGGAGTGAATGTCCCAGCATTTAGAAGAGAGATCATCTCAGTGACACCGCCTCGGGTCTCCTTGCCAATATCCCAGAAAAGGCACATGGCCCTCAGCCCTCTCTTCACTGAGGGAGCATTTCAGCCCGCTCTGCTTAATCCTCCCAACCTCCAACCAGGTTCTCAATGCTTCTAAATGCCCGTGTAACAGGAACCCAAATGTCGGTCTTGGTGTTTCTCTCAAGAGACCTAGAAGTTGTTGCTTCTATAGAGAACATGTTCTAGAGATTGCCGAAGTTTGTCCCACACATTTTCCATGTTGATACACAGCATTACATTGGGATATGGAATGAAGACCGTCTTGATTTTCCAGCTGTGTGGATTTCAGATTGATTTTGTTTCACATAGTAAAGTAAGAAGCCATGAATAGATGTCCCCGAGCTGGAGCATGGAGCCAAGGTTCTGGTTCTGTTCCCAGGATAGAAGCAGCATCATCCCGTCCCGTGGGAAGATGAAGGATTAGCAGCCAGGAGCCCTGGGGTTCGGGGCTGCCCCTGGTTCAGTGGTTCCATCTATGCCCCATGGAGGGAGAATGCGGTGGTTTCCGGGGAGTCTTTAGCTGGACATGGCTTGGGCAGCCTGGCATGGGGCTAAGCCATCTCTAAGTTTCTCAAGATCCCCACGCTACCTCCAATGCCTTGAATTACTAAATTCAACTGCTATCCCCCCACCCCCCAAAATGATATTATTTATCCTGAAAAGTATTCTCTTTCCTCCCGTAGGGACTGCCCACAAGGTATGGAGCTGTAGTCAGGGAAATTAAAATATGCAAATGCAAGTGAAAAAAGCTAGGCATTGCTCGCCATGGTGTTCCCAGGGTTTTCTTGAATAGCAACAAATTGAAGAAATGCTGTGTGACCAAAGCTTATATCAAGCCTTAAGAAAGAAAAACTCCATTATCTCTAAATATAGCAACACAGTTCAATGTGCACACACAGAGCATCGGGTTCCCTTGGAATATGGGGGTGAGAGCGTCTCCTTTTTCTACCTCTTTTTCCGAATGTAATTAACAGATTACAATTAGCAGAGAAATGTAATTTGCACTACAAACCCTTTCGGCCCAGATTTGGTCCCAGTTTTTGTCCTGTGCAACTTGGTTTGCCAATTCCCAGTTTAAGTTCCAATCTGAGAGAGGGGCTGGGGCAAGAGCAGGGGGAGAGGGTCTCCACAAACCAGCCCCCCTTTACTTGGTCCTTGCTTGTCAGGAGTGGGTTTAAATGCCACCCTCCCGAGACCACCCGGGCTGCTTGGACTTCCCTGGGATTTGCTCATCGTCACATGGGGTTTGGAATCAGCAGGTGTTGCACTGAATAAGTCTTGCAGTTCACCTCACACCATGGAGTCAAGTTAGCCAAGATCTTTACCTCCAGTATCTTGATAAGAGATGGAGTGCTTATCGAGGAACCTGGGCCATGAAGGCTGAGAGGCAGCATAGCTTACCAATGAGTTCACCACTTCCCTTGAGGTAAGCATTTGCTTTGGGCATTTGGTAACTCCTGATACAAACAAGACTGATGTTTTGACCAGGGCTGGAAACACCAGCAGCATAGCAGAGGACTTTCAATGCTGCCCTGTTAGGGGTAGCTTTGGACACCAGGGGATGGAGAGGAACCCCGTGCTTAGGAGGCAGGAAAAGAGCTGGCAACAACATTCCCACTTCTAAACCAAAGGAAGTCTGAAAAACAGGGACAGTTTACAAGTGTCTTTCCATTTGCCCTAAATGGACAACACAACCTCTCTGAAAGGGTTTATACAGCTTTCTGGTTTTCAGACCCAACTCGGGTGATCTGTGTGCTAATCAGGAAGGCAAATATTTTTGCTACTTCTACAAATCCAAGGTAGAATCCTCAACCCATGCATCTATATTTTACTTAACCAACACATATATAGCATTTAGTGCATGTACAGTACTGCTCCCAGACCTTTCCAAATATTAACTCATTTGATCCTCACAACAGCCCTAGGAAGAAAATGTGATTATTAGCTAGATCTGGAGGAGAAAACTGAAGCACGGGGGGGCTAAGTGAATGGATACAATTGTGGTACATCCATCCCATGGAATACTACTCAGTAATTTAAAAAGCACAAATTTTGATACTCACGACCTGTATGGACTTCCAGAAAACTATGCTGAATGAAAAAAGCCAATCCTTACATGTTACCTGCTGTATGAGTCCATTTATATAATCTTGAGATGGCAAGATTATAGAAATGGAGAACAGACTAGTGGCTTCCAGGGGTTAAGTATAGGGTGAGGGGGGCAGGGGAAGTAAGTGGGGCTCTGGCAGGGCAACAAGACGATCCTTGTGGTGATGGGACTGTTGTGTGTCTTGACTGTATCAGCGTTGATATCCTGATGGTGGTATTGCACTCTAGTTTTGTGAGATGTTACCATTATAGCAAACTGGGTAAAGAGACGGCAGGATCTCTCTTACAATTGCATGTGAATCTATAATGATCTCAAAATAAAAAGCTTAATTAAAAAAATTCATCTTATATGTTGTCTCTTCCACAAACCTATCCATGAATGTTTGCCCCACCTTCACCCCTTATTTAAGCCTTACTTAACTCCTCTGTGCCTCAGTGGCCATATCTGCAAAATGGGTATATTACTAGGATCCACCTCCGAGGGATGGCTGTGGAGCCTCCGTGGGATATGGCTTCTTCCGTGAGTGCCAAGAGATTGTGACGGGGCTGTGGTCACAAAGAGGTTGAGAGCAAAGGCTAGAAAGGCAGCCGAGCAGATTCCATCCTGGCTCTGCCATGCTTTCAATGGGACCACGGATAAGCCATTTCCTTTCTCTAGGGCACAGATTCTTTCCCTGTAACAGGAACACAAGGGGACCAGGTGACCCAATACCATGGAAAAGAAACTGCTTTGCACAGAGCTGAAGCCTGTCCAGAACCCACACAAGTTACTTTGTTATTCTACCATCTTGCCCCTGACATTCAAGGGTCAGCTAAGTCTATGCACTTGAATTGCTCATCTTGCTAAAGCAACTCTTGTTGAGATTACTTATCAAAGTAATACTTGTAAATAGTTTAAAAAGTCAAATAAACTACCAGACACATATAAAAAATGGCGTCCGTTGCACCGGCCCATCCCCAATGCCTACTCCATAGAGGCAGCCACTTTCAGCTCTTGTAGCTCTTAATATTCTAGAATGTACTTCCTACCATGGAAAATAAGGCTTTCTCTCTTGGATCATCCCTCTTCTACCCCAAACTCCCAGTAAAACCATATCACCATTTTTACTTAAATCAGGATTCACTATTTCCATTATTGGGCTGGCCAGGTCCCCCACAGAGGTGTCCTTCCATCTTTCGCCTGGAAGAGTATAAAGCTGGCTGTTGGCATTCTGGAGGCCAAGCAGAGGAGAAGACCAAGAGTCTTCTCACCATCAGTTATGAGCCTTCCAAATAACCTCTGTTTTCAGGAAGCTGCTTCATCCATGCGCTCACCTGCTTACCTCTCCAGCCAGTCAACTTCCTGTCTTCTGTGAGGGCGGTCGTGCCCTTGTTCAGGGAAGAGATCAGAGGGCGACTACTCTGGACACACATCCTGAACCAGTGCTCTTGTCCTCAGCCCCATCTCACCCCACTTTTCAGACCCCACTGCTTCCATTTCCTGCATCTGCCCAGTTGCTGTCTTCTAGTTTACTGTGTTTCTTCCATCCACTTTCCAGAAGCATCTCTTTCTTGTAGTTGCCTCCTTTCCCCTTTTTTCATCCCATTTTTTTTTGTGGGTATAGGCTTTTCTTTATTTCTTTACCATCATCTGAGTGGGGTTTGGGGCGGGAGCAGAGAGACACTTGGGCATTCAAATCACTGTGTTTACCCCGCAATCCTCAGGAGTCTCTTGAGGCCAAGAGTTTTCCTAAAAGGGGGAAAAATGTACCTTTGGTCTCAACAGCTGGGGCAGTCCCCGCAGAGCACTGCTTCCAGGCCGGCATCTTCTCTTGGTTGAATGCAACACATCCGGGCAAGGTTGGTCGATGAAGGGCGTCCAGGGCCTTTGGGGCCTTCTAGACCACAAATCTGACTGATCACAGCAGAATCACCAGACCAGGGAATCACCAGCAGTGGCAGCCACTGAGAGGCTTTCGATTAGGAAAAACAATGGTTTCCCTCAAGGGATATTGATTCTCTTTCAATTCTAAGAAATAACTTTGACCTCAGTGGCTATGGAAGACAGAGGCCACAGGGGGATAAGGGAAGAGGTAACACATTGTGGTAACTCAGTTTTCTTCCCCGCAGAAAAATGCCAGCCCTCTTGTCTGGCGTCACGGCACCTTTGGGGACCAGAGCCACCGCTACCATAGCAATGAAAACACAGACCCATCTGGCATTTTTGGAAACAAAGAGATTGCTGGTAAACACCTGTCTCCCTCTTTCCTCCACCACAGAATGAATATGACTTAGGAAGTGGCACCGGGGGCCGAGGTGGCCAGGCCTTAGAAAGCTTTGACACTCTCTGCACATCTCCGTGAGTTCCCTGACCAAGTATGGCCAGAGCCCTAAACAGTTGCCATCAACCCCTTCCTGCTGGCCCAGCAGGCCTGGTATCACTAAGCAATCATGGTGTTCATCCTGCTGAGCCTGGACTCAGCCACTTCCGGTCTGTCGATGTTGGAGCCTAAGGAGAGACCCACGTGCCCTCCTTGTCCTGGAGTCTGAAGGTCTTAGTCATTGAGAGGATGCACTCCCATCGGCAGGCTCCTTGAAGGGTGAGCCACATTAGAGCCTGATCACTGCCAAGGTCAATGGGAGTGGAATCCTCTCCCATCTCGGCCTCCTGGGCATCATGGGCCATGAACCCCCAAATCTGGTTGGGGTGGAGTAACAGAGCACACTCTCTGAGACCCAAGCTGGGAATCAGACCCTCTCTGTGCCCTCAAGAAGCTAAGAGGTAAGCTGGGGATACACACCCTGTCCAGAAACCTTGGCCTCCCGGATGAAAAGACCCAACTCCCAGATGGCTTCAAGGCCCCCATCACTCGTCCCCTGGCCAAGCTTGTCAGTCTCTGGATGCCATTCTTTGCCAAGAATATGGTCAATATGTCACTTTGTGGTCCCAGGAGGGTCACCAGCAATTCCCCAGGCTGGTGTGGTAGGTTCCCTCTGCAACAAAAGTCTGCCCCTGAGCCCCAGGTGGCATTCCCGCCTGGCTGGGACTTTTATTGCTTCTCTTCTGATAGAGGAACGAGGGCAGCCGAGGATAGAGAGGGCTCCAGCTGGGGCTTCAGGGCTCGAAACGAGCAAGAAGCGCTGTATCTGCTTCTCGTCTTACCTTCTCCACTTCCCAGACTGCCCTGAAGGCAGGTACACAGAGGCACGCAGAGCCCGCTCAGCTGGCCAGTCTGGGGCCTCGTTTCCACAACACTGGACTCCAGCAGGCAGGGACCCTGGGGGCCAGGCAGCCCGGCCTGTTTCACAGCTGCAGGCACCAAGCCAGAAACACAAAATTGCGAGCCAGTGAGTCGGCCCCACGCCACGGGGCAGAAGCATTGCTGGCCAGCAGGGCCACCCAAGCGCCCCCTTGCCTTGGGAGCCAGGGACGCTGCCGGAGAGAACACAGGGCTGGCAAATGGGGCTCCAAAGGCCCGATAGAGCCCAAAAGCCTGCCCAGAGCCTAGAGGCTTCGTTGGAGGAAGGCTTCCCAGCAGAATGCCTGTGGGGTTCTGGTCCCCAGCTCCTCACAAGCACCCAATCCTGACCCGAAGGCCCAGCCGAGAAGAAACCACTAGCGGGTCTGTGGCCCGGGTCCCAGTGGGAGCTTGTGCTCAGCCCAGGGCCGGGCCCAGGAGAAACCCCATGGTCCTCCGCCGCTCGGGGCTCCGTGCCCTCAGGAATACTGTCGGTTCAGCCTCTTTGAGAGGAGTCAGACCCGAAGAGGAAAGAAATTGTCAGCTGGTCAGGCAGGACTCCAGCTTGGGGAAAGTGAGGAGGGCAGAGGGCTCCAGTTTCTTCTCCATTTCCTGTATATTCTGCACCGCTTTCAATGTTTTAATTGATTACCTCAACCATGCTCATTTCCCTGGACAAATCGGTCTTTACACAGAAGAAGCAATTACCTGGGCCTGTTCCCATCTCAGTCAGCAGAGCGGGCAGGAGCCTCTCTGGGGCCACACAAGATTACATTATCTAAAAAGACTCTGAGATTCAAAATGAGGGCAATTATTTCAGCCTTATAACCTTTTTTGTTTCCCTAAAAATATCTGGCACCGGTGTGGGTCCTACAGGACAAGAGGAACAGTGGCCTAAGTCTACCTGAAGGCCTGAGCTCAAGAGGCTTTGCCTGGTGGCTGTGGGCAATGTGGGCAAACAGCAGATTGGGGGAGGAGAGGGATGGAGAAGGAAGAAATACAGCAGAGTGAAGGGCTGGGTTCACTTTGCAGCTCTGCCACCTGTAGGCTGTGTGGCCTCGGACAAGCTGCTAACCCTCTCTGAGCGTCAGCTGACCAATACAGGACAAGTTGCTTAGATTCTCTGCCTTGCCTCCCTTAAAGGAAGGCTGTAGGACCCCACAAGATCATGGATGTCAATGCATTTTGTCAACTCTCAATGCTCTGCCCTTGAGATGACAGCTTAAGTGCTCAGAGGCATCTGTGGGAGCAGGAGGCCGCAGGTTTGATGGAGGAACCTTCAGGACCAATGTGGAAGCCACTGAAATTTGGGTCTGGGATGGGGACTAGGGTGAGGCCAATGAGACATCTAAGGAGACCTCACTTCAGGGTTGCACAGTGCCAGGTCAGCACCTGAGAGTGAGTGCCTCAAGACAGTTTGTACCCTTCACACCTCACCGGGTGGCCTAAACAGCAGACGTTTATTTCCCACAGTTCTGGAGGCTAGAAGTCTGAGAACCCAGCATGGTTGGATTCTGGTGAGAGCCCGCTTCCAGGCTTGTAGATGACTTTCTTGTGTCCTCACATGGTGAAGAGCAGAAAGGGAGCAAGCTCTCATGTCTCTTCTTACAAGGGCACTAATCCCATTCATGGGGGCTCCACCCTCACAACCTAATCACCTCCCGAAGGCCCCACCTCCAATAGATGGTATTGAGGGGTAGCATTCAAAATACAAAATTGGAGGAGATACAAACATTCAGCCCATAAGAGTCACACAGCAAGTAAGAGGTCTCACCTCGTGCCCACACTGTGAGGCTCACACCTCTCACCCAGGGTTTCCCAATTGGCCCAGAGGCATGGGATGCTGTGAGACCGCTCATATGGGAAATGAAGGGAGATTAAAGGCCCTGTGAGGTGAGCCCTTGACCAATGGGAGATGGGGGACTGTAGATACATTCTTCCCCTTTCTCCCCTGAGACACAGTTTATGCAGGGTCGAGCAGTCAGTCAGAAACAGCAGCAACCAACTTGGTAGGGCATCTTGCATGGGCCTTCCCTCCATCCCTTCACTCCCGCTCCCTGGGATCACTCTGCTTCCAGGAAACCCAGACGGAGGCACTCTGGCATCTGGCACAGAGCCTGGCACATGGTAGGTGCTCACGAAACATCAGGAGGAGGTCAGGTGCACTAGAAAGAAGACCTGGAAATCCCAGCCTGGCGTCCCCGTGCAGGCCTGGCTGCGGGCTCAGCCAGAGATCTGGGCAGTGTTTATACATGGACGCTGGGACTCTCCCCTGCTGTTCTCCCATGTGGGAGTTCCCATCACTTTGCAGAAGCTGTGAGTGCCCTGGCCTCAGTCCTCTTGTTGTTCAGACCAGAAAGACTGCAGGGTTTCCCTCAGAGTCTTGTACCCTGAAAAGTGCAGAGTGGGGCAGCCCCAGGCTGAAAGCAGTGGGAATAGGGAGGTCACCCAGAGCTGGTCCCTTCTTCCGAGTGTGGGCTCCCTCCAAGGCTGCCAGCTTTGGGGGGCCCTCCAGGGACTTCAGGTATGAGTTTGGTTTGGTTTGGATTTGTCCAGAGTCTGTAGTTGTTGTCTGTAGGAGAGTTGGTCCCAAAGGAGCTTACTCACCACTGCCAGAAGAGGAACGTGCCCTGCAGGAATTGGAGCCCATCCTCCCAGGGCCCAGGCCCAAGGCAGGCTAGGGGGCGACCCCAGGAGGAAGGCACGGCCAGGAGCGGCTCTGTGCCAGGGGCTCCATCTGAGACGCTGCCCTGGGCCCTCTCCTCCTGATCAGCTGCTCCACAGCAGACAATGCCCCCATACCCTGCACTGGCCCAGCCAGGACTACGAAGCCAGCCAAGCCTCCCTGGCCTCCAGCCCCTTCTTGTGAGAGCTGACGGCCACGGGCTGGCTGAGCACTAGCTCCCTGCAGTTCTCTGCGGTGTGGAGAGCACCCTCGTGCTGCCTGCTGAGTGGCCTCGGCTTGCCTTCCTCTGGGGACCATAGGCACTGATCAGCAGCAGTCCTCATCCGGTTTCTAGAAATCCTCCTACGGGTGCGCTGCTCCCTTCTTCCCCTGGGAGCTGTGCCCCTTCTTGGGAGGATGTTCTTCTCTGCCAAGGTCCTTGGCTTGTCAGCAGAGTGGGGTGTGAGGGTCGGTGGCTGGGACCTTCCCCCCCACCCCCGGCCTTTGGAGCAGAGGAAGGCCAGGGTCACAGGGTGGAGACAGAGCTGGAAGACTTCCCTGCACCAGCTGGGGAGAGCTTGGGGCAAAGCTGAGGCAGGTGCTGGGCAGGGGACAGAGTGTGACGCTGTCTCAGGAAGAAGGAGCAGGTCAGGCCAGTGCCAGAGGCCAGGACAGACATGGGGCTGTGTATTAGTTTCCTACGGCTGGTGTAATAAATTACCACAACCCGAGTGGCTTAAAACAATGCAAATTTCTTCCCTTACAGTTCTGGAGGTCAGAAGTCTAAAATCAAGATGTCAGCAGGGCTGATTTCTCCTGGAGGCTCCGAGGGAGAATCTGTTTCTTCGCCTTTTCCAGCTTCTAGAGGCACCCACATTCCTTGGCTCATGGCCCCTTCCTTCAACTTGAAAGCCAGCAGCATAGTGTCTTCAAATCTTTCTTTTCTACCTCTCTCTTCTGCTTATAATGACCTTTGTGATTATTTTGAGCCCACTCAGTTAATTTAGGATAATCTTCCCCTGTCAGGATCCTTAATCACATCTGCAAAGTCCCTTTTGCCATATTAGGTAGAATTTGCAGATTTCGGGGATTAGGACATGGACATCATTGGGGGAAAGGGGTATTATTCAGCCTATCGTAGGCTGGGAAAGGCTGGGGCCATAGAATGGATAGGCTCCCTCTCTTAGTCTCCTTGCACTACCACAACAAAACACCGTAGACTGGGTGGTTTAAATAACAGAACTTTGTTTTTCACAGTTCTGGAGGATGGGAGTTTGAGATCAGGGTGCCAGTATTGTCACGTTCTGGCGAGACCCCTCTTCCTGGGGAAGACAGACAACTTCTCCCTGTGACCTCACATGGCAGAGAGCAAGAGTAAGCTCTCTGGTGTCTTGCCTTTATAAGAGCACTAATCCCATCATGAGGGCCCCACCCTCATCACCTTATCTAACCCTAATTACTTCCCAAAGGCCTCATCTTCAAATACCATCTCATTGAGAGTTAGGGCTTCAACATATGAATTTTAGGAGGCATAATTCAGTCCATAGCAACCCCCAAGCAAGCCAGAAGCAGCTCCAGGGAGCACCAGTAGGGTAGGAGCAAAAGCCGAGCCCATTGCAACAGGCAGGTAAACAGAGGCCAGAAGCAGCTCATAAGCAGGCCACACACCAGGATCTGGAGATCAGTCAGCAGGGGCCAGAGCTCCAATGCCTAGGCTGAGATGGAATGAACTGGGTTGGGCTTTAAGGACGGCTCCAGGCCCCGTGGAGGCTCTCGGGTTCCTGAGGCTGAGCCTGCAAGTTGGGGGCAAACTGCCCCAGAAGTGGGGAGAGGAGGGAAGCAGGGGCTGGGAGCCAGGCAGAGCCTGACCCCAAGCCTTGTCCTCATTCCAAGAGAGCTACAGCTGTGTTTAATTCGGGCATGATTAGATTTGAGAAAGGTCACTCTATCCCTCAGTCAAGTCCATTTTGCCATCAATTATTGAATACCTCTGCCTTCCAGGCCCTGAGCTGGCTGGAGGGGGCTGCAGTGAAGAGCGAGACTTGGTCTCTGCCCTTCATGCTTGCTGGAGAATCAACACAAACACACACACAGTAACTAAATAACCACGGAAGGGGCAAAATGAATTAAAGTTCTAAAGTAATCAGGAAAGGCTTCCTGGACAGGGCAGCTCCCAGAAAGACTGGGAAAAGATTTGACTTGGCAGAAGGTGACCTGTGTGAGAGGACAAGAGGCACGAGGGTGCAGGGCTGGGCCGTGTGTGGAGTTGTTGAAAGGACTTCCAACTGCCAGTCTGGCCAGGAAAGTAAGACGGATTAGCTGAAGCAGGCAGGGCTTGCAATTCCCCTGCGAGGATTCCGGACTTCATCCTTCACCCAGCGCCTCCCCACCAGGTCCCGAGTGTCTGCAGACAGACTCGGTGGCCACCTAGTCTACCCACACGGCCTTGCCAGCCAGCGTCCTGTTCAACTGATGGGTCAGGCCACTCCTCCCGGTTTGAGTAGCCTCATGTGCTGGACGGCTACGATCACTTTCAAGGTGATCCACAACATATAAGAGGATGGGAAGGACCACTTTGCACAGCAAAGAAATAGGCTGCGTTTTCTTTAGTCTGCTGACAGTGGGGAGGGATGAGGAAACCTGACAGAAGGGTTTCTACTGATCCAGGGCGAGGTATATGAGTGAAGGTTCAGAGTAACTGGCTTGGTAATGGAGGGAAAGACAAGACCAGAGCTTTGTTTCCTTGCCTGTCTAATGGGAAAGTCCAACAGGAAGCAACCCCCTGGAGGCCAAGCTCAGTGCCGTCTCTGTCTGAAGAGTTACATGACTTCATGTGCTGTGTGGACTCTTATTCTTGCCCCCAGTTCTGGGGTCTGATGCTTTGGGGCAACACACAGAATGTATTGTCTGTTTTGCTGCTGTATCACTTTTCAGCCCCCTGGGGCATTTTTCTCTTTCTTTCAGGGTTTACGTGTCCATTAATAAACCCAGGTTGTTTTCCAGCCCTAGGTCCGTTGTCATTTAAAGATGCACAGTCGCTAATGCACACCGTTCCTCAGACAGGCATCCTCCCCTTGACTGCGGGGACCTACACCCCAACTCCTTCTGGCGCATCCACCTGGCCGCCCGGAAGTTGCCCACCCGCCCGTGGCAGTGTCATGCTATAGCCTCAGTTTGTAAAGCAGACGGGGACCTTTGAACATGGGAAGTGGAATCAGGGCCTTCCCAGCATGGCGGCCAGAATCTGGGGCTACTGGGAGATCCTAGAAGTATGTAGTGGGTTGAATGGTGGCCCCCCCAAATACGTCCATGTACTTGTCACCAGAACTTGTAAATATTGCCTTATATGGCAAAAGATGTGATTTAGTTAAGGATTTTGAGATGAAGAGACTATCCTGGCTTATCTGGATAGGCCCTAAATGTCATCACATGTATCCTTACCAAACAGACACACAAGGGAAGACAGCCATGTGGAGACGGAGGCAGAGTCTGGAGTGATGTGGCCACAAGCCAAGGAATGCCTGGGGCCACCGGAAGCTGGAAGAGGCCAGGAAGCATTTCTCCCTAAGGGCCTCCAGGAGGAACGCGGCCATGTTGACACCTTGACTTCAGACTTCTGGCCTCCAGAACTGTAAAAGACATTTCTGTTGTTCTAAGCTACCCAGTTTATGGTACTTGCTCCAGGAGCCACAGAAAAATAATAAAAAACGTACGAAGTTCATGCCAAGGGGACACGACTCTGGCCCTGGTCCCAGCACAAGATTCCCCCTGGAACAAGACCCCACCATAACCCAATCCTGACCAAAAGGCTTTTAGCTCAGACAACTAGAAAGTATCTTTTCTCCTATAGAAACACCTAACGGCAGTCCATGAAAGAGTGAACCCTGCTCTGCAGAGATGCACTTGGCAGGCTCCTTTGCTGGAATAGATCCGTTCCTCGTGGTGGGTGGGGACAGCCACATCCCTTCAGCGTTCTCACCTAGCAGGTATGCTTGGGGGGCTCAGGACTCCCATAATTGTTTGGGGGAGAGGCACCTGACTCCAGAAGACAAGGGAGGAAATACGAGCATCAAGTGTGGGTGATGCTGAGATGAGGGGGGCAACCAAGGTATCCAACCCCAGGCCCAGGGGCCCCAAAGGGTCCGGACCAAACAGAACACAGTCAGAGGGAGGGATATGAGATTCTGAAATGAGAGGCCCTAGGGCAGGTGCCTCAGAACTTGGCAATGGAAGTGGGCCTTGGCAGCAGGGACCCCTGGCAGCCGGACAAGCCGTGGTGTGCGTTGATAGAGATGGAGCCCCCAGCTCACTCTGGGTCCCGTGCAGTAAGAGGCCTGGTGACAAACAATAGTGTTCTGGGGGAACAGGCCCCAGATGGGGCGGGGACACGGGCCCACAGCATCTGCGGAGGGCACGAGGGCTGTGAATGTTGTCCTCAGCTCTCCAGGAGGCTGGCCTGGGACTGAGAGCAAGGTTGTACTCTGAGGCTTCTGCTGTGGAAGCACCCAGGAGCAGATCGGCATTCCCCACGAGGAAGGGCTCGATGGCAGCAGAGCTACCAAAGGTGAAAGGTTCTGCCATAGCTCGAGTCATCATTTTCAAGGCCAAGTTGAGCATGGGTTTAGTCATAATTTGATGCTTTAAGAGGTGGAAAGCAACACCTCGGGAGACCAACGTCGCCTCTCTAGAGCAGCGAGTGGGTCCCCCCGACAGCTGCTCTGTTACCTGCAGAGGCCTCCTCAAGGAGGAGGTGTCGGGCGACAGTGTGTGTTTTGAACATTGAGGAGCCTCATGTGAAGATTTCAAAGTGGGATCGTGAGGGTCAGTTTGTGCATGAAGACAAGGTGAAGGTCATCTTCGTAATCCAGAGTCTGGGTTTTGTTTTCTTAGGGATTTACAAATAAAATTGTGATGATTCGGGCTTCCCTGGTGGCGCAGTGGTTGAGAGTCCACCTGCCGATGCAGGGGACACGGGTTCGTGCCCCGGTCCGGGAAGATCCCACATGCCGCGGAGCGGCTGGGCCCGTGAGCCATGGCCGCTGAGCCTGCGCGTCCGGAGCCTGTGCTCCGCAACGGGAGAGGCCACAGCAGTGAGAGGCCCGCGTACCACAAAAAAAAAAAAAAAAAAATTGTGATGCTTGAAAAAACTAAAATAAAATAAAATCCAGAGAGACAGGATACCCATCCTGAACAGGACAGTTGGTATCTTCCTTGGGAAATGGCATTTATTTTTAAATGAGCAGCGGTACCCTTTCCATCTATTCCCGGGGATAAATATAGCAAGGCTGGCTGACACAGTGCTGGTTGTGGTGGCAGCCGCGGGGGCAGCGCTCAGGACCAGGCGGCCAGACCGCGGTGTAGGTGAAGCAGGGGGCTGGCGGGGTCTGGCCCAGGATGCCCAGCGGCCGCTGTCTGCTGAGTGCCCACCACGTGGCGTGCTGCATGTGAGCTAGGTAGGCTGCCACACAGTGAGGGGGCAGAGAGAGTGCCAGCCAGCCTGCCTTCCTGCCAGCCTGCTCTCTCAGCATTTGAGCTGGGCAATCCTAGAAAGACTGAAGCCTACGAAACGGGATGGGGGGAGCCTGGCCCCAGTATCAGCTGGCTAAGGAGAACACACCCCCTGAAGCTGCAGACAGGAAGCATCTTTTGTACATTTGGTGTTAATGCGATGTTATTTAAGTGTGTTCTGGTGGCAGGTGAGAGATGCCTTGAGGCAGCACGCAGCTAGCTAGAAGACAGATTGTCTGCGGCCGGGAGGGCTGGCCAGGGGAGCCGAGCCACAGAGTCTGAGGGAGCAAGCCCCGCCCACGGGAAGCTGGAGGCCCAAACGAGAGGCCAGGAGAGCCTGGGGATCTGAGAGCCAGGAAGACCAGAGCCCAGGAGGCGGCAGAGTGGAGCTGGTCTCAGCCGGCCACCCTCTCCCTCGGGGAGGCCCTTCCCCTCTCTGGGTCTCAGTTTCCCCATCATGAAGTAGCCTGATTCAGATTGTTCCAGAACATTCCAGCATAGCCAATTCATGACCTTCCCTCCTTTTCTCAGAGAAGGACACTCACGTCAGCCCACCTGTGTTAGTGTCATAGGGCAACCGTAACAAAGTGCCGTCAGCTGGGGAGCTGACAACAACAGAAACTTATTCTTTTATGGTCCTGGAAGCCAGAAGTCCAAAATCAATGTCGCTGGCTGAAATCAAGGTGTCGGCAAGTTCACACTCCCTCCAGGGGCTCCGGAGTACATTCGGGGCCTTGCCTCTTCCCGTCTCTGGTGGCTACTGATACTGCCTGGATTTTGGCCACAACCCTCCAATCTCTGCCACCATCTTCACTTGGCTGTCTCCTCTATGTGTCTGTGTCTCTGCCTCTCTCTTCTAAGGACAATTGTGACTGCATTTAGGGCCCATTCAGATAATTCAGAGTAATCTCTTAGCTCATGATTCTTAATCCCATCTGCAAAGTCTTTTTTTTTTTTTTGTCATATAAGGTAACATTCACAGTTTCAAGGGATTACAACATGGATATCTTTGGGGAACATTTGGGCTTTCCTTGGTTACTTCTATAGCTTTCTCATGTTGAGTCAAATCTTTCCACAGGATTCACTTGTTCTCAGCTGTCAAAAGTTGGTGGAAAAACACCCAGAGGTCCTTCTCCGTATCCAACATAGCCACATCCTAGTAGATCAAGACAAAATTCCCCTGCGGACCACTCGAGACGTCACCCGGTGGACTCTATCCTTCAACTGGAACCCAGCTGCATCTGTCACAGAATCCAAGCCCAAACACTCTGAAGGCCTCAGAACATTCTTTATAGCATTTGGCAAGGCTACTATGCGTGTGGTGTGTGTGTTTGTCTGGGCTGGGTAGGGGCAGTGACCTGCAGAGAACGTTTTGATAACCCTGAGGGTCTGGATGTCAATTGACCTCTTGACCTGTGAGGAGCCCTTCACATCCGAGATCTGGAGCTAAGGCTGAAAAGTTTTGAAACCGAGCAAGGCCACATCACAAGGCTGGAGTGCTAATGGTCTGTGGTAAAGAGCTGCACCAGAGGGTGAACACAACGTGTGTTAGCAAGGGCAGGAAGCTGAGAGATGTGGGACTGTGCCTACGGGTTAGGGGGCAAAAGGGGGTTACCAGAGGGGAAAATACAGAGAGCCTCAGAACCCAACTCCCTTGTCTGCCTGTCCTGTGCCCCCCAACCCACCATGTAGAGACAACACGCTCAGGAAGATGGATTTTAAAATGTGAACAGGAATTCAGCCTCCAGCTTCTGCCTACCTTGTGTTGATGTGACTTGAAGGCCACCAAAGATGCTGTCACCATCTCAGTTCTGAAGAGCAGAACCTAGGCTCCTGGGATTGGCTTCTCCGATCACAGAGCTGGCCCCGACTGAAGACTGAGGGCAGCCGGGGACGTTGTAAAGTGGCCAACGTCAGGAAGCATGTGATGGTTACTTATATGTGACGACATGGCTAGGCCACAGTGCCCAGAGGTTTGGTCCGACACCAGACTGGATGTTGCTGTGAAGGTATTTCTTAGATGTGATTAAAATTTAAATCAACTGACTTGAGCAAAGCAAATTATCCTCCATAATGTGGGTGGGCCTCTTCCAGTCAGTCCATGGCCTGAAGAGCAAAGACTGAGAAAGGAATTCGGTCTCAGACTGTGGCGTAGAAACCCTGCCTGAGTGTCCAGCCTTCAGCCCCAAGACTGTGACATCAACTTTCACCTGAGTGTCCAGCCTGCTGGCCTGTCCTGCAAATTCAGACTTGCCAGCCCCCAGAAAGCATGTGAGCCAATTTCTTAAGATGATAGTTAGAGAGAGAGAGAGAGAGAGAGAGAGAGAGATAGATAGAGAGAGAGAGAGATAGAGAGAGATAGATAGAGATAGAGATAGTTATAGATAGAGAGATAGATACATAGATATAGATAGAGAGATAGATATAGATAGAGAGACAGATAGAGAGATAGATATAGACAGATATAGATAGATATAGATAGATAGAGAGATAGAGAGAGAGATAGAGAGATAGATATAGATAGATAGATAGATAGATAGATAGATATAGATAGAGAGATAGATAGATAGATAGAGAGATAGAGAGATAGATAGATGATAGATAGATGGATGATCTCCTTTGGGGTCTGTTCCTTGGGAGAATCCTGACTAAGACAAGGCCTAGGTGGTCTTGGAGGGCTTCTGAGTTCTGAGGAGGGAGTGAGTGGGCCATGGACACAGTCCACCCTTCAGAGCCCTCCTCTCTCTCAGCCCTCCAAGCAGCCCACCTGCTCCCGGACTCAGCCCCGCGCTGTGAACACATCTGTCCTCCCTTCCAAGCCCTCCTCCCCGTGCATGCTCACATCTGCGTTGGGACTTGTCCTCTACAGCCGCTCCCAAGTCTCCCTGGTGGGCCCAGCCCTGAAGAGGTCACCATCCTGGCTCACTTTGAAGAGCTGGGGTTCAAGTTCTAGCCACACCCCTATCACCTCCCACAGAGGAGGACAGAGGAGGACCCTGCATTCCCTGATGGGCATTAACCCATTCAGTTCCCACAATAACCCCAGAAGGTTGGGACCACTGCACCTTCACTTTCAGACGAGGAATACGGGGGCTCAGAAAGTTTCCATGGCTGCCTATCTGTGACTCAAGAGCCCATGTTCTTTCTGCTATATCCACCACCCAAGATCACTCTTCTTTGTAGAGTGGCTTAAGAATAAGGTTCAGACTCACAGAAGGGCTGCTACGGAAATGTGCTCTGCCTTCCAAAGGCACACAGGGCTCGGGCTCAGATGCAAGGGGTGTAACGGATCGGCAGCGGTCACCTATGTTTGGCTGAAGGATGTGGCTGTCAGGATGTAGCTGTCGGGAGCTTGAGGCTCTCGAAAGGCAGAGATCGCTCTGGAAGCAGATTCTACTAGCAGCAGTGACAAACGCCCAGACTCATCCGACCAAGCAGGGGAGGAGTCTGAAGAGAACGGAGCATCTGGGAAAGAGAGAGAGACTTTCTTCCAGTGACAGTGTTGTCATTGAGCTTGGATTCAATAGAGGTGGTGAGGACTCCATGGAGACTGGGACACGCTCTCTGGGGGAAGAAAAGCCTGAATTCAGCTCCGGCCAGGACAGCATCCACGCTCGAAGGAAATTCAAGAGAGACATGGAGAGGTCTCCTGCCAGGGTTCCAGCCATCCCTTCAGGGCCTGGCCAGGGAAGGGGAGAGGAGGACCCGTGAAGCTGGTCCTGGGGCTGTGTGGAGAGAGGCTCGCAGCCACCCAGCTGATCTCCGTGTTGCTGGGCCAGTGAGCTTCACCAAAGAGACGATTGGTTGTACTTCCAAAGGCATTTCAGCTCTGAATCAGAATCAACAAGCAGAGCAAGTGAGAAACATTGGATGGAGGGGAAGAATGACCTTGGCTGGGGTAGAAAACACACTCCAGGGAGACGCACAGAGATCCTGATGATGGGGAAATGCAGACAGATAGGATGAGGGGCTCAGGGCATGCCGGTGGGTCCAGCTGTCCCACCATCGTCCAAGTATCCACTCTTCCTCTGGTCTATGCACTCATCCTTCCGTCCTCCATTCGATGCCTCCCTCCAAGTCTGTCTGAGCCCTGATTCTGGGTGTGGCCCTGGGCTGAGCTCTTTGGTGAGAGGCACGGCGAGGAATCTGACATAGACCCACTGTCTCCCTGCACCTTTGTCCTGACCCGGCAAGTGCTCACAACCCCATTATGCCTCTGCCAGGGAGGCCAGATGAGGGGACCTCATCTCCCTGGAGAACTGACAGTAATACCCCTGTGTGGCAGGTGGAAACATTGCCCAAAGATATCAGGCGCTAATCCCCAGAATCTGGGAACATTCCTTTATATGGCCAAAAACTGAGATTAGTTTTAGGATCTTGAAATGGGAAAATGATCCTGGATTATCCAGAGGAACCATAAATGGAATCCCAAGTGTCCTTCTAAGAGGGAGATTTGACACACAAAGAAATTTCCTTCTTTCACAGTCTGGCGTACAGAAGTCCAAACTAAGCTAAGTCAAGGTGTCAGCGGGGTCACAGTCCCTCGGGAAGCTCCAGGGGAGAAATGCGTTCCTCGCTCCCACCAGCTGCTGGTGGCTCCCGGCGTTCCTTGACTTGTGGCCACATCGTACCCCTTGGCCTGGCGCTTTCTGCTGCTGCTCATCTGAGTCACCCTTTGCTGAGCACATGCCAGAGCCTGCATATCGAGATAGGCTCTTCTGGAATCTTGACAACCCACCTGCCAGGGTGTATTCGTTTCCTGTGACAAATGACCACAACTTGGTGGTATTATTGTCAAGAACTGCAAACTCTCTGGCCTCACAGGCCTGGTTAGATGAAAAGCCTCATTGATCTCTGAGGAGAAAGAAGAAACATTAAGTTGATTTGATTCATCAGTAGAAGGCTTGCTTCTTTCTGAGTAGACCTTTGCCACACCAAAGCCACCCTGAGCCCCGTCACCCCACAGTCACCCTCCAATGCTGCAAATTAACTCCCCTCCTGCCTGAGGGAGAAAAACAACAGCAGAGGATTGCTGCGTGTGCACGTGCGTGTGTGTGCGCGTGCGTGCGTGCACGTGTGTGTGCGTGTGTGTGTGTGTGTTTGCGTGGCCGTGCACAACAAACGGCTGGGTTTATTAGATGCTACCAAGAGCCTCACTGTGGATGAATCCTCTTCCCCCGTCTCCTGAGCCACTCCCCACTCAGAGCGAGAAGCAGTTTATTATGAATCTTATCCGATAGCAATATTTCTATTTAGCAGAACATATATAAGCTCGGCTTGCTCCAAAAAGATGTAACGTGAGATATGATTGCCTTAGCCACTGTCTGGGGCCCTGTAATTGAAGCCTTGTAATTAGTCACCAGCTCTGTCCCGCTGGAAGGGCCCTGGGTGGGGTGCGAAGGAGGGGTGGCAAAGGGCCCAGCCACAAGGACCATTTCCCAAACACTGGGGAGAAGGCAGCCAAAGAACCCCTCATTGCCTGGGGACCCCACTGCTACGCCACTGTGCCCCTTTTGGCTAATGCCAAACCTTGGGCCATCCATCCCCTGGTCCCTCTGCAACGGGAGACCATGTGTCAACAAGCCCCAAGGTCAGATGGGCTGGGGTATTTGCCCCTCATTTTCGCCCTCTACCCACACCCAGGCCTGGCTTTTTGCACGTGAGTGAGAGTTGGTCTAGTGAGTGCCAGCCCCGCCGACCCCGACCCCATCCACAACCGAGCCAGGGTAGGAGGCAAACACAAAGCAAATTCTCCTTCACGTCTATGCCAGGCACTGAACTAGATGCTGGTGACTCATCTTCTCAATCACCGGGGGCGCCACATGCACAAGCATTTAAAACCTGCAGAACTTTTAGCAAAAGTCACTTCACCTCTCTGGGCCTCAATGTCCTCACCTGTAAACTGGGGCTAACAAGAATAACAGAAGGTGAGTTTCTAATGAGATAAGACATACGCAAGTGCTTCCAAGAACATAAAGAGGCAGCGAGTGTCATAGGTGAGCCCTGCCACCCTCCACCACGCCCACCAGTGCCCAAGGAGCAAGAGAAGGGCCCAGGAACGCTGCCACACACCTGGTCCTTAGGAAATGCCTGCTGGACTTCGGCTTGCGTCTCAACTTGATGCTTTCGTGGCCTGCCCACCCCTGTCCTTCAGTTCGTGAACCAGGACCCTCTGCTGAGAAGTACAGATAGGAGCCACACTGTCCGGGAAGGTGGGCCTGGGAGAGGTTCCCATTCCCTTCCCTGAGAGGGCATGGAAAGCAGAGCCACTGACTACTCCAAATTGGCCCCGGAAACCACCATGTCTGGGACAAACCTCCTCTGATTTGAAACTCTACACCTGCTGCCCACCCTGTGCCCAGTCTCTGATACCAAGCCCTTGAATTACCTGCTGATAAGCTGAACTCCTCTTGCTATGTCCTGCCTGAGTGTTATTGGGTATCAAGAAAATATGGAACATACAGAGATGTGCCTCGTGTCACAGGACACACTCTACACCAGGAGTTAAGAGCCCTGGGTTCTAGCCTGGCTCTAGTACGTGGTATTTGAGTGACCTCCTTTGGTCTCAGTTGCCTCATCTTTAAAATGGACATAACGTTAATACCTGCCTTACAAGCTCATTATGAGGCTCAAAAAAGATCATTTTCAGCTGGGATGAGATGGATACTTCTTCCTATCTCTCTCACTAAATATGGCAACAACCCCTAGACATTACATATAAAACAAATATATGAAGTCTCTGAAAGGTGGAGGGAAGAAGTAGACCAGCTAGAAACTGGGGGACTTGGGGAACAACACGGTGGTCAGTTCCCTGGGTTTTGGGGGTGTTTTTTTTGCTTCATATGTCCCAGACTTTGAGTTGAAGAAACCAGCAACCCAGAAATATCAATGGGAGCAGATTTTTAAAAAGCCCCAACAAAAGCCTGCTCTCTCTGGCCAAAGGACCAGGAAAGGGAAAGAATAAAAAGACAGAAAGCTTTTAGGAAATAGCTGCTCTAATCTAACCACACATCACAGAAAAACTGTGACCCTCACCACCCCAAACTCCCCGATCTGCAAAGGCTGAGTGGAAAGCCTATAATTCCACCCGCAAGGGTGGTATCAGAGAAGGCCAAGTAGGGAGGTGGGGTCTTACTTGCCCCCCAGCACTAAAGAGACCTCCACCCATCATGCCATGGAGGCCACAGGGGGAGCAGTAAGGAGGAGTCCCTGCCCCTTTCAGCCAGGAAGTAGTCTTTGGAGGTCTAATGGAGAACCTGAGTTCCCACTCACACCCAGCAGTGACAAGGTGTCCATCCTCACCCACCCACCCCCGAGGGATCAAAGGAAATTGAGTGGAAAACCTGAACTTCTAACCCCCTGGTAATAATAAGGCAGCACTCCCCTTCACCCAATGAGCACTGTCAGATAAGGCCTGCTATAAGAGAAGGTTTAAATAAAACCCAGAGCCTCACAACATAATACCTTAAATGTTCAGGATAGAATCAAAATCAATTGTTGCACCAAGAACTAGGAAAATCACAACTTGAATGAGAAAAGAAAATCAACAGACATCAACACTGAGAAAAGCAGATGTTGGAATTATCTGACAAGAATGTGAAAGCAGCTGTCATAAAAAGGCTTCAACAATGACAAACATGCTTGAAACAAATAACAACATGAAAAGCTTAACCAAGAAATAGAAGATATCAGAAAGAACTAGATGCAATTTTAGATCTGAAAACTGTGATAAATGAAATGAACATCTCTCTGGACGGACTCAATAGTAGGTTTGAGATAACAGAGGATTTTCAGTGAACTTGAAGATAGAACAATAGAATTTATAGAAAATTGACTGGAAGAAAATGAACAGAGCCCTCGGGGACCTGCGAGTTCCTCTATAATGAAAGATCGTGAAAAAATCATGTCGTTCAAGTCCCAGGAGGAGAGGAAAAAGAATGTGGGTCTGAAAAAGTATTAAAAAATAATGCCTGAAATATTTTCAAATTTGTCCAAAGATACAAACCTACAGATTCAAGAAGCTGAGTGAACCCCAAGTAGGATAAATTCAAAGAAATATATGCCAAGACACACCACAGTCCTGAAAAAGAAAGACAAAGGACAATTCTTGAAAGGAGTGAAGGAGAATACTTTCCTTATTGGGGAAAAACAATCTGAATGACACCAGACTTCTCATTGGAAACCACGAAGGCCGGAAGGAAGGGACACAACCTTTTTCAAGAACTGTCGGTCTAGAAATCTAAATCCAGAATACACATCTTTTGAGGGAAAACTAAGAGAATTTGTCACCAGTAGACCTACCTTAAAAAGAATGGCTAAAGAAAGGTCTCTAAATAGAAAAGAAATGATAAAAGAAGGAATCTTAGAGCATTAGGAGGAAAAAAGTACAACAGAAAGAGTAAAAATATGAGTAAATACATTAGATTTTCCTCCTCTTGAGTTTTACTGAATTATGCTAATGGCTGCAGCAAAAAATTATAACACGAATAGTACTCTGCTTTAGGCTACCGATTTGTATATACAGCAAGGAAACTGTGTATGGAAATAAAACTGCAAAGAAATATGGCAAAATCTTAACAGTAGTTGTTTCTAGGAGAGGGAATTATGGGTGGTTTCCTCCCTTGGCTTTTTTGTTGATGATTTTTGGTTTTGCCTGATGGTCTCCATAAGCATGCTTGGGTAATTAGAAAATATGAAACACACAGTAGAACAATGAAGAGTTAAATTAGATAAAAGCAGATTGCTCCTGGAGAATAGAGAGGGAAGCGATTCATTACGCTCAGGGGAATTTAGGAGGACTTCATGGAACAGGTGGCATTTGATTTACCACCTAGAAGGATAGATGGGATGGAGAGGGCTGGGGGAGAAATTCCAAGCTGGCAAAATGACAGGGATGAAAAAGTAGAGGACACTTCAGCAAGGATGTGAGGCTAGCCTGGAGGGGTTATGAAGGACATAGGTGAGTCACTACAATTACTGGAAGGTCCCCAAAGGGCCTTCTGTCCTTGGCAGGCCCCAGACTAAAAGGCAAATCATGTGTGAGGTTTGTGGACTGAGAGGACTTCTGGTAAATACGGCGCCTCCTGCTTGGGCCCAAGCTTGAAGTGGATGGATTCTAAGCAAAAGCACACCCACCAGCCACCTTCTTTCACAAAGGAAAGCCAGAGGCTTAGTCCCAGCCCAAGCTAGGTTCCGCCCTTACCTTCTTGGACTTCCTCCTTCCTCCTTTCCTCTTCTGCTGAGAGTGTAGCTTCCCTCTGGGGGAGCATGACAAACAACCCCATCGTTCTCCCCATCTGCTCTGCCCACCACAGCCAAGCGCCCATTTCCCCTTCTCTCCCCCAGCTCTCTCTATCACATTCTTCTTTACACTAAGACCTGTTCTGACTAGCCTGCCCATCACACAGGTTCACTCTCTCTCTCTTAAAATCTCTCTCTCTCCCATACGGTGTCTCTCAGTCTGTGTGAGTATGTTTCTCGCTGTGTGTCTCTGTCTCTCTCTCTGCCTCTGTCTCTCTGTCTCTGTCTCTGTCTCATCCTCTTTCTCAGAGGAGGCAGTTACCGGAGTGAGTCTAAAGAATGTGAAAAAGAGTGAGATTGGAGAAAAAACATTAGAGGTGCCCATCCAGCCAGTAAGAAGGTAGAAAGAGTTGGGACTTTGGGACCAAAATCAAAGTGAAGGTGGCGGTCTGTCCTTGCCTTTGAAAGAAAGCAGGAAGTGTCTTTGCTGGAGGTTTGTTTTGTGACAGGATCTCTGATAGCACATGACAGAGGTTTCTGGGGAGCTGGGCTAGTTCACACCTGGCAAAAGGCTGCGCTGTTCTGCCCTGAAACAGAAAGCAGACGCCCAGACAAGCCAGCCCACTGAGCTGGACTTACAGGGAGTCAAGCCCAGCCTCCTCTGTGGAGAGGCTGTGAGTAGTGGCCCAGAGACCAGGATAGGAGCTGAAGTTCTCAGTCAACCCAGAAGGTGAGCTGTGACACCAGAGCCCCGGGAAAGCTGGGGGAGAGAGGTGGGCAGAAGGGATCCTGTGGTAGCCGTGAGAATGCATCCTTGGCCTGGGCCCGGCCCTGCCCTCTGCACTGCGTGAGGCAGCGCGGCGGAGACAGAGCAGGAGTGTTGAGTCGGGCTCGTTCCCGGGAGACACGGCCTCCTCTGGCGGTTGACTTTTGCTTGAGGGCTCCTCGATGGCTTTGCCGAGACCTCCTTAGATTGTAGGCCAGTCTCGACGTTTCCACACCACCCTCCTTCCCAATCTCCTTCACTCGGGGTCAGACGTGCTCTGTGCTCTGACGGCTCTTCAGACCTCTCCGGCCCCCTCTCCATATTCTCTCACAGGCGTTTCCTCTGATAAGATCCTCACATGATGATGCCATCTTGGCCTCTGCTTCTTGAAGGATCACAGCTAACACAGCATGAGGATTTCTGTGGTGATACTCCCATCAGCTGGGCTCAGGGCAGGAGGCAGGCTGCGGTCCTTCCCTGCTCCGGCCTGGTCTGTCTGTCCAGGATGGACTTTTAGGAGAAACATGCCAGTGATGGGTGAGAGCCATGGGGAGGCCTGAACCCTCGGGTTGGCACGAGGTCCCCAGTCCAGGGTGATCACCAGTGCCAGCTATCTCTCCATCCTACCTGAGATCTCCAGAGCTTGCCTCAAATTCTAGTCTCTCCCACTCCCCTTTCTTCCCACTAACTTTCCCCTTCTCCTGCCTTCTCCCCCTAGTAACCTCAGCCCCTCACCAAGGGACCTAGGGCACACAACGACGTGATGCAGAGAACGGCTTCCAGAGTAAGAAGGCCAGTCTGGGTTCAATTCCAGGATCTACCCCTTATAGGCTGCGTGACCTAGACCAGATTTGCCCGAATGTGCTAAGCCTCAGTTTCCCAGTTTGTAGATTGTGGATAATAATAAGATTGTTGGAAGGTAATCCACACGAAAGGCTCCAAATGAGCTGCCGTTATTACTACTAGAAACATCAACGTCATCATTCTCACTCAGCAGCGAAGAAGGTGCAACTCAGAGAAGCTGAGACTTGCTGAGGCGGGCAGAGCGTTTCATTCATTCATTCATTCAGCATTCACTGAGCACCGCCTCTGGCCAGATGCCAGACTCAATGCTGGGCATTCAGCGGCACAGAAGGAAGAGCTCTGGCCGTATGGTTTAAAGTCTGCTCCTGTCTACCCACAATGCTTTTCAAAGCATTTCTGCCACCATTAGCTGATTGGACCCTTGCAACAGTCCTATGGGGTTAGAATGTTTACTGTCCCCATTTTCGAGTTAAGGCCACTGAGGCTCACAGCTAACAAGTGGCAGAACAGAGACGCGTGCAGCCTGCTGATGCCAGTCTGGCGTCCTCTCCTGGGCACTAGGCTGCCTTCTGTGTGGTCGGGACTGGCTTCATCAATGCTCTCCTAATAGCCAGAAACGCTCCAGGGAGCTTTTATCCTTGCCACCCTCTGAAGGGTTGTGGGTTTTCTTTTGCAGTAGAATAGCTCCCCCCTCTTTCTATCTCTGTGTGTGTGTGTGTGTGTGTGTGTCTCAATTCTTAGATCAACAGCTAAATCTGGCCCAGGGCAGTACAGCATAGTGAATGCCATTTTTCTTTAGGCGCTGGGGTTTCCAGTGTCGTCACCCCTGACTAACCCTTCACTGCAGGCAGGATTCTGGCCCAGAAGCCAGGTTGAGGCTGTCCGTGGTGGTGACAGTGGGTGAGGCTCCTTGAGGGGTGGTGGGGGGTGGCCTGGAGCCCAGCCCCCTTCCAGGGCAGCTCTGGAGCTGGCTCCTCCAATAAGCTTTGGAAAAACCAGCTTCCCTGGCCATCAGTCTTCCCAAACTTGCGAGTGCAGTTGTCATCTAGGGGATCTGGGCAGGGCTTCCTGTTTGCAGCCATTGTCAGGGGCACACGAGGCTGCATGGAAGGGGGAGCTCCTCTCGTGTCCCAGATCCCAGGTCCTCAGTCGCACAGGCACCCAGTTCCTGAGGACCTGGGAGGAGCAGCCGATCCTTCCCCACCCTCCTCCAGCCCGTTATCAGCCTGGCAGTTTGTATACTTAATAGTATGACTAAGTGACAATTACATAACTCTCCCGCCTGAAGTTGAGATGGAAAGTGTTGTGGCTGAGAGATTTTTGTTTCTTACTTTCCAAGCTTGCCAGGACAGACGCATGTTAGAGCTCTCACTCTGTTTCGTGAATAAAACAGGATACTTCGCCAAATTCAGAGCACACCTTCTGTCATGTACTTGGACGTCAGGTGGTCCCCTCCCGCGCCCCCCCGAAGTCATCAGCACACCAGCCCTGACCCAGGGGGAGAGGAAGACCCTGAACTCAGCAACTGGCTTCACGGCTCCTGAATTCCCCTGCAGTGAGGGCAGAGAACACACTTCCTTCGATGACAGGCAACCTGAATGCTGATAACAGGGTCTTCCTGCCCACTTGGCTTCCAGCCGTCTCCTTGGGTGCCAAGCAGGCAGTGCAGCCCGGGCTGTTGGGTGGTGCCCGTAGCCCCCAGCTGGCTCCGCCCCCTCTCCTGCCAGCCAGGGGCCAGGGGGCCAAGTCAGACGCTCCTCTGCCCGCTGACAAGCATATTTCTAAGAGCCTGGGGGAGCTCTGCCACGAGAAAGTTGTGTGGCTTTGGACAAAATCCGTCACCCCCCCCTTGCCCCCATCTGCTGTCTGTTAAAGGGAGGAAGCACGGAGCTCGCAGGCTCCTATAGAATAACAAGGAGACCCGATGGCCGCGTGGACGCCAATCTGCATCTCCTGGCTCCAAGCTGTAACGCTCCGTATTGCTTAGTTCCATCTCCGTAAACCCGGAGCTGAGACGTGAGCGTTCTTGTACGCTAAGGTCAACCCTCGTTGTGATTCTTCGTTGCGTGTCTCTGCCTCTAGAGGCTGGGGGTCATTGCCCACATCCATCTGGCTTTGCCAAGTTTGGGCTCCAGCAAAAGTCCTCTGCCAGCCACTCTCCCTCAGCTTGGGAAACAAGTTACGTTGGAGCGGACATTTCATCTCCATGCATGTGCCTTATTAACTCTGAAATCCTCGACGTTGGGCATCAGGGTGAAGCCCTTTCAGCAAAGCGCTGGAGAGGACCTTTCCCTTTCTGCACCCTCAGTCCCTCTTTGCAAAGGGTCCAGCGCACACAGGTCAGCCATCCAGCCCTGGGGGCAGGTTGCAGGTGTGAAGCCTCCTCCCAGAGGTGACAATGGAGGCCAGCACAGCCCTCCCATGGGACGGGGCACTCACGGCTCCAACCCAGATCCCCTTTCCTTGCTGCTGGAAGGCCTCAGGCTCCCTCTGGAAACACTGAGCTCCGTCATGAGGATGGAACTTGGCGTGAGGAGTGTGCTGCATTTTTCCTGGCTGCAGGCGAAGGGTGCAAGGTACTGTTAAAGGCTAGGGTAGGTGTGGGTGAGAACAGAAAAGAAGACGACATGATTCTGTAGAGAGGTGGACATGTCTGCGAAACCTCAGTACAGATAAACTAGGGGTTCATTAAGGGGTGCTGTCAAGATGAGGTTTGACCAGTTCTTATGGGGGCCAGAGATGGTTTCAGTTCCTGAGTCCACAGAAGGCAGACCTGGGCCTGCAAACCGCTGCCCCCGCCTGGCCCACACTGTTCTGTTTCCTGCAGAGAGACCTCGAGGTGTCCATGGCCTGCAGAGCCCCATCCCCTGGGTCTAGAGAAAAGTCAACAGGGGCTCACGGATAAAGGAGTTCTGAAGCCCAAGCAGTTGAAAACCGTGCCTATTCTATCCTCACCTTGGAGAATCCCAACGCACGGAGCACAGAAAAGGCCCTGAGAAGTCCTGCAGTTGAACTTTGAAGAATGTAGCATTTCTCACGTGTAACTGAGTCGGAACATTTTGGTGGGTCACCCCTACTAACGAGGTGTCCATGGAGCGTGATGTGGGAAACGGTGGACACCAGTTGCACGGGAGCAGGAAGAGCCTTGAGCTCGGAGTCAAGAGACTTGCTGGGCGGCCTGGAGCGAGTCCTTCTCCTGCCTGGGCCTCGGTTGGAGCTCACAGCTCTGAGAGTCTCAGCTAAAGAGGGAAAGGAAGGAGACAGTCGGCTGTGGAGCGGGCGTGGGAGTCCAGAGTACCTGGTCCCAGGCCTGACCGCCACTTCCGTGTTCTCTGACCCCCGGACAGGCCCTTTGTCTTCTCTGGGCCTCGGCCTCCTCTCTGAGAAATGAGGGATGAGCTGGCTGGGTGCTATCTGTGGGTCCTCTGCTCTTGCCGGGGGTCATGCATTGGAGAGGACTTGTGCTGGCCTGGTGGCTGGAGGACCTTGGCTCAGGGCACTATGTGTGGTTTGGGACAAGCTTTACTCCACATCCACTTCCAGACAGGAACCATGGCTCTCTCGACCTATAACTTCCCAAGTGCTTCTGGGGCTGTGGTTTGAAGGAGGGCCCCTGCCTGGTTCCCGTCGATTCCCATGGAGGTGCAGAGCCCCAGGTAGGGCCTCTTGCGTGGGCTATGACCACATTGTTTTGTCCCCTGAAAATGCACATGTCCTAACCCCAAGTACCTCAGAATGTGACCTTATTTAGAAATAGCGTCATTGCAGATGTAATTAGTTAAGATGAGGTCATACAGGAATACGGTGGGTCCATAATCCGATATGAATGGCGTTCTTATATAAAGGGGAAATTTGGAAACATCATACTACAGAAGAATGTCGTGTGAACATGAAGGTGGGCATTGGGGTGATGTTCCTACAAGCCAAGGAAAGCCACAGATTGCTAGAAAACCATGAGAAGCTAGGAGAAAATCATGGAACAGATTCTCCCTCACAGTCTTCAGAGGAATCAACTCTGCCAACATGTTAATCTCAGACTTCCAGCTTCTAGAAGTGCGAGACAATACATTTCTGCTGTTTAAGCCATTCGGTCTGTGGTACTTTCTTATGGCAGCCACAGCAAACTAATTCACCTACGTTCCCATCTCCTGCCTCTGACTTCTCCCTGCCACTTAGGCTCAGTGGATGGTGTGAGAACTGTGTCCAGGCCATACTTCCCACACCTTCAGGCCAGGAAAGTTTGGCTAAGAGACTTTTTCTATCAGTCAAGTGCAGCTGGCCTGACCAGCCGGAGGCTGACTTGTTCTCCTTTAGATAGTGCAGGATTGAGAGCCTAAACAATGCTCAATGTTTTGACCCATGAATTCTATCTCTTGGATTCTGTCCTGGGAAATTCACTTGTGTACAGGAAAGTTTCACACCCAGAGAGATCCACCTCGGTATAAAAGCAAGAAGAACCGGCAACTGACCGAGTACCTCCAAATGAGAGTGGGTAAGACAATTAAGCTCTTGGGACTTCCCTGGTGGCAGAGTGGTTAAGACTCCGTGCTCCCAATGCAGGGGGCCCGGGTTCGATCCCTGGTCGGGGAACTAGATCCCGCATGCATGCCGCGTGCCGCAACTAAGACCCGGCACAGCCAAATAAATAAATAGTTTTTAAAAAGACAATAAAGCTCTACCCACTTAATTGGAAGAATGTTATCTTAGCTTGCATTCCCCCCAGAAAGAGAGTCTGACACAAGTTTCTTTTGAGAAGTGGTCCCAGGGGATAGGAGGGAGGACCGGAAAGAATGAAACAAGGTGTGTTACTGCATTGGTCACTGCTGTGGGCAACTGCGGCTCAGACCAGCTGGGGACATTCCAAAGACCCAATAGAATGTGTCTTGAATTGTCTTCCCAAGACATGGAAGAGATGAATATTTATCTGTTTATCAAAGAATGCCCCAGTGAGTGTTGACTCGTTTCCAGATTTGTACACGTGCTGAGAGTGGTTAAGCAGACTGCCATGGTAAATTAGCTCTGGGACAGAAAGTAGGGGATGTCTGGTGCAGCTGAGGTGAACGCAGGCCACTACAAAGGAGCAAAAACGTGGGAGGAGAGGACACGAGGGTAATAGATGGCCAACACAGGTACGTAGGCACTATAAGTGATATTTACAACAAAGACGCGATGACACAGAAAATGCTTCCGCCAGCGTGTTAGTGAAGAGAAAAGGGTATGCCCTTGAATGTTCAGTGCGATCACATGTGCATATAAAAATCCAAAACCTGTGCTTAGAAAAAAGACAGGAAGGAAATATGATGAGAAGTTTACGGTTGATCGCCTCTGGGGTGTGAGATCATTTCTGGTTCTTACTTTGTAATTTTCTTCTTTGCATCTTTCTGTATTTCCTAACTTTTCTTTAACGGGTATTGCTTTTCAAATGAGAAAATCACTACAGCAGCAGTCCTCACTCGTGAGCAGGCAGCAGGATGACTTGAAGGGCTTGGGAACTCACCCTGGGCCGAAGGCAGCTTCATGGGCGTGGACCTGTGCTTGGTCGAATGCTCTGCTGGTACCTTCCTGAAATTCTCACGGATCTTTGAAGTAGCGGTCCATCATTTACATTTTGCGCTCAGCCCCACCAATGATGTAGCCAGTCCTGGGTGGGCCCTAATCCTAGAATCTCTGCTTCAGTCCGTTTGGGGCTGGAGCAGGGCCTAAGAACTTGCATGTCTAAGGAGCTCTAGGTAATGCTATTACTACTGGTTTGCCAACCGCACTTTGAGGACCACTGTATTAGAATACTAAAAAAGATTGCATTGACTAAATAGCCCCCAGGTGCATTTAAGAATGTGTTTACCGACCATTAACCACTTTGGAATAGAGAAAATATATTGAAGATCAATCAGAAATGAAGACACAGCAGCTCCCAAATGAGGATGCATGTCAATGAGAAATCCCAGCCTGTGGTGAAAGGACAATGGGGGCCCCCGGACGGCCTGCCTGGCACATGGCTTACCATTGGCCCAGGGAGGCGGGGGACCGGGGGTACAGATCTACTTTCTGCAACGCCAGTTAGAAACTGCAGGAGAGCCTGTGGCATCCCCAGTGAGCTGCAGCCCGGAAAAGGGAACCCTGCCCATCATTTGGTTTTACTGTCCCAGATGCTGCTAGAAGTCTATCTCTGGCATTGCCCAGAAGGAGGGTCCTGGCAGCAAGAGGAAAGTGCAGGACACAGAGGTGGGAGGGCCTGTCCCCACCCCACTCCCTGGCCCGCTCCCCCCTCACCCATCCCTCCCAGACTTGAGTCTGGTGAGATGGAAGCCTGAGCAACCCTCCTCTGCTCTGCCTGTTTTCCCCATGGGGGGATCACGCAAAGGTGAAGGTGACACCATCAGTAACGTGAGCCAGGCTGCCTCCCAGCCAGTGCCGCTGTCACAAGCTGGACAACCGTCAGTGCCAATCCAAGCAGCTGGGAAGTGAGCCCTCCCAGATCGATGCTAATACCTTCCGGTGTTAGTCAAACAGGTCTTGTAAGGGCCAGTGAAGAAATTCACTTTGCCACGCTGGCCACCACGCCAGTGGGCTAATTGGGCGTAGCTCGTGCCTGCTATCGAATCAGGCCTCTTGGGCCCATAAATCAGGGTCCATGATCTCAGCCAACAAGAAGAGTGAGGTGCTGGCAGCCGGGAGCCTCAGGCGCTGCAGTGATGTGGCACTAACCCAACTGGGTGAACTTTGGCAAAGGCCCTTGCCCTCTCTGAGGCTCAGTGTTCGGTCTGCCAGGCCTCAGAGAACAGGTGTACGAGACCCCCTTGGTCGAGGCAGAACGAGGCTGCCCAGCCATGGCAGTGGCTGCCCCTGGAGACATTCTGGCTGAAGACGGAGGTCAATGCCCAGACATGGTACTAGAGAGGGCATCACTGCTGGGGCAGGGGGCTACCAGAGAACCCCGAGGCCTGACCAGCGCCAGGCTTCCAGGGGAGCTGGTGACGGATCTCGAGTCCAGCCAGATTCAGAGCAGCCCCTTCCTGCCCTGGTGCTGGATGACCCGGGAATCTACCCTCCAGTCTTGGTGGTCCCTTCCCCCTGCAGCTCAGAGAGCAGAGGGCCCAGAGCCCAGCAGGCCAGGGCCCGGTCCTCGTGCTACCACATCTTTGCTGGGGGACCATGGACAAGCCGTTCCCCCATGAGCCCCCTCTGTCACATAGGTATTGGAATGGGAGTCCCCCATACCCACAGGGACCATTCTACGAGTCAAATGAGACCATCGGTGTGGACCCCTGTGCAGAGCGCCTGGCTCACGGTAAGGTTTTAAGAGCCCACTCCTTTCTGTATGAGTTTCCTGTGACTGCTGTAACGAATTGCCCCCAACTGGTGGCTTAAAACAGCACACATGTATGCTCTTACTGTGCCAGAGGTCAGGAGACTGAAATGGGTGTCAGCGGGCTAAAATCAGGGTGTCAGCAGGCTGCGTGCCTCTTGGAGGCTCTACGGGAGTCCAATTCCTGCCGCTTCCAGCCTCTGGAGGCGGCCACATCCCTTGACTCCCGGCCCTTCCTCACATCACTCGAGCCTCTGGCTTCCTTTGTCACGTGTCTTAATTCTTCCTCTGACCTTCTTGTAAGGACCCTTATGATTACATTTGGGGTCCACCCAGATAATCCAGGAAATCTCCCCATCTCAAGATCCTTGATATCATCGCATCTGCAAAGTTCCTTTTGCTGTGGAAGGTAACATGTTCCCAGGTTCTGGAAATTAGGGTGCTGACATCTTTGGGGGACCATTGTTCTGCTGACCACGTCTCCTCTTCCGCTGTCCAGGGCCCTCAGAATTACAGTGGGACTCCCATTCCTGGCCAGGCCAGTCAGTCAGAAGCCAACTCAGGGGTGTCAGAGCCAGGAGGGCCCTTAGAAACCACCCATTGCCTCCAGCCCTGTCTATTCTGCCTCCATGAAGGCAGAAACACCAGCTGGTCAAGTTCACTGCCAAACATGACCCCGAACACGTCCCCTGCCCCAGCACGGAGCCTACAGACTTGGCCCTTGGTCCATCTGTGTTGGTTGTACGTTGTGGGATGAACTTGTAGACACTACAGGTAGACGCCTCGTGATCCCCCGAATCCACTTTTCCCCCTTTAACAAGGGGAGCAACAGTTTCACTTATTTCTTTTTAACAAGTTCCTAAGATGTGTTGACTGAGGCCAGAGGAGAGAGTGGATTTGCTCACAAGCACGCAGGGACGGAGCTGGCATTGAACCTGAGTGAGCAGTGTCCCAGGTCAAGTTGCGCTTCCCATTGGCCCCTTGGGAGCAGGTCTGGGACCTGACCAAGGGGACTTGGAAACCGCTCTGGAGAAGGCCCTGTCCCCTGAGGAAAAGGGCTCAGGGCAGCTCGCCAAGGAGCCCCCTCTACCTCCCAGCAGCCCCCGCCTACAGGCTGCGAGTCCCTGCCCCAACTCCAACCCCTCTAATGGGTTCTGAGGTCCTAGGACAAGTTCATTTCTCCCCTGGGGCTGCTCACACCCAGACTGTCTTGCTCACGTTAGCCTGAACCCAGGGGGCAGGTTTCAGCGACTCGGCATTTCCAAGGGGGCCCAGCAAGGGCTGCTGCCTGCAGTTCACACGCACTCTCACACCTGTGCACATTTACACACACGAACACACGCATATCACATATACTCACGTTCACATACTCTCACACACTTGCGCACGCACAGACACACGTGCACACAAGGCCACAGGCCTCTCGCATGGGCCAGAGTCACGGCTGCCTGCCCTCCCCTCACCCCAGAGCTGCAGTCGCTGTGTCATCTGGCTCCACCCTGGGCCCCGTTCCTGGCATGCAGGCCAGTGGCAGTGGGAGTGAGGCAGGGTGAGCAAAGATGAAAGCCTGGACCCCGGTGCCTTCCCATTAGGAACACCGTCCCATCTAGGAGTCCCAGGACAGGACTTTCCATGTCTTTCTGAAAGGGCAACTCAGAGTCTCGGCCTGTGGGATGAATGGGACACTGCGGGTCTGTTCAGACTTGGCTTCCGTTCCCAGTGGGGAGTCTTTTGACTGGATGGCCAGGAGCAGAGAGGTCTGGGGTACCCGAGAGGGAAGGGGGGTCGACGTGCACATGCCGTGTGCGTGCGTTTGTGTGGGCGTTCCTTGAGCCTGTTTCTGGATGTGGGTGCATCTGTGGGTGGGCACATAAATGCTTCTCTGGTGTGCAGGTGTGTGCATGTGCGCCTGTAGATTTCACGCAGTGCGTGTGTGTGTGTGCGCACGCGCGTGCACGTGTTCACATGCATGCATGTGCCCATGTGCGCATGTGTCTGCGTGTGTGCCTGTGTTACTCAGCTCAGCCAGGCTGCTTATAACGAAATACCATAGACAGGGGCTTAAACAGAAGACATTTATTTCTCACGGTTCTGGAGGCTGGAAGTCCAAGAACAAGGCACTGGCAGATTTGGTTCCTGGTCGTCACCTCTCTTCCTGGCTTATAGATAGATGCCTTCCCACACTGTGTCCTTGCACAGTGGAGAGAGCACGCTGGGCTCTCTTCTTCTCATGAGGACATTAATCCTATCAGGGAAGCTCAACCTTCACGACCTCATCTAAACCTAATCACCTCCCAAAGTCCCCACGTCCTAATGCCATCGCACTGGGGGTTAGGGCTTCAACGTAAACATCTGAGAGGGGCCACAAACATTCAGTCCACAGTGGTGCTTGTGTGCATGTGTGTGCCTGCCTGATGCCCACGTCTGCCTATGTCTGCGTGTGTGTACACGTGTGCATGTGTATGTGCCAGACAGTTGGCAGCTCTGCTGGGCAGCCTCCACCGCTGCCCCCTCTAGCCTTCGGAGTGAGATCGCCTCCTGCCTTCTCCAGATAGAGATCTGGAGCTGTGCGCTCGTCCAGCCCTAATCACAAGCCTACGGTCTCCCCCCTCGTGTGGCTGCGGGCATGGTGAACACAGGCAAGGCCAAAGGCGTCCCAGAGCCCCCTGGGGGCTTCCGTGCCCTTTCCGTCTCCACGCTCATCACCCTCTCTGCCTCTCCTCCTGGTAAATCCCTATTTCTCCTTTCAAGCCCAGTCCCATGCCCCCTCCCGGGGAGCCTTGCTGGCCTGGCAGCTTGCACCCCAGAAGGCTTAGTCACTCCCTCGCCTGAGTCCCCACAGTGCTTTTCAAACATCACTCTTACAGCTCTTGCCAAGTGGTACTTTAGATATTTCTGTCTCCACAGCTACCGAGGCAGGGCCTGACGCTGAGTTGCTTCGTCATGCTCACCACCCATTTGCTGAGTAACTGAGAGAATTATTGCCCCGTGGAGACCCAGGGGCCATGCCCAGGGGAACACACTTACAAGCCCCTGAGGACACAGAGTCATGGGAGGCGGGGCCAGGGCGACACACTGAGCCATGATCTCTCCATCAAAGCCGCTGCCCCACCCTGGACTGATGGGGACACCAAGGCCCAGAGGGACAGCACCTGACCAGAGTCTCTCCAATTCAGGGTGAACCCGTGTCCCGTGTGGCATAAGAAAGGCCATCCCACAAGCCCTGTCTCACTGCCAGGGAGCTGAGGCTTGGGGAGCTGACTTTCCTGCCAGACACGTGGGCAGCCAACGGACAGACAAGCCAGGTCTGAGGTTCTGGAAATGCCGCCACAGCTCAGGGCGCCACGGCCACGAAGGAGATGAGGCTAAGGTGTTACCCTGGCAGTGAGCGCTGGTTTCTCCAAAGGGAATCGTAAAGAAAGAGCCGCATAGCATATTGCTCGTGCCGGGCAGGAGCCTCCCTGCACCCCTGGCTGCAGGCCCTGTGAACGTGGTGAGCCTTCAAACTGCTCCTTTCAGAGGATACAGGGACGTCTAAATCTCCACAGCTGGACAGGGACCCGAGGCAGAGCCTGGCCAGAAACGGCGAGGTGGCAGTGAGGGCGGGGGAAGGAGTCTTCGGAGGTTTCATTACTTTTTGCTTTGTGATGAGTGGCTCTGAGCCCACGCATTTCTTGAATACATAATAGGGAGCTGGGCAAGACCGCAGAAATAAATTGTATTAACACACAATCACTGCAGTCTCAGACAGGGCCTTCTTTCCCTGGGTCGGGTCAATTAGCAGAATAATGCCAGGCAGGTTTTCGTTTTAAAGGGTTTAATTAAAGTTTGGGTACAAGGAACATACAAGCCACCAATCTGTCTTTCAAGGCATGTATTGTCTGGAAATTGATTGTAACTTATGCGTATTTCTAGAAGTGTAATTCCTTGGAAGAAATTGAAGGCATCCTTCTCCACCTCTCCCTACCGGCCCCGCCCTGCCCCTCGCGCCAGAACTTAGCAGGGCCTTGCAGTTCAGGGGGTTCTGGGGTCCCTTTGGGAGAGACCGTAGCCCTTGGGATCTAATATGCACTCAGACTGATGCTGGGAGCCCACCTGGCCTTCTTCCTTCACTCAGAAAGCTGGAGGCCATGGAGGCCGCTCTCCACACCCTGCGACCGGCCCATGCTGTCTGGGGTGGCAAGGGACAGCCCCGCTGCAGAAACAGGCCAGCCCGCGGCGGACCCTGTGGGTCAGGACAGGCCTAGAAGGGGCAATGCTCCCGATCTAGCTGGCTGGGAGTCTCCTGTAGCCGGACGATCCGTCAGGAAGGACCAGCTGGATGTTTGCCACCTGCTGGGCGCTGGGTGGGCCGGGCATCCAGACAGGGTCAGCTCCTAAGGACCTTAGAGTACAGCCTGGGTTGGAACACTAGCTCCTGGTGCCAAGCCCCGCTGGGCACTGTGTGGCCTTGCATCACTGTTTTCTTATCTGTACAGTGGCAACAGCAAGAAACTTCCTCCAGGGCTGCTGTGGGGATTCCAGAAGGTGGCGAGCGGGGGAGTCTCAGCCCCGGCCGGAGGGAGGCCGGCCAGCTTTCGTCCTGCTGTACCCTTTGCATCTGCGGCTTCTGGCCACCATCCCCTGCAGAATGCTGGTTGCCCCGGGATGCCCCCCAGGGCCAGCACTGTCCACAGTGGGGAGGACGGCTCTGCAGAGTGGGAGCGAGCACCCCGCCCCTAGAGCTGTGATGGGACCGGGGCAGGGGGACACAGAGGGGCGCGAGGCTGGCGTGGCCTCCCGTCCCAGGGCAGCAGGCAGCCGGAGCCGACCCAGGGTGGCCCAGGGGACAGGCCCTGGTGCACCTGGAGCCCTGAGCAGGCTGGTCTCAGTCCCCGGGGCCTATGGGAGGGACAGGCAGGGCCCTTCCGGTCGGCCAGCCGCCCCGCCCCCGCAAGCTGCTGACAGGTGGAAAGACCAGGCCCACAGGGGCCAGGGCTGTGGCCAAAGTCACCTGCAAGTCAGGGCCACCACGCGGCCCCCGTGTCCCGGGCCAGGGCCTCGGCAGGGCCTCCCCAGGTGCCCGTGGGCTCCGGAAGCTTCGGCAGGCAGCCCCATCGCCAGCAGGAGCTGGTCTAACACTGGGGCCCGGTGGGGTTTTTCTCCTCGGAGACTCTGTCGGCCGGGTCTGGGCAACTCTGGTCACCTGCTGCAGGTGGCATCGGCCGAGCACACAGTCCCTAAAGGGACAGGATGCGTCTCAGAAGCCGCGCCCTGGCCCCGCTTTGGTCCTGGTGCTGGCTGATGGGCTTTCCCAGGGGTGCCCGCCCCGCGGCACAGAGACGGCTGGGTTCCTGTCCCCGCAAGGCGGAGCAGGACACGGTGACACAGCCTGCAGAGGCGGCCTCTCCTCCCCTCGGGCTCCCACCTGGCCATCCACAGAGGGCCAGCGGGAGTGGCAGCCGCGGGGCAGAGGACAGGCTTGCGGGCGTGAGACGCCCCCAGGGCAAGCATGAGGATGAAGGCGTGAGAGCAGAGAGAGGCCAGCCTGGCAGGAGCCCTGGGCCCCCCGGGGCCGGCAGCTGAGGCCCCCAGAGGAGCCCCACCCCGGGCAGCGAGGGACCCGAAGGACCAGGCACGGGGCTCCAGGGATGCAGAGAGGTTGGACTGAACCAGAAACCCCGCTGTGGGAACCTGGTGGCCATGGTGACAAGGGAGAAGGTGAGGGTGGGCGAGGGGGCCGTCACTCCGTCGGGCTCCCAGCACGGGCTCCCCCGCCCTCCCTCTCCCCTCCGCGCCAGGGTTGGGGCTGAGGATACAGTTTCATAGTTTCCAGCCCTTCTTTCCTCCACCCCAAAATAAAAAGGTGGAATCTGAGAGCCTAAAGAATTCCTTGGATTCCTCCCCTGCCAAATTTAGCCCTGGAATGGGCTGGACTCCTCATGATGGAGCTGCTGAGATTGTCTGGATAATGACAACAGGCCATCATTTCCGGGAGGGGCTGGCTTTCTGGCCCCAAACCGTAGGATTTAGCAGAGCAAAAGGAGGCCTGAGTGCTGGGGTCTGGGGCCTGCCTGTTAGCAGCCCCCTGAGTGGGGAGGAAGGCTGATGGGTCTGGTCATAGGGCTGGGGGCAGGGCTTCGTGCTCCTGGTGGACCTTGGACAGCAGGGCAAGCTGCTGGGAGAATGAAATCCATGCAGCAGCAAAGGGAACCAGTACTTTAGAGGGAGGGGGCTGTCCCAGAGTTCCAGATTCCTCTGGGAAATTCTGGGAAGACCGACTCAGCCGGCGTGAGCCAAGCCCCCACTCTGCAGAAAGGCAGAGGCACAGACACCTCAGTACGGGGCAGAGAGGCACGAGAAGGTGGTGGGGAGCCACTTGGCCTTGAGGATGTCCTCTCCACTCTGTGCCACGGGGTCTCTATTCAAATGGGACTGCCAACCGGACCTTCCTCGCAGGGCAGTCGTCAGGATGACCTCAGACAACCTGGCAAGTGCGAAGCAAGGGAAGACGACAATGGCTGTGATCCCTACAGGCACGAGCAGCAGCAGCGGGCACCCTGTCTCTGCAGAGCCAGGGCTGGAAGCCCACCCTGCCACCCAGACAGCCTCGCCCTCCTGCCCCTTTTTGACACTCTTTGATGCCCTCCGAGCTCTCTTACGCTGGGGATAGTCAACACCAGGTCCTCTTCCCTTCAAAACCCTCCAAAGCAGTATGGCATGGTGCAAATAAAAATGACCATGGGGGGCTTCCCTGGTGGCGCAGTGGTTAGGAATCCGCCTGCCAATGCAGGGGACATGGGTTCGATCCCTGGTGCGGGAAGATCCCACATGCCGCGGAGCAATGAAGCCCGTGTGCCACAACTACTGAGCCTGTGCTCTAGAGCCCACGAGCCACAACTACTGAGCCGCGAGCCACAACCACTGAGCCCGCATGCCACAACTACTGAAGCCCACATGCCTAGAGCCCGTGATCCGCAACAAGAGAAGCCACCGCAGTGAGAAGCCCGCGCACCACAACGAAGAGTAGCCCCCGCTCGCCGCAACTAGAAAAAGTCCGTGCGCAGCAACGAAGACCGAACACAGCCAAAAATAAATAAATAAATATATATTTTAAAAACATGACCGTGGGGGCCCAATGAAGTGGAGTCTGCTCCCAGCTTGGTCACTTACTAGCCAAGTGACATTGGGCAAGTCACATTCCCACCCATTCTAAGTCTCAGCTTCCTTACCTGTAGCATGCAAGCTTCTTGCACACGGGAGGGGCCCAGAGTTGGTTGTTTCCCCCTACATGCTAAACATACCCACATCCACAGCATCCGCCACTGAGGCAGGTCACTCTCTCCTCAGCCCCAGCCCAAAAGGCCCGCCCTTCGGGTCCCCGTAACCCTATCCCACTCCCAAGTGTCAGGAATTCCGGGGCTGAACCAAGGGAAGGTTGATAAATGGTCTTGGTTGTACATGGCTTGACCTCTTGACCTCGCCAAAGAGAGGTCAGCTTTGTCACCTGGTTTGCCAAGAGGAAGCCAATGCAGGACCTTGTCATTGGCCGAGTTCATTGGATGAATGAGGTAGGACGTGAGGGATCCAATGCCCCAGCTGCCTCATTCTAACGACATGGTCTTGACTGCGGCGATCCCCAGCCCTTTCAGAACTACTGTAGAACTTCATAGTCTTTGAAACATAACCCTCTTGGAATTCTTTGTTCCTCTTCTTTCTTCCCTGCAGGATGAAAGGGCAATGATGAGGCGGATCTTGTCATCACTTCACCTCCGATGCCCAGCGCCCAAGTTAAGAGTCAACAGATGAATGGATGAATGGAATGGGCAAGCAGTGTCTGGTATCTGTCGAGAACTGTGCACACCTGAGGGAGCCCAGCAGGCCAAAGGCCGGAACAAGAGCTCAGACTTCTAAACTGTTCTTCCTGAGACAGCCCAGCACAGGATGCCTCCCTGGAGTGCCTCAGCTGGGCGAGCTCTTCCTTCTAAATTCGGTGTGGGTCAGGGCTGCCTGCCAGGGTGTCTCCTGCATTCCCCGTGATCAGAGTCGAGGCCCGAGGATGCGCCACCCTGGGGCCCAGAAGCAGAGTGAGGGCACACGGCAGCAGCACACTGGCGGCTTCTGCTCTGAGGAAAAGCTGCTACCAGGGCAAGGGCAGCACACGTTTGTACTGCTTCCTGGAATCCTGGCATTTTTCTTTCAGAATAATGGGGGAGTGTGCGCTCCCTGTGAGGGGAAGACAGGGGAACAGTGTTGCTGTGCAGCCCCCTCCCAAGACAACGCAAGAGGACACGCCTGCCATCCTTGATCAGCTGTTCGAGGTGACCTGTGCCTGGGGTCAGATGACAGAAGACAAGGGAGGGAGGACAGGATGGAAGAATCTTAGAGGCTGCGTCTCCTGAAGTTCTTTCTTTCTTTTTTTTTTTTTTACATCTTTATTGGAGTATAATTGCTTTACAGTGGTGTGTTAGTTTCTGCTTTATAACAAAGTGGAACAGCTATACATATACATATGTTCCCATATCTCTTCCCTCTTGCGTCTCCCTCCCTCCCGCCCTCCCTATCCCACCCCTCTAGGTGGTCACAAAGCACCGAGCTGATCTCCCTGTGCTATGCTGCTGCTTCCCACTAGCTATCTATTTTACGTTTGGTAGTGTATATATGTCCATGCCACTCTCTCACTTTGTCATAGCCTACCTTTCCCCTCCCCGTATCCTCAAGTCCATTCTCTAGTAGGTCTGTGTCTTCATTCCTGTCTTACCCCTAGGTTCTTCATGACATTTTTTCCTTAAATTCCATATATATGTGTTAGCAAACGGTATTTGTTTTTCTCTTTCTGACTTACTTCACTCTGTATGACAGACTCTAGGTCCATCCACCTCACTACAAATAGCTCAATTTCGTTTCTTTTTATGGCTGAGTAATTCCTCCCAAGTTCGATTGGTCTCAGCACCACCATCCCTCGCCTCTAGAATGGCGAGCCCTACTTTGGGGTTTTTTTTTCTATTTGTTTTCCACAAGTCTGCAAACAAGCCGTGCTTAGCCACTAGCCGTCTACAGCCAGCTCCTGAGACCCAGCTCCAGAAACAGTCCTCAATAGAGCGCTCTGGAACGCCTCTCTCATCATACAGATGGGGTCGCTGAGGCCAGAGAGGGGGCAGGCCGCTTCTGAGGTTGCCAGGACAGGCCCAATCCGAGGGCCGTCCCCTCATCAGCCCCCAGCCCAAGCCTGAGCTGAACTCAGATCCTCGTCAGAGCCCGAGGCCTGCATTCCAGCCCAAGGGCCAGCATGGAAGGCACTTTGGGGCATTTCCCTGAAACATGCCCATTTGGGATATGTGTAGCCCACAGTCCTAGCTTGAGGTTCAGGCGCAAGGCTGTTGGAACGGCTCATGAGCAGTGCTGGACGTGGCGGGGTATTGCGGCTCCACAGCCCAACCAGGCAGGAGGTCTGCACGCGCCCCACCACGGGCCTGAGCACACCTGGCCGGGAGATACCACCTGGAGACACTTCCAAACAAATAAGGTCCTGGAGGCTGGGCCCAGGCACGTGCCAAGTTTCTGCTGCCTTTGTAGGAGCATCTCCTGTCGGTGGAGAAATCCTGGGGAAAGGGCGCATAACGGCCCCGCCGGGCTGAGACTGTGGCTGGCCTGGAGCTTTGGCCCCAAAGCCTGACCTGAAAGCCAGAGGGCTGCTGCCCTGAGACCCGTTACTTTCGTTCGGCAGGCTGCTTCGAGCGGTCACTGCGCCCCGTGAACTTGGCTATCCCACCTTGGTCACTGGCTAGCCGCCTGCCCTCATCAGTTGAAATTCCACCTCAAGACTGCAGCATCAACCCTGCCTGTGTTTCCAGCCTGCTGGCCTGTCCTGCAAATCTGGGGCCTGCCAGTCCCCCAGAATCCCATGAGCCAATTCCTTGATATAGCCCTTATATGTTTAGAGCCTACAGGCTCGGTTTCTCTGGACAGCCCTGCCGGCTACAATGAGTAACTGGAGAGTGCTTGGGATGGTGTGTGGGATAGAAGTCAGCCTACACTAGGGCTGGTTGGATAAACACCAGCAGCTGGGCCAGGACAGGAGTTGGAGAGTGACGGTGCATGGTCCCCGAGCCCCACACATCTGCCCACAACCCTCCACTCATCCCCAAGGAAGCTCACGTGCCCAGCAGAGTTCTCCAATTAAGTAGGGAGTGAAGGGAACTTCCCGAACCTCAGGAAACGCTTTCCGAAGCAAACCTGGTCCACAGAAGACTGTGATTCCGCCAGATACTCTGCAAAGGCATTTCACGGTACCTTACATTTGGGAAACACTCTATCTCCCTCCTGCAATTCAAAGCCTCCGTTACCTGCTGACGACTCTGAGAAGTCGTACTGGAAAGAGAGCCATTTAACATTGTTTAAGCCAGTATCTCCTGCACTTGTTTGATTTCAGAATCCTTTTCTCTTAGAACAGCTATTCTATTCACATCTGGTAAAACTCGTGTCCCACAGAGCACGTTGCTAAAAATATTGAACTTGGTGTCCTTTAACAGCCTTTCAGCTTCAGCAGGTTAGTATTTTTTAAATTTCTATTAGACTCATAAACCTGGTCGGGTCTCTATTATAGTAATTGTCATTCATTCATCGGGATACGGGGGGATGTTAGGACTGGCTTCTGGCTGAGTGCAAATATCTGTGGCCACAGCACCCTTGGCAGCGGCCCAGGGACTTGGGAACAGCAACCATTTGACTGTCTGGATTTTACAGTCTGACAGCCGATGAGTTGTGTCGTGAGGTACAGGCTCACTGCAGGCTGTGTCCTCCAGGAAAGGTTTACAGCAGGGATTCTGGGCTGCCTGGGGATGGTAGATTTTTTCAAAGACCTGAGAAAAGTTTTGGAACTTCTCCCCGGAAGAGCAGACGGAAGCACACGTGCACGCATACATCTGCACACAAGATATCCTGCATCCAAATCCAAGGGCCTCATGAATAACCTGGAGCCCTTCCTGGGCTTCCTAGGGGCGTCTGGGCTTGGCTTGAGAACCCCTGGAATAGTCTTGGCCTCCTGGATGGGGCTCATCTCCAAAAACCTTTGACCGCCCTCCCCCAACAGAAGTCTGGAGACTTCTTTCTTGTCTAGGGGGGAGGTGGGGGGGCAGGAGACTCAACCCCTGCCCTTCAGAGCTGACACATGGGCCCAGAGATGGGCCCTGGCTAAATTCAGAAAGCAACGGGAGTTATACGAGGGCATGGCGCAAGAGGGCCGGTCCGGGGCTTCTGCTGAGGGGTTCGAGAATGGTCGGTATTAATCACAAAGATAGCTTCTTAGAGGTGGGGCTTTGAGCTGCGATTTGAAGAATGTGGGTTGTGGCTTAGGGAGATCTAAGACCAGTTGTTGCCTGCACGAGGAACAGCTCAGGCAAAGGCTGGGGGGATGGGAAAAGGGGGACATTTGGGAGAGCGGTAGGGGCAGGAAGAAGGAGGACCCCATAGGGGTCAAGACGAGGGTAAGCGAGAGCTCACAGCAACTCAGGCCACAAATGGCGAGCCCTCTACGTTCAGCAGACACCCCATGGCCCTACTCTACGCAAAGTCCCCGCCGGCCTGGCAGGCAGGTGGGGCAGGGCGTGCCCTCCATCCACTGGATCCCTCTGGAATCCCCCATGGCAGCTGCCCTGAACCTTCACCACCAGCCTCCCCCGGCCCGCCCGGACTCCGCCAGCAGCGGCTCGGCTTGGACTTTGCAGAGGAGACCGGAGTCGGCCTACTCGAGGCTTCCATGCCCTCGCCACTTCAAAGCCACCGCACCCACCCTCGCCTCCCTTCCTTCTTTCTCTTCAACCTCAGAGGGAAAAGGGCTGCTCCTTCCCCTGTGGGTGGGGACCCCTTCCTCTGGGTCCTGAACCCCATCCTGCCCTGTCTTCTTCAGGGCTTCACTTCTTCTAGAAAGAATGCATGGCTCCAGCTGCCCTGCTTCTCACCCAAACCACCTTGCTCCTAAGGCTGAAACATCCAGCAACCTTGGATGCATCCCCAACCCCTCTACCCCTGAAAAAGCACTCCCCTCAAAGCAGCAGCCCTTTCTCCTGATGAAACTTCTACTCATGCTGCAGGTATCACAATTTAAGGAAGCCCCCTAAGCCTCCCTGCCAGATTACTTAAGGCTGCTGTGATCTCCCGCACTCCCGCCGTACTGGGTACAGCCCCTGAACGGGACACGTGACAGCAGGTACGTAAATGTCCTGTGTTTGTCTCCCAGCCAGTCTGGAAGCGCAGTGAGGGCAGGCATGTGCTTGCTCTTAGCCTGTACTCCTCAGAAAGTCGAAACTGAGACAAAGCCTCATGTGCGAGTATTCTGGGGAGAGAGTGACTCCAGGCAACAGAAGTGAAGGGCAGGGGAGCCATGCAGGGACGGAAGGAAAGTCCATATTGGAGCGTGTTGATTGAGTTGTGGCCGCCGTGAAAGGCGACCGGCTTCTTGAATTTATGGCACTGTCTAAGCACCGTATGAAATGCATCTCAAGATCATCTACGGTGGAAGAAAAAGGGAAGCAGTTATTTCAGGGGGTGTTAACTCCCCAAACACCAGGGTGCACATGCGTGGGTACTGAGCTCCCACGGTGACTCATCCCTTGGCACCAGAGAAGCCCAAGGAAGGAGGGGAGAAGCAGGTATCATAGGCAGATGAGGCGCTGGCAGGTTGCACCAGTGTGAAGGTGGTCAGAAGCTTCACAGAACCAGTCACCACAGCAGTGGCTGGAATAAGAGATGGGCGAGGCCAAGAGAATCGCAGTGGGGCGTAAAAGGCGTCTGATGCAGCCCTCTCCTTGAACCACTCAGATCGCCTCATATCCTCCGTTACACCCAGCTCCCACATTACCAGATGGGGCTTCCATTTTTTCGAAACATTCAAAATCCGAGACCACTCTACTCAGAGGCCCCTTCGGGGTGCTGGTCAGCTGCAATCTCTGCAGAGATTTAACGCAAGAGGGTTTGTGGAAAAATGACAGTCCCCAGTGCCACAGGCGATGCCTGGGCCGTAATTGCTTGTCCCCTTCGCCCTCCTGCACCCTCTGTTCCTTTGACTGCTCTGTGCTGCTTGCTTTGTGAAGCAACTCAGACCTGTACTGCCCAGGAGTCTAGCCCGTAGCTGCCTTGACCTCAGTGGGCCATGGTTCCTGCAATTGCCCATTCACACCTTTATTACTGGACACAGAAGCACCAAGCAAACACCTCCATCGAATTCCTTGGGCTGCAAACACATTCCTCCCCGCCACCACTGTATGACAGCAGCCCTGACCCCTCCTTTCTTTTCCTGCTGTCTTGCTCGCACGAGAAACCCACACTGACAAGATGGTCAATGCAGCTTCAAGTTCAATGGAACACTTACTGTGACCCCTGGGGGAGACATTCTGTCCCATCAAACCAGAACTTATCTGCCTGAGACTAAGGCTTCAGGAACAGGAAGCACAAATTCCACAAATGGGTCACTGGGAGTGATGGTGAGAAGGCCCACTCCTCTGTCTGTCCAGCCCTTGGTTTCCAGATCTGTGGGTTCTAGCTATTGGGGACCATATATCAGCCGTTGGATCCATGTACTTACTGTGTCCTGGAGGACAGTGCCTCGACCCCCGTGTGTTGTCCCCATGCTGGCATCTTAGATAAGCCTTTAACAGGCTATTCTATCAGGCACGCTACTATGAGTGATTGGCTACACGGTCATCCCAGTGAGCCCATTGCTGCACCTTCTTTGCCATGAACATGATTTTCCAAGCATGTTCCCTCCAGACCTCTAGCCAACTGGTATGTTAATTCGCCAAGGCTGCCATAACAAAGCGGCTTAAAGGGCAGAAATGTATTGTCTCCAGGTTCTGGAAGCTTGAAGTCCAAAATCAAGGAGTGAGCAGGGTTGGTTCTTCCTGAGGGCCTCTTTCCTTGGCTTGAAGATGGCCGTCTCTCCCTGTGTCTCTTCATCCCAGCTTCCCTCTATGCGTGTCTCTGTGTGCAGAGTTCCCCTTTTTATAAGGACACCAGTCATATTGGATTAGGGCCCATCCTACTCCAGTTTGACCTCATCTTAACTAATTACATCTGCAATGACCCTATTTCCAAATAAGGTCATAATCTGAGGTACCAGGGTTAGGACTTCAACATATGAATTTGGAAGGTGGATAAAATTCAATCCATGACCACAAGCTATGTCAATCGCTACCGCCCAGGGATCTGACCTTTATAAACTACTTCTCCCTCCACATCAAGTTGATGACCAACTCTGTCACTTGCAACTCCACCCATTAGGAGTATTTCCCTTTACCACTCCTCTTTATGTCATCACTGAGTAGGGTTGGAATGAAGCAACAGTCTACTTCTTTTTCAGCTTTCACGAATACGTTGTGCCAAGCCATCTGACAACCAGGCCCAAATTATTTTATCCTCCATCAGCAGGTCATTGGGAAACTCCATAAAGCTGTAGGTCCGAGCTGATGGAAAGGTGTGGTCAACACAACAGATGTAGATGGCACAGGAATCTGGGCCACCTGTCTGTGCCATTTACTTGAGTCTGTGGACCTTCTTGGATCCAAAGTCCAATTATAATAGTTTTCATCATACAAAGGATGTACTTGCCTGACCTTATAACTTATTGGATCTAAAAATACCTAGCTCATGAAGGGCAACTGCAGACTTATAGTTACTTGGGGTTCCATGGTCAAACACTAAGTCTCTACCAAGACCCAATAGCACTTGAAGAGCCCTTTTATAAAAGGAGAAAAATCCTCTGCCACAGAAATCATGACCTTTCTCCAAAACCTTAGGAGTCTGTACTTAGGTGTCTCTGCTATTAGAGCTTGCCAAGGACTCCACCCAGCATTCTCATCCACCCCAGATACCTCTAGCACCATCAGACCTGAGTCATTAGGCCCAAGAGGTAGAGAAGTTCAAACTTCAGCCTCAGCCCACTGCAGAGCCCTCCCTTGTTCTAAATTCCACTCAAAACTGGCAACCTCTGAACAACCCAATAAATATCTTAGAGAAAAATTCCCAACTGCATTCTCTGCAGCTTCCAAAATCCAAAAAGACCCATTAAGTGTTGTGTCTCTTTTTTAGTGTGGGTGATTCAAGGTAAAAATAATTTGTCCTTTGTCTTTTTCATGACATGTTTTAGATGATTAGAACCCTAAAAATTTCTCTGACATGGCAGGCCCATGCATCTTCTTGGGTTCTACCTCCCACCCTCTTATTTGCATGTGTCTTACAAGGACATCTGAGGTACTTGTCACTTGATGCTCACCAGGTCCAATTAGCCTGATGTCAGCAATTTCATCAACATGGTGGACCAGTATGATGCTCTGTGAAATGTCAAGATCAAGGCCCCTACAGACTACGCTGGGACAGAGCTGAGAGCAGAGATTTGCCCAACCGTGGGGTAAATAGTGAATATGTACTGCTGGCCTCCTTGTATAAGGGCAATCTGCTTTTAATCCCACTTACTGATAGGGATTAAAATACAGTAAGTCCCCTACATAGGAACCTTCAAGTTGTGAACTTTCAAAGATGTGCGCGTGCGTTCCGTCAACATCTGGTGTGAGTGACATTGCAGCTTGCCCTCTGACTCCTATTGCTGATGACCCTTCAGCTCTACCATCTCCCACCTCCTCTCCCTCCTCCCGTCAGTAACTCTTCTTGCCTGTTCACTCAAGGCCAGCCCCTGGATGCCAGCTGTTGTACTGAACTACTATACTTTTCAAGGTACTATACTGTAAGATTAAAATTGTTTTCATTATTTTTTGTGTTCATTTGTTTTATATGTATTACTTGTGTGAAAAGTATTATAAACCTATTACAGTACAGTACTATATAGCCAATCGTGTCAGTGGGGTACCCAGGCTAACTTTGTTGGACTGACGAACAAATTGGACTTACGAACGCACTCTTGGAACGGAACTCGTTCGTATGTAGGGGACTTACTGTAATGCATTTTCCAGACCAATAGCCACACACCAAGTACCAAAGGATGTTCTGGTCTGCTTTAGTAAAGATAGCACATCCAGCAGTTCAGCCACATCTAGAACGACCACCTAGTTAAGTTTACAGTAAGCAGTCCCCAGTCATCTTCCACAATTCATCCTGGAGCCACATAGGTGAATTGAACAAGGATGTGATGGGGACCACCACCCTTGCATCCTTTAAGTCTTTGATAGTGGAACGAATTTTGGCAATTCCTCCTCTGTTGCTTCTGATTTACTATCTTGGTTGAGGGAGCAGACAGTTTCAGCATTTTCTACTTGATTTTTTTCTATCAAAATAATTCTTACTCCACAAGTCAGGTACCCATGTGAGGGTTCTTCTAGCTGCTAAAGGTATCTATCCCGATTATATACTTGGGAGCCAGGGAAATGACACGGGATGGGTCCACAGACCCATTAGACGATTGGGCCAGAATTCCACCTATCATCTGACTTCAGGAAGTCCCCACTCTAACAAGAAAACCATGATGGCATTTTGGGTTTCCTGATGTTGATGTAAGTTCATACCCTGTATTCAACAGTTCTCAAAAAGTGTAAGTAGTTCCCTTTTCCTAGCACAGTTACCGTCACAAATGTCCGTAGGTCCCTTTGGGGAAAGATTGGGAAAATATTTGTCCTACGGAACTGTGGTGGCACCGTAGTGTTCGTCCACAAGGAAACCAGTCTCCCCTTCAATCTGGGCTTGGGTTTGGAAAGTGACGTAGATCTGGAAACTATATAGGAAACTGAGGTTTTCACTGTGGTGGCTGACACCCACCTTCTGCTCATAAGCTTTAGATTTTGTTTAAAATTATGCTAATCAAGTGACACCCTGGTTATCAATCCACCTATCTGTCCTAGGAACACATGGTCTGTTGGTCATTGTACAGATCCCAGCAGGTATGGCACCTCAGTTGCTAGTCTGACCTTGCTTCCCATTACAATAATGGCTAAGTGTTGCCACCTGGCCTCTGCCATTCTCTCAATAGAATCTCATCATCTCCACTGATACAAAGGAACCCAGTTCCATGGTGGTATCTCCTACTGTAACACTGAACCTAGAGAAGACAGCTACCTACAAAGATTCTCAAATATGCCAGTGCCCCTCTCACATACTGCCCTGATGACAGAAGCGTTCTTTGCCCTACGCAAGGAACACAGTCAAATGGTAGGTTTTCTGATATCACATAACGTATCTGTTCTAAATTATGCTACCATACCAAGAAAGTTAGGGCAACTCCATCTCATTTATTATAGGCTATTGTCTTGTCCAAGTTTCAAGGAACATCCCAGGAGAGTATTAGGACCCTTTCCCAATGTTTTTGTCTGAACATGGAATCCCTGGGCACAAGTGAGTGCCACTATTGTCAATAAATTCTGCCTTGTCAATTCCCTGGGTCCACCATCTTCAATAGCCAACTCCCATCAGCACTGTCACAATTCTTGCTCGCATGTATTAGCCAGTTTCTGCAATTCTCATGCAAGCTACTTTCTTTCAGAACAAGAACTGTACTTCCAAGCTTAGGCTACACTGAGAGCTAACCCTGGTTAACACCCTGAAGGCAATGAGAGATAGTGGAGGTTTCCAGAGAGTATGGGGGTTCAACAGTCTCAGGCTTATCCACCCAAATGTCCCCACTCAAGGTCTCCAAGTCCCACTGTTTTCCCATTGAGACCGTGATACAGAAAACTACTGAGGCTCTATTTAATCTCCTTTGCTACATTGTATTTTTACAGTTTGATATTGGGTCGGATTTTCATCATGGTCTGCTCTACTGCTGAAGGACACGAGGATCCCTTTAAATGCTTCCCTCTGGTTTTCACAGGCTGTTTTGAATTGATGGTTGGCTGACCCACGTCTGCCATTTTCTTTACGGCAAGTTTCTCAAAGTAACAGAAGCCAGACAGCCCCCAGATCCTTCTGGTTCCTGTTGTGCCCGTGCTTTCGAGGGCAGAACCACGTGCTTCACAGGTGAGAATCTGAATTACTGTGATGCCACTGCACGTCAGAAGTTACCACACCCCTTTTTCCACCATAAAGGGGGTCCTTATTACCACTGACTAGTTAGAGGTCCAGCTCCCAAATCCCATCCTCAGGATTTCTAAGGCCCTTCACAGTACCAACTACCCAGTTCCCCGGAAAGCAGAACCTAAGACAAAGGGTCACATGCATGTATCTTTATTGGGAAATGGGAGGCCGGAGAGCAGGGGTGGGGGTGAGCAGGGGGGCAAAATAGGGAAGGAGGAAGAGCCAGAGCAAGTATATGATATCTAATTATGCACCATGGTGGGTGACTGGTTGTCTGATGCCATATAAGCCTCTGAGAAGCCAAATGAAATATGTCTCGAAACTAGGGGGAGAAGGGGAGTAGTTACCTCTCATCTCCTCTCCCCATTGGCCAGATTCCCTCCGTGGGAGCCTAACTGGCCATCATGTGGCATGTGCGCATGGCCAACAAGCCGCCCTGGACCTCCATGTCATAGCGGCAAAGGAGGCCAGGATAGAGGCGTGCAGCTAAGCACCTGGGGTGAGGTGCTCTCGAGCTCGAGTACCTGCATGAAGTCTGTTGAACCTCCACACAGAAAGAACTAGAGTAAGAGCCAGGTGAGGCTAAGCACATCTGAAATAGCCCTCCCTTTTCCTTCTTTTTCATTGTTTAAAAAAAGACAGAAAACAAAAAAACCAGACCTTTGCTCCACGCCTTGTATGGTGCTGGGGCAAGGTGCTTTTTCTCAGGCTGGAAGCTGGAGCCGGGAATCAGGGACAGGGTCGGGGAAGGAGTTGAACCACCTCGCTTAGGATTCTTTCCAGACCCAGGAAGCTGCTGGTAGGAAGGACCAAGGCCACGAGCAATACAGACTACTGGCCCAGGGGCTTCTGCTCACTTCCTGCCACAGGACGGAGGCCGCCACTCTCCAAGCCCGGGAACAATGGGACAGTCAGAAGAAGTAAGAATCCTTTAAGGGAGAATAAAGGAGGGAGACCTCTGGGGAAAAAGGGGGCAGAGCGGGTCCTGAGAGGTGGGAACTGGATCCAGTCAGGGCCATGGAAACAAATCATCAGAGCCGCCACTTAAAGCCCTGTCCGCTCCCATCTGTAGCTAGGGCTGTGGAGGAAGAGGGACGGAGGGCTCTTCGGGAGACAGTGAGTGGAAGGAAACTGCGCAGCAGCAAGCGGCCCTTTGGGCCATGGATGAGCTGCTCGCATCCGAGCCCATGGCCTCAAGCAAATGGATGGAGATCCACAGGCAGGATGCCTTGGATTTGCTGCATCCCACAGTCCCAAGAAACCACAATTGAAAATCAATAATCAGGGACTTCCCTGGTGGCGCATTGGTTAAGAATCCACCTGCCAATGCAGGAGACACGGGTTCGAGCCCTGGTCCGGGAAGATCCCACATGCCACGGAGCAACTAAGCCCGTGTGCCACAACTACTGAGCCTGTGTTCTAGAGCCCATGAGCCATAACTACCGAGCCCGTGTGCCACAACTACTGAAGCCCACGCTCCTAGAGCCCGTGCTCCGCAACAAGAGAAGCCACCGCAATGAGAAGCCCGTGCACCGCACTGAAGAGTAGCCCCCGCTCTCTGCAACTAGAGAAAGCCCGCGCGCAGCAACGAAGACCCAACACAGCCAAAAATAAATAAATAAATAAACAAATTTTTTAAAAAAAGAAAATCAATAATCACTAATAAATCACTAATGTTACACAGGCAAAATGGCCATTTCATTATCAGGAACAAGCCCTGAGCAGAGAGCCAGAGAGGTTGACATGGAGTTTGGCTGGGACAGCGGGTCCTATGCCTCTATCAGGGGCAGGAAATGTTCTGCTTGCTGTTGATCCTACTATAGAGAAACGCGGTCCCTCGTGGCCACACTACAGAATTTACAGTCCAGAACTTTCTTGAGGGTTCTGCTCTGATTCCACCAGCCTGACTGAGCCCACAAAGTGGCATGGTGGGGTGGTGCCCGTGATGTGGCACACTGCCACGTTTGCTCTTCAGGAACGAGGAGCCGCTGTGTGGCTATGGCTTCACAGACAGGGCCAGGACCCTGGAATGAACAATGACACATACTGGGAAGGAGGGCTCCTGTGGGACAGGCCTGGGGACAGGGGCAGGACGGAGAAGAGGCTGAGCCGTCCTCAAGGCTCAGTGTGGCATCACGTCTGGCTTGCTTAGAACCCCACATCTCTAGAGTGATCGCTGTGGCCCTCCCAGCCAGCCAGGCATCTGCCACCGCAGCCAGGGGACTTGATTACTAAAGCTGTTTGTTTCGCCGCTGATGCAACGTGACACCAGCCTGTGTGATCTGGCTCCGGGCATCACGTTGCCGGCACACAGCAACGAGATGGAAATTTGGCTGCTGCAAGAGGCACTGATTTTGCCTTCTTCTCTGAATCTCCTTTCTCTGAACAGCAGGGACATTTCAGTCCCATGTAAAGCACACACTCTCTTCCTCCTGGCAAATGCCCAGTACCGTAATTCCCCATATAGTGCCACCTTGGAAGAGCCTCGGGCAGCAGCATGTCAGGGGCAAGAAGACTGCACTGCATCTTAGGTCCCGAGGTGCTGGGGCAGTGATGAGGTGCCCGGAGAGAATGCACTTGGGTACTGAAGCATCTTCTTGGCCTTGCTTGCCTCTGTGCTCAGGAGGAAGGGCTGGGGAGACGAATGGCCCAGCTCACAGGAAGAGTGGCAAGCCACCGCCTTGCCCTTTGGTTTCATTACTCGAATTGCACCAGGTGGCATCTATACTCATTCCGCAAGGTCTGTTGCTTCCCTGCTGGCAGACACACTGTGCAGCCAGGGGGCAGGATGGGAAGGCATAGCTACAGCTCCAGCACAATCGGAGGCCGCCTGCAACCCAGGATTGGTCTCTCAACCACCAAGGCAAGTGGGGGGACTTTCTGGAAAATGCTGCGGATGGGAGGTCCGAGCCTGTGGAGAGCCAGAAGTGAAGCCCAGAGACGGAAGGGAGCTTGCCCGACGTCCCACACTGGGTCAGGTGCAAGACTGAGCTGGGAACCCGGGGTCTTGCCTCCCGGGCCAGGCCTCTTATCATTTGAAGGAGCTGCCACCAACAGACATCCAGTGTCACTGTCCCCCTCCCCACATACACACATTTATCTGTCCATGTTGCCTGTTGGTGCACTATAGTCATTTTATGTACAGGACTCGCGTTTCCCAGCCCTGTCCCTGGGTGTATGAGCGTGCTTTGCACTGGCAAGCATGTTGCAGCAGCAGCTAGAAACTGGCTGTAGCTGAGTGACAGCTGACACCTGACAGATGTGAAGTCACGGAATCCTCACTCCAACCCCGTGAGGTAGGTACCCCAATTAGCCCCATTTTACAGAAGAGGAAACGGAGGCACAGAGAGGGAGGCACAAACTGCCCAAAGTCACACAGCTTCTAAGTGGCAAAGCCTGGATTGAAAGCAGGCTGGCCCCTGGTTGCTTGCCTTTACACTGTGCTACATAATCTCTCACAGGGTCGCAGGGTCGCAGGGCTGGTTTGAGGATCTGATGCGTTAATATATGTCAGGTGCCAGCGCCTGCTGCCAAGGGCCCCTCCAGCTCTGCAGGGCGATACATCTGTTGTCTCTAATGATGAGTGTGAGATGGTCCCTCCTCGTCCTCTCAAGAGTGTCCAGCCCAAGTCCAACGCTCTGCACACAGTAGGTGTTCAGAAAAGGCTCCTCTGTGCAGTTCGTCACTCAGACACACAGGCATTCACATATCGCACAGCAGCTCTGCGCCCGGCCCTGGGCTAAAACCTGATACACAACAGCTGGTGCCTGAAATCCAGCGGCACCCAGTCTAGTGGGGAGGTGGGCGGATCCGCAGTTACAGGCCAGGGCTGTAAGGACCCACCGGAGCAGCAGCTCACCCGCCAGAGCCAGAGGTGCTTTCTGTAAAAAGGCAGCCCCTTCTCCTGACCTTGGGGAGGAGGGGCCGTGGTCCGTGAAGGTGACACAGGCGAGAACGAAGGCTTCAGCCGAGGCCTGATGGCTGAGAGGAGTGGCCCAGGTGAGGAGGGAAAGGACGGCCCTCTGGTCCGCGGGAATACGGAGTGCGCGGCATGCAGGTGTGAAAGAACAAACCCGGAGGGCAGTCCGTTGAGACAGAGGATTATTCGCAAGCCTTAAAATCAAAAGGAATTTGCCCTGCTAGGTTTCAGACTTTCCTGGAACCCGTGGTCCCTATTTTCCTTCCAATCTCTCCCTTTTGGAATGGGAATGGCTATCCTCTGCCTGTCCCGCTGTATTAGTCAGGGTTCTCCAGAGAAACAGAACCAAGAAGAGATGATAGATAGATACACAGATAAGAGAAAGAAGAGGAGATTTATGATAGAAATTGGCTCACACAGGATGGAGGCCAAGAAGTCCCATCCCCCAGATCTGCCATCTGCAAACTGGAGACCCAGGAAAACCAGCAGCACAATTCAGTTCAAGTCCGGAGGCCTGAGAGCCCGGGAAGCCAATGGGGTAAGTCCCAGAGTCTGAAGGTGGGAGAACCAAGAGCTCTGAAGCTCCAGGACAGGAAAAGATGGACATCTGAGCCCAAGAGGAGAGAGGGAATCCACCCTTCCTTCACCTGTTTCATTTGGGCTCTCTATGGATTGCATGATGCCCAGGCACACTGGTGAGGGCAGATCTCTTTGCTTAGTCTACTAATTCAAATGCAAATATCTTCCACAAACACCCTCGCAGACACACCCAGAAATAAGGCTTTACCAGCTCTCTGGACCTCCCTTAACCCAGTCAAGTTAGCACATAAAAATAACGTTGGCCAGTGTCCTTGTCCCCACGGTGAGCCACAGCCGCCCCCCACCTCTGCGGGAGACCCTCCAACACTAGCAGATTCCAGGTAGATACAACTCACCGTTCAGAAAAGGTCCTGATCCATGGGAGCTGCGGTTACAGAAGGCAAAGCCTTTAATGCACTGAAGACCTAAAGTGAAGCCGGAGCACTCCGTCAGCCTCGGCAGCTGACTGGCTTGCCGAGTGCCTGGTCCTTTCCTCCGTCCGGAATTCTGCCACCCATTGATAGGAAACAATGTCAGGGACCCTTCTGCGATGTCTCTGAAGTATGGGAACAGGGCTACAAGCCTCTGGAACCGACGCTGCGAGTGGCAGAACCGATCGATGGGCTAAATGGGGCCAGAGCACAGCTCCAGAGACAGGAATGGACTCGAAATGTGAATGACATAGGTTTTTGCCATTTTCTTTCTACCATAAAAATAAAAAGTATGTCCCGACAATGCATTTATCAAACAAGTATGGTCCTGACGCTTATGCAAGTCAACATTTCCGAGATGAAAATCCTAAGAAATGGATCTGTGACAAGGATTTCCAAACTGTATTGCCATCATTTGATCTCTTCTGAAAGTATGGAAAATTGTATTCAAAAGCTGGACAAATTGTATAACGGTATGCATTTTTGCCAAAAGGTACTTCAAAAAATGCTATAGTAAATAACAAAAACTCAAATGAGATTGACTTAACTATCAAGCATTTTTTAAAATCCATGCTATAATAATAGTTATATGTAATACAGCTCCATATATTTCTTTCCTTCTAGTCTAATGGTTTGCAACATTCAAAAATCATGGATTTGGGGGCTTCCCTGGTGGTGAAGTGGTTGAGAACCCACCTGCCAATGCAGGGGATACGGGTTCGAGCCCTGGTGCGGGAAGATCCCACATGCCGCAGAGCAACTGAGCCCGTGCGCCACAACTACTAAGCCTGCACTCTAGAGCCCACGAGCCACAGCTACTGAGCCCGCGCGCCTAGAGCCCGTGCTCCGCAACAAGAGAAGCCAACGCAATGAGAAGCTCATGCACCGCAACGAAGAGTAGCCCCTGCTCGCCACAACTAGAGAAAGGCCCGCGCACAGCAACGAAAACCCAACGCAGCCAAAAGTAAATAAAAAACAAAAAATCCAAATCATGGATTTTGTATGTCAAATTCCTTCTCCAAAATGAACTCAAAGTAGAACTGAAAATTACCTGAAGTACCCTCTCTCTTTAAATTAATTAATACAGTAAATAAATAGTTTTACATAATATAATGAGAAAGTATTGATGGTGTCCAAAAGCTAAAATATTTCTCATTGCTGTATAGATACAGTATAGTTTAAAATACTATTATACTCCAAAAAAAGAAAAGAAAAGAAAAGAAAAAAAAATACTATATTCAATATGTGTGTTATTTAAAGTGCGAGGTGCCTTTAGGGGATTCCAAATAAATAGCGTCTTGGGTCTCTGATGACCAGTTTACAGACTAGAGAAGAACAGAGGTACCCACATACAATTCAAGATCACAAAATAAACTCTCAATGAATGCTGTATTTAATTGCGAAGGCGCTTTAGAGTAGAGAAGTGATTATAATCAACGAGAGACTAATAGGAGGTATTCTGACATCAGCCAAACTTAAAGGAGATATTGGATGAAGACAGAAAAGATTACTACAGTTGAAGGAAAAGAGGCAGGAATGAGAAATTAGGCTAGTTAATTCCCCAGGGGTCCTCCCACACCAAGAACCAGGGGAAAGCTCTGGTCCGTTGGAAAGAACACAAAGCAGATGCAAGCAACTACGTTCCTTAGGTTTAGTTAGTATTGTCTCTCCCACGTTTATAACTTTGGATGCTCCAACTGGAAGTCAGTATGTCAAATGTAGATAGAAGTGACCACCTTTGAACTCCTCCAAAGGAATACATGAGGGGAAATATGAAATATTCTGAGCTAATGGAGAAACATACATATAATGCCAAGTGGAATTCCAGTTTCAAAGGTTTATAAAATAAGTACCATTACCCATTGGAGCATTTATGTAGTATTTGTGACTCACAGCATGAAGCAGTCTAAATAAAAATTTTCATATTTGTGTGTGATTGAAGATTTTAATTCAAAGATACATCCTGTTCATAATGGCCAAAGGTTGAAAACAACTTGAACACTTCTTAGTATATGTTAAGTTAAATAAATGGTAAGACACATGAAATGCAATACTATGAAGACATTAAAAATGTTAACATGGATCTTTACCTATTAATTTGAAAAAATATCTCCAATATATTTCTAAGAAAAAAAAGCTGGATTCAAAGGAAAAACAAAATAACCTTTACACCCATCTTGGAAGCAGATAACTTGTTGCTTGGTTTCACAAGTGAAGAGGAATTTTGGCCCAGGATGAACGATACCCTGAGTCTCACCGATACCTGATTTAGATGACCCGTGGATGAGATTTTGGACTGAGAGTTGATGCTGAATTGGGTTAAGACTTTTGCGGGAAAATTTATCCATGAATTCCCCCAGATTAGGAACCCCTTGACTAGATGCTCTAAGGTCTTCTAAGCTCTATGATTGGTTTCACTAATTTTTAACAGTAAACAAAGAAAGAAAAGGAGTAAACCATTTTGAGTTATGTTTATGTCGCTTGCATTATGGTTTTCATTCTAGAACAAACTAGATTCTAAAAGAATCCTAGTTGGAGCAAAACCCACAAGTTTCTTCTCTAAAATGTGACAGATACTCAACTATACTCCAATAAAAATTAATTAAAAAAAATAAAATGTGACAATCTGGAAAAAAAAAAAAGACTTTTGCGGGTGTTGGGATGGGATGTTGGATGTATTTTTCATGTGAGAAAGACACAAACTTTGTGGGGGGCCAGAGGGCAGACTGCGATGGGTTGAATTGTGTCCCATAAAAATTCATATGTTGGAGTTCTAACTGCCAGTACTTCAGAATGTGACTTTATTTGGAACTAGAATCACTGCAGATGTAATTAATTAAGTTAAGGCGAGGTGATACTGCTGTAGGGTGGGGCCCTAATCCAATACTGCCTGTGTCCTTATAAAAATGGGGAAATTGAGACAGAGGGCGTGCAGTGAAAGAAGAAAATGTAAAGCGACACAGGGAGATGATAGCCATCTACAAGCCAAGGAGAGAAGCCTGGAACATAGCCTTCCCTCACAACCTTCAGAAAGAACCAAGCCTGCCCACACCTTGATCTCAGACATCTGGCCTCCAGAACTGGTAGCTAATGCATTTCTGTTGCTTAAGCCCCCAGACCGTGGTACTTTGTTATGGCAGCCCGAGCAGACTACGAGATTTTGGTATTTGGGGGCAGCGACTTTTCCCTGAGGGTAATAGGGAGCCATAGAAATATTTTGAGCAAAAGGGGGGAATGAGGTAAAGTGTGTGTTCTAGAAATTTACCCTAGCTACTGTGAGGAGGATGCACTGGAGTGTGCGAGACCAGAGGCAGGAAGAACATTTATGACATGTTGCTGGACTCTAGACGAAAGTGGTTGGCTGCCTAATATAATAGTGATAATTAGTAGTTGCAGTACACTTATTTTTACAACTAACACTAGCCCATCACTTCTGTTGCGCCAGGTGCTTTCACATGGATTATTATGTTTAACTCTTACAACAAGCCGATGAGACAGGCGCTGTGGTATCTCCATGTTGCAGACTAGGAAACTTGCCCCAGGCCGCACAGTAAGCAGTGGGCCTGGGATTTGAACCGGGCGGTCTGGCTCTGATGCCCGCATGCAATGGAATGTTGGTAAGTGTCCCTGATTTGCGGCATTTGCCCATTTCTGTGGTGTAGCTACTCCCACCACGGCCAATTTCAAGCTACCAAGAGTCATCAACAAGTTCATAAAATCGCTAAAGATGTAGCAGTCCTTTCTCACGAGCTGGCGCAAGCCAGCCAACTAGCAAAGCGCCAAAGCGCCGGGCTCAGAGCTGGTAACATGCGAAGAAGTGCGTGTTCCTTCCCAATCCCCTGGTGAGCTTTGCCTTAATGGGATTTTGTGGAGGCTGCTGGGTCCCAGGCCACCTAGGACATTCGGATCTCGGTTTCACCGGTGAGTAGCTGTGTGATCTCAGACAAGTTGCTGAACGTCTCTGAGCCTCAGTTTGCTCAACTCTGAAATTAGTTCTTATGAGGCTTCATTGAGCCCACGATGTGAAGCACAGGGACTGGTGTACCCAGAGTTTGGGCTGCTTTTATTGTTAAGATGATCGTGTTTCCAAACGTAGAACAGCGGGAACACGTTGTCCGTTTTTTGTCCCCCACCCCCACCCCACCCCCGCTGACGTCTGCCTGGATAGCATGCCTGCTCGATGCTGGGCTCCGGCTGGTTCCCTGGTGTTACGTCATATTAACCTTCTGAAAGGTTGTAGTGATGGTGCAGCAGTAGCCTAGCTGGTTGCTAGGACAGCCACAGGCCTGGGTTTTGTTGTGTGTGTGTGTTTTTTTCCTAATCACAAAATTGCAAATGGTCTGAAGGGTCCTAGAATAGTGGATGGGGCCTCTTCCCATGTGGGGCCCGAGTCGTGCCTGTGCTATTGGAAAAAAATGTCATTGCATAAAGAGTAATAATTAGCAAGCCATCTGCATACTTTTTTCTATATAAAAGCTCTGACAATGTCTTTCAGTTGTGTGTATGGTGCAAAAGGAAAACTGGCAGCCATCTGGATTTACGTTAATTCCCTAAATTATTTCTCCATCTCTGTTTCAATAACCATTTCCCGTCCTTATCTATGCTTTGATGATATTACCTGTGGCATTCTGGAAGTGGCATTTATGGTAAGCAAGGAGCTGCAGGGGAAAAATTGACTTGTAGCCACGGCTTTCTGGTTTCATGGTGAAATCAATGCAAGCCATTCTACAGCCCTTTAATTAACTGCTCGCTTGCTAATGAGGGCTTTTTTCTTAAAGGTTCCTATTTTTTAAACAGTGAAGTCACCAGGAAATTACAATCAATATTTTAACAATTTCCCATTTGTTTCCATTGTGAGTCTTAAAAATTCCTACCGCCACCATCGTCCCTGAGAAAATTAAAATTGTTTCAGAACATGGTGAAGAGAAATGATTCAACTCGAAATAATACTTCAACTCAAAATGATTTCCCAGTGGCTCTCGTCCACCCCCCCAGGGCAAAATGCTACGTGTGCTCCGCAAGTGCCCCAATCTGGCTCGTCACCTGGCACAGAATCACCCTTTGCCAGACATATCAAAACACTCACCGTTTGCCCAGTGTCATACAGGGTTCCGACCCATGTGCAGGCCTGGGCTTTCATCCTAACACGTTTCACCTGAAAGTCAACATCTTTCATTCAATACCTGCCTCCTGTCTTTGGGGGTGTTTGGGGTATATAACAGTAGCCTCTTCTCTGAGGACAAACATCCTATGGGCCAGGCGCCCTGCCAAGGGTGGTCCCGTACAGAGAGGGTTGCAACTCTGACTGCACCCCAGTAAGGCAGGTCCCACTATGACCCCATTTGACAAAGCAGACACCCAAGTCTCAGAAGCTTATACAGCTGGGAGATAGCAGATCCTTACAGCACAGCCTCCCAGGTCAAGTTGTACTTCCTCCGCGTGGGCCAGTCACCACCCTGGGACTCCCCACGGGCATTTGTCTGTCCAGGTGCCTGTTGCTTGTGGCCTCCAGTCTGCTGGGGTCAGAAAACACTGGTCATCAGGCTTAGGACTCTATGCAGCGGAGGAGTTAAGAAGCCCTGAGCGGATGCTCCAGGAGCCTAGGGCTCAGAGCCTGGGCTGTGGGGTGTGGCCTCTGCATGGTGGGAAGAGGGGGGGGGGCGCATAGCTGCAGGGGGCCAGGAGCCAGGGGAGAGGCCGGAGGAGCAGGTGGAGGGGTGACCTCCAGGTGGGCACAGCCAACAGCCTCTGCACGTGCGCAGCAGCTGGGAGACGGGTGGGAAACGTCAGGTGTTGTGGCGAGCCCTGCAACGTGCATCACCCCACTTCTTCCCTCTGGGTCCAGATTCCGTCATTTGGAGGGCACCCTGAACCCCCCTTTGCCCCAGCCATGGGTCAGCAGTGAGTTCTTCAGGGAAGCTTTGGGGGAACCCCAAACGTCTCTGGTAAAATAGTGAAACGGGAAGAGCTTAGGGCAAAGGCCTGCAGAGTCAGAGAGGTACAGACAGGCTCGTGGCTGGCGGAGCGAGGGAGGGCACCAGTGCCTGCTGCAACTTGGGCCAGGCTTCACGGAGGAGGAGCCTTTTGAGATGAGCCCTGAAAGTCAGGTGGGATTTTGACAGGACAGCTGGCATTCTAGGCGTGGGAAATACATAAGCAAAGGTAGAGAGGCCAGAAGAACCAGAGTTGTTCGATGTCCAATCAACAGTCCAGCCGGGCAGGAGGCCCAGAAGCACGTGTGGAAACACCAGGAGATGAATCTGGACACGGAGGCTGGGGCCACCTGTGGAACACCAGGCTGAGGAGTTGGGATTTAGAGCTGTGGGCAGTAGGGAGCCACAGGAGGCTTTGGAACAAGGGTGTAACGATGAACGGTGCAACTGGATGTGTGTTTCTTACTGGCACTCAGCGTGCCTGTTCTCCATGGGCCCCTACCTGTGCCGCACACAGAATTCCAGAAGCTGCCCAGTTAAGGTCCCAACATCGGTCACATAAACTTGGGAAAACTTCGTGTATGTTCACAGGACTATGCCCATGAATGACAGGTGGCTGCTGACTGTTTTCATATCTCTTGAGCTCCAGGTTTGGGTCAGACCAAAGGCAGGGCCCACACTGGCCTTGGCATGGTGCTCCTGGACCCCCATAGCCCAAGCCCAAGCCTTTGATTGGCAGCTGGGCACCAAAAGGGCCAGGAGATTCCCCCAGGAGAAGGGCAGCCCCTGGAGAACCTGTGGGATTCCTTTCCTTGCCTGGAGCCGCTGTGGAAGCAGCCCAAGCTTTGAGGCCCAGTTGCTTACTGCTCGGCCACTCTCCAGCTGCTTGACCCAGGACATGCCCCTTAGCCTCTCCAAGCCTCCCATTTCCTCATCGAGAACTCGGAGATGACAATGGCTAACACCACAATGGGTACATGGACTCATGCGGGTAAAGTACATGGTACACCTTGATCCATGGAGGGAGCTGTTAGCGCCAGACCCGGTCCACATTTGGAGTGACAAAAGGGTCTCACAGCCAGTCTACTCACTGAGAACAAAGCCCTCACCCTCACTGTCTCTGGCCTCCTCTCCCATTTCTCCATCAAACTTGGAATACCCAAGGTGACAACTAGAAGGGAACCTCTGTTTCCAACAGTAACTGAAAGAATCCCAACGCATCTGGGCCACAGTGCCCCTTGGTGACATGACCTGAGACTGGTTTCATCACGTGAATGCAAAGCTCTTTGCCTGACCTCCATCCTTCTTAAGGACACCACGAACCTCCTGAAAATGTAATGACAGCTATGGGCCCCTTCCCCAGCGTATGTGTACAATCCTGTGGCCCCCAGAGTTTCCTGAAAACTTCCAGGAAAATAGAATTCTACTAACATTCAGTGAGCAGATATTCCCTGCCAGGTACCGTGCCAGGAGCTAGGAATACAGCAGTGAGCAAAACAGACACTGATCGAGGCCCTCTTGGGATCTAACCTATAGAGGAGGTCAGCTAGCATTAAGTACTAAAGAGAAAACAAAGCAGGGAAGGGGAGAGGAAGCGCCAGAGATGGGTGTGGGGCTTTGAATTGTTACATAGGTTGGCCAGGTGATGGTTGTGTCAAGATGAAAGGAAATGAGGGAGCTGGCCCAGTGGATATCTGGGAAAGTGCATTCCAACAGAGGGAACAGCCAGTGCAAAGGCCCTAAGGAGGGATGTGCCTGGTGTGTTGAGGAAGAGTCAGGAGGCCTGGAGCAGGGTGAGAGCGAGGGCAAGAAGGATGATGATGTCATCCAGGTGTGGGGATGGGGGCATGTCTGCTAGGCCACCAGAAGCACTTTAGTTTACAGAGGAGCTGCTGCAGGTGCTCAGAGAACAGAGACCTTACTGGGGTGGGGAGGGAGGATGAGGGAGGTAGGAAATGGCAACCTGTTAGGTGGCTACTGGAATAATCCAGGTAGGAGATGCTGATGGCTGAGCCCAGAGGGTAGCAGTGGACGTGTGTGGGGGGGGGGCGGGGGAGAAGGCTGGGAGTGTGGATGCATCTTGAGGATGGAGACAACAGAACTGTCTGCTTCTCTGGATGTGGGGTGTGAGCAAAAGAGAAAAAAAAATGAGAGAATTCAGCCTGGGCAATTTGCAGGACGGAGCGTCATGGACTCGGGTGGCAGGCCATGGGAGAAGCCGGTTTCAGAAATGTTCAGGAGCTCAGCTCAGGCTGCGTGTGGCTCAAGATGTCCGGCAGCCATCCAGGTGGTGGTGCGAAACGGGCCGTTCATCCTCTGGCACAGGTGCGGCTGTGATCTCACAGGCTCCCAGGACCCACGGGGGGAGTGGGCATCACCCGCTCCGCTGGGGAAGCAGACGGGAAGGGACATGAGGGTGGAGTGAAGGTTTCTGGGAACAGATCCCCATTTTCCACCGCAGTTTGAGGCGGGCGGGAATCAAATTTTAAAAGCACTGGGCCATGCTCGGTAATAGACACAGTTATTCCTGGTTCCGTTTTGTTTAATCCGATTCTCTTCAAGACATGAACTCGCCCTCGGCCCGCGGGAAGCCGGCCGACACGAACTCGCTCTAGGATGACCACCCCCCTCCCCGCAGTAGCCCAACAGGCCGGGGACGGGGACTCCATCGCGGCCTTGTCGGGAGTGAAGGTGAGGGCTGCGATCAGTTCAGTCACCGGAGAGCAATACCCTCTCCTGGCCGCTGGCCTTCTCCAGGGCAGCCCCGGCTGGGCCCGGCCAAGGTGGATTCCTACCCAGCAGCCCCGCTGAGCCGCGGACCCCCGCCGCGCCCGCTGGGCCGCGCTCGCCCCGCTACCGGGGCCGCGGAGCAGGAGTCCGACACCTGTGCCCCACGGTGGGGCCCGGACGCCGCTCCTCAGTCAGGAAACTTGGGCAAACGCTCAGAGGCAAGCGCCCGGCTCCGTCGCGCCTACGCAGCCCACGAAAGGACTTCGCTCGGTTCTGGGAGGGGGCCCCCGCGCTTCCCGCGGGCCGAGGGCGTGGGCGTGGAGGGAAGGAGGGGCCGCGTGGGCGGTTGGCCCACCCCTTTATTCCCGGCCCGCAGCTCGGCCGAGTGTGACCAGATGTGCTGGTGACAGGTCGCTCCTCAGAGGTGCAGGCGGGAGCCCAGAGCCCGCTCTGGGGCTGCTGCGCTCGGCGCTGCTGCTGTCGGACCGGACGCGGCGTCCGCGAACTGAGCTCGCTCCCTGCCGCCGCCCGGGAAGTGCAGGTTAGGAAACGCAGCCCGGTTGGGGACCCCGGAGGAGGGGCGCGAGCCAGCCCCCGGGGAGACGGGGAGAGGAGCCACCGGCCTCCGCGCCCGGGCAGAGGGAGGACGGCGCGCTCCGGCTCGCCGCCGGGCAGCTCACGAGGAACCCGTGTTCCTGCAGAAGCCGCAGGTGTCTGCCCCGGGATAACCCCGCGCTGCGAGAGGCCAGGCCGGCCCAGCTCCCGCGGGGGCTCCGCCGGCCCGAGGCCAGAGAGGCGGGAGACTGGCTGGCGCGCCCGGGCTCCTCGGCGGGCGGCACAGACAGGGTCCGCACCTGGGCGGGGGCGGGGGGCGGAGGAATGCAAGGAGGAGGAGGGGGCGGGGGCCCGCCGGGCGGAGGGGGGCCGCTAGGCCAGGAGCGGGGCGGGTGCAGTTCGGCAGTCGCCACCTGAGAGCCCTGGTCCCCACTGCCGTCACAGCGGGTCGCCTTGGCCGTCTGGGCGGGAGCCAGCGGGCAGACGCGGCGGCCGTGAGACCGGCGCTCCTCTGCCCGCAGCCGTCCGCGGAAGGTGAGCACCCTTCCGGGGCGAGGGGGAGGAGGCCGGGCCGCTGCTCGAGGTCGGTCTCTGCCGAGGACGGGAAAAGGGGGAGGGGGGGATGGAACTGGCTACTTGACGCTGACACCCCGGTCCGGATGACGATCGGGGGTCCTTCGGGGAGCTGCCATCTCTCTCATTCTTTCTCTCGCCAGGGCCTCTCGGGGATTCGGTCCCTCCCTGTCTCTCGTCTCCCTCGGTCTCGGTCCGTCTGGAGCGCTCTCCGGCCCTGTCGCCGGTGAGTGCTGGCTCTCCCGCTCTCCCTGCTCGTTCCGCGTCCGTCAGGGGCGCGCGCCGCTCACCAGCTCGCTCGGCCCAGAAGCGGGAAGTCTACCTGCCGTGAGCCGGCTTCCCGAGCGCGCGGGGCTCCGCCTGCCGCCCTCGGGCGAGCTCCATCCGCTCGTGCCCGGGGGCGCACGGCCACCCCGCTGTCGCCTCTCGCCAGCAGCGCACCGTCTAGGCGGGCCACCTGCCACCTAAGGCACCGACCGCCTCCCGCTGCGTGCGGAGCCCCCGAGGTGAGTGTGCGCGTGCCCCTTCCTTCCCTCCCGCTGCTGCCCGGCTGCCCTGGCTCGAGTTGAGTGGAGAAACGAGGCAACCGCGGCGAAGCCAGCCTGCGGCCGCTTTCCCTTCCAAAGAGTGGCCGGAGGGCCCGGTAGGCCCCTCGGGCGGCCGCCGCGCTTCTGCTAACCCCGGCCCCCTCCGGGCCTGGAAACTCGGCGTTTCGGGGCTCGGGGCCGGCGGGGTCGCGGGCGGGGCGGCGTGGCTTCCCCTTTAAGGCCAGAGCCGCTCGTCGCCGCGAGTGTGAGGGTGTGTGAGTGTGCGGCGTGCGTGTCTCCTCCTCCCCGAGTGACACAGCAGTGAGAAATGCCTATCAGTAACTTAAACCCCCGAAACTCCACCTTCCGGGCGCGCGGCGCGGAGCCGGGCGGTGGGAATGGAGCGAGCAGATTGAGGCCGCCGCTGCAGCGCCGCCGGCATGAACTTGGCTGCGAGCTGAAGCGGCCGGAGGCGGGCGGGCGCGGGGGCACCGGCCGCTAGCCAGAGGTGATCTGCAATCGGGCCGGGCCGCTCGGCGGGCGCCGGAGGCCAGACTGCCCGCGCCGGTGGCCGCCCGCCCCTCGGGCACTGCCCCCGCCGCCGCCGCGGGAGCTCCGCAGCACGGTAAGGCTGAGGGCGGGCGCGGGAGGTCCGACTGCTCTGGGGGCGCCGGGCTGCACTTGTGGCCCGCACTTGTGGTCCCCGTCGCGGAGAAGCGGGGGCCCGGGGATACTGAGAGCCGGGGGACCCCGAAGTTTGCTCCGAGCACACGGCCCACCTGGCGCTGCGCGTGGTCGCCCCCTTCTCGGACTGGCTGGGCCGAGCTCAGCGCAGCTCGCATCGCCCGGGACTGTGGCCTGTGCCTGCACCCCGGCGCCCGCCGGGCGTCTGGAATCGGGTAGGGGCAGTCGAGTACCGAGAAGGGAAGGCAGAGGGGCGCGGGCCACGAGGGCTCCCCCGGCCGCGCCGGGCTACCGGGAGGCTCCCGCTCCGACCCGGCGCACCCCGGGCCGCTCGCAGTCCGGATGCCACCGGCGACGCTGCCTTCGCATACCGGCTCCCAGAGCTCGGGCCAGTCGGCAGTGGGCGCTGGGCGCAGGATTTCCCCCAACCCCACCCGTACCCAGTTTGCCGCCACCGAGCGGGAGTGTGGAGTGTGCGCGCGCCGAGCCCGCCGCCTTTCGCTCCCTCCCCTGCCAAATTCTCTGGAGAGCAGCCCTGAGCAGAGCTGGCGGCTCGAGGCAGCCCCGACTGGGCTCCTGCCCGGAGCTCCCAGCGCCCCCGCGCCCCGAGCTCCCAGGCCTCGGAGCGGCAGCACAGCCCGGCGCCCGGCGCCCGGCGCCAGCGAGGGCGGGCGGGAAGCCCCCCGGAGCGCCGCCAAATACTTTTCACGGCCAGTTGGCTCGGCCAGGCTCCGTCCCGATGCAGCGTGTCCGAAGCCGCTTGGAAAGCTGGCCATACGGTCTGATTTTGATCCGTGATTAAATTCGGACTGAGCAGACACTAATAGGATTAGCTTGCAGAAAACTGCCCTGAAGTCGTCGGAACCTGAGCAAACAGACGCACTTCGGGCCGGGGGCTTCGCCCCGCCGCGCTTCTGCAGCTGGGTGCGGCCGAGCGGGACACCCCGAGTGTGGGTGGGAGTGTGTGCGCGGGCGGGAGCACAGGATGGCTGAGGGAGGTGGAGAGAAGCGACTCCACTTGCTGGGGTGGCTTGTCGTTTTTTGGCAGCAGGAGGAATTCTCCCCCCCCCCCCACCGGCCCCAGGGCGCCGTCCCCACGGCGAACGTGCCCTTTGCGGGTAGCCAACCAAGGCCAGCTCCGGGACATTGTGAGGGCGAGCGAGCTGGGCGTACGAGAGGCGGCCGCGCTGAAACAAAGACGCAAAGTCTCCCCGAGCCTGAGCAATTTCGAAAGAGTTGGTTGGGAAGAGGGCCCGAGTCTCCCGGGGGAGACCCCCGCGGGGATCGCGCCGCCCCCGCCGGCCCGGGCCCCGCGGCCGGGCGATCCCGTTCCCAGGCTGCGGCAAGCCGGAGGGCAGCATCGCAGCGGGGCAGCCCAGCCCTCCGCAGGCGTGGGCCGCCTCCCGGGTGCCCACGGGCCGGGTGGTGTCGGCCTCGCTCCCGCTGGGGCTTCCCGGCCGCCGCCGCCGCCGCTCGGGGCTCCCGGAGGCCGCGCAGCTTCTTCCCCCACTCCACCTCTTCTTGTCTTTATAGATTCCCCCCTCCCTCCCACCCCCGCCGCCGTTGCTGCCGCCGACAATCCGCTTTATAAAAAGCCCCTTTGTTTCCCTGGAGGCTGGAGAGAGGGAAGGGAAAAGGGACGCAGAGGCAGGGGGCGGGGGCGAGCCGCCCGGGACAGGAGGGCAAGTGTAGGCGGTGGGGAGGAGGCTGGGTCTCGAATCCCCTCCGCAGGAACCCCAGAAGGCGTGGGGAGCCCCCGGCTCCTGGCGCCTGCAGCGGGCCCGGCAGCCGGGCGGTGGACACCCGGGGCCCCCGCGGCCCGGACGGCTGGGCTGGCGGCTCGGCTAGCGGGCGGGCGCGGAGGCCAGAGGCGGCGCACGCTCGGCGGGTTGGGCAGACGCCGCTCGCCGCTGCGCTCGCCGGGCGCGGGCATAGGGGGCGCTCTTTCCTCGGTTTCGCTTTGCAGCCCGCGCCCCTCGCCGCCTAGACTCAGGGCGGCTGTCGCACCTGCCGGTGGCCAAGACGACGGCTGAGACGACGGCGGCGACTCTGAGGCTAACGCCACCCCGCGGCTGCGCTCCTCCCTCCTCCCGCGCCCTCCTGCCACCCCCAGCCCCCTACACAGGGGCTCAAACGCTCCGCGGGGCCTCTTTGTTTGCACGGAGGGAGGGCGTTGGAACTGCCACCTCCGAGGTTCGTGTAGCTCGGGCAGGCGGTAGGGACGAGGATGCACCTCCGGAACGTGCGTCAGCCTACCGCCTCTGACGGAGCCAAGGCCCTGCACTTGGGGGTGTCCGGGACCCACGGGTTCCCGGCACTAGCTGGAGTGAGGATTCAGCCGGCCCCTATCCCTTACACCTGCCCTGCCCCCCAAACTTGCGGGAACTCGGACTTGCGCGGAGGAATGTTAAACATAATGTTTGGAGTAACCTTTAGCCAGCCTGTCGGCCTGGCCGGCCCCGCCCCCGACCCCCGGACCGGTCCGCCTCTCTACTTGTAAAGTTTGTTCGGAAGGGGAATACTGACAATAAGAAAAATTGACAAATAAGGAGAAGTGGGCGGGGCCCAAACTCGACTGGTAGGTCTCCTGAGCGAAGTCAAATTCCTCCCGGTCTCTCGCCAGCTCCACCCCCTCTTCCCATTTAATCTCCCGGCGACACAGTGTGTGTGCCTTTTCACATATCTTTCCCCTGCTCCGCTCTCCTCCGATCTCTGGAGGGTATTCGTAAGTGCTGGTCGAACATTTGTTCTCTGGTCTTTGGAACAGAAGGAAGCGTTAACTCCCCCCCACCCTCGAAACACACACATCCCAACTGCATCTAAAACCACAAGAAAGTACTCAAAGGGTAAACTGTGGGCTCTACCTTCTCCTCCCCCTTTGTGCTTCCCTTCTGGAACACGATCATTGGAAAATAAAGCTGCTGATGTGCGAGATGGAACATATGGTTCCTCCATAAGAGAGAAGCTGAAATGGCCTTGAACCTGCCGGACAGACCAGCTGTTTGCTGCCAGCCAGAGCAGCTAATCAGCTTCTTCCCCTTAAAGTAACAGCCCTCTTTGCTCTTGATGACCAGTTTGCATATTAAATAGGATATTCTCCAGAGGAGAAACGTGATGGGCTCCTATATTGCCTTGTGCTTTGGTAGTTCTGCAAAGCTGGTCCCCTGCCCTGAGGGCTGCCTTGGCCTCACCCCACTCGTGCCTCCAGCGTTTGAGTGTGTTTCCTTCCACACTGATGTACTAACGTTGCCCAAAGTGGAACCTGGGAAGGAGGCGGGAAAGGGGAAAGAGAGCCCGGCTGAGAGATTCCCAGATGCCCAGGAGGAAGTCTCTGTTTTGTTGGTACTGGCTTTAGAAAAACTAGCAGTTCTCTCCCCAACCCTTAAAAATATCACAAAGAGCTGCAGCTCTTCCTTATAAGATCTGCTTAAAAATCATCCTCTTCCGGCTGTGACCATTTTCAGTTTTCCTTCAGTACAGTGTGTTTGAGAAGGGGGGGGGAAACAGTTTGGCATTGGAAGAAGAAAGGCTTGAGGAGATACGAGGAAATTCCATGTTAGGAAATCATTAGCAAAGGGTGACTTCGTCTGTTTTCCTGCCACTGACGCTGACAGTGACACAGATGTGTGGGTTGAAACAGGAACGTCATTGAATTTTTAAACTCAACCAGAAAATAGCCTGTTGCTTGGGTGGGAGCGGGGCCATACATTCACTGCATCTTAAGGTAGGAGATTTACTGTTGTTGATTCTTTTCACTAAGGAAAGGGATTTTGTCAAGCTTAGCCAGCACATTTAATATCATTTTTTCCCTTTTAAGTGGATCACCCAAAGGCTTAAAATGCACCTGTTAATAGATCAGCCCTAGGAAATCAACTGCTGTCTGTTTAGGCTTCTGAAATGGGCAGAAACTGACCTTAGGCAAGTGGTCCTTCTGACGGTAGAACCACTCTCCTCCTTTAAGGGGGCTTCCTATCTGCAGTAAACTTTTTTACGATTCTGATTTTTTCTTTCTGCAGCGCTGCATCGGAGAGATAATTAGCCTGGGAGCTGGGAAACTTGTGTTCTAGAACAGTCTCCCAACTAATTAGCACAGTGGTCTTGGGCAAGTCAGTCCTCCCTCCTTGTCCCTCTACCACCACGACCTCGGAGTCCGAGTCCCTTCCAGCTCTGACATACTGTGATTTGTGAATGAAATAGTCATTTTCTGGGAAACTGAAATGCTGTCGGGGATAGAAGCTAGATAGATAAAGAAATGGGACTGAGATTTTGAGGGGCAGCGAGAAGAGGGAGGAGGAAAAAAGGACAGAAGGTCAATCCAAACAACATGGAAGTCGAAACTGTTCCCTCTCTGTATCTTTCACCCATGTGAACATCTAACCCAGAAGCCTGGATGGTGGAGGCTGGGAAGCGACCCTGAGGGCTTCCTGTCCGGTACCCTTAATCCGGTGGTCTCAGGACCTACTGACGGCAGGCCTTCTCATCATTGGGTTGGTTTCCAGATAACGAGATCCAAACTCTCTGAAATTAGACTGGCATGTTTCCAAAGGACTCATCTAATATAGAACAGATTTGCTGCTTTGCAGTTATTCAGCAAAGGTTTCAAGGACAAAAAGGCCTTCCCTCTCCACACATGTGCCCCACTGGAGTATATGGGCTCTGAACTCACTGCTGAACCTTTTCTTCCTAGACCACCTGGGTATTTTTTAAAAATCACATTACCAACCTGGAGGACGCAGCAGCCATGCAAGGATCTGCCACTGTCCTGCTTCATGTTAATATTGATTTTTTTTTTAACGGATGGGGGGGGTAGACATTATGAAGGAGGACCTTTTATCCTCTGAGCTCTTTAGCAATTATCTTGCTGCCATAAATGTTGATACACATATAATGGATGTAACTAAAAAATCTCCTTATCCAAGCAGAAGAGGCTGAGTGTTTGTTGGAGCAGATAGAATGCTGAGAGTGTGAATAGACCGACCCAGATGTGCTGGGGAGGGAGATAAACGATGGGGGAACAGGAGTCAGTTACTATGGATCAGCACAATAAACCAATTCCCATCATACACCTCTCACAACGCCAGCCACCGACGTAACCTAGGCAGCAGCAGTCAACTGTACGGCAGGAAAGGAGCGTCACGAAGCTCAGTTGGAACAATCTGATTTTTCAGACATTGAGTCCTGAAACATCTTCCAGACTTTGAGAGAGAAACTTCATAAATCTGTGTGAACCTGACGGGGTTTTATGGCAGTGTTTATTACTTGTTTCTGTCATCACTGTGTCATCATTTCATCTGCAAATGTAGCAAAGGAGGAACAGCGGGGAGCCCTCGGGCAGCGAGTCAGGGGCGGGTCACTGTGGGGATGAGGGGCGTGGCTTGTGTTAACACTGTTTACCTGGGAGGAGTTCGATGCACAGTCCCAGTGGGGTCCTGCTCACAAATGACCAGCCTGGGCGACTGAAGCCCCAGGAGCATTTTCTGCAGGGGGAGAGGATGGAAGCAAAAAGAGTTGGGTTCCCTCCCTCCCCCACCCCATTGCTTGCTTTCTTCTCCCCATTCACAGAACCTCTCCAGTTTCCTTAGGGCCTCAAGTCCCCCCACCTAAAATCTGACCTCTTCATGATTTCCAAAGCAATCAGATTTGTCACAGCCCAGAAAGCTCCCCCGGAGTGAGGCATAGCGAGGGGCTTTGCTGACTGTGGGCTCTGCAGAGTGAAGGCTTCCAGAGACAGGGCTTAAGTCCCGCCCCGGCTGCCCTCTGACCCTGGCGCACACAGTGCCCCTTTACATACAGCCCAGTCCCAGCCTCGAAGTGGGGTCCCAGCCACTTCCCCTCCCCGTGTGCCCTGCTGCTGGCTCTGCCCAGTAAATAACCATCAAGTGCGGTTTGGGAAATGCCACTTTCTTAAGGCTGGGGGTTGTTCCATGAGGCCCAGAGGAGGATGGGGCCGATCGTGGGATTTCATCACGTGCTTCCCCCTTTCCTCCACCTGTGGAAATACCTGGACTCGAGGCCACAGGGACACAGTTCTGCTGATTCTAGAAGAAGCCACTGGACGCCGCGGGGCCTGAGATAGTGAATGGCATCTGCGTCAGAAGGGCCTGGTGGCCCCGGCTGGTGCCTCCCCTCTTTGGAGGGCAAGTGTGGGCCTTTGGGAACTGGAGACAGGACAAAAACCAAGTCAGGTCACCCTGAATGATTGGGACAATCTCAGGTCCTCTGTCCAGTTGTCCCGAGTCCCCCTCCCCCATCCTTAACAGTGCTTTTCTGTTTTGCCCAGCGTTTGAACCTGAAACCCCCATGTGACATGGAGGGCGAGGGGAGAGGATCCAGCTTTGACTTCTTTTTCGCGGGCCCAGTAGCCAGCTGACCCGAGTTCCTGCACAGAGTGGGCATAGACGAACCAAGGCACTACATATTCAGATGCTGAAAGAATTTTCAAGCTGCAGGAGTAAAGCCCTGTGACTTTACAAGAGAAAAAGTAGGGCCCAGAGAGGGGGCCCGACTTTCCTGAGGAGACACAGTGAGGGGAGCCCTAAGGAGATAGAACTCCGGTCTCCTGCTCTCAGTCAAGTACTTGGGTCCGGAATGCCCACTTGGCGCCCATGCTGTGGGCACGCGGGCTTTCCTTTTTGAGGAAGAGCAGGTATGACAGGAGATGCAGCGCGAGGAGAAGGACCAGGTTTAATTGTGGGGTAATGGGATTTGCCCTGGATCAGTGTGTGCTTTGCTTAGCATCGTTAGGATGGCGGAGGGGCATGCTGGCATCAGAAGCCAACGCTTAGAACCAGTTGAAATCGGAGGTTGTAAATGAAGGATCAGACTGGGGCTCAGGCTTTGGTGCCTCCGAAAGGCGTGTGTCACGTCTTGTTGCTGACAGAGAGCTGGGCCGCCAGCCCCTTGGAGGGCTCGGCTGGGTGGGCTTTGTTGGCAGTGGCGACGGTTGTTTAGGCTTTGCTCTTAATGAGATCTCAGTGTCAAGATCTGTCTCTGGAAGTTGCAGCGCCGACCTCGGAATTCTAAGTGGGAGAGTAGTTTCGGTGCAGTTGCCGGCGTCACACGCTTTGCGTGTCTAATTCTCAAAGACTGGCGTGCGTTATGCTGGGTTTGGGGCGGAGGGAGTTCCTAAGCCGCTTGTCTGTCAAGGATTAATTTAACCTCTAATTACTACATTTTCTTCGCAGTTTGCTGCACAAACATGTTGTAACAAAAGCTCAAAGAAGTATGCCATTTCCTTTCGCCGCAGCTCTCCAATTCGTCTGGGGGGGATATGGAGTCAAATCGGACACACTTGGTGTTAAAATAATGGTGCTGACATTCGAATGAAAGTGAACGATCTGGTTGTTTCTAGTGACCCCCCAGCGATGGGGTACAGAGTATTATGGTTATATGCTATGATTGTATATTATTATCGTGGTCCTCGCAGGCCTCAAAACGAGCCCTGAAAATATGGGAGAGTGTCGCCACATCAATCCCACTGGGGCAGCCAGTACTCCCGACACGTGGCCCGTGTGTTGTCTTTGGAGCGTGACTAATGCCCTGCACTGGAGGCCAGCCTGGAAGCGCTTCCTGCCCGCTAATAGGGCAAGGTGGCGAGGTCTGGACCCTCAGTAGAGGTGAGGCCATTATCAAATTGGAGCCTCCCGAGGGCCTGCTCCCTAGGCAGAACCCGTTCAGAGCGCAGCGACAGTGAAATTGCAAGATTAAGCTACAGGGATTCTCCAAGCAGGCTGTTCTCCCTCCTCCTCCCTGTGCCCCACCCCCGCCAGAGCAGCAGCCTTCCCCAAACAGCGGCAGCGACTGTGGCAGTCAGAGGCCCGTTTCCCACCCCGGGGTGGCTGGAAAGTCTGGCTTCTCAGAGCCGGGGCAGGAGGCCTTCGCGGCATCCTTTGCTTTCTCTTTCCAAGTGCACGGAAATAGACTTGTGGGATGAGAGTGCCGAGCTGGTGAGCCAGTTGTGGGGCTTTGCCTCCCGGCCTGGCAGTCGTGGAGAGCCAGACTCGTACACTCTCGCACACGCACCCCTATCTCAGGAGCCCAGAAGCATGATTGCTCTTCGTTTCCTCCCACAAAGGAGAGGCACTTTGCCTTTTCGAGCACGTTTTGTCCCAGGAGTCGAGAACAAGATGCTGACATTGTTTCTCTTAGTATCCTCAGCCCATCCTTTCTGCAAGGCGGGACCCAGATAGAAAGGGCTAGGTCTGCAGCCCTTGTTCCCCCCATGGCTGAGGACAGGCTGCCTGGCCTTTTCAGTCATGCCTTGGGGTTGGCCCTCTGCAAAATTCTGAGCAAACTCGTTTGGGTTCAGTCCCCCCATTTTTCCCTTCCTGGGTCCTAGACCTGTCCCCTCGCCCTTAGCTGCAAAGGCACCATCCTCAGCCCTGTGTGTCTTAATGTGACTCCCTTACTTGGGAGAATCTGGAACCTCTGACTTGAATTATGGTAAGTAAGGGTTTGCCATGCCGTGGAGAGCATGTGCTCTTCAGTGCTCGGGTAGGAGGGGTTCAAGGGTTAGGGAGGGCCTCTGGGCCCCCCCCCTCCCCAAGTGGCATCATGCCCACGTAAAGCTGGTTCTGTCCATGAGATTGGAACACGGCCAGGCTCACCTGGCTGCCAAGCCTCTTCTGAGCTTGGTTTCAGGGAAGCCGACCTTAGCTGGTCTCCTGATTCCTGTCTCTCTGGAGCAGGGGCAGCTCTGTGCCTTTTGTGGGTCACGGACTTCTTTGCGAATTATATGCAAAGTTGTGTCTAATTGCAGGGGCTCATAGATCCTTCTAGAAGCCCATTCATGGTTCCCTCAGGGATCCTTCGAGACAGGTTAAGAACACCTCAGCATGGTGCCTTGGGCTGTGCCAGATTGCGGGGTCACCGCTGGTTACCACACGGGCAGAAACGCTGTGCTGTGGTGGGAAGAACAGTGCGCTTTGCCTTTGGTGCCTGTTGACCAGCTGCGGGATTTTAATCAAGTCCGTGAAATATGAGAAGGCTGGCCCCGCCCAGTGCAATGGCATCGTGGGAGATTCCAACTAGACGGTGTTGGAGAGACCGTCTTGCAGACGGCAAGCTCGGCCACGCTCTTGGGTTGCTGACTTACCATTTGGCCTGTGAAATTAAACAAAAGAAAGGCAGGTCTCTTTTGAGGTGAACAGTCCTTTTGTCCCTTCTTTGACATTACGACCAGCCTTTGACCAACAGCTGAAGCCTGTGCGCCTGGAGCCCGTGCTCTGCGGCGGGAGAGGCCACGACAACGAGAAGCCCGTGCACTGCTCGCTGCAACTAGAGAAGGCCCGTGCACAGCAGCGAAGACCCAACGCAGCCAAAAATAAAAACAAATGAATAAATAAATTGAAAAAACATACCCAAGGTGAAAGAACTTATGCCAATTAATGATGTGTCATGGATACAAGAGTGAACAAAACAGAAAAAACCCTCGTGGATGATAGTCTAGTGGGGGAGACAAACAATAGGCAAGATTAATAAGTAAAAACTATAGTATGTTTGAGGCAATGTGTCTTGAAGCAAAATAAATCAGGGAAGGGAGTTGGGGGACGTCACGTAAGGGTGCACTTTTTTTTTTCCTCCTTAGGAGGTACTTTATTTTTTTTCTATTAAAGTATAGTTGATTTACAATGTTGTGTTAGTTTCTGGTGTACAGCAACTATTCTTTTTCAGAGGCTTTTCCACTGTAGTTTATTACAAGCTATTGAAGATAGTTGTCTGTGCTATACAGTAGAAACTTGTTGCTTGTCTATTTTATATATGTTAGTTTATCTGCTAATCCCATACTCCTAACTTATCCTTCCCCCACCCTTTTCCCATTTAGTAACCATTAAGTTTGTTTTCTATGTCTGTGAGCCTGTTTCTGCTTTGCAAATAAGTTCATCTGTATCATTTTTCTAGATTCCACATATAAGTGATATCACACAATATTTGTCTTTCTGTCTGACTTATTTAGTATGATAAGCTCTAGGTCCACACATGTTGCTGCAAATGGCAATATTTCATTCTTTTCTTAACGGCTGAGTAATATTCCATTGTGTATATATACCACATCTTTATTTATTCATCTGTCAGTGGGCACTTAGGTTCTTTCCATGTCTTGGCTATTGTAAACAGTGCTGCTGTGAACATTGGGGTGCATGTATCTTTTCAAATTAGAGTTCTTGTCTTTTCTGGACATATTCCCAGGAGTGGGATTGCTGGGTCATATGGTAGCTCTATTTGTAGTTTTTTAAGGAACCTCCATACTGTTCTCCATAGTGGCTACACCAATTTACATTCCCACCAACAGTGTAGGAGGGTTCCCTTTTCTCCACACCTTCTCCAGCATTTATTATTTGTAGATTTTTTGATCATGGCCATTCTAGCCGGTGTGAGGTGATACCCCATTGTACTCTTGACTTGCATTTCTCCAGTAATTAGCAATAGTGAGCATGTTTTCATGTGCCTGTTTGCCATCTGTGTGTCTTCTTTGGAGAGATGTCTATTTAGGTCTTCTGTCCATTTTTTGATTGGGTTTTTTTTTTGATACTGAGCTGTATAAGCTGTTTGTATATTTTGGAGATTAATCCCTTGTTGGTCACATTGCTTGCAAATATTTTCTCCCATTCCAATTCATTTTGTTTGCAGTTTGCTGTGCAAAAACTTTTAGTTTAATTAGGTCCCATTTATTTATTTTTGCTTTTATTTCCATTACTCTAGGAGACAGATTCAAAAAAATATTGTTGCGATTTACGTCAGAGAGTGTTCTGCCTATGTTCTCTTCTAGGAGTTTTATGGTGTCATGTCTTATATTTAAGTTTTTAAGCTATTTTGAGAGTTTCTTTTTGTGTATGGTGTGAGGGTGTGTTCTAACTTCATTGATTTACATGCGGCTGTCCAGCTTTCCCAACACCTCTTGCTGAAGAGACTGTCTTTTCTCCATTGCATAGTCTTGCCTCCTTTGTCTAAAATTAATTGACCATAGGTGTGTGGGTTTATTTCTGGGCTCTATTCTGTTCCATTGATCTATGTGTTTGTTTTTGTGCCAATACCACACTGTTTTGATTACTGTAGCTTTGTAGTATTGTCTGAAGTCTGGGAGGGTTATGCTTCCAGCTTTGTTCTTTTCCCTCATGATTGCTTTGTCAATTCTGGGTCTTTTGCAGTTCGTATAAATTTTAGGATTATGTGTTCCAGTTCTGTGAGAAATGTCATGGGTAATTTGATAGGGATGGCATTAAGTCTGTAAATTGCTTTGGGTAGTCTGGCCATTTTGACAGTGTTAATTCTTCTAATCCAGGAGCACAGGATATCTTTCAATTTCTTTGAATCATCTTCAATTTCATTTATCAATGTTCTATAGTTCTCAGAGTATAAGTCTTTTACCTCAAGGGTACACTTTTAAATAGGATGGCCAGCAAGGACCTTGAAGCGAAGGTAAGATCTGAGCAAAAACTTGTAAAACCATTTATCAGCTAGGCCAGTTCTGCCCACTAGAAATATAATGCAAGCCATAAGTACGAGCCACACATATACAATTTTAAATTTTCTAGTGGCCACATTAAAAAAGTAAAAAAGAAACATGAAATTAACTTGAACAATATGTTTTATTTAACCCAATCTATCTAAAATTATGATTTCAGCATGTAATCAGTCCAAAAAATGTTGAGATATTGTACACAGTTTTTGTTTTATGATGCTAAGTCCTCACATTCCAGTGTATGGTTTGCACTTACGGCACATCTCAGTTCAGACTAACCACATTGCAAGCGCTCAGTAGCCACATGTGGCCAGTGGCTACCATAGTGGAAAGCACACAACTAGACTATTCAAGTTAAACGTTCTCATTTTAGCAGGTCACTGATGAACTGTACTTTATAGAGTGCTTTCTTTGCTGACTGGGCTGAAATTATTTAAAACAGATAATATTGCTAGTCATCATTAACTTACATAAGTTTTTTCACCATGGGTATTTAGTAGCCTTTTATATCTTAAGTCTCATATGTCTACTGTCCATCCATCCATCCACCCATCCATCCATCCATCCATTCTCCAAATTGGCTCTACTGGAAAGGAGCCTTCTGATTCTCAGTTTTTCTGCCTCGTGGTCTGGGTTCTGAATGCGGACCTAGAGGGAGTTCAGTGGACCAGCTGGTGTCCGCCACACTAAGCCGGGTTTGAGGGTCATTGGAGACAGGTCGTTTGTTGGGAAGAGGCTCCAGTTTTGACTTGAAATTTATCAAAACATCAGTTAGCATTCCCGGAATGCCTGTGTGTACCTGATACTCCTGTCCCGTTGCCTCTTGTAAACCCATGCATCAACTGTGAATATTTTCTAACGGTTGGCCCTCTGGCCTCTAGTCTACACTATCTCTCTGGTGGGTTAATTGATCACTTCTAAGCTTCTTAAATTTAAGTTTTAGCTTGACATAAATTCAGACTTCAAGAAAAGTTGGGACTTCCCTGGTGGCACAGTGGTTAAGAATCCACCTGCCAATGCAGGGGACACGGGTTGGAGCCCTGGTCTGGGAAGATCCCACATGCCGCAGAGCAACTAAGCCCCCGCGCCACAACTACTGAAACCCACGTGCCACAACTACTGAAGCCCATGCACCTAGAGCCCGTGCTCCGCAACAAGAGAAGCCACCACAATGAGAAGCCCATGCACTGCAACGAAGAGTAGCCCCCGCTCACTGCAACTAGAGAAAGCCTGTGTGCAGCAGCGAAGACCCAATGCAGCCAAAAATTAATTAATTAATTAATTTTAAAAACCAACAACGAAAAAGAAAAGCTGTAAGAATAATACAAATAATTTCTTTTTTCTTATTTTTTGAATTTTATTTTTTTATACAGCAGGTTCTTATTAGTTATCTACTTTATACATATTAGTGTATATATGTCAACCCCAATCTCCCAATTCATCCCACCACCACCACCCACACCCCTGCTTCCCCCACCTTGGTGTCCATAAATTTGTTCTCTACATCTGTGTCTCTATTTCTGCCTTGCATACCAGTTGATCTGTACCATTTTTCTAGATGAGTTCAAATAATTTCTGAATATCTTTCTACTCAATTCCACAAATATTAACATTTTACCACATTTTCTCTGTTTATCTACTCCCCCCTACACACACACACGTGCACGCGCACACACACACACACACACACACACGCACATACATTTCTTTTTCTAAATTGTGTGATAATACATTGCAGACACAATGCACTTTTATCTCAAAACACTTGAATGTATATTTCCTAAGAATAAGACATTATCTTGCATAAGCACAGAACGTTGATCAAAATCAGGAAGCTAACATTGGTACCAGTCTAATCTAAAGACCTTCTTCGGATATTAGTGATTGTTCCAATAATGTCCTTTATCACAAAAGAAAATTCAGGATTATACGGTGCATTCGGTCATTATGTCTCTTACATCTCCTTTAAACTGGGACAGTTCTTCAGTTTATCTTTGTGTCATTGATATTTGTGAAGAGTACAGGCCAGTCATTTTGCAGAATGTCCCTTATTTGGGGTTTGTCTGATGTTTCCTCATGATTACATTCACGTTCTGCACTTGCTTAATGCGGTCGTTGGCCATGTTTTTCCACAATCAAATTACTATTTTTTCCTTGGTAATTAATAAGGATCTTATGGGAATATATTTTGAAAATATGTCGATAAATTGTTACTCTGCAAAGTTTCACTCCCTAGCTTAACATCCATCAATGATCCTTGCCTGAGGCAAGTTTATCATTCTGGTTGCCAAATAATGAATTTCTAATTCCATTATCCCTTCTATATTTGGCTTTCTACTGGAAGAGAGTGTTCTTTCCGCCATCATTTATTTACTTCTGTCTTTATTTATATCAGGTGAACTCATGGATTATGATTTTTTATTCAGTGAGTTATAATCCTTGACTATTGTTATTTATTTTGATGTTCAAATTGTCCCAGGTTTGGCCAGTGGGAACCCCTTTATGTTGGCTCTTAGGTCTTTTTGACATGTCCCTAATCATTCTCTGAGCATGGCCTTAATTTCTGGCACAACAAGATGCTCCAGGCTCATCCGTACATTTTCTGCTCCAGCCCTAAAAATCAGCCATTTTTCCAAGGAGCCTTAGTTTCTTTTGGTGGAGAATAGTATTTAGAAATCAAAGTGTGGGAACTAAATGTGTGCTCACTTCTACAGGAGTGCTATTGCTAGTAGACCGTCTCAGTCCACAAAGCTAGGAAATTAAGTAATTAATTATCTCCATCAATATTTCATTTTATTTTATTATTTTATTCATTTTTATTATTGTGGTAATCTATCACTTACCTACCGATCTATAAACCATGAGTTCACACTGTTACCTCAAAATTCCAGTCCAACACCAGAGTTTGTTCTGTCTTTCCCCTTTCCATATTTGTAAACCCTTCCATGACAGAAATCTCTCAGCTATTATCCCTAATAGATTTACTTACTTACTGAATTCTAGAATACACAGAAAGGAGTTTCAGAGTTGCTAATCCATAAGTCTATGGAAAGAAGCCTACTAACTAAACTGTGTTTAGCTTAAGGGTGTGTTGCCCGAAGACTGTTACCAAATCACCTGGGCTACTTCTTCATCCCCCGCCACTTGCCCCCATGTGCTCATTTGAATATGGTTCAGTTCACCTGTTTCTGTTTCGATTCCTCTGAGGATTTTTATTTCCCCATCTTTGTTCATTTTAATTATTTTAGCATGTGAAATAACATAATTCCAAAGGTTAAAACTGTGCCTTCCATTCGTGCCCTCTAAGTAACCAACCTGATTCTTTTTCCTGGGTTTCTTTTTGCACAAATGAGCAGGTATCTGTGTATTTTCCTCTACCTCTTTCATTCTTACATGAAGGTAGTAGTGTACTATAGATACTCTTTTGGGCTTTGCTTAAAGTGACAGTATGTCCTAGCAATCACTCTGTATCAATTCATAGAGATCTTCCTCATGCATTTATTACAGCTGCATAGTTTGGCATTGTGTTGATGGACTATAGCTAATTCGACCATCCTCCTATGTTTGAGCATGTATGTTGTTTCCAGTATTTAGCGATTATAAGCAATGCCGTAAGGCACCCGCATGCAGATGTATTTTTCATTTTGTTGGAGGTGCATCTTCAGGGTGGATTCCTAGAAGTGACATTTGTGTGTCAAAAAGTAAACACGTAGGTAGTTTTCTTAGGTATTGCCTAATTCCCCTTCTGAAAGGTTGTATCAATTTGTATTCCTACCAGCAATGCGTGAGAGTGCCTTTTCCCCTAAAGCTTCGCCAACAAAATGTTTGCTATACTTTTTAATTTTTTGTAAATCTGATAGGTGAGAAATGGTATCTCAGTAATTTTAATTAGCATTTTTCTAATTATGAGTGACTTGGAACATCTTTTTATTTTTTTTACATACTTGTCCATTGTCTGATATGTTATTTGAAAATATTTTCTTCCAGTCTGTAGCTTGTCCTTTCATTCTTTTAACAGGTTCTTTCGCAGGGAACTTGTTTTATGGACCATACTTTTGTTGTGGAGTCTAAGAATTCTTCATAAAGCCCTACATCACCAAGATTTTCTCATTTTTGAAAAAGTTTTATAGTCGTACATTTTACATTTAAGATTGTGATCTATTTCAAGTTAATTTTTGTATAAGGTGTGAGATTTCGATTGAGGTTCATTTTTTTTTTGCCCATGGATGGCCAGTTGCTCCAACACCATTTGTTGAAAAGGCTGTGCCTCTATTGAATTACTTTTGCATCTTTGTCAAAAATTAATGGGGCACATCTGCGTGGGTCTATTTCTGCTCCATTAATCTATGTGCCTATTCTTCTGCCAATATCACACACTCTTGATTAATGTTTTTTATGTAATAAACATTGATATCAGGTACAGTGACTCCTATTTTATTCTTGTTTTTCAAAATTGTTTTATTCTGGGACCTGAACCCTTCCGTATAAGTTTTAGAATAAGCTTGTCTTGGCTACAAAAAAAAAAAAAATCTTGCTGAGATTTTTATGGGAATTGCATTAACATCGTAGATCAATTTGAGGGCAATTGAAATATTTACTATGTTGAGTCTTCTAATCAATAAACTCAGTGTGTCTCTTCATTATTTAGATCTTCATTTCTTTCATAAGCAGTTTGTAGTATTCTGGATACAGATTCTGTGCACATTTTCTGAGATTTACTTTGCATTTTCTTTGGAGCAATTGTAAATGGTATTGTGTTTTTTGAACACAGCTTTATTGATATAGTTCACATACCACAAAATTCATTTAAAGTGTTCAATTCAGTGCTTTGTAGTATATTCAGAGTTGTGCAACCATCACCACTACCTAATTTCAGAACATTTTAGTTACCCCCCAAAGAAACCACATCCCATTAGCAGCCATTCCCATTTCTCCTCACCCTCAGCCCTTAGCAACCAGTGATCTGTTTAGGTGTCTATGGGTCTGACTTTTCTATACATTCCTATAAATGGAGCCATACAATAGGCAGCCTTTTGTGACTGATTTCTTTCCCCTTTACCATAATATTTTCAAGTTTCACCCATGTCTTAGCATGGATTACTACTTCATCCTTTTTCATTGCCAAATAATCCATTGTATCATTCGTCAGTTGATTGAAATGTGGATTGTTACCACTTTTTGACCATGATGAATAAAGGTGCTATGAACATCCGTGTACAATTTTTTGTGTAGGGATAGCTTTCATTTCTCTTGTGTAGATACCTAGGAGTGGAATTTCTGGATCATATGGCGGTACTATGTTTAACATTTTGAGGAACTGCCAGACTGTTTTGCAAAGTAGTTGTACCATTTTACAATCTCACCAACAATATATAAGGGTTTCAATTTTTCCACATCCTCACCAACACTTGTAATTTCCTGTCTTTTGCATTATAGCCACTGATGTCAGTCCACTGTTCATGTGTTTATTGACCATTTGTATACCTTCTTTGGAGAAATATTTGTTCAGATCCTTTGCTTATTTTAAAATTGGGGTGTTTGTCTTTCTATTGTTGATTTTTAAGTGTTCTTTATATATCCCGAATACTAGACGTATAACTATTATACGTTATACGAATTGCAAATCTTCTCTTCCACTCTCTGAGTCATTTTTCCACTTTCTTGATGGTTTTATTTGTAGCACAAAACTTTTAATTTTGATGTCGTCTAATTTATCTATTTTTTCTTTTATCACTTGTGCTTTTGATGCCAATATCCAAAAAAAAACCATTGCCTAATTCAAGATCACAAAGATTTACTCCTACGTTTCTTCTATGACTTTGATAGTTTTAGTTATTACATTTAGGTCTGTCTTCCATTTTGAGTTAATATTTGTGTAGAGTGAAAAAAGGGTCGAACATCATTCTTTTGCATGTGGATATCGAGTTGTCACAGCACCATTTATTGCAAAGACTATTATTTTGTCTCGGCACTCCTGTCAGAAATCAATTGAACATAAATGTAAGATTTATTTCTTGACGCTCATTTCTTTTATCTATTTTTAAATTTAACTATAGTTGATTTACAATATTGTGTTATTTCAGGTTATAGGTTATTACAAGATAATGAATATAGTTCCCTGTGCTATACAGTAAATCTTTGTTGTCTATTTTATATATAGTGGTATGTGTCTGTTAATCCCATACTCCTAATTTATCCCCCCCCTCCCCTTTCCCCTTTGGTAACCATAAGTTTGTTTTCTATGTTTGTGAGTCTGTTTCTGTTTTGTAAATAAGTTGATTTGTGTCATTTTTTTTTAGATTCTACATATAACTGGTATCATAGAATATTTGTCTTTCTCTGTCTGACTTAGTATGATAATCTCTAGGTCCGTCCATGTTGCTGCAAATGGCAATATTTCATTCTTTTTTATGGCTGAGTAATATTCCATTTTATATATATATATATATATATATATATATATGAACACACACGCATACCACATCTATCCATCTGTAGGTGGACATTTAGGTTGCTTCCATGTCTTGGCTATTGTGAATAGTGCTGATGTGAACATTGGGTTGCATGTATCTTTTTGAACTAAGAGTTTTCTCTGAATACATGCCCACGAGTGGGATTGCTAGATCATATGGTAACTCTGTTTTTAGTTTTTCAAGGAACCTTCATTCTGTTTTCCATAGTGGCTGCACCAATTTACATTCCCACCAACAGTGTAGGAGGGTTCTCTTTTCTCCACACTCTCTCCAGCATTTATTACTTGTAGACTTCTTGATGATGGCCATTCTGACTGATGTGAGGTGATACCTCACTGTAGTTTTGATTTGCATTTCTCTAATGATTAGTGATGTTGAGCATCTTTTCATGTGCCTATTGGCCATCTGTATGTCTTCTTTGGAGAAATGTCTATTAAGGTCTTCTGCCCATTGTTTGATTAGGTTTTTTTTTGATACTGAGTCGTATGAGCTTTCTGTATATTTTGGAAATTAACCCCTTGTTGGTTGCATCATTTGCAAAATATTTTTTCCCAGTCTGTAGATCGTCTTTTCATTTTGTTCATGGTTTCCTTTGCTGTGCAAAAGCTTATACATTTGATTAGGTCTTGGCCCTCATTTCTTTGTCATTGATCTATATACATCTGTCCTTATGCCAGTAGAGTATTGTGTTTTTAATTAAAAAATTTTTAATTTGGAATCAAACATTTCCAAATGTTTGTTGTTAGAATATAAAAATGTGATTGGTTTTTGTTTGTGGATCTTATATCCTGCAACCTTGCTGAGCTCGCGTATTAGTTCTAGGAGTTATTTTGTCAAGTCTTTGGAATCTTCCGTATGGGCAATCATGTCATCTGCAGATAGAGACAGATGTAGCTCCTCCTTTCTGATTTGTATGGCTTTTACTTCATTCTCGTAGCTTATTACACTAGCTAGAACTACAGGTACTTCGTTGAATAGCAGTGGTGAGAGCAGACATCCTTGCCTTGTTTCTGATCGTGGGGATAAAGCATCCGGTCTGTCTCCGTTAAGTATAATGTTAGCTGTAGAGTTTGTAGATGCTTTACATCAAGTTGACGAAGGTTCTTCTTTATTTAGTCTTACTTTTATGAGAGTTCTTTTTTTATTGTGACTGGGCGTTGAATTTGTCAAATACTTTTTCCGCATCATTGATATAATCATGTGGTTTTTCTTTTTTAGCCTGTTGATATTGTGGATAACATGGATTAATTTTTTTCTTATTTCACTGTTTTTTTAAACTAAAGTATAGTTGATTTACAATATTGTGTTAGTTTCACATGTACAGCAAAGTGATTTGGTGTATATTTATATATTCTTTTTTTCAGTTCTTTTCCATTATAGGTTCTTATAAGATATTGAATATAGTTTCCTGTGCTATACAGTAAATCCTTGTTGTTTATCTAACTTATATATAGTAGTGTGTATCTGTTAATCTCATACTCCTAATTTATCCCTTCCCCTTTCCCTGTTGGTAACCATAAGTCTTTTCTATGTCTGTGAGTCTGTTTCTGTATTGTAAATAAGTTCATTTGTACTATTTTTTTAGATTCCACATACAAGTGATATCATATATTTGTCTTTCTCTGGATTAATTTTTTTAAGGTGAAACAGCCTTGGAATCCTGGGATAGACCTCACTTAGTCATTATGTATTATTCCTTTTATATATTCCTGGATTTGATTTGCTAATTTTTTTTTAATTCAAGTTTTTAAAATTGGCTTGTAATTTTCTTTTTCTGTGCTGTGGTTGACTGGTTTTGGTATCAGAGTCATAAAATGAAATGGGGAGTTTTCCTGCCTTTTCTATTTTCTGAAAGAGATTGTGTGAAAGCAGTACTGATTCTTCTTTAAACATCTGGTAAAATTCTCCCATGAAACCACCTAGGTTTGGAGATTTCCTTTCTGAGGATTTTTAAACTACAAATTAATCTCCTTAGTAGTTATAGGGTGACTTGGGTTCTATAATTCATATTGTGTGAGTCGTGGTAGTTTGCTAATAATTTCTTGAGGATTTTTGCATCTATGTTCATAATGGGCCTTGGCCTCTAGTTTTCTTTTTTTGTACTATCTTTATCTGGTTTTTATATCAGGGTAATACTAACCTCATGAAATGAATTGGAAAGTCTTCCCTTTAGTTTCTGGAAGAGAATGTATAGAATTGGTTTTAATTTATCTTTAATGTTTGGTAGAATTCTATAATGAAACCATCTGGATCTGGTGTCTTGGGGGAAAGTTTTTAAACTATGAATTCATTTTCCTTAAGAGTGATAGTGATGGGGCTATTCAAATAATCTATTTTGGTAGTTTGTGGTTTGCAAGGAATTGGTCCATTTCATCTAAGTTGTCAAATTTATGTGTATAGAGTTTTTCGTAATATTCCCTTATTATCCTTTTGATGTCTGCCAGGTCGTGTAAGTGTTATCCCCTTCATTTCTGATACTGGTCATTTTTCTCTTCTTTATTTTCAGTCTTGCCAGAGGTCAATTTTACTGATCTTTTCAAAGAATTGGCTTTTTGTACATGGACTTTTCTCTATTGTTTTTCTGTTTCCAGTTTTTTTTTTTATCCTATCTTTATTTCTTACCTTCTGCTGCTTTGGGTTTACTTTGCACTTCTTTTCCAAGGTTCTTGAGGTATAAGCTTAGATTATTGATTTAGGTTAGTTACTAAATTGAGACCATTCCTCTTTTCCAATATACGCATTTGGCGCTATACATTTCCCTCTTCACACTGCTTTAGCCGTGTCCCACATATTTTTATAAGTTGTGTTTTCATTTTCATTCAGTTCAATGCCATTTTTTATTTCCTTTGAGACGTCCTCTTTGACCCATGGATTACTTAGAAGTGTGGTGTTTAATTTTCAAGTTTTTGGAGATTTTCCAGTTTTCTTTCTGTTGCTGATGTCTAGTACGATTCCATTGTGATTAAAGAACATACTCTGAAGAAAAAAAAAGAACATACTCTGTGTGATTTCCATTCTTTTACATTTGTTGAGGTGTGTTTTAGGGCCCAAGATGTGGTCTATCTTGCCATATGTTCTGTGGGCTCTTGAAACAAGTGTGTAATCACCTGTTGTGGGTGGAGTGTTTTATAAATGAAATATTCTTGAGTTCATCTTTGTTGTTGCCAACTAGTGATCGTATCTGTTGCGGAGTGTGGGGTGTTGGAGTCCCCAACTATAATGTGAATTTGTCTATGTGTCCTGTTAGCTCTCAGTTTTTGCTTCATGTGTTTTGAGACTCTTTTGTTTGGTACATCATGTCTTACTAGTGGATTGATTTTTTTATCATTATGTAATGTCTGTCTATTTCCAATAATTTGCTTTGCTCTGAAGTCTTTTTCTGATATTAATATAGCCACTACTGCTTTTTAAAACATTAATGTTTGCACGGTATATCTTTGTTTCCATCCTTTTACTTTCAACCTACCTGTGCTATTGTTGTATTTGGAGTATCTTCTAGATAGAATATAGTAAGGTTCTTTTTAAAAAAAAATCTACTTTGCTACTGTCAGTCTTTTAATTGGTATATTTATACCACATAAATGTAAGGTGGTTGTTGATATGCTCCAGCTTAAGTGTGCTATTTTATTATTTGTTTCCTGTTCGCTTCTTCTTGTTCTCTTTTCTTGCATTCCTGTGGGTTACTTAGACATATTTTAGGATTCCATCTTGATTTTTTTTTTTCATCTTGATTTTTATTTACTGTTTTTGAGTATATCACATTGCATAGTTTTCTTAGTGGTTACTCTAGTAACAGTGTGCATAAGTAATTTATCACAGTCCACAGTCTACATTTTATCACTTTAAGTATAGAAATATTAATTCCATCTAAATCCCTTTAACCTCCCCACTTTTAAAATAAAATTGTGTTAACCATTTCTTTTGTATACATTGAGTATCAGATGAGATGGTGTTATAATTTTTGCTTCACCCATCAAATGTGATTTAAGAAACTCGTGAGAATCGTTTATTATGCTTATCACTATTTTTACCTGTTCTGAATTTCTTCATTCCTTTATGAAGTTTGAGATCTTTTTCTGTTATCATTTCCTTTCTGCTTAGAGAACTTCCTTTAGCCATCCTTTAATAGTGGGATTATTAGCAACAACATCTCTTAGTTTTCCTTCATCTGAAAACGTCTTGATTTCCCTTTCATTCCTGAAGGATATTTTTGGCCAAATATATAATTTGGAGTGGACAGTTCTTTGATTTCAGCACTTGAAAAATGTTATGCTTCTTCCTTCTGCACCCCATGGTTCCTGAAAAGAAATCCCCTGTCATTTGACTTGATAGCTCTCTATACATAATGTGTCATTACTGGCTGGTCGTTCTCAAGATTTTTTCTTTGTCTTTTAGTTTTCAGAAGTTTCATTCTGAAGTGTCTTGGCATGGATTTCTTTGGAAATCCTGTTTGGGATTATCTTGGATTCTGGAGTCTGTGGGTTTATGGTTTTGCCAAATTTTGAAAATTTTCAGCCATTATTTCTTTGACTAATTTTTCAATCTTTCTCCTCTTCTTCTGGGCCTCCAATGATGCAAATGTTTGAACTTCTGTCGCCCCATTTCCCTGAGGGCTACCTCCTCCTCCTTTTTTAGTTTATTTTCTCTCTGTCCTTCAGATTGGCCAAATTCTATTGCTATGTCCTCAAGTTCACCAGTTCTGTCTTCTCTCATCTCCACTCTACTCTAAGTCCATTCAGTGGGTTACTCTATTTTTTAATTTTATTTTTCAGTTCTATAATTTCCACTTGGTTGTTTTTTATAACTTTTATTTATTTGCTGAGATTTTCTATTTTGTTAATTTGACTCAAGACTATTTGTAATTTCTTGTTGAGCATTTTTATGATAATTGCTTTAAAGTTCTTGCTGAATAATTCCAAAATTTGAATAATGATGTTGGTGTTGGCATTTGTTGATCATCATTTGTCATTCACACTGTGATTTTTCTGGTTCTTGTTATGATGAGTGATGTTTTTTTAAAAAAATCATATCCTAGACATTTTGCATACTATATATGAGACCTTGGATGGTATTCCATCTCACTTTTAGGCAGGCAGTCCCCCTGTTGAGGTGTAATGTGAGAGCTTACTGGGTATGTATGTTTAATTTCTTGCTGGGCCCCGCTAACACCACCCTGGCAAAAGTAGAGAGCTGAACTGACAAAGCTTTATTGCTGATGGCTAGAGTAGATTTAGCTACTCCTGGGCTGTGCCGATACCTTCCTTGGCAAAGTGGAGCGTGGACTTGCCTCGCCTTGCCTCACCTAGCCTCTGAGTGGGGTGTAAGCTCAGCTCCCCACTAGGTCCTGCTGGGGAGGGGGGACGTGGAGGCCTGACCCACATTGTCATTTTGCTGCAAGGTGAGAGCAGAATCTCAGATCCCTGCTGGGTCCAGCTGACATCAGGCCAGGACGGGGAACAAGAGGGCAGTGTCAGCCTCTGCCTCACTCTGCTTCATTCAGTCTTGTTGCAGGTGAGGGTGTGGAGGTTCAGTTCCTCACTGGTCCTTTTTTTTTTTTTTTTTTTTTTTTGCGGTACGCGGGCCTCTCGTTGTTGTGGCCTCTCCCGTTGCGGAGCACAGGCTCCGGACACGCAGGCTCAGCGGCCATGGCTCACGGGCCCAGCCGCTCCGCAGCATGTGGGATCTTCCCGGACCGGGGCACGAACCCGTGTCCCCTGCATCGGCAGGCGGACTCTCAACCACTGCGCCACCAGGGAAGCCCTTCACTGGTCCTTTTTAACTCACACCAGTGGTCAGGTGGAAAGCGGAGTCCTGTCCAGCCCCGACTTGCAAGACCTTGTTCAGTTTCATCAGTGCTGGCTGGGGGTGGATGTTAAGCTTCCCATATGATCTCACTGATACCTGGGGAGGGGAGGACTTGGTCAAGTCTAGTGCTGATGAGCTGCAACTCACAACACCTTCTTCAGCCTGCCAGGTGGATGTGGGGGCTCAGCTCCCCTCAGGACCTTGGGGACACTACCCGGGTGAGGGATTGGGAACATGCTTAGACCCCTGACACCTCTGGGTGGAGGAATCAGAGTGGCGCAACCTGCTTACGTGAGGGTGGGGCTGGGGTGTGGTGGAACCCACTTTGCCTGGCGGAAAACACAGGATGGGGATGGCTTTTCTGTTGGTGTTGGCTAGAGCAGGGTGAGTATGTTCAGGAAAGTTTTCTGTCATGTAGGCTACCTTCTTCACAGTCCTTTGATTGAGGGGAAGGGCTTTTACTAGAGAGAGAGAGAGAGAGAGAGAGAGAGAGAGTGAGTGTGTGTGTGTGTGTGCGTGCGTGCACACGCGTGCGTGCACGTGTGCCTGTACCCGTTGGTGGTTCTGTGTTGGAGGCTTCTGCAGCAATTTGTCCAGGATGTGACAGTCAGCGAGGCAACCCAGGAAACTCCCTGCTGTCCTGTGCCTCAAGTCTCTAGGTCCTTCGACTGACTGACTTTTCTTTTTACCTCGTAGAATCTGCTTATGCTTGTTTGTTGTATTATGTCCAGGTTTTGCTTGTTTGTCTCTGCAATTTGCTTCTGAAAACATTTCTAATTGTGGTAAAATACACATAACGTGAAATTTATCATCTTAACCATTTGCAAGTGTACAGTTCAATATTATTAAGTATATTCATGTTGTTAGACAATGTGCAAGGTTTTTTTTTAATTACAGAGGGAGGACCTGGGAGGAACGGGGCTACTCCATCTTGGTCAGAACCAGAAGAGTCCTATAGTATGTTTCCCTGGCTATTCTTGTATGTTTGCTTTTTTCGTATGAAATTTAGTATCAGCTTGTCTAGCCGCGTTAAGAAGCTTGTTGGTATTTTTATTGGGATTGCATTTGATATTTATAAACTAAGTAAGTGAGAACTGACATCTTTATGACGTTGAGTCACCCTATTCAAAAGCAAAAAGTGTCTTTCCGTTTGTTCAGGTCTCCTTTCAAGTCTTTCCGGAGTGTTTTAGCATTTCCTTCAGAGAGGTTTTGTACATGCTTGTTATGTTTCTTCCTAAGGGTGCCGCTTTCTTTGTTGTTTTTGTAAATGGAGTTTCCTTTCCTATCATGTGTGTCTCCTCCCTAAGGTTAGTTGGGTATAGGAAGTAAACCTGTAACTCTCACGTCTGGATCTTCAGCGTGTCGTGTGAGCTTAAGACCCAGATTTGTCACAGTCCGTCCCACCTGCTTACCTGGTAGCTCTGTTACACCCTCAGCTCCCTGAGTGCAACTTCTCTTCCTCCCTGCTCACCCTCACCCTCACTCCAGTAATAGTAAACACTCACCAGAAACTGGGGCGTTACTTCCAACTTGTCGTTTTACACCCCCTCACTAGCTAATTGGTCACGAAGTCCTGATTCTCTGGCATTTTAGAAGCTGTGATCATGTAATCTCCGAGTCAGACAGGATCATAAAGTTTTCTAGCCTAACCACACTTCTGATGCCTAAATTCTCTATTCAGTGTCTCCATTCAGTGGTCTCCTGGCACACGCTTGAACATACATTTCCAGGGGCCGGAAAGTCATCCTTTATGTGGCAGTCCATTTTATTTCTGGCCGTGTCTGACTCCACATACATATATATTTCAAATTCATCACCTTCTTTCTAAAATCATTCCCCGTGTGCTTGGTTCTCCTACCAGATGGTTCTGGCCAGGGCTCTGCCAGGCTCCGGGACACGCAGACTGAAGGGTGAATTTCCTTGGCTAATGTCCAGACCACTTTCTGACCCCAGCCTTCCTCTCCCACATCATCTCCAACTACTCTGAGGTTGGGGGAAGGGAGAGGGAGAGGGAGAGAAGAAAGCGGAGAAGGAGGAAGGATCGAGAAAACATTAGCTTTCCAAAGGCCCTTATCGACAGTGGTTGCGAATATCCCTTCTTTCTTCCTCTATCCGTGGAGCTGAAGAGAACGGGCAGCACCGGCCTCTTTAGTACCAAGACAGTCAGTGATAGTTACACTGCGGCATTCATTTTATTGACGTATAGTTGATTTACAGTGTTGTGTTAATTTCTGCTGTACAGCAAAGCGATTCAGTTATACACATATATACATTCTTTCTCATATTCTTTTCCATTATGGTTTATCCCAGGATACTGAATAGAGTTCCCTGCTCTGTACAGTAGGACCTTGTTGTTTATCTATCCTATATATACTAGTTTGCATCTGCTCATCCCAAACTTCCACTCCATCCCTCCCCACCCCCCTCCCCCTTGGCGACCACAAGTCTGTTCTCTGTGTCTGTGAGTCTGTTTCTGCTTCATAGATAAGTTCATTTGTGTCATATTTTAGGTTCCACTTATAAGTGGCATCCTATGGTATTTGTCTTTCTCTGCCTGGCTTACTTCACTTCTTAGTATGACGATCTCTAGTTGCGTCCATGTTGCTGCAAATACACTGGGGCATTTTTGATGTGGACTCAATAATGGATGTTCAGCAGTCATTTCCTACTCCCTTGACACAGTTGGAGTGTGCGACACACATATGCTGCCATCAGGGAGCTTCCAGGCCAATAAATAAATGTATCAGTGGCCACAGTGCAAACCAAACAGAAGGCGGCCTCCTCTGTGGACCCCGATAGCGCATTCTTTCTTCGGAAGGCGTTGGTTATTTGCAGCCGTGCAGTGGAATTCTTTCTAGAAGGTTAGTTCCTTTAGGGCAGGGACTGTCTTGGTTCCACCTCTGGATCTTCCACTGTCTCTTTCCCCATCAGAATCCCATTCACTCGTTAGGGTCTCACTCATATGTCACTTCTTCTGGAAAGCTCTCTGTCATCTCCTTTGTCAGAATTCAGTCCACAGCATCTCCTGAGCATGTGCTCTGGACCAGGCGAAGCACTGAATATGAGATGCTGGGGAGGGATGCACCATCTGATGTGTGTCTTAGGTCGACCTCTCCCACTGAGCCCAGTGCCCAGCCCAGAGTAAGCTCTCAGGGGGTCAGATGGATGGATGCTAGAAAGGTCCAAACCAGGTATTCACATTCAGGGAAAGGAGGGGGACGTACGGCTCAGAGGCCATGCGCAATGAGTAGCGGGTCATGCCGGGCAGAAGGCGTCCCCCAAGCAGGTTGGCCTTTGCTTAGGCTCTCAGGTGGCAAATTCGGGACCAGCAGGGGGTCCAGAGGCCCAAAGGCAGGCCAGGGAGGGGCCGTGCTTTGGAACTTTCCCCAGAGGGAGTGTGGAACCACCCAGATTTTTGAGCCGGGAAGGTGGTCAGATCAGTGTTCGGGAAAGATTGCTCTGACTGCAGCGTAGACGACAAAGCGGGAAGCAGAGACTGGAGGCAGGAGAGGTTCCCTGGGAGGAGTGTGGCAGGGTTCCAGGGGAAAGATGATGAGGCTAACCCAGGGCAGTGGAAGCAGACAGACCAGACAGACGCTCAAGGGGCACAATCGACAGATGACTACGCTCCAAAGACGGGTTCACGGATGTTTCACCCGTACAGAGATGTGGGCGAGAATCTGCGATAGAACTACCGTTGTCAACAACTCAGAGACTTGAATGGTGTCGTGGGTTGAACTGTGTTCCCCCCAAAAGATATGTTGTGAAGTCCTAACGTCCACAGCCTAAGCCTGGGAAATAAGGTCTTTGCAGATGTAACCAAGTCAAGGTAAGGTCATTAGAATGGGCCCTAAGCCCGTATGACTGGTGTCCTTCTAAGAAGAGGGAAAGTTGGACACAGACACACAGAGAGAAGAAGGCCCCGTGAAGACGGAGACAGACATGCAGTGATGTATCTAGAAGCCAAGGAACACCAAAGGCTGCTGGCAGCACCAGAAGCTGGAAGAGAGGCCTGGACCGGACTCTCCCTCATCGCCTCCAGCCTCCAACCCTGTTGACGCGCTCATTTCTGACCCCTGGCTTCCCAAACTGTGAAGGAATCAATTTCTGTTGCTTTCAAGCCACCTGGTTTGTGGTGATTTTTTATGGCGGCCACAGAAAACTAATATGAATGGTACGAAAGAACAATTGAATGGGCTCTCAGGGACTCTCGAGGGGGTTTAGGAGGAGATATTCATGGTGTAGAAATCTGTCAGCGATTGTACTGGTGGCTTGGGAAGAGATCGTCTTATATTTGTAACCCAGCTTGTCCCATTGCTCTCTAAAGAGATGCTCATTAGAACAAAAAAATACTGGGTGTTGCTCAGAACTTGTCACGTGCTATTGTCAGAGACACAAGGTGGTAACCTAAGAGATCTACAAATTCCTTCTGCCCTGTGGCTTAAGTGGTAACCTCCTGGGCACAGACTGGAAGTTCCCTGGGAAGGTTAGTCACCACAGCCCATACACTGGGATAGAACTCAGAAAAGGAGTGACATACAGAGCCATGCGACGTGGATGGACCTCCACAACGTGGTGCCAAGGACCAGAAGCCAGGCACTGATGATCACATATTGTATGACCCATTATAGGAAATGTCCAAAAGAGCCACAGGGCAAACTAATGGTTGCCAGGGGTGAGGACTGGGGGGTGGGGAGCGACAGCTCACGGGTACGAGGTTTCCTTTTTGGCTCAGGAAGACATCGGGGGACCAGGTAGATGTGACGGCTGTGCAGCATTGTGAATGCCACTGAATTGTACACTTTAAAATGGCTAACTTGACAGGGAGATCAGCTCTGTGCTTTGTGACCACCTAGAGGGGTGGGATAGGGAGGGTGGGAGGGAGACGCAAGAGGGAGGGGATATGGGGATATATGTATATGTATAGCTGATTCACTTCGTTATAAAGCAGAAACTGGATGTCCGTGGTGGCGCAGTGGTTAAGAATCCGCCTGCCAATGCAGGAGACACGGGTTCTATCCCTGGTCTAGGAAGATCCCACATGCTGCAGAGCAACTAAGCCCGTGCACCACAACTTCTGAGCCTGCTGTCTAGAGCCGTGAGCCACAACTACTGAGCCCACAAGCCACAACTACTGAAGCCCACATGCCTAGAGCCCGTGCTCCACAACAAGAGAAGCCACCACAGTGAGAAGCCCGTGCACTGCAACAAAGAGTAGCCCCCGCTCGCTGCAAATAGAGAAAGCCAACAAACACATGAAAGGATGCTCAACATCATTAATCATTAGAGAAATGCAAATCAAAACTACAATGAGATATCATCTCACACCAGTCAGAATGGCCATCATCAAAAAATCTAGAAACAATAAATGCCGGAGAGGGTGTGGAGAAAAGGGAACACTCTTGCACTGCTGGTGGGAATGTGAATTGGTACAGCCACTATGGAGAACAGTATGGAGGTTCCTTAAAAAACTAAAAATAGAACTACCATACGACCCAGCAATCCCACTACTGGGCATATGCCCTGAGAAAACCATAATTCAAAAAGAGTCATGTACCACAATGTTCATTGCAGCTCTATTTACAATAGCCAGGACATGGAAGCAACCTAAGTGTCCATCGACAGATGAATGGATAAAGAAGATGTGGCACATATATACAATGGAATATTACTCAGCCATAAAACGAAATGAAATTGAGCTTTTTGTAATGAGGTGGATGGGCCTAGAGTCTGTCATACAGAGTGAAGTAAGTCAGAAAGAGAAAGACAAATATCGTATGCTAACACATATATATGGAATTTAAGAAAAAAAATGTCATGAAGAACCTAGGGGTAAGACAGGAATAAAGACACAGACCTCCTAGAGAATGGACTTGAGGATATGGGGAGGGGGAAGGGTAAGCTGGGACAAAGTGTGAGAGAGGCATGGACATATATACACTACCAAACGTAAGGTAGATAGCTAGTGGGAAGCAGCCACATAGCACAGGGAGATCAGCTCGGTGCTTTGTGACCACCTAGAGGGGTGGGATAGGGAGGGTGGGAGGGAGGGAGATGCAAGAGGGAAGAGATATGGGGATATATGTATATGTATAACTGATTCACTTTGTCATACAGCAGAAACTAACACACCATTGTAAAGCAACTATACTCCAATAAAGATGTTAAAAAATAAATAAAATAAAATGGCCAACTTGGTTATGTGATTTTTACCCCAATAAACAAAATTATTGGGGGCTTGAAACCAACCATATTTTATTATTTGGTTTCTGAAAATTTGGAGATCAGTAATCCTGTCTGTGGCCCTGAGGAGGGCCGGGCAGCCCAGAGGGCCCGAGTGAGCGGACACTGACTCTCCTTTGGAATGAAGGGCAAGGTCACCAGACCCTCCTGGGCATCACTTCTGGGTGGATTGAGTGCCCCCTGTGGTGGACAGGGTGTAGAATGGCAGTGGAAAGAGGCCAGGCCCAATGCATTCGTGCGATCGCTTGCTGGGAGCCCTCCACAAAGTCCAAGTGAAATTATACGGGAGACTCACCCAGAAAGCTGGGAAAGTATAGACTGAGCACAGTGCATTGACACATCCTATGAAAGGCCGAACATTGCGCACACTCCCATGCTCTGACGTTCTGGAAACTGAGCTGCTGGTGGGATGGTGTCAGCGCTTTGCTGAGGTGTAATTGACAGACAATTACTATACACGTTTGAAGCACCATTGGATTAGTTCTGTCACGTGTATACATCACCACAGTCCATAATGAAGTTACTCATCACCTCCCAGGGTTTCCTTATGCCCGTTGGTAATCCCTCCCTCTTGCGCCTCTCCACCGCCTCCAGGCGACCAGTGATCTGTTTTCTGTCAATCCTGAGTAGCTTGCATTTTCTGGAGTTTTGTATAAATGGAATCAGAGAATAGGGATTCTTTTATTTATCCATTCACCTGTTGATGGGTATTTGGGTTTTATCCAGTTTGGGGCGACCATCAATACAGTGGCTGTCAACATAAACATACACGTGTTTGCGTGGACATACTCTTTCGTTTCTCTTAGGTTAAATACCCAGCAGTAGGATGCTTGGGTCATAAGGTGTATTTCTTAACTTTTGAGGACGTTCCCAGGTTTTTCGAAGTAGTTGTACCATATCACATTCCATGCTGGTGTGATTTTTTTAAATCCATGGCTTTCTATGGGGTTGGCAGAAGTCCGTGGCTTTTCACAGGTTCTGCATCAAATTAGACATTGGGCTTGATCCAGAAATAACCTTTGGTCTATATTATGAAACAAGATGGGAAGGAGGGGCAAATGGTGAAGGGAAAACCGAATGAGGGGGTCAGAGGTTTCGGGAAGGGAGGGGCCGGCGAAGTGCTCAGAGCCTGCTCTAGCTGCCTGCTGAAGAAACCGAAAGTTCCTGGAGAATGAGTGGACCGTTTTTCTGGGCGCCCACTTCTAGGCCCTGGAGCCCATCTGTGTGGCCATGTTATTGCCTGCTTTTGGGAACCCGTTGCAACCGGGCGGCATCCTCTTGGCCTCTAACTTGGAATGAGTTTCTTAGAAAGAGAGGGCAGTTGTGCCGTTACCTGTTTTCCACCCTTGGAGCGCTGTTTTGTGAACCCTTCTTTTTCCTGTTATTTTTTTAAAGCCTGACCGGAGAGAGGCAAGGTGGAGAGGGGGCTTGGATGACCCCACGCCTTCTAGAAGTCCCCTACCGGAGGGACAGAGACCTTTGTGCCCGGCATTGCTCTGTGGCTTTCAGGGGTTGTGTTTGGTACTTGACTTCAATGAGTAGAACTTGAGTCCAGTTCCAGAGCCCCATCCTAGCCCTTGACTTGCAGAAAGGAGTGTGTTGCAGACATTTCATATCAAAGCTCTCATCTCTGCATCTCTGAAATTTACACGACCAGCACCTACGGGAGTCTTTCCCACCCTGGCGCAGTACCGTCTGGTAGGCCTGCCCTTTAGCCAAGCACGTGTGCTGGGTGCCTTTCCCATCATGCTAAGAAGAGCAATGACAGCAGTTGATCCTCTGGAGCAGACCTGCTCCTCGGGTGGCTTTAAAAGAGCACCTGATGGGTAAATTCTATTATTATTGCCGTTTACAAAGGAGGGCGCTGGGCTTCCCTGGTGGCGCAGTGGTTGGGAGTCTGCCTGCCGATGCAGGGGACACGGGTTCGTGCCCCGGTCCGGGAAGATCCCACATGCCGCGGAGCGGCTGGGCCCGTGAGCCATGGCCGCTGAGCCTGCGCATCCGGAGCCTGTGCTCCGCCACGGGAGAGGCCACAACAGTGAGAGGCCCGCGTACCGCAAAAAAACAAAACAAAACAAAGGAGGGCGCTGAGGCACGGAAAGGGTCAAGTCTTTGATCCCTGTCACATGGCCAGGGAGTGGCAGAGCTGTTCAGAAGAAAAAGAATTCGTGCAAGGACCTCCTTTTCCAGCAAGATGAAATCCAAACATGCAAGTCAGGAAGGAAAGGCACGCTGCCCTCGGACCTCCATCACCTCGCAGAGCCTGGGGAAAAATGAGCGAAAACAAGCGCCGCCCAAACTGAACTGCTCCCAAAATCCCAAACTGCAGCTTTGCTTCGTTAGTCTGTTAAAATACGGGTGCCCCGGGCTCCTCTGGGTGCCGATGGGGTCCCTTGATGCTCAGCCATTATTGCCTGGATGACCCACCCTGTTCATATTTTTCCACTAAAATAGGAACACACTCGTTCTAGAATTTCTCTGTGGCAGACATTGGCCAGGTTTGGGCCCCCACCAAGGGGATGCAGGCAGAGGAGCAGGGCTTGCCGGATAGCCTGCGAGAGCCGTCAGGGGGCTGCCTCAGCCTCTCCCTTGCCTGTCCCTCAGCGCCCTCTCCACCCCAGTTTCCATCTCAGAAAGCTGCTTCTCAGCTATTTCCCAGGAAGGACTGACTCATGATCCCAAGCTGTCTCACTCGGGAAGAATGTTGGAGTGCCCGTCGATGATCCCAGGCCATGGGCACAGCCTCTCTCCGAATGGGCCCAGCCATTCTAAATAAACAAGTAGGCCCGTTTCTGGAAACCAGACATGGAGCTCTCAGGAGAACCTCTAACTAGCCATCAAAAGGCTCATTATACCTGGGCATGGGGCACGGAGGGCTGTAGGTCATAGGGTCCTTACAGCAATTGTGATGGGTGGTTTCTGAGCTCGCTGGGGCCAAGCTGGTTCTCAGCCTGGAAGGGAAGATGCTTAGTACTGGGTGCTGGTGAAATGCCTCTCAAAGGCTGGGATTCTTAACTCTTTTTGTGCTATGGTTGCCCTTGGCTTTCCGGTGCAACTTAGGGACCTCTGTCAAAAAGAAAGAAAGAAATGTTTTTAAATGCACGAAAGAAAACAATGCTATCGCAAAGGATAGCAGTCAGGTCAAAATAGTATCAAAATAGTTATTAACAAAACAAATTGTGACATTTATAGACGTCTTTCTTAACGCAGTAAATAAGATCTAGCAGTAGGTCTCATAATTACTGTAACTTCAAATTGTGATATTTGGAGATCCCTGCTACGACTGTAATGTGAAATAAAAATATCTGTGATTTCTCTTGGCGACACAGTCACAGGTTCTGTAAATATTACTGTGGTTTGTTGCCAACATTCATAATTGAAGGAAATGCTAAATTTCTGTTAGAGGTTAATGAAAATAGAAATGTAATTTTTTTCCTCATTCGAGTTTACAGACTCGCTGGGTTCTGTTCATGAGCCCTAGGTTAAGAGTCCCCTGCTAAGGCAACACTGAAACCTATTTAATTAGGTGGGATCTTTTTCCCCTGATTCCTCAGCTGAGTGAAACTGTCGACCTTACACCTTTCTCTTGTACTGCACTTTCCTCTTACTGCCAAAGCACAAGCAGGGAACTTAGATTCCAGTCCAGCTCCCCCACTTATGAGCTGTGTGACTTTGGGTGGATTGCTGAACCTCTCTGAACATCAGTCTTCTCCTCTGCGAAACAGGGATGATAACAGGACCTATCTCCTAGTGTTGACACAAGAATTAAATGAGATAATACTTGTCAAACATCCTGGCACTGCGTTGGTCCTTCATAAAGGTCAGCTAAAATAATTATTATTATGGAAAGAATTTATCAACCAAAAGGCAGCACGTGTGGACCACCTTATTCTTTGGTGATTTATCTCTTTGCTGTCTCCATGATCCCAGAATAGAACGCATAGGATACACAGACAGCGGAGGGGGCAGTGGTGCAGTGGAGTTGGTTCATACTGGCTCCCCAAAGCCAACTGTTTTCAGGAAATTTACCAGCTGGTTGATATCATGTTGGTAGCTCAAAATCAGCCACAGTAAGAATATGAGAATAGTTTCAACAGAAATCATCAAGTGCTGTGACAGAGCTCTTGTTTTTCTTTGTTTTTTTTTTTTTTTAATTGGGGTATCGTTGTTTTACAGTGTTGTGTTAGTTTCTGCGTACAGCGAAGTGGAGTTCCCTGTGCTATACAGCAGTTTCTTATTAGTTATCTATTTTATACATATTAGTGTATATATGTGTGACAGAGCTTTTAATCAGAGCTATTTTTTCCCTGGAAAGCTGCTTGTTCAACATTTACCTGCACACTACTTGGTGGGGGGTGGGGGCGATGGGAGGCCACTCTTATCACAGTGATGTGGGGCAACCTATACTGTGTCTGGGAAAAGCCTAAAACATCAGATGGGTTTGGGGGGAGAAAACTAAGTGTTTCTTGTGGTCCAAGTTAATTTCATTTCCAGTCTATTGGTTCTTCCATCTACACAGTTTTAGATCAAGGAAAGAACAGGTTTTTCTTAACGAATGTTCTCAGTTCTTGATAATTACTTCCATTTCAGCAATTCTGTAAAAGGATCTATTCTCAGATGAGGAAAAAAGAAATCTCTGTTCTCTTTATCTGCAGAGTACAATTTTTTTCTTTTTAACTTACAATCCAGTATTTCCATGTACTGGTCAGCTCTTATCTGTGAGATTCCAGTGTGTCCTTCCCATAGAGTTTTGTAAAGGCGCACAGCAGAAAAGTGACTTAGCTGACTGTGCAGCCCTGTTAGCGTTCCTTGAGTCCAAATGTTGGCTTAGACGGTGTTTTCGGAACTTGTAAGTGGATGTTTATGTCTGCGAGTGGCAGCGCAGCATGAACTGTTTTCAGATGGGGATGGCAAGCAAGAGAACTTAAAGCTACGGAGACGTAGAATCCGGCAGAGGAGGAGGGTGATGGAGTCGCCAGCTCCCTCCCGACCTGGCAAAGACCAGGCAGCCTCTCTTGTGGGGATGCTATGGGGTGCTCCAAAAGGGAAAGTGTACCCGTTTTCCAAAATGTCTTTTTTAAGTGTAAGTTTCACATTTAGGAATTGGGGGGAAGGGAAATGAGCATTTTATAAAGTAAGCCAGAGAAATTGGCTCCTAGAGTTGACATAGAAATGGTGTGTGGATGTGGCTGTCAGAAATTGAGCCTGACCTTGAACTTGACAGGAGTAAGCCTGAGCCTCGGAACTGGGTGTGTCCCTTCCCCTCTTGTTTGGCTAGTGTCCTGTGTGTTTTGGGCCCTGATGGGAAAGGAACTTCCTGGAGGGCGCAGAGCAGGGGCCCACCTTACATTGTTTGTCATCCAGAGACGACACTGAGGCCCAGAAAGGGCCAGGGACTGCCGAAGCCCCACAGCGAGGGAGCAGCAAAACCTTTCAAAGCCCGGCCTCCTGACTCCTAGGCCGGCTCGTAGTTCTGTCCCAGTAGAATGTCTGCAGCCTGCGTTGGTCTCTTTTGCTCTCTGTCACCCAAAAGTGTTTGCAGCCGAGTAATTTTTGAATGTTGAGACCCTTTTCAGGGTCATCCGCTGCAAGGGGGGATTCCCGGCCCCTGCTCATCACTGGTCGCTGTGTACCTGCCCCATGCCCGGCTCTCTTCTAGGGACTGGCAGATAGCATGGGCTCGTATTCTAGTCAGGAGAGACTGGACAGAAAAAGAGTCAGCGTGGCTGTCTGTGCCATGACAACATTTCACCCCACCCAACGGCTTGGCCACTGTGGCCAGGTTCCCCTCTGCCAGGACCTGGAGGGGGGTCTAGAGGAAGACAGCGACTGTTTAAAGCACATTACAGATACCGTGCCTTTGATCTTCACCACAACCCTACGGGGCATATGCTATTACTACTATCATCTCTTTTACTGATACGGAAACAGATGCACAGAGAGGTTGAGTAACTTCCCCAAAGCCACACAGCTAATGAGCAGCAGAGCTGAGATTCAAACCCAGGCCGTTGGGCACCAGAGTCCATGCTTTAACTGCTCGGCTACTGCACTCTCAGGATGGGACAGTATCTGAAGTCACCACGTTCAAGGAAGGCCCAGGCCAGGGTCCAGCCCTAGGTCCTCCCTACTAAGGGTGAGTACCTTCACCCTGGAAGGAGCTCCGAGACAGCCAGGTGCTAGCTGGGTGTCACCAGGCCTGGCCAGTGCCCCGTTCCCCTTTCTCAGCCCAAACACCTCTGCCGGGGAAGGAAGCCCAGCCCCGTTTGCTTCACAGAATCACGATGAGGCTCTGAGGCGCCAGCCAAAAGTGTATTAGCACTGACTACCCTCCACCGTCACTCTGGGTTCCAAGCTGGGGCACCAGGTTTTGCAGAGAATGGGAGACCGTTGTCATGCCGGGCGAGCTGGTTACCAGCACTGCCTGTACCAAGGAGCAGTCTTGCCAGCTGCAAGGCCATTTCAGCCTTTGGTGCACACGGTGCCTCTTGGGTTTGGCCTCCAAGCCAGGTGGGGAGGCTCTAGCTGAGGCCGCTGTGGTGAGCAGGGGCATCGTGAGCAACAAGCTGGACCAGAGGCTGCCCAGAGGCTGTTTGTCACTGTGTCTGGGAGGCTGTCACCACTTCCCACACTGCCCTGATCTCAAGCTTGCCCTACAGACCTGCCCAGTGGGACCCTTTGCTGCCAAGGTGGCTTTCTCTGGCCCATTTCCTTCTTCCCTGGGTCCCAGGAAGCCAGCTGTCGCAAGCTGTCAGAGCCCTGGGAGCAGAAACTGCACTTCCTGACGGGAGAAGCAGGCGGGCCACAAGTGAACTGAGTCCACTTTGTATGACTGGCCTGTGTGCTTCACACGTCACATTATTTCGAGTCAGATTTAGGGAATCAAATTTGAGTCATTAAAACCATATGATCGGGCTTCACTGGTGGCACAGTGGTTAAGAATCCACCTCTGGGCTTCCCTGGTGGTGCAGTGGTTGAGAGTCCGCCTGCCGATGCAGGGGACGCGGGTTCGTGCCCCGGTCCGGGAGGATCCCACATGCCGCGGAGCGGCTGGGCCCATGAGCCATGGCCGCTGAGCCTGCGTGTCCGGAGCCTGTGCTCTGCAACGGGAGAGGCCACAACGGTGAGAGGCCCGCGTACCGCAAAAAAAAAAAAAAAGAATCCACCTGCCAATGCAGGGGACATGGGTTCGAGCCCTGGTCCAGGAAGATCGCACATGCCGCAGAGCAACTAAGCCCATGCAACACAACTACTGAGCCTGCGCTCTAGAGCCCACGAGCCACAACTGCTGAGCCCATGTGCCACAACTACTGAAGCCTGTGTGCCTGCAGCCCGTGCTGCGCAACAAGAGAAGCTACCGCAAGGAGAAGCCCACGCACCGCAAGGAAGAGTAGCCCCCGCTCACCACAACTAGAGAAAGTCTGTGCGCAGCAACAAAGACCCAACGTGGCCAAAAATAAATAAATAAAATTAATCAATTAAAAAAACAAAAACATAAGATCTAGAACCATATTAAAAGTCAAGGATTGAAAATGACCTCACAGAATGTTCGAAAGCTAATATGGTGTTAATGTGGTCATACTGATTTTCATGGAAGGAAACATAGTCACTCGTAAGGAGGAGGAATTAGCAAATCAGCAGATCAGCGGCCCTGGGATGCTATTTTGTGCGACCCTGAGGCCCATGACCCGACGTCGGAACACCTCAAACAATCCTGACTGTGAAGAAAATCCTGTTAGTTATTCACTGGGGAACAGCGTGTGAAGCTCTCCCCTGTCCTAACACTGTGTCCTCAGCCGGCGCCCTGCCCCTTCCAGGCTCTGGCTGACTCAACCATCCCCCAGGACAGAGACCCGCTCCCCGCCTCGCAGGGCCACCTCCAGACTCAGCCTCTCCCCTTCCTGCATCCCTCAAGGTGGCCTGTCCTTCTCGGCCAGCTCCCTGCCATTCTGCAGCCCTTTGTGTCCTGTGGCCAGTCCCTCCCCTGGTCCAGCTGTGCACCTTGTTGGCAACTAGAGCTCAGCCCAGTGGATGCGGCCTGGGTGGATGGGCTTTGCCTCAGGTCCATATGGAGCTGTGACAACCTCCGCCACTAATTTGATCTCTCCGTCTCTCATAAATAGCCTGACAAGTTTGTTTTTAATCGAACTGAATACTATTCATTGTATTCCAATTGCTATACTCCTTTAGCTACCTCAGGCATCACAAACCCAACTTTGGAATTTTTGAGGTATGCACTTGCTGGTCCCTATCTTTCTTTCTTTTTAAATTCTTTTATTGAAGTATAGTTAATTCACAATGTTGTTTTAGTTTCTGGTGTACGGCAGAGTGACTGTTATACATATATATATATATATATATATATATATATATATTCTTTTTCATATTCTTTTCCATTACACGTTATTACAATATACTGAGTAGAGTTTCCTGTGCTATACAGTAGGTCCTTGTTGTTCATCTATTTTATATATAGTAGTGTGTATCTGTTAATCCCAGACTCCTAATTTATCCCTCCCGCCACCTTTCCCCTTTGGTAACCAGAAGTTTGTTTTCTATGTCTGTGAGTCTGTTTCTGTTTTGTAAATAAGTTCGTTTGTACATGTTTTATTAGATTCCACATATAAGTGATATCATATGATATTTGTCTTTCTCTGTCTGACTTGCTTCACTTAGTACGGTAATCTCGAGGTCCATCCATGTTGCTGTGAATGGCATTGTTTCATTCTTTTTTATGGCTGAGTAGTATTCCAGTGTATGTATAGAGCACATCTTCTTTCTAGTTACTGCAGATGATCAGATCAGCTCTCCTACTTATTCAGGGACCTTGAGAAATCATCTGAGATGTCTTTTTGTTCCCTTGCTCCCGCTTGGCTTCTCTTGAACAGTATTTCTCAGATTCCCTCCCTTCTGTGTAAGTATCACGTGCTTCCTGTTTTGGAAACGCAGCGATTGACACTCACTGGGCGGCTTTGAGCCCAGGGCAAGTCATCATAAGCCTGCTCTGACCGCTTCGGAGTTTGTTATGGAGGTGTGGCTCTCCCCTCCCCCGGTTACCCAAGAACACTGTTCTGAAGACAGAAGGTAAAGTCAGGAAAGTGGAGAGAGGCATGAGACAGGGAAGGAGAGAAGAAACCCTGTTCCATGAGCAAGAAACAGCCAGTTGTAAGCTCAGAGCTCCAGACCATCTGGAGAGGCAGCAGCATCGGACAGAAGCAGCCGAGATGCATCTGAGTCAGAGGCGGAGCACAGGGGGAATGTGACCTGAGACAGAGTAGAAGGTAAAGAGACCCCATACCCAGGGAGTCCCGCGCTCGTGAAGAGACTCATTCCCACAGAAGGAGAACCCGGGCTCTTCGGAGAAAAACTTCAGGCTTCTTTGCAGAAGAGAATGCCCTTCAACCTGGGAGTGATAGACCAGCTGGTGAGATGGTTCAGCTAGACTAGAAGATGGTGATGGATGAAGGGGTTTGGGAGGCTGCCTGCTCACTGAGGACCGAGGTGGATGACAGGCCTGGGCACAGAGGGAGGGAGAGCATTCTGGAATCACGCAGAACTGCCAAAAAGAGCCATAAACCACCAGATGGGCAGCTACTTCCAAATTTCCAGAAAAGAAATTCCTTAAACTGGGTAGCTTACGTGGTTCCAGCCAGCTTGCTGCGGCTCCCCGGGAAAATTGTAGAACATGTTCCTAGAGCAATCGCGAGGGAGTGGGTAGTTAGACAAGAAGCCAGCAAAAAGCGGGTCCGAAACGAAAGCAGAAGGAGCAGGTCTCCCTCAGAGCCGCCGCTGGCTCACGGGAGCAGCGCGTCCGGTTAGAATCTTCTTTTCTGCTGGAGGAGCAGGTAGGGCAGAGAAAAGCAGGCAAGTGTTTGGACCTCAGCAAAGCCTTTGGCAGCGGCAGTTGTGGAATCCTCGTTTACAGCCCAGTTACGTGATGTGTGACCAATGAAAGGAGTGAATCCAAAGGCCGTGGATCATGGATTCGTGTGCCCCCTTAGAGAGGGGAGTCTCGAGGCAGGTTTGGCCCTGACGTAGCGCCAGAGGGTGATGAGTTCTCTGTAGCGGGAAGTTAGAATCCAAAGACATCTTGACGAGCTCAAGATTGACATGCGAGATTGAACACGGACAAATGGTAAGGTCCTATATTTGGGTCCTGAATCCATGTGTCCAAGAATAGGATGGGGGAACCTGGGTTTGAGAACAGCTTCTAGTTGACCGTGATCGTGATTCAGCAGTGAGCTGGGCCTGCCGTCAGGGTGACCATGGCCTCAGGCTGCAGCGTCTGCCATGGCCCACTGGGTGTGAAGGCGCAGTGGCTGCCGTGGCCGCCCCTGGAGCCTGGAGCTCCCCACTTCCCATCCAGCGATATACACAAGCAGAGGTCGTCAAGCTGGGGAAAGACAGGCTGATGAGCAGCTTCCAAATTACAGGCAGTGTAACCAGTGACCTCCCCGAGCTGGGACTAGAACCCAGGGCTCCTGATTCCAGCTTCAGAGCTTTGCAGTGAGCGGCTGAGTACAACCCCGCAGGTGGCATCGTAATCTGCCACGTTCCGAATACCAAGCCTTGGGCTCATTTCATTCTGACTCTTCTGAGTGTATTGACAGATGCTTTGAGAGTTGGAAAACACTTTCATGGAAAGCAGAGACCCTATTGGCCTCTAACTTCCAGTGCCCAAGGGAAACTCAGCAGAGATCCTCTCTCATAAAAAGCAATTTCTTATATGACTATGAAATGAATTTCATGAACCGCCATAGGCTTCTTAACCATTAAAAAAAAAACCTTATTAAAACAATACGTTTTGGATATGCACCAAGGTTACAGAGGGAACAGGACTTTACTGAGCCTTAACTTCGCTGCAGTACAAAATGAAAAGTTTGTCTCTTTTCTTATACCTTCTCTACGAGTCTCTCATACTTGCTTAGTATAAGGAAAAAGAGGAAGGATGAATCAGTATGACACAGGCAGCTTGATTGGATGAATAAACGGATGGCTGACGGGATGAAAGAACTGCAAAGTCTTGGCACAGAAGTGTTTATTTGGAGCGTTTCTGAATTCCAAATCAACTCTGTGCACATTTGAGCATCAGGAACGGGTGATACTCCATCTGAGTCTTGAGCTCTGTGGGTCTGTAATGGTCTTAGGAATATGCCTTTTAATCTTTAGCTGTTGGAACCCTTAAACCACAGAAATATACATTTGTATTTGACCCACAATGGAGTTAGGTGGTCCTGATTTGGGTTTTGAAGAAATCAGTTTCCTCCTCAGGTGCACAGAGCTTGAAGCAGGACTTGGTTCGTGTTCCCGAACCTTCTTCCTCCTGGTAAACTAGCACACTGCACAGGGCCCCTCCCCCCAGCCCACCCCACCCCCCGTTTTAAGCTCCAGCCAAGGGCATCGTTTTTTTTCTGACTCAGGGAAGACACTTTTGATCAAGCAAAAATGTCCTATTTGCCCTGGTATTAGCACTTGGGCTTCTGGGTTGGAACAGTCTTTGCTTGATAACTAGGCTAACTTTGCATAGGGCTGGCCATAGACATCAACTTGTGTAGTTTGAACTGTGGAGATCCGCACTTACTCTCAACCCAAGTAGCCTACCAAAAGCATTCACGTCAGTGTTCCCCTCCAGCTCTTCTAGAAGCCGGAATCGGGCCATGTGTTCAACATTGCTCTTGCCTGTTAGATTGCATTTGTCTTTAATGGCTGCTTCTATGCATTTTGTTAACTGTGTTCTCGAAGGGAAGTGTCTGGGGACCAGTACTGAAACGCACAGCCATTTTCCCACTTTCTTCAGTAACTGGAGCCATTGTTGCCAACTTGTGACAGGTAAATATCTTTGAAATTAGATTGTTTCCTCCAAAGCTGATGCCTTGACTGTTTTCTTTCATTTATGAAATAATATCTAAAATATTTGCAGAGAAGGATTTCCAAGAATGGAGAGAATTTATTGCGTCAGAGTAAGTACTGAAGGCACATTTGCTCCCATCAAATGGGATTTCACATGAAATCTCTAAGTGCAACGGTAAGGTTTTTCTTATTCGAAATCCATCAGGAGAGTGGAATGTATTCAGGAAGGCAATTTTTTTTTTTTTTTTTTGGCTGCGTTGGGTCTTCATTGCTGCGCGCGGGCTTCTCTCTAGTTGCGGCGAGCAGGGGCTACTCTTCGTTGCGCTGCGCTGGCTTCTCATTGCAGTGGCTTCTCTTGTTGCGGAGCACGGGCTCTAGGCGCGTGGGCTTCAGTAGTTGTGGCACGTGGGCTTCAGTAGTTGTGGCTCACGGGCTCTAGGGTGCAGGCTCAGTAGTTGTGGCGCACGGGCTTCGTTGCTCTGTGGCATGTGGGATCCTCCCGGACCAGGGCTCGAACCCGTGTCCCCTGCATTGGCAGGCAGATTCTTAACCACTGCGCCACCAGGGAAGTCCCCAGGAAGGCAGTTTAAACACGAACTCTTCACAAATCTTTTCTAGCCTAATGGTCTTTATTTAAAAAAAAAAAAAAATAAAGGCTGCTCTTTTATCTCACTGCTCCTTAGGCCACTTGTTACGTACCCTCCACTCCCCCGATATGCCTTCTTAGGTAATTTTCTCAGTTGGACCCGTCACAGTGTAGATGGAGACAGAAGGCTGGACCGTGCGTGCAGACCTCGGGGACACCTCTGTGCAATGCCCGGTGACAAGTGCCACATTTCGTAGCCGTGGCCTTCCTTGTTTCCTCCCACTTTCTTTTTAGAGCGCTCTGGACTCTGAGGTTGCTGAATTCTTGAGCCTTGTCCTAATTCATGATGCAGGGCTCTGATCCCCAGATGGCCTTGTTTAGAATCTGGGGGCGGGGGTCACACGAGTGTTTGGTTGAATGTGGAAAGAGGGGACCCCAAACTCTGCCCGGCCCCACTAGGATTCCGAAGGCGGCTGAGGGTCTTTCCAACAGCCGCTGAAGGGAAGTCTGTACGCTCCGGCTGGAGACTCATAGTGGGTGGAGACCCATTGAGGCAGCGCCAGCCGGCAGGGCTCGTAGGGTCACCCAGGCCGGACTCTTTCGTCTGTTGAAAGAAAGTGAACCCCGGAGAGGTGAAGCGGCGCGCTCATCGGCCTTGGCAGGGGGAGGCAGCAACCTCAGTGCTGCCGACACTTTGAAGAGAGGCGGGGTCGCTGGACGGCCTGGGAGGCGGCCTCAGATATTAACTAGGCTCCTTGGATCAGTACCTTTTAGAATGTGGACCAGAGGGCGAGCGTTAGCTGGGGCGCCTGTGTCCAGCCCAGCCCACCGCAATCTCGGGAGTCAGCGAACCTGACGTGTGGCGTCAACTCTCCCTGCCCATCGTTCCTCATCCGAGGATCTGCCTCATTCCAGTCTCTGCCTTGATTTCCCTCTCTGCTCACGAAGAGGGTTACCTTACAATCTCTAGTTTGCCTCCCAAAACTAAGATTCTAGGACTCTAACCAAGCGTCACTATAACGGGGCGGGGGACAAAAGGGACTGCTTCCTTTTGTTCAGTTCATTTGCTCAGAGGTGCTGAAAGGGGCTGTCTTCCCCCAGAGCCGCTGTCACAGGGACTTTCAGGTTCAAGTTATCATCTGACCCTCATACGGTACACGTGAAAGGCGAAGAGCAAAGGGCATCAGCCCTGCTTTGCAGACGAGGAATCTGAGGGTCAGAGAGTCAATGATTGGTTTAAGATGTAAGTGCAAGCCAGGTCGCCTGGCTCCGGTGTTCAGCCCACAGTTTCTCCCAGGTCACCAGCTACAGACGCTTTGCAAACCTTCACGCGCCTGCTTCGGCCTGCTGTGACAGCTGGCATCAGGGCCCAAGTGGCACACGTTGATAAGTTGTTTGTACACGCTGAAGCTATTGCGTGCCGAAATTGCCACAAAACCAAGCCACTTCCTCCCTAGCCCAGCATCTCCAGTTATTGTACGATAAGTCTAAGGACAGCGTTGTTTAAAAAATCATTTCGAGGGGAAAAGAATCTTGCTTTCATATCTGCCTCAGGGCCACAGCTGAGGGGAGAGCAGGGGCAGGAAGGGAGGCGAGCACCTTAGGTTCTCTCCTCTCTGCTGGCGGTGCCGGAGCCGCCCGAGGGCTGCTGAGCAGAAGCCCAGCTGGATGGCAAGGCAGAGGGGCCAGGCACCCACTGATGGAGACATGATGGACTGATGGACTGATGGAGACATCCCCCACTTAGAAAGGGAGCCTTTCCCCCTGGGCCTCTAGTGCTTGAGTACTTTCTAGGACAGAGAGAGAGAGAGAGAGAGAGAGAGAGAGAGAGAGAGAGTCTCTGTCTGTCTGTGCCTGTCTTTGTGTCTCTATATGTGTGTGCCCGTGTGTATCTGTCTGCATGCTTGTGTGTGTCTGTGTGTGCCTCTGTATTTGTATGTCTTTGTGTCTGTGTGCATGTCTCTGTGTGCACGTGTGTGTCTATCTGTATGTGCGTTTGTGTGTACCTGTGTGACTGTGTGCATCTGTGTCTGTGTGCGTACCACCATGTGAGTGGCGTGGTTTGGCCCTGCAGAGGACACCGGGACAGTTTCCTGACGCCCACCCACCCCCAGGCCAACCGCAACCACCTCTTGTGGGCATTCAGCACACAGGAAAGCCAGCACCTAGAAGGGCCGTCTGGACTACCACTTTAAATCCCAGGGCTCTTTCAATTTTCAAAGCACATGATGTCCGGAACAGAAAAAGATGATGCTGAACAAGTTCAGGGAGAAATGAGGTCTTGACGAAACTTGGCCTCACATCACCTTGAGGCTGTTTCTGCTGCAGTCGATCACGTGACAAGATCAGCATTGTTAACCCTGCTGTAAGGCTGTCTCAGTCTGCCCTCATTTCTGTGTGTCCCCAAGTTCCAGAAAACTCTGTTCTCTGCTTGTTGTCATGGATGGACACTGTGTGCTGCTCGGTCTTAGAGTCGAATCCGTTTCTGGGCAGGGCCAGCTGGAGACACAGTGATCCCAGCTGACTTGTTGGTTTGGGCAAGTCTCGTCTCCTTAAAGCAGGATTCTGCAGTCCGAGCCCACTGTGTGGGATCGCAGAACATTTGTACTTGCCAGGAAGCCCCAGCCCCAAGCTGATTCATCACTGAGTGGCATGGGACGGTCAGGGGAGTGTGTGGTGGACAGGCATTTGTAACCTCAGTGGCATGACATCCCAAATCCAAAAGGAGGGGGACTCGGGAGGTCCCTGGCAGTGGCAGCAGCGATGTCAAAATTCAAGTCAACCAGATCTTGAGGTATTATTTCCAAACCAACTTTGTAAGTTGTTTATCGATGACGTGGGTCACTAGGGAAAGGTCGCAGCACCACTGTGTCATTAAGGGAAGAAAAGTCCTGTTGACACCCCATTTCAAAAGGAGCTAGTCCTGCTAAGAGTGCAGGATACAAACATTTTTTTTCTCCCCAAACTTAAAAGATGTGGCTTCATCGTTTCTCTAAAAGGAACAGCTTTCTAAAACCCCAAGTTAGATTAAGGAGTGATAATAATTTGGGCTTTATTTAAAAAGCTTAATTAGTATATAATTTACATACCATATAATTCACTCTTTGAAAGTATACAATTCAATGTGTTTCACTGTTTTGACTTGTCTGTTCTGGACATTTCATATAAATGGAAGCATACATCATGTGGTCTTTTGCGCCTGGCATCTTTCACTTGGCATGATGCTGTCAGGGCTCATCCATGTTGTAGCATGTACCAGTACTTCATGACTTTTTATGGCTGCGTAATACTCCATTGTATGGAGAGACCACATTTTGCTTATCCAGTCACCAGCTGATGGACATTTGGGTTGTTTCCACCTCTTGGCTATCATGAATAGCACTTCTGTGAACAGTCATGTACAAGCTTTGGTATAGACATGTTTTCACTTCTCTTGGATATATACCCGAGAGCGGAATTGCTGGCCCATATGGCTATTCTATGTTTAACTTATTCTGGAACTGCCAAGCTGCTTTCCAGAATGGCTGCACCATTTACATTCCCACCAGCAATATGTGACGGTTCCAATTTCTCCACATCACTTTGGGCTTTTTCAAGTCAACTTTTACAAATGGAAAGTGGTGTGTTTTAGAATATTGTATTTATTAACACAAGGCTATAATTATATGCCTTGTGGCTCTTGAATACCGTCAAAGCGGTCCTTTCAAACGCACAGAAATATTGAACAATGTGTTACGCCTTCCTGAGGACACATGGGCTCCAACCCAACGAGTCACCAAGGCTCTAGGCTGAGGGTCACGAGTCACCAAGGCTCTAGGCTGAGGGACTCCTTCAAATGGTTCCAGGGCAGCCGCCACCCAAGCTTGAATCCGTTCACACGCAGTGGTAGCTGTTAGACTTCTGTACAGAACTTTGTGTTTTACACGTGAAGAAACTCACTCTTCAAGGTTAAGCAGCTTTCCCAGAGCCCCATAACTCATGACCTAGAAGCCAGCCTTCCTGCTTCACGGCCTCTCCTTGGGCTCCGAGGCCCTGACTCTCCTAACATCTAGAAGGCCGGCCTTCTTCACTCTCGACCCGCCTGTCTCCAGCCTGGGCTCTGCCTGCCTCTCCCAGGACTGGCTCCCGCTGGACCGGGGCATCTCACTTGACTCGTTACACCTTCACACCAAGATTGCTCGTGGCGGATCGAGATTGGCAGCATCCAGTTCCTTTCGAGTGGGGTCACGTGCCGCGATTACAGCCCAAAGTGCCCACGACTGACGGCAGTGAGTTTCTGGATCTGTTCCCCACGAGGCGTCCTCTGCTGGAGGTTTGGACGGTAGTAGTGGCCTTAGCCTCCTGGCCTGTATTCAGCCCGCCATCAGGCCGTGTGACTCTGCACTAGAGGTCCCTCCTTCCCACTGCTTCCTCTCGCTTTCCACGTGGCCCTGCAGCCCAGTTTTGTCTACAAAAGTTTGTGATGCGTGCTCCACTTCAGAGCTGCTTGGGATCAGAGGATTCCCGGCTGCAGCTTCATGGGGCGGACAGGGTAATAACGGTCCAGAACAGGGCGTTCTCTAAGTGCCGAGGGCCAAAGCCAGCCCTGGGCTCAGAACGCTCTAGCTCCTAGTAATCCAAACAAGAGAGGATCCTTCACGACCAGAGAGTAAACAAGCCCCAGAGCCCCCGGAGGGAGCCCTCCCTGGCACAGGCCAGCCCTCCGTGGCATCCACGCCTTTGCTATAGAAAGATTTTTATCCCCAGTGTATGAGTTCTCTAGGGCTGCCGTGGGAAAGTTCCACAGACTGGGTGGCTTAAACCGTAGACAAGAATTTTCTCACGGTCTTGGAAGGTAAAGTCTGAGATCAAGGTGTCAGGAGGACTGTTCCTTGCCGTATGACAGCATAACTCCAGTCTTCACGTGGCCTTTGCCTGTGTGCGTGCCCCTGTGTCCAAATTTCCCCTTTTTATAAGGACACCCATCGTACCGAATTAGGGGCCCACCCTACTCCAGTATGACCTCATCTTAACCAGTCACATCTGCAATGACCCTATTTCCAGATAAGGTCTCATTCAGAAATACTGAAGTTTAGGACTTCAACACATGAATGGGGAGGGGGAGACATTACCTTCACCCGACTAGATGTGTTCGATTCCTCTGTAAGCCCATTTGAAGTCCAGAGATCTTTTGGCTTTTTCTTTGGTTTGGAAGCTAAATTTCACCCTTGAAAAAATGAGGACCTAATATCCAATGTCTTCTATCCTGACCAAAACTATGCCCAATAAGCCAGAGACCCAGGATGGGACATCGTGGTCTCAGAGACTCCTTTGGCAGTGGCAGAGCAGGACCTGTCTCGTCACCTCATCTGGGGAGCGCAGAGGAAGAAGCAACTAAGATGGGGGATGCACTCGGGGATGTGGGGTGCACCCAGCTTGGCTTCACAACGCAGCTCACCTTTATACCTTCCAGTCCGAAGCCCGAGGCTCTTTCTGCTGCTTAGTTCCTGGGGGGCAGGGGACTGGGACTCTTTTGCACTTGGAAAGGTTTCAGTCCTTCAGGGTTGCTCCATCCTCACGCTCGGCTCGCCTCCTTGCCAAGTGCCTCTGATTCGGTTCTTCGTTTCCTTCCTCTGCATGACCAGACTCGGGGGGCAACAACGTAGATCTGACCCCGACTGGCACTTTGACGTGGACATCAGGCATCTGGCAGAGTCACAGGTCTGGGCAGCAAGAGGTCCAGTAGTAGAGGCTTTGGCTAAGATGGAGAGGGGTGAGCCAGTGATAACCCTGGGGGCCCTCGGGTGCCTCCAGAGCCCAGGCTGACGGGGCAAGAGAGACTGCCCTCAGGCCTCTGCTCCGAACCTGAAGTGTGAGTACAGCCCTCACCCACCACGCTCCCCACATGAACAGGCTCCAGAGCCCCAGAGCAAAGCCTCTCCCTGGAGCATCGACTTACCTGATGATGGGTGGCGGGGGGGGGGGCATTTTCTTTCTGTATTAAACCTGACATGGATATAGAAAACTGAATTTACGTGGACGTCTGAGGGTGAAATCCAAAGTGTGTACGGCAGATGATTTGGGGGTTCATCCACAGTCCTGGATTGTGCTTGGGGGAGAAACATTGCTGAGGATTGGTTTCTTTTTATGGGGGACATAGGCTTCCTGTTCAGGTGTTCGTGGATGCTTCTGGGGTGGGGTGGGAAGGTAGCACACCCCTGCTGTGGCAGGAAGGTCTGCCCAAGGGCTGTTTCCCAGGCCCAGATTCATCTCCAGGGAAAGAGGAAACGATATCATGGCCACAGAGGCTGGCGTGCCGACGGCAGGAGACGCCTTCTGACTTGGACCAAAGTCAATTTCCAGGCAAGGAACTCTCACCTGCGTTTCCGCTGTTGGCCACACTCTCCAGCCCTGGGCCCAGCCAGCATCCAAACTCGGCGATGCGGTGCTGAGTCAGTAGGCCGCTCCTGCAGACCAGAGCATCAGGCCTTTATCCTCGGAGCTCTGGCTGCTACCTCTACCTGTCGTCTCTACATTGGCTGCTGGGAACCGCAAAGGGGCGGGTCAAGAAATCAGTAGAGTGGAGTCTTTAAGAGCCAAAGCGGCGTTTTCTTTTTTTAATTTTGCCTTTTTTTCCTTGGAGCTAAACGGGTAGCTTGTTTGGTATTGGTAGGTTTTGTGTTGCCAGTGCTAAAATGAGATCTGGGCCTCCATCCCTCACACAGGCTCGAGATGCTGGGCCAGGGAGTTAGTGACGCTTCGGCAGCAAATGAGGTCTCCTTTTTCCATCTTTATTTGGGTGCACTGTATATTATATGACATTTTGTCCTCGTTAGGGTGTCTAGTTTTTGAGTGTGGTCACAGCTGAGGCCTTGGGCTTGGCCCCTGAAACACTCAACAAAGATTTGGATGGGACTTGTATTTTCAAGAATAAAAAGGTCTGCACAAACTTCTGTACATTGCTTGAGAAAAGAATGCCACTTGGGGGCTCCCCTGGTGGCGCAGTGCTTAAGAATCTGCCTGCCAGTGCAGGGGACACGGGTTCGAGCCCTGGTCCGGGAAGATCCCACATGCCGTGGAGCAACTAAGCCCATGCGTCACAACTACTGAGCCTATGCTTTAGAGCCCGAGAGCCACAACTACTGAAGCCCATGCGCCTAGAACCCGTGCTCTGCAACAAAAGAAGACACTGAAGCAAGAAGCCCATGCACCACAACGAAGAGTACCCCCCACCCCGCTCCCCGCAACTAGAGAAAACCCACGCATGAACGAAGACCCAAGGCAGCCAAAAATAAATACATAAGTAACTTTTTAAAAAATGCTACCTTGTACGTGCCCCAGAAGCAATAAGAAGAATGTGTCCCCGTGGGTCTGGACACTGAAATCTTTTTTGAATAGAAGTTAGCTATTCTTTTATGAAATAATTATAGATTCACTGGAAGTTGCAAACAGGGTACAGAGAGGCCCTGGATTGTATCAAAACCAGAAAATTGATATTGCTGCAGGTTTTTCTGAGGACATAAATTTTCATTTCTCTGGAATAAAGGCCCTAGAGTGCAAGTGCTGTGTCATCCTACAGCTGCGTGGCTAGTTTTACATTTCCCACCAGCAGTGAGTGGTCCAGTTTCTCCACTTTCTGACCAGCTTTTGGTGTTCCCACTGCTGTTTATTTTAGCCATTCTGATAGGTAAGTAGTGGTATCTCATTGTGGCTTTAATTTGCAATTCTCTAATGGTTAATGATACTGAACATCTTTGTATGTGCTTTTTTGCCTTCCGTAGAAACTCTTCAGTGGAATGTCTTTTCATGTCTTTCTCCCATTTTCTAATTGGGTAGTTTGTTTTCCTACTGTTGAGTTTTTGAGATTCTTTATATATTCTAGATACTACTCCTTTATCAGATAGGAGGTTTGCAGATATTTTCTCCTAGTCGTGTTTTTCATCCTATTCACAGGGTCTTTCACAGAGCAAAAGATCTTACTTTTGATAAGGTCTAATTTATCAATATTTCCTTTTATGAGTCACACTTTTGCTGTCAAGTCTAAGAAAGAACTTTTTGCCTAGCTCTACATCCCGAAGATTTTCTCCTACCTTTTTCTAAAACTTATGTAATTTTACACATTTAACTATATGGTCCATTTTGAGTTAACTTTTGTATAAGGTATGAGGTTGAGTTTGAAGTTCATTTTTTGCCTATAGATGTTCAGTTCTTCCAGAACCATGTGTTGAAAATGCTACCATTCCTGCACTGAATTGCTTTTGCATTTTTGTCAAAAATCAGTTGGGCATATTTGTGTGGGTCTATTTCTGGAATCTCTGTTCTGTTCCAGTAATCTATGTGTCTGTCCCTCTGCCAACACCACACCATCTTCTCTAATGCAGTCATATGATAAGTCTTGAAACCGGGTAGGTTGATTCCTTCCACTTGATTCTTCTTTGTCAAAATTGTTTCAGCTCTTCTACTTCCTTTGCAATTTCCATAAAAATTTTAGAATAATTTTGTCTATATCTGCAAAAAATCGTGCTGGGATTTTGATAGGAATTGGTTACAGCTGTATATCAATTTGAGAAAAATTGACATCTTTAGAATGTTGAGCCTTTCATTCTGTGAACACAGAGTATCCCTCCATTCGTTTAGATCATCTTTGATCTTTCATGAGCGTTGCATAGCTTTTAGCATGCAAATTCTATGCGTGTTTTGCTTGGCTTTCACCTAAGAAGTTTTTGAGCAATAGTAAGCGGCATCGTATTTTTAATTCCAGCGCCCATGTGTTAATTGCTGGTATTTATAAGTGCAATTGATTTTTTAAATTTATTTATTTATTTTGGCTGCGCGCGGGTTTTCTCTAGTTGCAGCAAGCGGGGGCTACTCTTCGTTGCAGTGCACGGCTTCCCACTGCAGTGGCTTCTCTTGTTGTGGAGCACGGGCTCTAGGTGTGTGGGTTTCAGTAGTTGCAGCACGTGGGCTCAGTAGTTGTGGCTCACGGGCTCTAGGGCGGAGGCTCAGTAGTTGTGGCGCACGGGCTTAGTTGCTCTGCAGCATGTGGGATCTTCCCAGACCAGGGATCGAATCTGTGTCCCCCGCATTGGCAGGCGGATTCTTAACCACTGCGCCACCAGGGAAGTCCCAGAGCAATTGATTTTTTTTTTTTTTTTTTTTTTTTTGTGGTACGCGGGCTTCTCACTGTTGTGGCCTCTCCCATTGCGGAGCACAGGCTCCGGACGTGCAGGCCCAGCAGCCATGGCTCACGGGCCCAGCCGCTCCGCGGCATGTGGGATCTTCCCGGACCGGGACGCAAACCCGTGTCCCCTGCATCGGCAGGCGGACTCTCAACCACTGAGCTACCAGGGAAGCCCGCAATTGATTTTTATATGTTGATCTTGTATCCTGAGAACTTCCTGAACTTACATTTAAGTTCCAGGAGTTACTTTGTAAATTTGTTAAGATTTCCACGTAGACAATCATATCACCTATAAGTATAGTTTTGCTTCTAATATGTATGCCTTTTATTAGTTCTCTTGCCTTAATGAACTAGCTAGAACTTCCAGTACTGTGTTTTTGTTTTATTGAGATATATTTGACACACAACATGGTGTAAGTTTAAGATGTACAACATACCGATTTGATACAAGCAGTGAAGAGAGCAGATATCCTTGCCTTGTTACCAATCGTGGAGGGAAAGCATTCAGTCTTTAATCATTAAGTGTGAAGTTAGCTGTAGATATATTGTAGATGTTCTTTATCAAGTTGAGGAAGTTCCCCTCTAATTCTGGTTTTCTGAGAGTTTTCATCGTGAATGGGTGTTGAATTTTGTGAAGTCCGTTTTCTGCATCACATAATACGGTCATATGATTTTAATTGAACTTGTGGTTTTGAGATAATTGTAGATTCACATGCAGGTGTAAGAAATAATGCAAATAGGGCTTCCCTGGTGGCACAGTGGTTGAGAATCTGCTTGCTAATGCAGGGGACATGGGTTCGAGCCCCAGTCTGGGAGGATCCCACATGCCGCGGAGCAACTAGGCCCGTGAGCCACAACTACTGAGCCTGTGCGTCTGGAGCCTGTGCTCCACAACAAGAGAGGCCACGATAATGAGAGGCCCGTGCACCGCGATGAAGAGTGGCCCCCACTTGCCACAACTAGAGAAAGCCCTTGCCCAGAAATGAAGAACCAACACAGCAAAAATAAATAAATTAATTAATAAACTCCTACCCCCAACATCTTATTTTTAAAAAAAAAAGAAAGAATGCAAATAGATCCCATGTACCCTTTAGCCAGCTTCGCCTAATGATAACATCTTGCAAAACTGTAGTATAATATCACAAGCAGGATGCTGAATGGGTACAGTCAAGGTACAGAACATTTCCATCTCCACATGAATCCCTCATTTTGCCCGTTTATGGACACATCCACTTCCTTCCCACACCAACCTCCTCCTTACCCTTTGGCAATGTCTAATCAGTCCATTTCTATAGTTTTGTCATTTTAAGAATTATATAAATGGAATCACACAGTATATAAGTTTGGGGGGTTGCCTTTTTTTTTTCACTCAGCGTAATTCTCTGCAGATTCATCCAGGTCATTATATATATATCAACAGTCGTGTCTTTTTTTTGCTGAGGAGTGTACCATGGTATACAGGTGCCAGTTTGTTTAATCCTTCGTTCATTGAAAGATTTCTGGGTTGTTTCCAGTTTGGGGCTATCATGAATAAATCTACTATAAACACTTGTTTACAAATTTTTGTATGACTACAAGTTTTCATTCCTGTGGGATAAATACCCAGTAGTGCAATTGCTGGGTCATGTAGGAGTTGCATGTTCGGTTTTTAAGAAAGTACCAGTTTTCATTCCCTCCAACAATGTATGAGTAATCCAGTTTCTCCCATTGTTGCCAGTATTTGGTGGTATTGATTTTTTTTAAATGAAGGTGAAATTCACGTAACAATTCAGCGGCATCAGTACATTCACAATGTACTAAGCCATCATGTATTACTTCAACTTCTGAAAAATTTGGTAGATTGTTTTATAGTCCAAAATATGTCTATCTTGGTATGTATTTCTTGGATGCTTGAAAAGAATGTAAATTTTCCTGTTTCTTGGTGGAGTGTTCTATAAATGTCAATTAGATCCTATTAGATGGTGGTGGTGTTGTGTTCTATATCTTGCTGATTTTCTGTCTAATTGTTCTATCAACTATTGAGAGAGGACATTGAAGTCTCCACTATAAATGTCAATTTCTCCTTTCAGTTATGTTAATTTTTGCTCCATATATCTTGTAGCTCTGTGGTTTGGTGTGTACACATTTAGGATTACTTTTTCTTCTTGGTAGATTGACCCTTTTTCCGTAATGTAATGCCCCTCTCTGTGCCTGGTAATTTTCTTTGTTCTGAAGTTACTTTATCTGGTATTACTAGAGCCACCCCTGCTCCTTTTTGTTTTAATTAACAATTGCGTGTTTTTTCATCCTTTTACTTTCTACATGCCCGTGTCATTATATTTGAGGTGATCATCTTGCAGACATCATATAGTTGGCTTATGTTTTTTTATTGACTGTCAATTTCTGTCTTTTAATAGGTGTATTTAGATCCTTTTCACTTAATGTACTTATTGATGTTAGTGCTTAATTCTGCCAATTTATTTTTAATTTCTGTTTGCTCTCTATTTTTGTTTCTCTATTTTCTTTTTCCTGTCTTCCTGTGGGTGACCTGAATATTTTTTAGAGTTCCATTTGATGATTCATGTACAGTGTTTTGCATGTTTCTTTTCGTATACCATTTTTCTTGCTGGCTCTAGGTATTACATCGTATATAAATAACTTATAAGCATCTACTGATGTCAACATTTTACCAGTTCAAGTGAAGTATAGAAACCTTACCTCTCTTTCCACTGCTTTACCACCCTCCTCTGTTTATAATGTAATCGTTAACTATTTCTCCCACATACATTTAGAACCACAGCACTGTTATAATTGGTGCTTCAACACCAAACATAATTTAGAAAACTTGAAAGGAAAAGGAAAGTCTATTCTATTTACCCATATTTTTTCTCTTTCCATTGTTCTTTCTTCCTTGGTGATGTCCAGAATTTCTTCTTTTATCATTTCCTTTCTGTTCAGAGAACTTCCTTTAGTCATTCTCTTAGGAGAGGTCTGTTGTTAACAAAGTCTTTTAGTTTTCCTTTTTAGTTTCCCTTCATCGAAGAATGTCTTGATTCCCCTTCCATACCTGAAGCATATCTCTCAGCACTTATTTAGATCTTCTGTTTTAGCTGACTTCCTCTGACAATGCTCTGGCAGGGAAAGGGGGAGCACACTCTCTCATTTCTGCCAGGTAGCTATAGAAATCCAGGTTCCCCACTTAGCCTTCCTTGACACCGGGGAGGTCGGGGCTTCTCATTACTGCTGGGCAGTGGTGACAGTTCCAGCTCCCCACTGGGCTTCCACTAATGCCACCCTGGCTGGGATAGGTAGGAGTGCCTCATTACTGTTCCCCATGTGATCTCCACTGACGCTGGAAGGGATGGGATGTGGACCTATTACCGCTGTGCCGGGGCAAAGGTCCTGGCTCTCTGTGAGGTCTCTTCTAACACCACCCTAGCAGGGACAGGGAGAGATGACTCATCACCGCTCTGTGGGAGTGGATTCTAGGTCCCCAGCTGGCCTTTGCTGATGGGGCTGGGTGGGAACACCCTTTTTTCTATGGTGTTTAGCTGAATTAGAGTGGTTCTTGTATAAAAGTTTTCGGCCTTGGGAGGCTGCCCCTCTCCCAGTCCTTTGGCTTTTGCTGGAGCCTTTTTGTCTCTGTTCATTGGCACTTTGGATTGTTGGCTTCCGGTCCTGATCTGGGATCTACGAGGCAGAATGAAAACCCAGGGAGCTCGCCACCGCGGTGTTCCTTAGGGCCCAAGGTCCCTACCAGCCTGCTTTCTTCTCTCCACCTTTCAGGGTCTTCTTATGTTTGTTTTATATGTAATGTCCAGAGGTTTCAGTTGTACTCAGTGGGAGAATGGGGAAAGTACTTCTCCATTTTTCCAGAGCCAGGCATCTGGACATGGAAATTTTAGACCTGGTTTTGTACTGCCAAGTAGATCTATGGGAAGGAGAGCTTCCCTCGCATATGAATGTCTTAGCAGAGCTCCTATTCCACGTCTACATTGTGAGAACAAAAAGAAATGAAACAAAACAAAACGAAAAAAGTCCGCTGTACCTGGGTTTGCACGTGTCCGCTCATCTGTCATGGAGGGCATAAATTGGGGCAGCCGTGATGGCAGCCAGCTCGGTTAGTTTTTTGTAAACCAGTGCACCAGGTTTTCATGAGCCCCTTCCGACGTCCATTGCTTCTTTCCATTGACTGTCAGGTTATGACCTGTCAGCTCACTTGGCTGGGTGCTAACGGGCAGAGTGGGGAGTTGCTCCTTCTATGGGCCAAAGGCTTCAGTAGAGCTGAAGGGGCAATAAGCCATCACGTGATCCAACCGCCATGGTTTTCATATTAAAAAAAAAAAAAAAAAAACCTGTGTCAGAAAACAGAAAAGCCTTTCCCCAGATCTCACTGCGTACCACACAAGCAAAGGCAGACCCAGGAGCCCCATTCCCTGCCTTTAAGCCCGCTGTTATTTAAGGTACGTTGGGCTGCTTCTCCACCCATCCCTCAGCTCTCCAGTGAACTTCACTCTGCCCCATGGCCAGAGACTGCGGTCTCATCCCAGCCAAGTGCCTCCCAGAGGTGCCCTTCATCCCTGGAGGTGGGAGGTGCTCCATGAGGGTGGTGGGGTGGGAAGAGAGACAGGAAAATGAACGTGGCTGACTCCACCTAAACCTGTCCTCAGAATGCAAGTCTGTGATTCACGGGGTCAATGGTCTCATCTTCATGTCTGAAAGACAGTGTACTTTTTGTCTCCCTAAGCCCTGTGTCTAGGTCGTTTGGGAAGCGCCTTGGAGAGTCAAGAATAAAATTGCAGGTCAAACAATGGATGACTGGAAAAGTCGGCTTGTAATCAAGAGCATGCTTCCCCATTTCGCCATGGTGGGAAATCGTCAGGAGCCCAGAAAGCTCCAGGAATCGGTCAGACAATGGGCTATCGGGGGGAGGGGGGTTTTGAATGCTTCTAATCTTATACTTGAACGTAATATGTGTTATTGAAATTCTCTGTGCGAACTTGGTGGCAAGCAACCAACCCAAAATGTAAGGCACTGAAATCTGACCTAGAAGGGATCTAGGAGATGAGCTGACCTTGCCCCTTGTGAGTTTTTGGAAGAGCAGGAAATAGAGTCCAAGGTTCCATGTGGATTCCCAGTCCAGCTCTCTCTGCACTGCACCCGTTCAACTGGAAAGAGATGAAGGGTGAAAAGGGAAAAAGACCTACTTTTTACCTTAATAGAAACCAGGAATGTGGGGATGACAGGCACTAGATATATTATATTAGCTTCCTAGTACCACTGAGAACAGGAAGCCGGTGAGTAGGGCACAGAAAGCTATTCCCATTCGATTCTCTGGCCCTGATGTCCTTTCAAAAACTCATTTGACAAATTTCTGCTTTCTTCCCTTGGAACTCAGATGTCATCCATGGGTCCGAAACTCAGGGTTAGGGATTCCAGAGAGCCATTGGTTGGTTGAATCTGACAATAAAAGCCTGCAACCTCGCCAGTCTACCAGGGTTAGCTCAGTTAATAGGAGGTGCCGCAAACACAATGGCTGTTATCTCAGTGTATTAGGTCCACAAAGGAGTGGCTCACTTAATCTCTGCAATTAATAGAGCAGAGAGGAAATGGCTCTTCTAGACCCGTGGGTCTGCTTCCTTCCCGTTCAGAGAACTGGGAGCTGGGGGCTCTGAGGTAATGTCATTTCACATAACTAGAGGGCCTGGCTTCTCCAATTCCAAGGGCAATCCACTTTCAGTAAGTCAGTTTTCTATTTAGTTGAGGATTCTGATCTGTGCACAAGTGTGCGGGGACATTGTTGAAATCCTGTTGCTGTCTTTTGCCCTGGTTGTCTACCACCAACAATGTACTGAAAATGTGGTATCCAGTTGAGGCATTTACAAAACTTTGTTTACTGGAGTTCCAGCTCTCACAGAGATGGCAGAAAGATGGGATGGCAGAGAGGGAGCAATTTCTTTGGCCTGTCCTGCCAGCCCTTCCGTCAGGCATCTTTCCATGGCAATCTCTACCCTCCATCCTAATTACCCTTTTGAGTTCTTGCTTCTCTTTTATGGTCAAGAACTAAGTCAGTGAAGGAAAGCCTCTCGGTAATGCGTCCAGAGTTCATGGTCAGTTTCAACAGGACTTGCAGTTTCTCCTTTGTTTCACGCTTGTTTCCAACCCTAGGGGAAAAGCCTGGGTGGGTTGTAGATGCAGGATCCTCTTCCCCTTCCCCCCATGTGCCCCACCGACACCCTTTTAAAAAGTGTGACTAGTAAGTAATCGTTTTGGTTTTGATAAGTGTAGATCTCAGCGCAGGATGGGTTTTTCCTAGAACAGGTTCTTAGAGCTGCCACCCGTGCCCTCACTCTGGAGAAGCGGCCCTTGCTCACGCCATTTCCGGGCTAGGCTTCTCTTTGTAGGTGGCCTTCAGAGTCCTTTGTAAGTCTTGCCAAAAATTCACATTCATTGCTTTAGCGTCACACCTCGGTCTTGATCAAAATCAGCCCTTCTCCCTCCTCCGTGGCACAGCTTATTCTCCGCCAGTGGCTCAGAGTGAGCTGTTTCTGAAAAGCCAAGCTGTCCTAGAAGACCATGGATTTGTCCCGGTGGAGGGGATCCAAAAACCAAGGCTTGGGCTCCGAAAGGTCAAAATCACATTCATCTTCTTGGAAGACGCACATGGCCTCTGAGGAGCTGACACCTAGGGCACCCGCTCCTTTGGCTCTGCCTGATGGGTATGCTGGGAGCCAGGCACTGCTGATGCAGCCAGTTCTGGTTTGAACAGTTCCTGGTTTGAGCACAGCTGACTTCTCGCAGCTGGTCAATCCCTGCAGCTTCAAGGAAGGTACCTGGTGCCCACACGGAGCTCTGCTCCACACGCTGAGTGGCTCAGCAGCCCCGTGTTTGTGGACAGACGGACAGATTCAAAGCAGAATGGCCAGTCAGTTCACCATGACACCTGCTGTCCGTATAAGTTAATACAGGGCCCAGGACGGCAGCAGCAGAAAGCAGTCCTTTGTGGGAGCTGGACTGGCACCTCCCAGGTGTGGCCTGGACTGGATCTCGGCTGTTTCCAATGCTTGCTCTCCCTCGGGTGCTTTTATAACATCCAGGGATGACAACCCACACCCCAGCCCCAGGAAACTCTGTGCCTCTGGAAGCACTTCCCTAGCTCCACCCTCCCTTGTCCTGGCAGCATCCTCAGCATAGAAGTCTGACACAGACATTCAGCTTACCTGTTTTTTTTTGTCCTTTCCCAAGAAACAGACTAACAATAACAACAACAAAAAACAAATTTCAAGTCAAGTTTTGTTAATAAAATTATATCAGTCCCAAAGGAGAGTTCTTTGAAACAGCCCTGGGATTTACATGTGAAGTTTTTTTTTTAACATCTTTATTGGAGTATAATTGCTTTACAATGTTGTGTTAGTTTCTGCTGTATAACAAAGTGAATCAGCTATACATATATACATATCCCCATATCCGTCCCTCTTGGGTCTCCCTCCCACCCTCCCTATCCCACCCCTCTAGGTGGTCACAAAGCACCGAGCTGATCTCCCTGTGCTATGCGGCTGCTTCCCACTAGCTATCTACCTTACGTTTGGTAGTGTATATATGTCCATGCCTCTCTCTCACTTCGTCCCAGCTGACCCTTCCCCCTACCCGTGTCCTCACGTACATTCTCTACATCTGCGTCTTTATTCCCGTCCTGCCCCTAGGTTCATTAGAACCTTTTTTTTTTTTTTTTAGATTCCATACATATGTGTTAGCATACAGAATTTGTTTTTCTCTTTCTGACTTACTTCACTCTGTAGGACAGACTCTAGGCCCATCCACCTCACTACAAATAACTCAATTTCGTTTCTTTTATGGCTGAGTAATATTCCACTGTATATATGTGCCACATCTTCTTTATCCATTCTTCTGTCAGTGGACACGTAGGTTGCTTCCATGTCCTGACTGTTGTAAATAGTGCTGCAATGAACATTGTGGTACATGTCTCTTTTTGAATTATGGTTTTCTCAGGGTATATGCCCAGTAGTGGTATTGCTGGGTCATATGGTAGTTCTATTTTTAGTTTTTTAAGGAACCTCCATACTGTTCTGCATAGTGGCTGTATCAATTTACATTCCCACCAACAGTGCAAGAGTGTTCCCTTTTCTCCACACCCTCTCCAGCATTTATTGTTTGTAGATTTTTTGATGATGGCCATTCTGACCGGTGTGAGGTGTTACCAATGGCATTTTTCACAGAACTAGAACAAGAAATTTTACAATTTGTATGGAAACACAAGAGACCCCAAATAGCCAAAGCAATCTTGAGAAAGAAAAACAGAGCTGGAGGAATCAGGCTCCCTGAGTTCAGACTATACTACAAAGCTACAGTAATCAAGACAGTATGGTACTAGCACAAAAACAGAAACATAGATCAGTGCAACAGGATAGAAAGCCCAGAAATAAACCCATACACATATGGTCACCTTATCTTTGATAAAGGAGGCAAGAATACACAATGGAGAAAAGACAGCCTCTTCAATAAGTGGTGCTGGGAACACTGGACAGCTACATGTAAAAGAATGAAATTAGAACACTCCCTAACACCATACATAAAACATAAACTCAAAATGGATTAAAGACCTAAATATAAGGCCAGACACTATAAGACTCTTAGAGGGAAACATAGGCAGAACACTCTATGACATAAATCACAGCAAGATCCTTTTTGACCCACCTCCTAGAGAAATGGAAATAAAAGCAAAAATGAACAAATGGGACCTATTGCATAGCAAAGGAAACCATAAATAAGACAGAAAGGCAACCCTCAGAATGGGAGAAAATATTTGTAAATGGAGCAACTGACAAAGGATTAATCTCCAAAATTTACAAGCAGCTCATGCAGCTCAATATCAAAAAAACGAACAGTCCAATCCGAAAATGGACAGAAGACCTAAATAGACGTTTCTCCATGTGAATTTTTGAGAGTCCCCTTGCAGGAAAACGTGCGTCTGATGTGACGATTTTTCTTGGCCTAAGACCAGGGCCCAGGACACCTGATTCCAGTCTTGCTTCTGCTCCTAACTAGCCGTGGGACTTTGTCCATCCTTTGCCCACTCTGAGGACAAAGATCAAATGAACCAGGAGTAAGAATAGCCACCTTTAGTTGAGTGCTGACTAGGCGCTACGCACTTGCTGAGCATTTGGGCTGCCTTATTTCCTGTAATCCTTAGGATAACCCTGAGATGAAGAGGTTAGCTGCAGGAAACTGAGGCTCAGAGAGGTTATGCAACTTGACAAAGTCACAGAGACAAGGCGCAGCAGAGCTCAGAGCCTGCTTTCTTCACCACTGTGCTCTGCTGCCTCTTGGCTCTGAAGCATGTTGAAAACCACAAAGCTGCAAGCACATATCAGGTGGGAGCAGTTGTCATAAGAAAGTGCAGCACCCTGTCAGCATTTGTTCATTCACTCAGCAGCCTGATGGCTTAATGACTCGTGGTCTGGAGTTTTACCTTTTGAACACTCGGGCATCCACCCAAGCTTAATAAGGCGTCCAGTCTCTGCAGTGAGTGTATGGAGTTTTAACAGGAGGCAGAATGTTTGCTCCCTCCTTTTGAAGTTAAGATCTCCGCTCCTCCCCCAGAACGGTGAGTGGATTGATTACTAGTGCACGAATCTCTAAAATACTAGCACTCCAGATGGGAGCGCTTCAGAGCCCACGTGGAATTGGAACCCAGTCGTCTCCGTCTCAGTCTGCACCCAAAGTTGCGAAGATTCCCCAGCTCTGAGCAGCCGCCTATTCCGTTCAGAAGGCAGCTCCAGAGAAAATGGAGGCGTTAAGGACATTAGACGTACAGTCGGAGAAGGAACGGGATGCTGCGCTCACGGCGCACCTTCTGTGTGTCGTCATGGGATGATAACGAATGGCTGACTCTCTAGTTCCCATGAGTTGGCACGTCCAGTCTTCCTTCCGACCTTCCCAGCCGTTGCCCCTCTTTATGGATGAGGACGCTTAGATCCAAGAAATCCAGTGACTTGTAGTAAGATGCTCATGGCGAAGGTGGGGAGCTCTATCAAGGGTCCCCATTCGGGTGGCCCCAAGTGCAGCCTGCTTTCCACCTGCAGTATGACCTAAACCAACGACTCACCCCTTCTTCTCCTGCTTGTCACCTCGAATGCAAATGGAGCTGAGGAAGGGGCAGAAAGGAGTCCTGTCTGTCCCTCTGCTTTAGACTGGTGACTTAGATATGCCCGGTAGGAGGAGGGCCGTTCACCGGCTGCCGTGGCGTGTGATCAGGTTGGGGGTTTGTGCCCCTCATCCTCGGAAGCACACACTTTTCTTTGCAAAAAGCACAGGGGACTCAGGAGACCTCAAATTTCATTCCAGAGCTCTAACTAGCACTTTGTGAGCCCTTGGGTAAGTCCCTTTGCTCCTGAGGTCAGAGGGCCTGCATATCTCAGGCCTCCTGCCACATTTCCAGGGTTCCTCCTGTGTGCCCAGCCCTGTGCTAGACCATGGGCTACAGCAGCTCCCAGTCAAGGGGTAGGTAGACTCTTCCCAGGCTTCCTGCACTGGGAACAGATGTGTCCTACTCTGTAGTTCTGCCTGTCCTCCTCGGAAGCCGGGAGGAGAGGATGGCCAAGTGGCTCTCTTGTGCACGTTCCTTTGTAGACAATAGCTTGTCTACTCCTGTGACACAGAGACTAATATTTCCACTTCACCCGGGAGGAGACCGAGGGACTTTCCCAATGTTGCGCGGGCAGTAGGTTGGAAATTCCGATCTCAAACCCAGGTGCCCTGACCAGCATCGTCCACTGCCCAGCCTGTGAGCCGAGAGCCAGGCTAATTAAAACCCCACAGGGAGTAGGGACAGCCAGCCAGGACCTGGGCTGGGTTGTGTAAACAGCTCTCTTGGAAGCCTGGAGAGGCAGCCCAGTGTCCCCTGCTTCATGTCGGCTGTGGGCAGGGTGCACTGGCCCCAGGAGAGGGGAGCAGGGTATATGGCCCCGGCTTCCAGGAGCCGGCGGGTCTAGGAATCAGCTCACTGGGGAGGCAGCTGTCCCAGACAGTGACTGGGATGCGGCATGAGGCTGTGCCCTCTGCCCACGTCAGATGACGATGAACAAGGTGTGGATTTGAACGCAGTGTAAACCACACAGGGTATTACCGCTGTGAGCACTTTTTTTTTAATGATCAGAGATTGGCATTGGCTCAGAAAGGCGATGAGAGACGAGTGTCCTTGGAGCTCAGGTAGAGACACAGGGCCCCTGAGGATATCTCAGGCTCATCAGCAGCCCCGCTGCCCGAGGAGCGCTGGATTTATGGTGTAGCTCTGAGCATTCTGGGTCAAAGCCTGCAGTGCGTATGTGACTTTCTATTTGGGGATCCTCCCCACGGAGCGCGCAGCTGTTCGCTCCTTTTCCTCCCGCCCCCTCCTCCTGCAGTGAGGGCCCGGCCCTGTTCCAGACACCCCGCCGGGCTGGGCCACCAGGCAGAGGCCTTGCCTTCGGCTCTTCTGCGAAGGCTGCACGCTGCTCGGCTGGCCGGACACCACTGGGCTCTGCGTCCGGGTCCCACCTGGGTAGCCCCGTCCAGCAAAGCGGTGACCTGAAAATCGCAGTCTGTTCGCAGGGGGAGCTGCCGGGAGGGGAGGTCTGTTTGGCAGCTGGCGCCCACTGGCATCTGGGCGCTCGACACTGCCTGTTTCTGAACTTCTAGGAGCCCTCCTTAGCTGTGTCTGCGTTCCTGCCTGGCCCCTGCCCACAGCTTCCTTGACATCAGGCCCGAGGTGACAGGTGTCTGGAGCTTGAGCTGCCCGGGGGAGGGGGAGGGTGGACACGCTTGGACCCCAGGGCAGGGTGTCAGGAGAGTCTGGCTGAGCTGACACTCGGGCACGACCTCCATCTAGGGTGTGCGCAAACCAGAGGGGGCAGCCCTGGGGCGCAGACCCAGGGGTCCTCAGACTCCGGCTTGGCCTGTGCAGGCTGAGGCCCCTGGCTTTTGTTGAAAATCCCCAGCTGGAGAGCTCAACGTGGCTCTGACTGCAGACAGATATTTGGGTCATAAGCTGCCCCTGGGGTACCCAGTTTTAGACCTCAGGTTGGGCAGGGCACGGGAAGCACGCACTTGTGAAGATTAGGCTACAGGTGCTGATTTCTGCAGTCGACATAGAAGAATTTGTCAAAACCCTGCCTGCTGCTCCTTGGCCTTTCCTTTCTCCTCCTCTACCACCTCCCCTGACTCACCAGATCGCCAGCCCCAAAGTACCAAAGTTAAAAAGACAGGCCGGAGCCCAGGCCGGACTCGACCCCTGAGGGCCCAGACCCAAGGCCCAGGCGAGGCTGCCGCCACCCCTCCCTCCCTGCCCCCTCACCCCCCCTCCCTTCCTCACAAACCCCCTTTGTGTGCCTCCCTCTGGTGCTGCAGGGTGCGGTCCCTCTTCTGACTCCGTCCAGAGCTGTTTCTCCAGGCCGGTCGCCCCCCTCCAAGCCTGTCAGCTGGCACACAGGCACTCTCGTGACCCTGAGTAAATGCTCGGTGGACAGTGGTTGCCCTTCCTCTTGGCCAGAAGGTCCCTTAGAAATCGTCCGGGTCACCTCCTTTGTTGACCACAGGAGGCCCAGACACACGAAGGAGAAGGCGTGTCCTTCACGGGGCCAGTTAGTGAATTCATCACAGTTTCTGAAAAGCGATTGCCTCTGGGCCTTGTGCTGGGAGTGGAAGAGAACAGGATCATTTGTAGGAAACCTTCTGCTCCAGGGCTTAATTCACATCTGCAGATGCCAGCTGAGCCCTGTCACGACACTAGGTGCTACGGGGGTGCAGAGATGAGGAGGAAACAGCCCCAGTCTTCTGAGAGCTGCGTTGTGGAGGCCTGGGTTGGAAGGCGTGGGGCTCAAGGCCGAGTTATCCTAGAGACCCTTGAAGGCCTGAGGGAGGAGGGTGTGCTTTCATCTGCTGGACAAGGTGCGAATTGTTGAGAGGATACAAAGGCTGGAAGAGCAAGCAGACGGCCAGGCATTCTGGAGGAGGCGGTGTCCTGTTTCATGGAACCCGCGGCGCACCCAACAGATGGGCAGTAATAATAACCATCGTTAGCGCAGGTTAAACGTGGCGTTTGAGACTGCTACATGCCTCGTGCATTCAGAAATGGTCACCTAACTTGTACGATGGTAGAAATCTTGAAGCTTTTCAGGTCCGAAAATGTTGCCTGCCACTGTCTTGTGAACAGTAGGCCTACGTGGCCCCCTGCAGTGTGAGGGGGGCGATTTGGAAATAACCTCTGTGCCTTGGAGAAGGTGCTCAGCCTGTGCTGTAGGTCAGGGCTTGGTAAAGTCCCCCCACCCCCACCCCGCGCAGCCTGTTCTTGCAAATGAAGTTTTATTAGCACAAGCCACACCTAGTCATTAACATATCATCTGGAGTTGCAACAGGGACCACTTGGTCTGCAAAGCCTAAGAGAGTTACTCTTTGGGTCTTTACAGAAAGTTGACGACCCCCTGATCTAGGTCACTGGGTTTGGGGTCATATTTTCTGAGGCCGTAGTTTCCTCCCATAAGTGGGTGCTCGGCTCTGTGCCACCTGAGGGACAATCACAGATCCTGGCACCTCTCCAGGCATTCTGCTTCCTCTCCTGTGCCACAGCTGGCCTGACCCCCCTCTGGACCTATCCCTTTCTCTCTCCCATCAGCACCCAGCCAGACCTTTTACAAACAGATGGAGCCGACCACTCCTCGGTATAACCCCCACCCAGTGGTTTCCCACCGCAGACATCTAACAGTCCACCCGCTTCCCAGGGCTGCGGGTCCATCCGTGAGCCATGGCTGTCCCCCAGCTCGCTGCGCACCAAGCACAGTGGCCAGCTGCCCGTTCTTGGAGCGTGCCGAGAGCTTTCCCCCAGGGCCTCTCCCTTCTGCCCTCCTGCCTGGAGCGCTCTGCCCCCAGTCCTTCTCCTGGCCACTCTGTCACATCACTGCTCCTTCACTCTGTTCTTGTTCTTGCTGTCTTCATACTGTCCGTTCCACTAGAACTCCAGCTCCGTCTCATTCTGGTTCCCCGCTCCTCGCCCGGCATGTGCTCATTCTGAGGGGATCTCTGTTCTGGGCCCCCTAGACAGCCCTGCTTTGCACAGTTAGAAGCCTCCATCTCTGTAGTGGACAGGTGCTCAGTGCCACTCGCTAGCTGCCTCTTTTTCTAAAATAAACTTGAGGCGATAAAGTTGTCTAGTGTTAGGGCTGTCTGTGTGACGCTGTCAGAAAATCTCAACATTTTCTTGCCTCTTTTTCTCCTTTAAGTCAAGCCTTTGGTCTTTAGAACAATGAACTTGGCCTATATAAAGTACCTCCAGGAAGTCAGCCCCCAAACACCAACATCCAACATCTGCCTTCTGAATATATGGCTTCAAAGAGCTAAGTGCACGGTAGCAAAGTGCTGTCCATCCTATGTTTTTAAGCCACATGACAGGCAAGGAACTTAGAAATGCCTTGCCCTTTCCTGTAGTTAAATCTGACATAAAATTACTTTATTGGCAGCATTTTAACAAACAAAACTCTCCTGTGTTTTCACCGGTAATTCAGCTTCAATTTTCCGAGTGAGAAAAAAGTAATTACAAATGATGGCAAGGAGACAGTTTTGAGGTCTCTGTTAATAACACATTCAGGGCGAGTCCTCTTTCTCCGACCCACTCAGGGCAGCTTCTTACAGTGAGGTGGAGCAAGAAGGAATCACTCTGTAGGAGTAGCCCCTTGACTGTCAGCACTCCAGCCACTACCAATACCAGCATCACTACCCCTCCACATCCACCACCAGCACCATCACCACCAACCACCTCCACCACCAGCATCACCACCTCCACCACCAACAGCATCACCACCACCTCCACCACCAACACCATCACCACCAACCACCTCCCCCACCAGCATCACCACCTCCACCACCAACACCATCTCCTACACCAGCACCATCTCCACCACCACTACCTCTACCACCAACACCATCACCACCAACCACCTCCACCACCAGCATCACCACCTCCACCACCAACAGCATCACCACTACCTCCACCACCAACACCATCACCACCAACCACCACCCCCACCAGCATCACCACCTCCACCACCAACACCATCTCCTACACCAACACCATCTCCACCATCACCACCTCCACCACCAATACCATCTCCTACACCAGCACCATCTCCACCACTACCTCCACCACCACCATCTCCTACACCAGCACCATCTCCACCACCACCACCTCCACCACCACCATCATCGCCACCACCTCCACCACCACCAACACCATCACCACCAACCACCTCCCCCACCAGCATCACCACCTCCACCACCAACACCATCTTCTACACCAGCACCATCTCCACCACCAACACCTCTACCACCAACACCATCTCCTACACCAACACCATCTCCACCTCCACCACCAACACCATCTCGACCACTACCGTCACCACCACCATCTCCTACACCAACACCATCTCCACCACCACCACCTCCACCACCAACACCATCTCCACCATCAGCACCGTCACCACCACCACCATCACACACACACAGACACACACACAGGGGCAATTTTTCAGGTTCTATGACATGCTCCCTGATGTAATCGCAGACACCTTCCACACACTGTGTAATCTACTCTTGTTGCTGTGGGATTTGGGACTGTGGAGCATCACCATGTGTTTGTGGCCAAAATTAAACTAGGATTCATTACAAGAAAGGCCAATACCTCCGAGTACTACACCTTTAAGACAGATAGGTTTGGATGAGAGATCTTAACTTCATAAAAGGATTTCCTTTCCATGGCAGATTCTCGTTGCATTTTATTATGATTCGGTTGACGAAAGTTAGCCTTGCACACAGCTGTTCAGGAATGCAGCCAATGAGTAAAGGCAGATCTGCCTTGAATGGCAAATGCCGCTGAGTAACTATGTTACAGGCTATTTTAGGACCACCAAGAATGTGTTTGCATTTTCGAGGGTGGAAAGAGAGAGACTATTTACTTGGTACGAACACCATGCCAGGCACTACGCGCACTTTCCACCTCTAAGCTCACGTGATTCTGGTCACAAATTTGTGGGGTGGCCTCAACACTCCCCATCTTGGCTGCACAGCACTGTGAATGTACCAGAGGCCACTGAATTGTACACTTGCAAAAGCTTAATTTCATGCTCTGCGAATTTTGCCTCAATTTCAAAAAGAGAGGACCTAAGTCATTTCACAGTGTATGCATATGTTAAATCGTCACGTTGCATGCTTTTCAGAAAATCACGTTGTACTTCAATACATATAATTTTGAGCTGTCGATCATACCTCAGTAAAGCTGGAAAAAAGAGAGGACCTAGACCATGGGGAGGGTCTGTGCACTGACCTGAAGCTCCTTAGCCCATGTCCCCTCCCAGCCTCTGCTTCTGCGGCATCAGAGCTCAAGCAGCCTTACTCAAAGGTCTGCTAACTAGGGGGCGTACATTTGCAGGCCATTAGTGTATTTTAGAGCCAGCAGTTGGCACCTAGCCACTAAAATGTGCTTATTCAGTAAGCACGTGACCTCCAGAATACACCGGACTAACCGGGTGTCTCTGGATTCTTCCCCCACCTACACAGCTGTTGGGTTTCTCATGCAGGGAACTTCCTGCCATGGTCTAAAGCCTGTCGCCATTTTATTTAGCCCATTGTTGGGACACAGGCAGAAGCAAAGTCCCCTTCTGCTTAAGCTTCAGGACTGGCCTTCGAACCTTACGAAGCCTGGGACGTAATTTTGTTCTCTGAACCTTACATTCCCTTTCATAAAGCGGGTGCCTCGCATCGTCTAGCTTCAATCCCCACGAAGCAGAGGGCGTGGAGAGCTATTTGGGGAAGATCATAATTTGACCCCAGCTGGTCTGGGGCAAGTTGTGCTTTCTTTAACATGGTCTGGAATTGGAGGTGATGTACACCTCCTGCCCATGGCAAGGACGCTTGTGAACCACGAGGCTCTCCTTGGCCTATCTGCACCCCGGGGAGAGAGGCCCTCTTGGGTGGGGGACAAGAGCATTCATCTTCTCTCTGCAGGAGCAGAAAGAAAGTCATAGCATCAGCTTACCAAAGCTGGGACCCATTCACTGTGTGGGTGGGGAAACTGAGGCTCAGAGTGGGGTCGGGACCTATGAGAGGTCACACCACAAGGTATCAATACTTAGAAGCAGAGCCCTGGGAGAAGTGAGAAAGTTGGGCTTAAATGAACTCCGAGGGCCCTTCTGCCCTTTTCATATATAGAAACCCAGGTCTGCCCAGTGGCCCTGGTGGTCTCCAACCTCGGCTCTGCCTTCGCTCTTCCTCTTCCCTGCATGTTTCCTGGTGCGTCAGCCTAATTCAGGTGAAACACAGATGACCCTTGTTACCCCGAGTCCTGCACAGACAGACTCATCTGGGCTGGGACAATGCCCTCGCCTTTGACCTTCAGCTTCTAGCCTGGCTCCACAGGCAGTACCTGCTTGGTCTCTCGGCCAACCTCATCAAATGCAGGTGCTTGAAACCAACTCCATCTTCCCCTTCTCCCCCCAAGTGGTCATCTTTATCCCACTAATGATGCTACATGGGAAGGCCTTTGGAGGAAACGGGGGCAGGGTTTCTTCCAGTGGAAAGAGGCCAACCTGGCAGTCAGAGACACTGGCCCACGGGCACATCTCTTCCTGGCTCTCAGCCTCATGAGCCCTCACGTGAATGGGAGGGACCAGCCCGTCACTAAGGACCTGGCAGTTCTGACGGCCTCTAGGAGTGCCAGGCTCGCACTCAAGGAACGCCTGGTCAATGACGGAACACTTGGAGGTGTCTCGGGGTGGAACCGCTGAATTACGAGCCCGTTAAGTCCACATGCATCTATCTGTTTGGGGCCATTCTTAGAGTCGCCAGTTCTTCCAGCTGGTATGTCTACACTACAGAAAGGGAGAACACAGTTCTCAAAAACCCCCAGGTCTGCTCATTTCTGCATTTGTTGGGGCCGCTCTGGTTGAAGCTTGTTGAAGCCACAGCCCTCATGTTGGGAAGCCTGAGGGTGCAGACAGTGTGGTGGAGCCCAGAGTGGTGGGCGATGGCGAACAGCAGAAGGTGGAATTTTACAGGCAGCACCGCTGGCCGTCAGGTCGATGCCATCAGCGCCAGGCTGCTCGTCTCCCTCCACTCTCACCCCATGTCCCGATTCTAGAGCATGTGTCCTTATTTGCCAGAGAGCAAGCGAGGCCCACACTGGAGGGCACTGGGGCAGCCTGGGGACCCAGGGCCTGGAGAGTGACATCAGTGACAGTGACTGCTTCTGACGTGCACTCCTCAAAGATGCTGTGAGGCACCCAGGGCAGGCCGAGGACTCATTTTACAGAAGAAAACTTGAGGCTCAGAGAGGGGGAGTGACTTGCCCACAGTCACACAGCAGATGGAGGAGCTAGGGCTTCCATCAGGTCTTTTGGTGCCTACTCCAATGCTCCTCCCTCCAGCCCAGCCCGCCTCTACCTGCAGCGCGTGCAGCCTCTGTCACTTCGGGGCAAGCCCAGGGCGCCAATATATCCCCTCTTTCTAGGGTGAGATTCTTGCTCCAAACCACCTGTTAGCAGAGATTCATTCCTGAGACAAACCGACTCCTCTTGAAGCCAGTCAGGATTCCCTGCAGTTCCCATCCACTCTGGGATTCTCCAGAACCTCAGGTCTTGCAATTCTGTAAATGCTGAAAGTCCTGTTTGTTCTACAGAAAGACCCGTTTGTGGGGACTTCGTTCTGGAAAACAACCGTGCAAATGATACACCAGCTCAAGTACAGGCAGTTGTCGGTGCTCATCTGATCCCATGTCTACACGCAGGCAGATTCCCTCTCTCTCCCTCCTTCCCTCCTTGTCCCTCTTCCTGCAAACCCAGTCCTGCTGCATCGTGTCTCATCTGTTCTCCTTTCTTCTGAGCAAGTCTACCGGGGAACACTCCTGTCTCAGAGGGCTTGAAATCCCAGCTAGTTGGCCAGCGTGAGCTTCTTGGAAACTCCCAGGGAGCATGTGTAACAGTACGGAGGAAAGGTGTTGATGGAGCATGGGTGGGCTCGTGTGAGAGACACTGAGAGAAGCAGAAGCAGAAGCAGATTGGCCGGGGCTGCACCGCAGGAGGCGCTACTGACAGAGGAAGGGGAGACTAAATACACCACAGGCAATTTCCAGCTTTTGGACAATCTTGCCCGGGGCTCTCTGGAGGGAAAAACGAGGCTCCCTGAGCCAATCTGTCCTGCACACCTTCGGCTTCCTGCATTCTTACCCAGGAGGGACTGTGCATAATTTTGCTGGCCTTTTGTAGATGTCTGTGATAAAACTCCAGCTAGAGTGTTCAAAATCAAGTGTTTATAGCAACCTGCCAGACTTCTTTGGAAAGAGTTTTATTTATATATATATATATATATATATATATATATATATATATATGTTCTTCTCCTTAGGCCCATTTTCTGAGCCTGGACTGTACTCTTGTAATCTAGACCCTTTCCCAAGAAAGCTTTGCCCTTTTTGCCATTCTGGACTAAAAAACTGTAGAAAGGGAAGAATTGCCATATGTCATTGTTCAGACAGAACCAGAAATAATGTTGACTTCAGAGCTGAACTTGGCCTCTATCAGAAGGGTTGCCTTTGTTTTCTCATTATTTAGGGGGTGGGGAAGGCATCACATGCTTTGAAATGCATTTTAATGAATGTTTATAAGGTCGTGGGGATCACATTGGTGGCTTTGTCTGCCCGATTATGAAATGGGACTCCGCCGGCACTGGTGCATGGAGATAAAGTCATTCCTTTCTAAAAGACACCAGGACACCGTCCCTCACTCCCCTTCCCCGCCCTACCACTGCCCGGACCTGTGAGGGCTGGGCCTCCTGGGGTCTAGTGTTGGTGTTGGCCCCTAACTAGCCATGGGACCACAAGCAAATCACCACCCATTCTGTTTTCTGTAAAAAGTGAAGGTTGACGTGTTGTCTAGCAATCCTGCTAGTGGCTACTGATTCACTTATGGTAAAAAAAAACAAAAAACAAATGTTCTCCCAGTGAGTGGGCAGGGTCACGTGTAGTACAAGGCCTGAAGGAAGTAGGGGCTGGCCGGGAGCTGGGACCCATAGCTTGCTGTACAGAGTCCACAGAGACTGGAAAACGGCACATAGGTAAAGCTGTTTAGAAGGGTCTGGAAGTTTGGTGGGGACCTGCCACCACCAACGTGATGCTGAGAGGGGAAGTCATTCCGGGGTAGCAAGCTCTCTGCTGCACTTGATCTAGAAGGGTGGCCACGGGGTTCAGTCAAGCCCAACAGCCCAGACAGGTTGACCTCGGTGGTGGCCGCAGCCTGGGTCTAGGGGCGAAATGAACTCGTAGTAGATGTCAACACAGCCGCCTCCCCTCGGCTTGTTGAGGCTTGCCTGGGGATCCGGCCATCCGGCCAAGGTGCTTTAGGCAATCTGTTGAAAGCCCTCCCCAGTGAAATCCGAAATGCAGAGCTGCAGCCTCTAGCAAAGTGGAGTCTCGTTTAGTCCACGGAGAAAGCAAAGCTGGGAAGAGGCTCCTGCCTGCCCCACCGCTGAGACTGCGGCGTCAACCAGCGCCCCCCATTGCACCCCCAGGGACAGCAAGGCCAGCCTGCCCGCTGACTAGGGAGCCTCCCACAGCATTCAGGGAAGCCAGCACCAGCGGCGTCGGGCTGCAGGCTTGGCACAGCAAGGGTAGCACCTGCTCCAGCAGATGGTGTCCACCAGCAGCACGGCAGCCCCCAGCACCTCGCAGGGGCATCCTGGGGTCCGCTGTGGGGTTGAGGGCCTGAAAAGTCGGGGGCACACACTCTCACTTCAGAGGGCTGGAGACCCTTTTCCTTCGCCAGTGGTTCCCAGTATTAACTTTAGCATCTGGGGGTCATGTCCCACCTTCCCCACCTCCTACCACCTTAGTCCCAACGGGATAATGGCAGACCAACAATTAAATGAAAGCCCTAGTATCTGCCAGGGAGTCCAGGCCGGTCCAACTCACAGCTCCTGCCCTCCCTCCCATCCCCCAAGCCCATCCTTCCCCCGCCTGGTCCTATGCAGACTTCACTGGCATTAAACTCTCCTCGAGTCCAAGACATCACGAACAGCGCCTTGGGCACGGCCATCGCCAGCTCAGACCCCAGCAGGGGATCCTATGTAAAGCCCACACTGAGTCGTTCCTTACTGATCCATTTTAGACATTTCTGTTCTCAATATAATGGATTTAAGTCTTTGGGAGAACGTAGAAGAGACCAAATTTCAGCCTGAAATGCAGTGACTTCTCTGTGGCCCATGATTGATTGAATGAACGGCCAGGAAAACACGAGGCAGAGCTCGCTGGGCGCTGAGTCATCTGTGTTCATTGGTCCATGGATTCATTCAGCTTCTGTTTACTGAGCACCTGCCGTGGGCCAAATACCTAGTGAGCGCTCCTGGGCGGGAGAGTGGAGCAGATGACTGGAGAGACCTCTTCCTGTGCCTACTCGACCTCACCCCCCAACCCCTTCCTGCCTGCCCGGTGGTAGTCAGACCTCAGATGAATCTGGTGGCGGACCTGCCCCTCAAAGTGCCCTTGGCCGGGTGGTGGACATCTCACAAGGAAAGGCAGAGAAGTAGGCACGTCCCCTCGCTAAGAGAGGGGGAGCCCTTTCTGCGGGGATGGGGCGGTCAGTGGGGGAGGATGGAGGCTGCGGGTCGGGGAACAGCCGAGTGACGGTGGCAGGCCCTGGGGCCCTCTAGCTGAGCTGCTCGGGGCAAGCCTTGCCCATCCCAGGGTCTCAGGGTCCCTCCCTGTCTTTAAAGGCCAGGGTTGGACTCCCAGAGCACTTCCAGATCTGCCCTCTGTAATGCCAGATACTAGTTAATGAGGGTCCTCTAGGTACCACGGAATCCGTCCCGTTTCGTGTAATAGTCCAAGCAGCATCATGAGATGAGCACTAAAATGACACTCATTTTACAAATGAAGAAACAGAACTCAAGAGATTCTGTGCGGAGACCAATACGTAGTGGTTGCGTCTGCCTCGGGACCAGGGCCCTAGGCCACCCTGCCTGCACCCGTGCTCTCAAGCTGGCAGTCCACTGAGAGCCAGCCAGGGAGCCGTAACAAACCTTGGGTTCCTGGGCCCCGGCCCGGAGGAGACTGAAGCAGTTCAGCTGTGGTAGGAGAGCCTGGGAATCTGGGGGTTTCTAAGTGCATCTGATGGCTGCCAAGGCTCCAGATGTGCAGCCCTAGGGGATCTCTTGACGTTCACTCTGCTGTAAGAGTCATGACCACTGTCGTGCTAGTAGGTGGCCCTCGCGCACGCCTTGACCCTCCAGTGAGGCAAGCGTAAGGGGACGTCAGGGGATCCGCACCGGATGTCCCAGTAAGACTTCAAAGCTGGAAAGAGGTTTCTTCGTGCAAAAGTGCTTCAGGGGAAATGGATCGGGTAGAGCGCTGGCCTTTAGGCGATTTCCAAGCCCATCTCCTCCCACACATAATCCTGCGCTCCACTCCCTTCCCCTTCACTGCAGGTCATGGTCATTTACAAGACAGCCACGGATGACTGTATGAAGCCTTGAAAGTGTAGGAAATACTGCATCAGTAACTTCTTTGATTTGCTCCCAAAGGCTAGGCTTTTATAAATGGCGGGCAGTTCCCCCAGTGCAGATCACAGATCGGGGCCCTTTCCTGTTGTTTCCTATCTCCCCGACCTGAGGATACATCTGCACAGAGGCATTTCTTAATTAGATAGCTTTATGCTTTTTTGGTGGAGGAGTGTAAGTCATTCCATTAAAAACAAGCTTCTATATAAAAATACAGAGAACAGAAAGTGAGTTTCCAGTCACCCCCAAAAGACGACTACTCCAAAGAGTTGCATATACTTTCTTCCAAGGTGTTTTTGTGCACTCGTAGAAATGTGTGTGTATGTGCATGCACGTGTGTGTGTGTGTGTACAGATCAATGGAACCGTGCTATAGTGACTGTTACGCAGTTGTGTTACGCTCCAAACAGTGTCTCTCAGACAGCTGCCCAAAAGAACACGCCAGATTTACTTTGCTCCTCCAAAGCCTCTGCTTTATCCCATTTTCTCACTCACTAAAGCCTGATGCATTTAACCGAGACAGGGAAGCAACCTAAAAGTTCAACGTCTACGTCACGCTTTTCCTTTTTAAAAATCAGGTTAGCAGTAGACAGGTGGGAATTGCAAGTTTCTTAGCGATTCTCCTTTGCCCTCCAATGTCTGCATAGTTCCGCTGAAAGCTCCTTTAAGTGGGCAGAGAATATCCTTCGCGTGACTTTCTGTAGTGTTTGGTGTAGAGACAGCATAATGCTTTATTTGAACTGTAACGCAACAGTCTAAATGAAAGACAGCAACAAAACAACAAGCATCATGGTTCTAAAAATAGGCTGTATTGTATAGTTTTGACAACTCTTTCTAAGTCTTGAAACTGAGAGATCTGTTTTATCTTGCAAGTTTCCTGTTCAATAGCTTTAAAGTGCCAAGCCTTTATAAACATTCCTCTGCCTCCCCCCTTCCCTCTCCCTCCCTCCCTCTCTCCCCCCTCCCTCCCTCCCTCCCTCCCTCCCTTCCTTCCCATCCCTCTTTTCTCTTCCAGCCACAGGGAACCATTAAGAGGAGGCAGGAAGGAGAAACTTTCCAGCTTTCAGGCATGGCCGAAGGAGGTTACCCTAATAAAATTAAGAGACCATGCCTTGAAGACGTCACGCTTTCGATGGGCCCCGGCGCCCATCATCCCAGCACAGCCTGTGCAGAGCTGCAGGTTCCTGCGTTACCCATGAACCCTGGCTCTGCAGCGATGGGAGCGGCTGGTCATTCATTACTTCTCGAAAATAACCCCATGAACGGCAGCGTAATGGGCTCACCGTTTGTGGTACCACCAACTGCGGAAATGGGACTGAAAGGCCCCCCTCTTTCTTACTATGACAAGACCAACACTGTGCCTGCTGTGGACCAGGAGCTTCAAGATCTGCTGGAGGAGCTAACAAAAATTCAAGAACCTTCTCCGAGTGAGCTCGACCTTGAAAAAATCCTGGGGAGCAAGCCGGAAGAACCGCTGGTCTTAGATCACCCCCCGGCAACCCTAGGCGTGACTCCCAAGCCTGCGGTTCAGATGCCACACTTGGAGAGCCTTGGTTCCAGCAAGGACTTCGCTTCAAGTTGCAGCCAGGTCCCGGGGGTGTCGCTTCAAATCCCGCCCTCCTCTGCGGGGATCAGCTACGTCATTCCCTCCACCAGTAAGCAGATGGTCTCCCCCAGTTCTTCAACAGCACAGGCCAAGAGCCAGGTCCAGGCGCCGCTCCCTGCGGCTGCCTTGCCACCGCTCCCGGTGCCTCAGTGGCATCACGCCCACCAGCTGAAGGTGCTGGCAGCCAGCAAGCAGGGCTGTAGTACGAAGCAGCAGGGCCCCGCTCCCAGTTGGTCCGGCCTGCCTCTTCCCGGCCTCTCCCCGCCTTACCGCCCGCTGCCCTCACCACAGCCGCTGCAGCCGTTCAGCCCTCAGGGCCTCATGGTGTCCTGCATGTCATCGAGCAGCCTGCCGGCGAGCGCTCTACAGGGCTCTCCCAATGCCTTATTGTCCAGCGTGGCGCCCAGCAGCGGCGCTGCCCTGGGGCCGGCCATGACCTATGCCCCCGAGAAGCTCCCCAGCCCCGCGCTCCAGCAGCAGCCGCAGTTCAGCCCGCAGCCCTCCATCCTTGCCAACCTGGTGTCCTCCACCATCAAACAGCCTCAAGGGCACCTGATATCCACTCTGCCCACCAGCAACCCGGGGCCCTCCACTCCCTACCGCCCAGAGAAGCTGTCCAGCCCCGGGCTGCCGCAGCAGTCCTTCACCCCACAGTGCCCCCTGATCCGGAGTCTCACTCCCACCAGCAATCCGCTCGGCCCGCAGCAGCCGCAGCTGCAGCTGCCGCCACCTCCGCCTCCGCCAGCCAGTACCCTCCTCAAGCCTATGGCCACCAGCTCGCCCAGAACCCTGAGCCTGATCATGCAGCAGGGGCTGGCCGCCCCCAGCCCGGGAGCCCCGGAGCCTTTTCCTTTCGGCCACACCAAGCCCTTGTCACATTTCGTCTCTGAGCCGGGCCCCCCGAAGATGCCCTCGGTGCCCGCCGCGTCTCGGCAGCCTGCCCTGCTCCACTACCTGCAGCAGCCGACGCTGACGCCGGCCTCTTCTGCCACGGCCTCGTCCACGGCCACAGCCAGCCTGCAGCTGCAGCAGCAGCCGGACGCCGCTTCGTTCCTTCTGCAGCACGTGACGCAGCAGCCGCAGCGTGTTCAGCGGTCGGTGGCCTCGGATTCCATGCCTTCTCTGCCCAGACAGGTAAGCCGGTCTCATCTCTGATTGCGTCCCTTGGTTTTGGAAATAAGAACCACGTCTCATGTATTGAGAGCCGCCTTTGGAGGCAGATCCAGGCTGTAGCCCTCTTTGAGAGTGGACTTCACTCTGGAAAAGTCTATTGAAGCCAACTTACTCTGCGCAGTCGAAGCGCAGTATTCATGAGGTCAAGGTTAGGGTTTCAGTTCCTGTGCAGGTTGCTTAGCTTCCCTGGGAGAAAAGTTCACCCACAAGGTGCCGCCAGGGGAAGGAACCAGGGCAGACGAGTCAGAATCACACAGAACTGGGCTGTGAGGCACGTCCCCTCACCCAGGACCAGTGAAGCCTTCATAGGATGCAAAGAAATGGCACTGAAGCATTTAAATTTTCTCCCAGCTGGCATGAGGCTGCACACCGAGCCTTCTAGAAGTGTCACAGCAAACGTCTGCTGGGCAGCGGCAGCGTGCCATCCACCCCTGCACCAGGTGCTGAGGCAGGTCCTAAATGAAACTGTCAGAGACGTGTCAGGTAGTTACTCTTACCATCCCCGTTTTACAGACGAAGTAACTGAGGCTCAGAGTGTTGAAATGACTCGCCCAGAGTCACACAGTTAGCAAGAGGCCCAGCAGCAACTTGAAGGCAGGCGGGCTTGCTCCAGAGCCCGTGCTCTTCTCAAAATCCCCATGATGTCTCTCTCATCTCCTACAGTCTTGTCAGTCACTCAGTTCAGCTACTTCTCCCTGGGCAGTGTCTATCATAGTTCCCACTTTTCACTTGTTCTGACCCCTGCCTGTATTAGTTACCTATGGCCGCGTAACAAGTTAGCCCGTAACTACTGCTTAAAACAAGACACATATGTAACTTCACAGTTTCTGGGGGCTGGGAGTCCTGGCACAGCTTAGCAGGGCCCTCTGGCCCCAGGTCTCTCACAAGGTTGCAGTCATCTTAAGGCTCAACTGGGAAGGACTGGCTTCCAGACTCACTGCTGTGGTTGTTGGCAGGAAGCAGTTCCTTGTGGGTTGTTGGACTGAGGTCTCAGTCCCTCATGAGCTGCTGGCCAGAGGCCTCCCTTGGTTCCTTGCCACGTGGACCTCTTCATAGAGCCTCTCACAACATGACAGCCAGCTTCGTCAGAGCAAGCAAGAGAGAATGTGCCAGGAAGAGAGGCAGGGGGAGTGCCAGCAGGTCAGAAGTCACAGTCTGTATAACCTAGCCTGGGAAGTGACATTGCATCACGTGTGCAGTATTCTGTTCATTAGACGCGAGCATGAAGATGTGAGTACCGGCAGGGGATTACAGGCTGGGGAGGGTACCAGAGATCCCTGGGGACCACGTCAGATGTCTCCCTGCCCCGAATACCGTCTTTCGTGCTTCCTCTTTTCCATTGCTCTCAGGCCTGCCCGAGTTCAGGCCCTCTTGATTCTTCGTCCGAACTCGTACAGTTGATTCTTAAACTGGTTGTTCCAATAAACCATCCGTTTCTCTGAGAATTACCTTGCTGTGACACGGACCTGACCATGTTCACACTTGCTCGGAAGATTCTGGAGGCCCGTAAGCTGTGACTCCATCTACCTCCTTAGACTCGGTGTCCCTCGGGCCCCAAAGTGCTTGCAACTCCTGGCCCACTCTGCGCCCTTGGCCTTGGCTCCCACTGTTGCCTGTGTCCGGCCTTCCCTGCCCACCTTTGCTCTCCTGTCCCACTCTTACAGGTCCTAAGGCTCAGTCACTATCACCCCCCGCCCCCGGGAAGCTTTGCCCCAGCTGTCCTCTGCACTTCCGCCTCCCACTCTGCATCCTTCTTCTGTAGAGAAGCCAAGGAGTAGGTGGCCGTAAAGTGCTTGTCTGGGAATGTGGCCCAAGGGAAGCTCCCAGTGGGGGCTGACCTCTTTGCTGAGGGCCCTGGATGACCATGGCCGTGGCAGTCCCCGGAGGAGAGACACCGTGTCTTTTTCATCCAGGTCTCGTGAAGTATCACCAGGCAGAGTACTCCACGCCAGGGGTCGGTCCTTCGAGGGGAGCGCCCGTGGGGGTGGCCAGGGTGAGCGGCCGGCCCTTGTCCACAGTTCAGGAGCACTTTGGTTTGGTTTTGTTATAGGCCTGTTGCCAGCTGTTTTCGTGGACTTCTGCAGCTGGCTTGGGGGAGTGCCAGCTTCAGCACTGGAGCCCTTATCCTAGCAGGAAAGAGCCTCAGCCCGGAGCCGTGTCACCGTCTAACATTGTGAGCCTTTTTGGTTTCTTTTGTGTTCAGTGGGGAACATGTGTAGCCTGACTGTTGCTTCGGAGCCAGACCAGCTGGCTCACAGAGAGAAGCCTTAATGATTAGGGTCGTGAGAATCACACCCGACTGATTCCCTAGGTGGGGCTGGAGAAAGTGTCCGGGAGAAAGCGCATGCAGCCAAGCTCCCCAGGTCAGGAGGGGCTCAGGTGATCTCCACCGACAGAGGCAAGAGGCTGGGCTCCCCGATGGGATGCTCTTGCCGCCAGGAGCTGCCTTCCCGGCCAGCACTGGCCAGTGCCCAGGGGCTGAGTGTGCTACCTGGGACTTCACCTGCCTTTTCTTGTCTTAGTCCTCAGAGGTAGGGGCTGTTATCATTCTCTTTAAAGTTGAGAAGACTGAGACACAGAGAAGTCCCCAGAGTTGCCCACAGTCACACAGCAAGTCGGGGCCAGAGCAGGGAGTCCGGCTAGAGAGCCCACACTTGTAACCCCACGCACGGGGGCCTCCAGAGCCCTCTGTTCCTGCCTTGACCTCCTAACTGTTGCCTCTTCTACAAAGTGGGTGTGATGGTAGGTTGTTTGAGGATTAAAAGCGTCGATTCAGCGCGTCAAAAGCACTCCAAACAGAGCCTGGCGCAAAACCTGCCAACGAAAGCCTGACTCCTCGTCCTAAGTCTCCAGATCTGTTTCCTGGGGGCTAAGGTGGTTCTCAAACCTGGGGCTGTGTCAGGACAGAATATGAGCAGTGCTGTCTCCAGACCCCACGCCTGCCAGTGAGATGGACGGCAGTGGCGGGGCTCACTAGCTTCGTGGGCTCTTCTTGTCCCAGGCCCTGCCCCGCCTAGCCCACCGCAGGCCCGCTGGGCGAGGGGAACGGGCCGCCTCGGCGCTTTCACGCTGGCTCCGCCCCGCTTCCCAGCACCCTGCTCCGTGCACGGCATTCTTTTAGCCAAAATGCACTGACGAAGCCTCCAAACGGGCACGTCAGCAGCTCCGCTGTTCCTTCCCATGGCCTTTCTGCATTCAGTTTAAGGCCTAAGAACCCAGCTCTGGTCACTTGGCCAGGAGAAGGTGGAAGAAAGGAAGAGGCGAGTGTTTGAGGCCCCCGTGGTGAGGAAGTACATGCTTCTTGCTCCCAGCAGGGAGAACTTGCTGTGTTTTACTGATGGCCAAGCTGAGCCTCGGGAAACACTCGTTACCCCCTGGACGGCGTTGACTAGCTCGTCGCACCTCCGTGGACGGTAGCGGTTACCATGGAAGGACTGGGCATTCATCTTAAACCAGAAATGCCAAGTCCAGCTGCCGCAAGGAGCTCATTCTTATGTTCAGACTAGCCTTTCTCAGCTTGGGGGATTTCACTTTACCAGTTACGTGAGTGATCCAATTTCAGTGACCCGCTTGCTTGCCCTGAAGGTAAGAGGTAAATGCCATCTGGCATCAGGGCAGCAGTTCAGCATGGCAGGGGCGCTGGAGGCAGACAGACTGGGGTTCAAGTCCGGACACCAACTCTAAGTGGGCATTGTGCCAGGAGCAGTGTCACTTAAGCCCCCTGAGCCTCAGCTGCACCTGGGGAAAGGGATGGGCCCCACCGCGTAGGGCCTTGAAAGACAGGAGATGCTGAACCGATACCGCTCAGACCCCTGCCCGGCCAACACTCCGCACCCAGGCACGGCAGGCGTGGGCTCCCGGACTTGGATCTGGAAGCCCTGGGGTCAGACGCGTTTCCAAATTCAGAACTTTGGGGACTTTAGAAAAGTAATATGGTGCATATAGCAAATATGACACAACCCTCCGGTGGAATCTGGGGCACATTTTATTATTTTTGCAGAGAAATATGAATATTTAACGAAGCCCAGGTCAAGTTTTGTTCCCAAATAAATTTTGGCACCGAATTTACAGAACTAAAATAGGTTTGCAGAGCTTTGGGGCTTGAAGTTACAGATAAGGGAGGTGGACCTAGAATTATTAAGGAAGGGACTATGGAGTTGTGACACCCAGCCCTGGTGTGGTGACTTCCAAGGCCCCCACATCTCCTCACTGTATTCCCCACCCTACTCCCAAGGCTGTGTGACTCCTCTCTGTTTTTAATCGAAGCGAGGCAAAATGAATTTTGTTTCCATAATGGAATGCCCCTTCTCGCTGAAAACCATTGAGGATACCGTAGGGTGTTGTGAACATCACGGTTAGGACTTCAATTGGACTTATCAGCCACTGGCTGAGGAACTGACATTTACTCAAAGACAGAAACAGTTCTGTCCAGGAGATGAGACTTGTGCTCTGGAAGAGTCGGGGAAGCAAGAGGCAGCAAGGGCGCCCTGGGTGCACGTGCGATTGCAGAGCTGGGAGTGTAGCATGGCGGCGAGGAGGGATGAGGATGGTGGCCAGTTGGAATAAGAACAAAAAAGCCTGAAATCTGATCCTTGAGGCAGGCTGGGGTGTGGGGGTGGGCAGCTGCAGAGAAATAGACCAGAGGTGCGTGATATCGTTTGGAGAGATTTTGAGAGGGGCGAGAGCGGGGACCTGAGCCTGCCTCTGGGAAGGCTGGACGAGCCCTCGCCTGCGTCTGCCCCGTCTTCCGCCTTGAATGCCAGCCGCCCGTCTCCCATGCTTAGGCAGCAGTGAGCACCCAGCAATGGCGGAGGCGCGGGCTCATTAGGAGAACTTGCCATCCCCCCTCCTGGAGGGCTGGGCCTAGGAGGGGGATCTGGGCACCTCGGCCTGAAGTGGGACCGTGAGGAAGCCCTCTTGTCACCCTCACCCGTGGGGGCCTCTTGTCCCTGGGAACTGAGCCTCTGAAGTGCAGCACCCCCGGCACCCAGGGCCTGGAGGGAGACAGCACAGAGCCAGGGACAGCGGGGCCTTGGCCCTTGGTTCCTGGCAGGGTGCGGGCCCCGGGACTGGGCTTGAGGCTTGGATCGCTGAGGTCCAAATCCCGGCTCTGCCACTGTTTCATTTGGCACGCTCCTTCCTCTCTCCGTGCCTCAGTCTCTCCATCTGCGAAATGGAGACACTTGTATACCTATCAAATGGGGCTGCTGAGAGGATTCAACGAGGTGAGGTAGAAGTGCCTGGCCCAGGGCCTGGACACAATCCCGCTCCACCGATGTTAGCTCTACTGTTTCCAGAAAGCTCTTGAAACTCGGCACTCAGTGGAATGCGTTTAGACTGCCAGGCTCCTCTCCGGCTCCCAGTGTTGGTGGCTCGCAGAGGAGGGGCGGGGAAGTGCGCTCCAGCCGTGGGGTGTCAGGGAGGCCAAGTGGTGGACACAGACTGGTGACCCCCGAAAGGAGCAGAGCAGCCAGGCCCGGCTGCAGCTTCCCGAGCACCCTGGCCAGTGGGGAGGGGACGGTGCTGGCCATCGTCCCTCCAAGCACAGGTGGCAGAGGGAGCCACACAGGGGGCTGCACCATCCCGCGTGTGTGCTGAGTAACACATTCTGCCTGCATTCAGCTGGGCCCCAATCCCACCGCTTGCAACAGGCCGAGGGCTGCCTGGGTTTCTAGATCCAGAGGGACTGCTGCTGATGGGCGGAGAGAAAGAATGAAGGGCAAGTGAGGGCCAGCCTTGCCAGCCACCCGGCGCCAACGCCGCCAGCAGCACTGGTTCATCGTGGTCACTTGGTTTGGACTTCCGAGGTTGGACTCGACTGCTCGGTAGAGCAGAACCGTGAATTACTGCTGTCTCGATTAACACTGCAAATTAAAATCTTTCCCTTCACACCGTGAGCTCCCATTGAAAACCAAAATGATAAAACCAGGTTAGCTAGACCGAGAGAATTCCCTCATCTTGTCAAAGTTATGCCGGCTCCATTTTCCACTGGAGGAAGAGAGTCAGGAGAAATGGCAGCGTGAGTCTGCTCCTAGCCTCAACATCGTTCATGACCCTTTAAAAGTGAGTGACCACTATCTTGCCAGAATACTAGACCCCCTTGGAATCAGATGTACCGCACATTGTCAAGGAAGGGCCTGTGACCTTGGACTTGAAAGTCCTTTCACCAGCTTCCCTTAATTCTTCTGCTGTTTTGAGGCTAAGAGGCAGGGCAGGGCGGCACTGCTCCCCGTGTAATGAGGAAAGTTTCTTCGCCTTTGTCTTTTACAAATTCTGGTGAGAAGCATCACAGATTTCATTTCAAAGGTTAGTACTGCTGAAGTGCAAGAGCAGAGGCCTCTGGGGGAAGCTCTGGGCTGAACTAAGGAAGAAGCGGGGCAGGAAAGTCAGATTTCAAAGAGCCCATGTGTCTGAGCTCCAGCCTCGCCTTGCACACGTCTTCTCTACCAGACATGAGGACATTTTCCTGAATAAGCATCTTTATTTTGTTTTTATATTATTATTATTTTTAAAATGTATTTATTTATTCATTTTTGGCTGTGTTGGGTCATAGTTGCGGCACGCAGGCTTCTCTCTAGTTGTGGCGCTCAGGCTCAGTAGTTGCGGCGCGTGGGTTTAGTTGCCCTACGGCACGTGGGATCCCCAGCCAGGGATCGAACCGGTGTCCCCTGCATTGCAAGATGGATTCTCAACCACTGGACCACCAAGGAAGTCCCTAAGCATCTTTAGTTTGTATTTAAGCATGATTGTACATACAAGCTTAGTTTTTCCTTTCTTTTTTTAAATTGGGCAGCAAAGAACTATTAAATTTGGTGAAACATTTTTTAGCTGCTTTGGGAGGAAATATAATTAGACAAAGTTTACAGTAAGTCCCCTACATACTAACCTCCAAGTTGTAAGCTTTCAAAGATGCGCACGTGCCCTGTATGCCAGCTGTTGTACTGTACTACGGTACTGTTCAACGTACTGTACTGTAAGATTAAAAATGTTTTCTTGGGACTTGCCTGATGGCACAGTGGTTAAGAATCCGCTTGCCAGGACTTCCCCGGTGGTTCAGTGGTTAAGAATCCGCCTGCCAATGCGGGGGACATGGGTTTGAGCCCTGGTCCGGGAAGATCCCACATGCCATGGAGCAACTAAGCCCGCGTGCCACAACTACTGAGCCTGCGCTCTAGAGCCCACAAGCCACAACTACTGAGCCTGCGCCCTAGAGCCCATGCTCTGCACAAGAGAAGCCACTGCAATGAGAAGCCTGCGCATCTCAATGAAGAGTAGCCCCTGCTCGCCACAACTAGAAAAAGCTCGCATGCAGCAACGAAAACTCAACGCAGCCAAAAATAAATTAATTAATTAATTTTTTAAAAAATCTGCCTGCCAATGCAGGCGACACAGGTTCAATCCCTGGTCCGAGAAGATCCCACATGCCACGGGGCAACTAAGCTCGTGCACCACAACTACTGAGCCTGTGCTCTAGAGCCCGCGAGCCACAACTACTGAAGCCCGTGCGCCTAGAGCCCGTGCTCTGCAACAAGAGAAGCCACCACGATGAGAAGCCCGCGCACTGCGACGAAGAGTAGCCCCCGCTCGCTGCAACTAAAGAAAGCCTGCGCGCAGCAGTGAAGACCCAATGCAGCCAAAAATAAATAAATCAATGATTTTTTTTAAAAAAATTTCTTTATTTTTTGTCTTTGTTAGTTTTTTCTGTATTATTTGTGTGAAAAATACTATAAACCTATTACAGTACAGTACTATATAGCCAATTGTGTTAGTTGGGTACCTAGGCTAACTTTGTTCGATCTCAAGCATATGTAGGGGACTTACTGTAATATACATTTTGATAATTTAGAGACCGACATCTCTGTGTTGAATAAGTTTTGTTTTAACCACTCTGAATTGCCAGGAAATGAAAGTCTGTTTGGCAAAACGCAGGCTCAGAACTTGGTACTAATGCTACCAAGAATCAGATTTTTTTTTCAGTTTCTTTTTTGGTTTCTAAGTACCATTAATGATCCTCCACCTCAAAGCTATGTCCCTTTTTCAAAAAGTGGAAATTTTAAATGAGCTGCCTATCAAATGCTAACTTTTTAAACACCAAGCTTTTTCTGTGTCGGAGGCTGAGGAATAAGTGAGACGTCGCATTGCAATGAGGCAGCGTTACTTTTTGCCCCTGGAGTAATGATCCATCACTTAGTAAGGTCAACACCAAAATTAACGTGGATGCACAAAGCCCCCCAGTTCAGATGCCTCCTTAATGGCGATCCCTAGCCTTAATTTTTAATTGTTTGACAATTGACCCATGAGAGCGGGAAAGGCAGCCATTTTCAGAAACCTCCCGTGAAGTTTTTGTTTGGTTTTTTGTTTGTTCCTTTTGTCTTTACATGCCTGAAAAGGGACACTAAACTTTGCTGAAGTTGGGGTGCCCAAAAATGAGACTTTTAAAAATGAAGTATGTAAATTATTTTATACTAAGTTCATTGAAACCCGCTGCATATTTGTCACTGCAAAGCAAGGAAAGGAATCTTCTTTCAGTTTTCAAAGAGTCGAAGAGGACAGAAATAAATCATTGTGTTATGTTCCTTTAAACTGTAACTGCTTATGAATATCTACAAACCCAAAATGTAGACTACCTCAAGGAGAGGCCGTCCACTTCCACACATAAAACAGGTTTGAAAGTGAAGTGGTCAGCTACTGTTGTGACCCCCAAGTGAAAAGTTAGCAAAGTAGAAAAAATGTCTAGGGCAGATGGAGGGTCACAGTGGATTTGCACCGTTCGGCTGTGACCCTAACACCTACAGCCAACATTGTCGCTGAGTGCAGGATGGCGCCAGAGGAGCAATGCAGGTCAGAGATGCGACCCTTGGGGCGAGCAAGGGATGTGTCCTAAGGGGGCTGCACTGCATCCTTGCCCCTCCTTCCTGCACCCTCCCCAGCTTCCCTCTCTCAAACCCATTCATGGCCCCGTAGCACAAATTTATGGAAACCTCTCCTAAGCCCGTTTATACTTTCAGCCTCTTCTGTCCCTTGGGGGTTGTCAAATCCCACAACCTGGGCCTGCTGGGCAAAGCAACAGTGTGCGTATGCTCCGAACTTGTGTCTTGTGAGCTTGAAGGGAGCGGCGAATGAAAGCAGCCCACCCCACCCCACCCCCAGAGAAAGAGTTTCTGCTTCTTCCTAAGGAGTTGAAAAAGTTTAGGTTTTGATTTGCTGTTGTTGGATGAGGGCTTATCATGTTAGCTTCTCCCAGCCAAATCAGTGAGGTTGTTGAGAGCTAAAAGCAGCGTAAAGGTCCAAAGAGATCACACCTCCACCCCAGGCCCGCGTGCGTGCGTGGTGGTCCTGAGAGCCCATGCAGTGCCCCGAGCTGAGCCTTCCCTGGCTCCTGACTCCCAGTGGAATAACAGCTTCTAAGACAGAGAGTGGAAGAAAGGGGCAGCATTTCTCCATTTCTTTCATCCTTCGGTTCTTCGCCCCATGTGAACCGAGTTTCATGTTAGATTAGAAAGTGGGCAGCATGGACTCACACGGAGCCCGTAGACCTTGACTTAGTGATGGAGAGCTAGGTGCACGGGAAAAGGGGAAGTGGGCAGTCCAGGAAATGATCACAAAGTCCTGGCCTAAATGTGACCTTCAGAGCCTGAAAGATGCATAGCCCTACTTCATCAGAAATTACTCCAACTCTCGCTTTGCTTTTGGGAGCTTTGGATTTGAAGCTAAGTGCAGAGGTTCTATCTGGCCTTACCCCCTGCAGCATGCTACCATGTTTGGCCCTTTTTGAGCAGAGGAAGTGAGCAGGATTGTGGGGACCCAGACTTTTCTACAGGCCCATGTCTGGGTGGCACGTGAAAAGAATTTGCCAAGCCAGCTGACTCAGGAGGCCAGTAGATGAAAGTGGACTCCTTATTGACAGTTTTGCATAATGATCATTTATTTCCATGTGACAAAGCTTTGAAAGATGTGGGAGGCCTCCAACCACCCTTGAGTGGCAGTAAGTGGGAACAATTCCATGACCTTTCCCTCTATCAGGCAACACTTTCAAAGATGAGCTCTAGAAAACGTGAACAGGCAAAGCTCTCAAACATGGCTTTCTAGTTTCATGTCGTCAAAAAACAAAATCTTGACACCCATTAGGATGGCTATCATTTTTTAAAAAATAGGAAAAACTAGTGTTGGTGAGATGTGGAGAAACTGGAAACCATATGCACTGTTAGTAGGAATGTAAGATGGCACAGCTGCCGTGGAAAACAGTAGGGTGGTTCCTCAAAACATTAAACATGCAATTACCATATGGCCTAACAATTCCATTCTTGGGTATATACCCAAGAGAATTGAAAGCAGGTTCTTGAACAGATATCTGTTCACCAGTGTTCATAGCAGCATTTTCACAATGTCCAAAAGGTAGACGCAACCAAAATGTCCACAGAGAGAAGAATGGATGGACAGAATGTGACCCGTCCACACAGTGGAATATTATTGAGCCTTTAAAGGAAGGAAATTCCATACCTGTTACAACATGGATGAGCTTTGAAGACATTATGCTGAGTGAAATCAGCCGTCAATCAACAAACGGACATATACCATGTTATTCTACTTATAAAAGGGACCTAGGAGTCAGATTCATAGAGACAGAAAGCAGAGTGGTCCTTGCTTGGGGCCGGGGCACTGGGGGTTAATGTCTAATGGGGACAGAGTTTCAGTTTGGGAAGATGAAAAAGTCCTGGAGATGGATGGTGGGGATGGCTGCAGGACACTGCGAATGTACTTAATGCCATGGAACACGGCACTTAAAATGGTCAGTTTGCGGGCTTGCCTGGTAGCGCAGTGGTTGAGAGTCCGCCTGCCAATGCAGGGGACATGGGTTCGTGCCCCGGTCTGGGAAGATCCCACATGCCGCGAAGCGGCTGGGCCCGTGAGCCATGGCCGCTGAGCCTGCGCATCCGGAGCCTGTGCTCCGCAACGGGAGAGGCCACAACAGTGAGAGGCCCGCGTACCACAAAAAAAATAAAATTAAATTAAAAAGTCAGTTTAACAGCAAGAAAAAAAGAAAAGGAAAAACAAATTTTAAAACATGAGCTAATCCTCTCCTAGTCAAGGCAGTATTTAATTTTGATAATATTAACGTGTGATGTCGAGGTGGCAGCAGCTGAGCTGCCTGTCTTCCTTCATGGAGAGGGGACTACTGACCGCACAGGTACCTTACGCATGTTTCTATGCAGGCCGGCTGCACTTCTTAGATGCCTTAGTGACACGTGTGCACTTAGGGAATGCGTGCACTTCCCCTTTTCACTTAGTGCATGCGTGTTAACACGCCCGGCGTAGGGTTCCTGGGCATAGCCAACGCTTAGAAAGAACTTTCCTGATAAATCGATCACAACTTCTGTCCTTTTCTGGGCATTTTAGAGAAATGACAACATGTGGATGGGGGAACAAAGAAGTGATATAGACAGAATGGGGTCTCTGCTCCGGAATGGGGTAAGAAAGCCCACTGGCTTCATGGGTTCTCTGGTGCATCTGCAAGCCTAGAAGTACTAGGATGGCTCACAGTTTGCTGATTAATACAAGAGCCAACAGAACAATGCGAGGGACTCACTGTCTGTGCACAGTGTCCCTCTGGAGCAAGTGCTAGGCCCTGGGGTAGAGTTCTGGAAAGAGTTAAGGGTCTCGGCTACAGTGCGAACCAGGCTTGACCCTGACACACAAAGTAGGAAACAGGAGCCTCTAGTCATTGTTCAAATGACTTTTGGGAAGTTGACACACCTGGTCACTGTGTCCCCACTCACACCCCAGCTCTCAAGACCTTCGGTTTCTGCCTTTCAGGGCCTGGCAGTGTCCACTTTTTAATCGGAGTCATTTGTGTCTTGCCTGTGCCCCCATTTGCTAGCAGATTCCTCAGGCACATGCTGTCTTATCTAGGTCTGTAAACGTGAGCTCAAGGAGCCTTTGAACGCATGACTGGAAGAAGGCAGGAAGGAATCAACCTATAAATCGGTTGCATCTGCTGGCCTCTGAGAATTAAGCTCCTGAGATTGTTTTGAGTGTTTTAGAGTAACTATTGGTAGAAATCCCCAATCCTTGCAGCCCAGGAGGCTGATGAACTCAGATTCTTGTGTTGGACTGAAGGGAGAGCTCCGCCTCTGCACGCAGGGTCCCTACCCCGTGACTGTGACCGTGAGACATTTTCTGGTCCAGTTGGGGCTCTTGTCTGCCAACAGCACGAGGACAGGCACTTGCCTACAATTCTACAAGTGCACTATCTGAATACATTTGATTTCTTCAAACTCTAACAAATAACACCGTTTTGGATCTCCAGGGGTAATTTGCACTGGTTGTTCTGTTGCAGCGGTAGCGGTTGTTTCATGCCTTTTAGAAGGACAAACAAGACCTCTGGCTGCTATTTCACATACCACAATGATAGCAGCACATGATATAAGAAAAGAAAAAAAAGCTGGCTTAGAAATTCAGGCCACTCATTCCATTGCTTTTTTCCCCAGTTCAGATTCGCTTATGCCGCTCTGGGGCGGCACTGTTATTCCTAACGTAACCCAATCAATTTCAGTTTTGAAGGCTGCTCAGTGTATGTTCTTGTCCTGTCAGACTTTAAATGTTAACTTATAAGAACAGTTGGTTGTATTTGAATAAGCTTTCCCCATTGGTTTAAAAGAATTAAAAGGTTTTTGTTTTTTTTTTTTACTAGTTCACGAGCACAGATTTTTATATCCTTTGTGGAAATGATCTTTGGGGGTTTCGTTTTGATTTGTTTGTTTTTGTCATTTTGACAGCTGTATTGTTAGCTTCTTCTATTTGCTTGATTCACTTTTCATTTGGAAGTGTCTTCTTTAGCAGAATAATTACATCACAGAGATTCCTTCCTGGCACCCTCCAGAAAGATCTCCTGATGTCCCCTATCGCTATATCAGCTGTTATAGTTCGAGATTGGTACAGATCAAAGTAGCAGAATGGGGTTGAAAAGGGCAGCCTCTGGCAACGGCCTTGACCCTGCCGATTCCCTCTGAACTCCTCGAGCTCCAGCATCGTATAGATCTGCTCTGCCTGGCCCTTTCCTCAGCAGCCGGTGGGCAGTACTGCTCTTCCAAGCGCCGTAGTTACCCCATCCTCACTGCAAAAGGCAGGATTGCAACAGAGGACCCATCCTTTGATGAAACTATGTCAGCCGACTATCGGAATGACCTCATGGCCTCAGGAACTGACCAGACTCCGCTGCGAGCAACAAATATGCTGTGACTCGTCAGAGCTGGAATAACATCCAGTTTAGAGTTTAGAATCCTTCTCCATATGCCCCATTTTTGGAAACAAATGACAAAATCGTGAGGTTGATCAACATTGTAGTCCAGATTGACATATATACACTAATATGTACAAAATGGGTAACTAATAAGAACCTGCTGTATAGAAAAATAAATAAAATTTTAAAAATTAAAAAAAAGACATTGTAGTCCAATATGCTCTCTGAGAATTCAGAGCCCTTCAGAGGTTTAAAGACAACTGGGATGTTCCCACTGAACCTTCCCTGCCACCCCCAATTCTCTGCCCGTTTCCTGACTATTTCTCTCTGAACTGAGCACAGGGCATTGGCGTGAGGCCCTCTGGGTGGGTAAGGCTTTACTGGACTGACCCAAGTGCTCCAGGTGCATGAGCCCTGCGCAGGGGAGAGCAGGAAGGTCATTCCCACTCTTCAGTAGATCAAGGGTGTTTTTTTGGCACTCCTTTTTTTTTTATTGTAGTATAGTTGATTTGCAATGTTGTGTTGGTTGCAGGTGTACAGCAAAGTGATTCATTTATATATGTTTTTTCAGATTCTTTTCCGTTATAGGTTATTACGGGATATTGAGTATAGTTCCCTGTGCTATACAGTAGGTCCTTGTTGTTTATCTATTTTATATGCCGTAGTGTATATCTGCTAATCGATAAAGTTTTGATATAATATTGGACTAGGGTTTGAGAAAGAGAATGAACCCTCCTAGAGCCATCAGCACCCGAGTCACCGACACCTCTTACAGGCTTTTAATATTTTTGTTTACAGTTATTACCTCTGAAATCAAATCTCGACTTTCTGGTATGGTCTTGGACTTTTCAAGGGATTTAAAAATTTAGGAGTTCGGTGCCAGTAATTGCTTTTAGGAGCTAGCACCACTAATTTGCTATAGATGAATTCCAGTTTGGATCATCAATTATTTTCTTCACAGAAAACCACAAAGTACATATTCGAGTTAGCGTCGGAATTGAATTTGATCCAGGAATTCATAATGTTGTTAAGCTAGATTATTGCTGCTAAAACGTGGATCACATTCAACTAATGCAAAATAGAGTATTTAAGAGCTGAGTACCACACTTGAGATCTGAGCGAAGAGCCCAAGGTTGCAATGTGGGATCCGCACTCGATGCGTTTGCTTGATCATGTTGTACAGACAGCTTAGGCATTCATCTTTAGATGAACTGGTCTGTGGGTAAAGGAAGATGACTCAAGGCTGAGCAGGGTCCCACAGGCCCCAGGCTTCATCGTCAGAGATGGGCTGTCCTCCAGCGTGAGGCTGGAGGTGTGACGCAGACGTCGTGAAGGTCTGAGGGGCCAGGCTAGAGTCTTTGGCAGTTAGGATGTATTGAGTCGCAAATAGCAGGAAATAATAAAGGGAACTGACTTCAACAATAAAGGGAACTGACTGAGTCCCGTAAGTGGAAGGCCGGCTCTTGGGCAAACTTCAGGTAGTGTCACCAAGGATGCCGTTTCCTCCCTGCCGTCTATCCGGCCTTCCGGAGCACTGGCTTCGTCTTCAGGCCGGCTCCCCCTTGTGGGCACATGATAGCCCTCAGCACCTCCAGGGGCTGCAGGCCTCCTCCTGCCCTCATCCAGGGGAGCAGAAGAGAGAGCTGGTTTGAGAAGCTCTGTCAGAAGAGCAAAGAGGTGTCTTTCCCAGAAAGCCTCTGGCACTTTGGGCTCAGTGGCCTGAATGGATCACACGCCTACAATTCTGCTTCGTGTAAGCGGAGCTCGGTGCCCAGCCTCTGCAAGCCCAGGTGGAGCGAGGTTTCCCCAAAGCACATAGGCACGTGGGGCAAGTGAGGCCGCCTGAACGGAAACTGTGGAAGGCAATGAGAGCAAGAGAGCTAGGCGCCAGCTTAGCCATCAGTTGTCTTTGCTGCAATCGACCTCTTTGGCCATCCACAGCCATACCCTCCCTCTTTCCCATGCGGGTGCCTCCCGAAATGCTCACTCCTCCAGAAAACCTATGTACTCCCTCCCCAGAGGGGTTCAGTTCCAATCCAGAAACTGCAGATGTCATGCCATCCCCTCAGTTTGGTCAGAGCATAGCCCCTCCTGTTCCCGGGACCCCCGGCCATCGCGCTCACCTTGGCAGAGAAAAAGCAGAAGTACAGGACAGGAAGAAAAAAAAAAAAAAAAAAAAAAAGGAGCTCCCGTTTGGAAAGGAGCAACTGGAAAGCAGCGCACGGTGGTCACGAGCCCGGCATCCACGGGCTTAGGGGTTCCTTGCTTCTCCGGGTCTCAGTCTCCTCTTCTGTATAACAAGAAGGTTGGATTAAAGCAGTGGTTCTCTCTGGAGTGTGTCCTGGAGGATTTGTGAAAGTGCAGAGTCCTGGGCTCCACCTGCAGAGTGTCTGATTCGGTAGGTCTGGGTGGGACCCAGACGTGTGCATTTCTAACAGCTGCTGCTGGCCCAGCGACTCCCACTTTGAGAACCTCTGGTGTAGATGAGTCCCACAGGCTCTGCTGATTCTGACGTTTGGGACTCAGCTTTTTCTTAGCTACCTCTTCCGTTCTACATTGATTTACAACAGATTGTTTTATAAATGGGACACACCCGACTCTACCATGTGAACAGCTAAAAACATCTCAGACCCCCAGCTTCAGTTTGTTATCTGATTTTCAGCAAGTGGGCTTAAGGCTTCAGGAAAGCCAACAACTTTCTTGAATTTAATACGTTAGGAATAGAAGTACGAAGACTGTTCATCCGTCTTCCCCGCCCCCATCCACTGCAGCACGATGTTCTTTGGGTTGACTCCGTGTGACTCCAGAAAGCAGCCCTTTTTCCAGGGAGAACCCAGATCCTTAGGCCTCATTTTGAAAGCCTCCTCCCTACATAATCTGCGTATCCATCAGGTCTTGGGATAGGAGTGGCACTGGGTGAAGCTGTGATGTAGCTAAAGTCGATTTGAGAACTTTGCCAATTGTCTGCCCAGGACCCCCTCACCTGGACAACATCTCTTTGTCCTTCAGGTCACAGCCTTAAAGTTCAGTTCCCCCAGGAAGCCTCCTCTAACTAACCCCTCACCCCAGCCAGGCTGGGTTCTCCTGTTGCCTGTTCTCTGCAGTGTTCCCGTATAGCACTTACCACCTTTGTTACAAATCCCGTTTAAGTGATGTCCATTACACGAACGTGCCTGCTCTAAAAGGGCAACGCCATCCCTGCTTTATCCACCAGTGTTATCACAGCACAGGGCCTGGATCCTGGTAGGTGCTCAGTAAATACGTGTTGCACGAATGCTATAAGAGGCGGGCTGTGAGCAGATTCCAGCCACCGTATTTTATTACGAGGAAAGCTATCAAACGGTCTATACTATACGTTCTACTATGTGCAGTGATGGTTGCTCCAAAGGAACGAAACAGACAAGCCCTCAGAAGAAACAAACACACGGATAGAGAGCCTCAGAGTCCCTGGCAACTACAGCCAAGTATTTCATACCCCTCCTGCCTTCTCTCTGGGAACCTGGCACCTGGGAACTAGGTATCTCCCTACCAGGCACCCTGGGCCTCCTCTCTCCAGACAGCAGCTTCCTGAACACCCAGCTTCACCCCTCCCACACCCATAGTTTGGAGATAGGCATTTGGGTGAAGTCAGTGGAAGCCCCCGCAGCTCACAGCATGCCCCACCCAGCAGGGCCTAGAGAGCTGGTCTGGGCGAAGCCCACATTTTCCCCCTGGGGTGGTGTGAGTCTAGCGAGGCCCTGAAATGCCTGGCCCCAAGCAACAGCCCGAGTCTCCTGACTCCTGGCTCAGACTCTGGGCTCACAAATTCTGCATCTTGAAGCAGACGGGTGGCTTCAGATATAGGAATGAGATATGAACTTCGTACGCTTTTTTATCCCCAATGCTGTAATTCCCTACTATTATCCCTACTATTATCCCTACTATTATTACCTATTATTATTATCCCCAATGCTGTAATTCCCTACTATTATTCCCTACTATAATGAAATTCAACCAAACCTGAAAATTCTTTATTGAGAGAAAGCAGATGAAGTCTACAAACTGACCAGAAGTATACCCTGCAGATGTTGACTTTGAAGCCTGTGCCTACACTTAATGTCGCTGATGGATCCATTCTCACTGAATGAGCACACACTAAAAGGAGGTCTGTCTGGCTCCCGGAGCCCTTCTTCCTTTTGAACAGTCCTATAATCCACACATTTGCTGGATTGCAAGGCCCTGATGAAGGAGAGACAGCAGTATGGTGGAGACCAGAACCTTCTCCACAGGACAAAGTGTGCTGTGTTTACTGAGAGTTGCTGGACTTGGGCAGGTGGAGACAGTCTAGAGCCCAACTAACGCCCAAGTTAGCCAGGAACCCTGGAAAGCAGATTAGTCTGGGGTTTCCCCATTGTCTTTTTCAAAACAACCAATTCATAAGTGGGGCAAGGAAGGAAAGTCACCAAAAAAGATATGTAGCCCAGGGCTTCCCTGGTGGCGCAGTGGTTGAGAGTCCGCCTGCCGAGGCAGGGGACGCGGGTTCGTGCCCCGGTCCGGGAAGATCCCACATGTCGCGGAGCGGCTGGGCCCGTGAGCCATGGCCGCTGAGCCTGCGCGTCCGGAGCCTGTGCTCCGCAACGGGGGAGGCCGCAGCAGTGAGAGGCCCGCGTACTGCAAAAAAAAAAAAAAAAGATATGTAGCCCAAAAAATCTACAGAAACTATAATAAAGCTCCCACAAAAATTAACTCTCTGAGCTGTGAGGCAAGTGCTTGAGGAAGGAGACAGGTGAGCACTTCTCATTTTGCTCGCTGCTCACCGTGGTCATTCACTGGGGCAGTGTGGGAGGGTCAGAGGGTGAGGAAAAAGGGCTTCCTCTTATGTCTGGCAGAGAGAAGAACTAAGTAACCAAGTGCTCCTTTGTGCCTGTTTGGATCTACCAAAAGGCAGACACCAGCATGACACTAGACATGCAAGAAATGTATGGGGCAGGGGGAGCCTGTGAAGGCTAAAGGGAGAGAGAGCAAGAGAAGGTGGGGAGGGCTTCCCTGGTGGCGCAGTGGTTGAGAGTCCACCTGCCGATGCAGGGGACACGGGTTCGTGCCCCGGTCTGGGAAGATCCCACATGCCGCGGAGCGGCTGGGCCCGTGAGCCATGGCCGCTGAGCCTGCGCATCCGGACCCTGTGCTCCGCAGCGGGAGGGGCCACAGCAGTGAGAGGCCCGCGTACCACAAAAAAAAAAAAAGAGAGAGAAGGTGGGGAGAGCCTCAAACCACAATGCAGGTGGCCTGTGACGACTGTGGGACAGAGGAAGACTGGGTATGAGGAGTCTCAGACAGCAACTCCAGGAAAGGTTCAGCCAGGCCCATGGAGAATTCTTACATCATTTTACAGATGGGGACACTGAGGCCTTAAAAGGAGAAGGTAGACGACAAACAAATTTTATGAACAGAGATGCAAGTTCTCAACAAGACCCTAGCAAACCGAACCCAGTAACATATGAAAAGCATTATGCACCATAACCAAGTGGGATTTATCCCAGGAATGCAAGGCTGGTTCAACCTGTGACAATCAATCAATGTGATGAACAATATGAACAGAACAAAGGACAAAAACAAAACCACATAATCATCTCAGCAGACGCAAAAGGGAAGGGGACTTTCTTAAGCTCATAGAATGAATAGCAAAGCCCAGGCTAAACTCAGGTCACCTGACTTCCAGGCCAGAGCTCTTAATAGTAGTCGGGGTGGGGATGGAGGGTGGAACTGGCCCTCGCAACTGCATACACTGCACTGAGCCCCATATTGGGAACTTGCCCCTTGTCCTTTCATCCGGTCCTCACGACAGCCCCTGGCAGTGGGCACTATGTCATCCCTACTTACTGCGTAAGGAGGCTGAGGCTTTGAGAGATAAGATGACTTACCTGAGGCCACGCAGCTGCCGAGCGCATGAAGGAGCTAAGCCTAGACCTCGGGTTTCCTGCCTCCCGCTCTGGAACTTTCCCTTGCCCTTCACTGCTCTCCTCGTTGATTGGTGCTGCTGGCTTAACCCGATTCCATTAGTTCTCAGCTCACCTACTGCCAAGTCAAGTAGATGGGTTTTTGCTGTAAGCGGATGGGAATGTCCTCCAAATTCCCTGGGGAAAGAGCCCCCTCTCCTATGCCAGTACGTGACAACTCTCAGAGCCCAGGTTGTTGACCTACATCCGTGTAATCTGGGTTAAGTGGCCATTTATATATGTTAATGACTGAAACATCTTTATGAGGACGGCAGAACTGAAAAGCGAGCGGCACTGGGGAGGTCAGAGGCCAAATGGTTGGAGGGTGGAGGGCAGTGCGGAGAAGAGGGGAATGAGACTGTTCTTTGCTCCCGGACATGCTGAGGACCAGGCCGGCTGGCCTCTGGTGGAGGCCGTCCCAGTGAAAGCTCTCGCTTCCAGATGAAACAAGAAAAAGAAGGCAGAGGTTTCAGAGAGTCGGGTAGAGAGAGCGATGCAGTTGGGTCAGGACTCAGAAGGCACCTTGGACTGGGCATCTGGAGTGGTGAGTTCTAGTCTTCTCCGATTTGGGGCAAGGCTCTTCCCTACCATGAGACTCCGGGTCATACCTACCAGGGTCCTCAGAGGGTGGCGTTGCAGGGCTCCACGCTCAGAGACTGAGTCCCTGCAAAACAGTGCGGATAGACGCTCTCTGTAGGTCTTTCTGACTCTCGGCCTCTCTGTCTTTAACTTGCTTGGTGATCTCTTTGCCTCCAGTATTTTAACTGTGGTAAAATACGCATCATGTCAAATTTACCATCTTAGCCAGTTTCAAGAGTACAGTTCAGTGGTATTAAGTACATTCAGACTGTTGTGCCCTTCGTCACCATCAGCCATCCCTAGACCTCTTTTCATCATGTACAACTGAAACTCTGTCCCTGTGACACAATAACACCCCATGACCCACTGCCCTCAGTCCCCGGCAGCCACCAATACTCACCTGGCAGGAGAGAGAACGTGATCAGGAAGATGGTTTTCCTAGGGTGAGGCTTAGCCATTGTTTGGTAATCTTGAGCAAACCACGGGCCCTCTCCTTCTCCTCTTGAGAAAGATGACTTGAGTAGGTGATCTCTCATTTCTCCTCGAGTTACGAAAAGCACGTTAGGGTCGTAGGGAGAGGAGTTAGCCCCAGGGAGACAGAATGGGTCAGAAGAAGACAAGGTGAGGCCTTCAGTAAAAGGAAAGCAGAGAATGATGCCCTGCTCCCATACCAGTGGGGAAGGAAGAAAACCCAGGTTGCTGTGTGAGAGAGGCGTAGCAGGAAGGCACAGGCTCATTTGTCATTGGAATACCTGCTTGTGTATCTATATGGACAAAATCTTCCAGGGAAGAAGGAAGACCCCAAATCCTGAGCCCTGGAATGGTTGGCATTCCGGACAAGAATTCAGCCTGTCAACGCCAGGCCACCCGAAACCCCATGAAGAGTGTGCTGATCCCACCCCGTTCCCCAGCAACTGGAGCATCTCCAGAGAGATCTGGGATCGGCAACAGAAAAGAAAAGAAGATCTAAATTCCAAAGTGACTTTTTTAACCTAAATGATGATGATTTTACATGAACTTGAGTTGTTCCTTTGACACACCATCATATTTTCTACTTACCTGAGTCCTGGTTTTTTTTTTTTTAATCCATAGGATAGCTACACCGGAGCATATAAAACAAAATAATAAAACCAACATCTGTGTACCCGCCAGGACAGATTAAGAAATAGAACACTCAAAGTATCTTAGAAGCCCTCCCTCTTCCCAGAGAGAGATAGCAGCTATCTGAGTGCCAACGCTAGGAACCTACCCACGGCTCCTTGGTGACCTTCGAGCTCATTCTAGTTAGATTAGGGGCATCACCAGTCTCTTTAGGTCGTTATTTTCTGCATAGATTCCCACAGATGGGTCGTCCCATCTCTTTCGTGTTCATCCTTACCAGTTTCAATCTTAGATGGAGACCTTGTCTTTTTTCAATATGTTTTAAGATCTTCTGATTACAAGAACAATATATGCTCTTTGTAGTAAACTTTGAAAATGCAGAAAAGTGTAGCGAAAACACAAATCCCATGAGATAACAAAATACATAAATATACAATGTATAAATTAGCCAGGGATAACCGCTGTTAACATGCTGGAATACACATTATTTTTTTTCTGTGCCATAATATGTATTTCACATGACTGGCGTTAAGCTGTGTATATAGCTTTTTCCTTTTATTGTGAAACGTGACATAGATACAGGAAAGTATGCAAGGCCTATATGAACAGTTTGAAGAAGTATAAAGTGAAAACCTGTGTCACTACTGGTTAGGTTGAGAAATAGAACATGGTCGACCCCCGAGTAGACCCCGCACCCCTGCTGCCATGTGCCCCTTCTGGTAGAATTAACCACTATCTTGATTCCAACGTTCTCTTGCTTTTCTATGTAGTTCCACTACTTATTCACGAGCTCTTCAACAAGCGATCGATTTGTTTTGAAGAACCAAGTGGCAGGCACCATCTAGGTGCTTAGGCAGCAAAGGGTCACGGTGCCACCATTCAGTGGAGGCTTCCAGAAGAGAAGCTGCTCCCCTCTTAGGGAAGTCAGTGACTAAAGGTACCACGGATCCGGCCATGTGTAAAGCCCACCGCCGTCAGGGCTCCTGGTGGAGTCATGGGCGTGGTACCGGACAGACAGAAGGAATCTGGCCCGAGGGCTTTATCTCGCCACAGCCTGCCTCCAGGCCCTCCAGCTTCCAGGTGGAGGTCAACAGAGAACACCTCTGTGGGGTGAAGCAAATCCGGGCAGCAGGATGTGGAAGACAGAGCAGGAAATTCAGCAGCAAATGGTCAAGCCAGATCTCTGCCAGAGAGGAGGAGAGGCAGATACCCAGGGCTGTGGAGGCGGGATGGCCATCCAGGCATCTGCCTCACTGTGTTGGCCACCCACGTGCACTTCACCTGCCAGTTCCAGAGGCCACCTGGGGCTGCTTTTCCTGAGCCTGCCACGTAGACCAAGCTGCCTTTCCACTTTCCCCTCTGCCATTCTGTGATTCAGCTTCCCTGGGGCCGTGGAGTCAGTTAACCCTGGCCTAGCTGCCTTTGAGCTTGGGCTAATGCATTCGCCTTATCCTTGCAGGATTGTGTCTTTGAAAACCAAACCAGGCCAACCCCTCACAGGACTTTTAGTGGGGCTTTGCGAGGGAGTGAATTTAGGTGCATGCATTAGGTCTGCCGTCTCAATCCGGAAGTCTCCAAAGGAAATCCTGCCGCGCCCTTCCTCGGTTGCCTGAATGTGATGGTCAGTCGGATGGCTTCTTTGGAACTCCGGGGCCTGTCAGCAGTGCTTACTGCACGCAGTGGGGAGACACTGGACAGAATGGGGGGAGGATTCGGTGCGCATAAGCAGAAGGGTTATGCTTTGGACATGGTAGCTGTTCATCATCGTCACCTTCGTCATCATGAGACGATAGGAGCCTTGCAGAAGCTGTCAGAGCCTGGCTCCAGAGGCTCTGGACTCTCGAGAGCTTTGGTATCCTTTGACCCAGTCCGTGACGCTCCTTGTAGCAGTGCCCTTGACCTCACCTTGCTCGTAGGCTGATTCCCAGGGGCCCAAGTAGCCTGACCAGACGTGCAGTCTTCCTTGTCTATAACCCAGCGTTACCAATGATGGGCACAGCCCTGGCCACTCTGCAAAAATGCCCCACGGAAAACAGCTCCAGACATTTAAACTTGGAAATACTAACATTCAATTATACACATTTTTTTGAAGTTTTAACAAAACCAGATGCATTAAGTTTGCAATTATAGTTTGAAATATTTAGTGAAATTTACAAGTTTAAATGTGATGTTTACATTTTTAAGCTTATTTGATTTTTTTTAACATCTTTATTGGGGTATAATTGCTTTACAATGGTGTGTTAGTTTCTGCTCTATAACAAAGTGAATCAGTTATACATATACATATGTTCCCATATCTCTTCCCTCTTGCGTCTCCCTCCCTCCCACCCTCCTTATCCCACCCTACCAAACGTAGGGTAGATAGCTAGTGGGAAGCAGCCGCATAGCACAGGGAGATCAGCTCGGTGCTTTGTGACCGCCTGGAGGGGTGGGATAGGGAGGTCAATTATACACATTTATAGAGGAGAAGTCCAGAAAAGCTGAAAGGAAACTTTTACAAAATGCAAATTTACAGAAGAGATCCAGCGAATGATAGGATTGGTGCTGCCTTAGAGGTTTTCTTGCAGAATCTCTCTAGTGACCCTGCCACTCCCTGTACCACATGTATCAGAACAGAAATCCCTCAACTTGGAGTTCTCATTTTAGGATACAGTTGTTACAAAAGGAAGACAACACCTGGGTCACACGATAGCCCACCCAGCAGCCCTTGCACAGCTATGAGACCCCAGCAGCACTCCAGAATCTTCTTGCTGCTGGTCTGCTTCTATATCACATTAGCAAAAGTTTCAGTTGGGCAATTGGATCAAGCAAAACTCGGGGCCTGGGCTTTGTAGTCAGACAATGTCTGGGTTCTAGTCCAGGCCCTGGCACTAACGATTGACCTCGAGCAAGCTAGTTGCTTAACCTTTCTCTTTGTGCCTCAGTTTCCTCATCTTTACAATGGGATCATACCAGTGCCTCCCTCTTCGGATTGTTCTAAGAATTAATTAATTGAAATGACTCCAGGGAAGGACTGAACCCAGTGCCTTAGATTAAGTTCTCAATAAATGTTTCTAATATTATCATCGTCGTTTAGTATTATTATTAGTCTGTTTTACCAAGAGATAGGAAAAGTGATAGCTCCGCTGAGCTATGTTGGCCAGACCACGCCTTAGAGCATGTTCAGTTCTAGGAGGAGCGGATCAAGATGATGGAATAGAAGGACATGCAGCTCACCTCCTCCCACAGGACAGTGCCTGGAACGTTGTAAAAGGGCTTGATACACGGCACAGGTATTATTGTTAATTAAGACTACCACTGACTAACCTTCAGAGAATACAGCACGCAGGCACTACACGTGTGTTAGTTAATTCGGTGACTCCTCATAACCTCCGCCACTCTATGAATGACGCACTCCTATGACTTCCCCTTTACAGATGAGAATATGAAGGCACAGAAAGGTTAAGTGGCTTCCCCCAATCACCTAGCTAAGAAGTGGCAAATCCGTGATTCAAGCCCAGACCCTCTCTCTCCAGAGCCTGCACTCTTCGCCAGTATGGTGAAGAGCTGTGCTCTCCGTTACTGTCACCAGCATTCACAGGTGGCTATTTAAATTCATTAAAAGTGAATACAGTTAAGAACTCAGTTCTTCATGTGCGCTAGACACATTTCAGGTGCTCTGTTGTCGCATGTGGTCAGTGGCTACCGTATTGGACAGCGCAGGTATAGAGCATTCTGTTCTTTCCGGGAGGATGACTCAGCATCATCTCAAGGTTCTGTGGGACTGTGCTGCTCTGTTGAGCTTCTACGATTCTGTTTCTTACAAAATCTCAGGCTTGAGTTGTATAGCTTTTTCCTAGTGTTATTAATAGATGCATGCTTGCGATATATTGAAATCGCATTTGCATTTGGCCAAGTAGTGTAATGGCAAGTAAGAGGCCAAGAAGTCTGACTCACATTACACTTCCCTGGTTTCCCAAAGCATGACTTCACATTTACGAAGTCGTCTCCTGTCACCTCTGTTTGACAAGTCTGCACATTCATGCATTTGCCCAGAGACCCAGCTTCTTCCGCAGCTCTGCCTTGCCCTCTTTGAGCTATCTGCGTAGCATTTAGTGCCCTAGCGTGTTCATCTCACTCGTGGCTTGAACAGCTGGGGCTGGCTTCTGAAGTCAGCCCAGCCGTGAGTGACCTTGGCCTCCGAGAGTCTCTGGCACACGCACCAAGTCTCCAGTTCCTTCTTGTGGGCTCTCTCTGCTCACCTCGGTTAGTAAAGCAGAGGAGGAGTGAAGCAGGATTTGTTGCCTGAACTTTCAGGATGAGTAAGTCCAGACATCAACGAGCTCCCAGAAGCCAGTGGAATTACAGTACACAACTGTGACCTTGTGAATGCGCGTGTATTTCCTTCTGACCTCCACGGCGAAGACTGGACTGAGATCGAATCCGGTCAATAACTGATAAAGCCAGAGCAGGTACCCGCTTCTTGCAAAGCGTCTGAGTGTCTGTGCAGGTTAGTCATAATCTGAGCGCCTTACACCACAGCCCATTTGCTCTACGGTGAGGTCACAGAATAGCCAACAGCGTGGTCACTCCAGTGTAGATGAAGGACACCGACTGCTTCTCTCCGTGCGCAGAGAAGGAGCCTCTTCTCCCAAACCCAGCAGTTGCTTGGGTTTTAGTCACTCTGTAAATCAGGTCCAGGTCTGTACCCACTCTCCTGCGTGTGTCCTGGTAAAGCTATCTCCACTTCCTCGTCTTGTAAACTGGGGACAGTCTCAAATGTATGTGTGTGTGCACGGTTAGTGCAGTAAATGCTAGCTGACGTTATTTCCACGGTGTGATGATCTCTGTTCTACTGATGGGCTTGAAAAGAGATGAGTAAATGTGTTTAAAATGAGGGTCAAGGCTCACTTTTATCATTAACGTTCATCCCTAAAAGAAGCCAGCACAGTGCTCACTGGACTAGCATATCCCGAGTGCCTGGGATATCGTGCCAAGCTCATAACAGATACAGTCAGTTGAATTTTCCAAATATTTGCTGAACCCTCTGCCTGTGCCAGGCACTGTCTGGGCACCAGAGGGATTTAAAGATGATTAAGACTTGGCCCGACAAGGATGTTCAGTCAGCCAGAGGAGCTGGACCAAAGGAGAGGCAGAATTCCCAGGGTGGATCTCCAAGGACATGCAGGGTTCCAGACGGGAAACTTGGAGAAAAGGCTCTCTGGGCTACCGAAGCAAGGAGCGCGATCACAGGGGACTGAACGCGGGCGGCAGCCTGTCTGGGGAACTCCAAGGACATGGGTATGACTGCGGGGTAGTGTACCTGACACCATGGGACAGGAAACCTGCCTGCCAAGAAGGCAGGAGGCCAAGGAACAAAGAGCCCCAATTGCAAAGTTTAGCAGGACGTGCTTGGGGCTCTAAGTGGCTGCAAGCCATTAGAGGGACCCAGGGACAACCTCGTTCCAGCAAGTTCTCTAGCGATCACGGGAAGCCCAGTGGGGGTGAGCTCCGTGAAATCGGGCACCAGCATCGGGCACTATCCATCCCAGGGTCTGATCATCTGAAATTTGGAATCACGCGGAGCCGGCCAGTCCGAGAGGTAGTAATCGTGCCCACCAATCATGGACTGGCTTTGCTTTTCTGAGATTTTCAGTGATTCCAAAGACAGAGGTGGGTTTACCTTATGTGTGGAAACCTCTAGGCGTTGAAAAGTGCCAACCACTTTTTCTTTGGAAGCTGGACCTCCCACTTAACAGGGCGTGTAACAGCAGTTTCTTTTCCAAAGTAAATAAAACAGAGAAGACACACGAGCATCAGCTACAAAGCTCCTTGTCGGTCAGAGTCAAGACTGAATCTCATCTAGTTTATTTCTTTTCTTTTTTTAACCAAGGATTACACCGGTCCGCGAAGCGCCTGCTCCCATTCTGCTCCACTTGAATGGGTGGCTGCAGCCCCGTTCCCAGCTGCCGCCGAAACAGAACTGCCCGCACCGTCGGGGCATCTTCTGCTGCTGGTAATTTCCATGTACCATCTGCAGGGTTTTTTCTGCCTGATGAACTACCGAGGCGCTGTGAGCGTATGTTCATGCTGATGGGGGTTCTTGCTTCCTGACCCGTCACTAATATCCTACAAGTCACATGAAGCTACCAGGGATTCCTGAGCAAAAGCTTAAAATGCTTCAGTTCCCTACAAATAAGCCCCACTCATTGCTTTCAGTCTGTGTCGTCACGGGGTGGGCAAGGAATCAGACCTCTAGGAATAGTTGCATATCGGGATCGTAAAAACTCCTACATGGCTATAAAATAGTGTCTTGAATTATCAAGGCGCTAGGAATGCAGGCACAAAGAATAGTCCATTGTAGAGATGACCTTGGTCCAAGGACAAATTGGAGCTTGACTAAGCGAAGCTTCAGGTGGCCAGTGAGCTCAGCTCCGCACGAATGCACGAATGCCCAAGGGGAGGGGCGCCGGGCCCTCTGTAGTTGGCTTATCGTCAGAATGGCAAAGAAAGTTTTCCTTCCCACGTGCAGTGAGTTCGCTTGCTAAGCGTATTTCACGTGGTTTTTTGGTTCTGTTTTTCTCTGGGGAGAGGGGTGTCATCTCTAAAGCTCTCCAAGCAGTTAGGTTTTCTTCCTAATCCCATCTTTGAGTATTTATAACGTGTTCTTAAAATGTTGCCTGGGGCTCCCTTGTAAAATCCGGCCTGTACTTTTCTTAATGACACACTCGAACAGTTTCTACATTTCAAAGCCTGTTTTCCATATGACAAGGTAATCACACACATGCACACACCGTGCCAGACTTCATGTGGACCTGGGAACCAGGCAAACCTGGATTTGCATCCTCCCCTGCTACTAACTAGCTGTGTGACTTTGGGCAACTTCCTTAACCTCTCTGGGCCTCAGTGTCCTCCTCTGTAAAATAAGGACAGTAATCGTTCCTGCCTCATATACAGCTGTTGCAAGTGTTGAGTGAGACTGAGTATTGAAAGCACTTGGGTTAGTGCCTGGTACGTAGCAAACGCTCGATAAATTCAGTGGTGGCAGTTTTTAATCGTTAATTCAACTACGGCATCCAAATATCTACTGGCCTGTCATCCATCACAGAGGCTTGCCCACGGTAGGCGCTTAGTCGTGTTTATTGTCATGAATTGAATTGACTCCGACTGTTTAGATTCGGAGGATAAATATTTCCCTTTCGACCGGGCTGTTTGATAGACACAGGTGATCACTCAAAGCTCAGGTGTTAAAAGCACGACAACGAAGAGGCTGCTTCACGTAGAAAGACCTTCTCCTCAAGGCAGGCTCCCCCTGGTCCTCTTGGGCACCCCTGTGGCCGAGCGCTCGCTGCGCTCGGCAGGATGTCAGAGCCATCTCGGCAGCTCCTTGGAGTCTTGAGGCTTCCTGTGACGTGGATATCAAGTGTGAGGGTTTTTAATTGCCTTTGGCTGAAAGAATTGGGTCAGATGTTCAATTCGGGTGAAATCCCTGCCTTCTAAAATATGATGGAAAGGGGAGGGGCCACTCACACGCAAGTCCTGAAACGTGGGGGCCCCGGCAAGGTGAAGTGCAGTGAGGGCTGCCGCTCAGGGCTGGGCTGCTGTGAGGTTTTGCACTCACCGTTTGGTTTTGCAGATTCCTCAGCATGTCTACACACACGTACCTACACACCAGTTTAGAATGGTGTGCTCTGGGGGGGGAGGGGCGTGGGGAGGGATCGGGATTGGTCTAGGTCATTGCTGATGACGTAGCTTGACTCCCATTTCCAACAAGACAGTGACCGATGGAGGCAGAGGCTCCTTAACTGAGACCCACGGATGGGTAGTAAGTGGTCCAGAAAACCCCTGAGATTATACGTAAGATGTCGGTGGGCTGGGAAGGGGGAGACACCAGCGTAAGTGCTTTTTCTGTGGAGAGAGACCATAGCTTTTAGCCGTTTCTCAAAGGAGTCTGTGACCCAAGACAACCAAGACCACAAAGCTGTTGGGTTTGGTTGGCCCAGACCACTTGGTGTGTCTCACCGAGCACCCAGACGACCCCGCTAGGCGGTCAGGGCAGTGACAGGAGCATTCAGAGGCATGTCGTGGCCACGCCGCTGATGGACTCTTCAATGGTTGTTGTAGACTCATGTAGACAAAGCCTGCAAGCTTGGGGAAGCCAGGCCCCCCCAGGTCAGCCTCGGGCGACAGCCCCCATCCTGCCAGGCCCTGGGGAGTGAGTCCTTCCTGCCCGGCAGCTCCTTTGCTCAGGAGCTGGCCCGAGTCACCTCCTCGTACAGCACCTCAGAGGCAGCGCCCTGGGGCGGCTGGGATCCGAAGGCCTGGAGGCAGGTGCCCGCTCCACTACTGCCTAGCTGCGACGCTGTCGGTAAGTCACTTCCCCCAGCCTCGCTTTCCTCATCTGTCAGCTGGGCACGGTCCCCTGCGCAGCCTGCCCGCCTGCCGCACAGGGTTGTTGGGAGGCACAGAGGAGGTGACAGCCCGGCCCGTAAAGCTCTGTTCACCTAGGAGGGATTTCTAGCAGAGAGACCACCCAGGCAAGCAGACTGCTCCGGCATCTCAGCCTCATCTTCGGGGCACTGAGTGGTGATCGCCCTGGGCGCAGTTGCTCCCTCCTGGCTGTTGGCCTTCCAGCACCCCAGTTCATTCCCTGCCTGTCTGTCCCTGCGGCCAGGCTGTGAGTCCGTGGGGCACAGGGGCTGCGCTTCTGCACCTCCGAATCCCACCCCCCACGTCCGCCCCGACCCCGTGCCTGCCTGCTCCATAGCCGGTGGGCGCTCGGGAACTGCCTCTCCCTCCAGCGGTCTGCTGTGGACTCCGCACCCCGAGGTGTTCTTTGACCCCACCTGGGACTCACGCACCCCAAGAAGTGGGAAGTTGGATCGCCCCACTGGAGGACTGGTAGCCCCGGGGGAGGGCAGGCAGAAGGAAGCCCAGATTCTCAAAGAAATGCCTTGACTTGCCCTAAGGAGTCACGTTAGTGGGCATGAGAGAAAGATGGTGGACGCCAGCCGGAGCGGGCCTTTGCAGAGAATTTCACTGGGCTCGTGGAGTTGTTGTTCTGGCGCATGAAATATCAGTGTGTATGGGATGTCAGACCTCTCTGCAGAGAAAGCTAGAGAAATGAGCATTGGCTGAGTGATAGTGATCAGAAGATGCTCATCCGGCTGAAAGGACCTCCGGGATTCTGGCCTTTAATGGAAATGCTGCTTCGGTACGTGAGGCCTCGCTCTCCCCATCCCACCTGCCTCGGCCCGCAAGAACAAGCAGTGCTTTCCATTCAAGGGCTATCGATTTTTCTCTCTCTTTTTTTTCCCCCTTTTCTCTGTGTGCTCTCACGGTGCTCTCCGGCTTGTCCAGTACAAAGCTGCCAGGGAAACAGAATTAACAAAATGGACTGGGGCATCGTCCACTCAGGATGTCTCTGAGTTCCACCCTGGTCTGACCTGTTTTTCCCTGTCCCCAAAACGCAAAAAATGAGCGATCCAAGCTAGCTTGCCTCGAGAGAATTCATTTCCCCATCTTATTATCTCTCTTCAAAGCCAAGCCAGGCCTTCCACCCTGCACTGGAGGTGGGGGGCGGGCGGAGGCTTGGCCCTCAGATCTTCCCTACGAAGCTTTGGAAGTTGGGCCCACCTCGGGGGGCTTTGAGGGACAGGACCCCCAGCTCAGCCATGACTCAGGAAGACCAGACACAGTGTGAGACGGAGGATGCAGGCTCCCCAGGGGAAGAAGAAAGGCGAGCTGCAAAGACATTTGTTTCCTTTGCGGCCAGATCAATCCTAGCACGTAGACCCAGCCCTTCCGGGACCAGGCAGCCCTGAAACCGCCGAGATGGAGGTGGAGTCAGGAGAGAGTTCGTACAGCTGGAGGTCAACTGCAAAGGCAGAAAATGGAAAAGAGAAAAGTCGTTTTCGATGGCGTTGATTTTGTGAAGTGCCCGGTGGCAGCTTCAGATCGGTTCAAACCCAAGGGCAGCATCATGACCGTGCGGGTGGTCCCTGTCTCCTGCTCCAGAGGCCCCAAGGGTCAAAGAAAGACCTCAGCAGGCCACTGGCGCCCCGGCGTCCGGGTGTGGCACATTCCCATGTGCCCTGAGGGCCCCCCGGCCTGCGCCTGGGTTTCTGCCGTCCCGTCACTCTGTCGTGTTCTCTTTAGTAGATGGGCCACCATTGGCAATGACTTTCTGTGACTGATTGCTTGCGTCTTGTCAGTTGCCCCCTCCGTTGTGAGCTTCATGAGAGTAGAGACACACAGTGCCACCCCATGCCTGTGACAGAGCCTGGCCCATGGTAGACCCGTGAGAAATGTCCATCAGCTGACTGACAGAGGGGCTCACCGGGCTGCCAGGTAAACCCTATATCTTCCCACCCGGAGTCAGGGAGGCTGCCCTCCGGGCAGGGAAAGGCATTGAGCAGAGGCCCGAGGAAAGGGCAGGTGTGTGGCCGCCCCGCCCCCCGCCCTGGCCTTGGCCTCTGAGGTCCGCAGGGAAGAGTGGTGGCCTGATGACCCACTCAGCACTCCCATGTGGAGGCACTCTGGAGAAACTGAGTCACGGGCTCAGAAAGTTAGGAGCGGGGGTTAGGAAACACTGAAGCTGGCCTGCCATTCGCTGTGGGCAGCCCGTTTCTGAAGGACACCTGAGGAGAGTTTTAGCCTAAGAGCATCCACGCCCCCTCAAACAGGGCTTCGGGTCTGAGGAGTCCCCATCCACAGGCGTGTGGGAGTCCCTAGAATTCAGATCTCCATGCAGAACGCTGTCTTCCCGTCATTTCAAAGGAAAAGTCACAAGAGTGGGTGAGTTGTTTCCAAATCTGCCTTCCCAAAACCACAAAAGAAGGTGCTTTTCCTATTGGAGGAAGAAACAAACCAACCAACCCACACACTGGAGCTCGCTAACCTTTGAACCTTTAACACAGAGGCGAGTGGCTTCTGCTGTGGCAGGCTGGCTCTGCGTGGGGCACCCAGGGCCTTGTCTACTGGGAAGGGAGCAAGGAGCTGCCTGGTGCTGGAAAAAGAAAAACCCTCCCTCTGCCCCTCCTCCCCCTCCTCCCCTTCCTCCTCTCTATCTCCCTCTCCCCCTCCCCTCACTCTCTCCCTTCTCTGTCGTCCCGTCTCTCTCCCTCCCCCCTCCTTCCCTCTCTTAACTCTGCTGCACAAAATAAGGCTTCACGTCCATCCCCGCATTCCCCCAGAGCTGTTCCCTTGGATCCCCTCCCCAGTCAGAATGCTCTCCTCTTGGGGATCGTGGGGCAAGTAACTTCAGGCCGAATCTGCCCAAGACGCAGGAACCCTGTGTGCGCATCTGCCTCTGCCTCATCCCCATCCAGTTAGAGCGTCCCTGGGTCTCATGAAGTGGTTGAATCAGTAATGAGACTGTTCTCGGCCTGCAGTGGGGAGAGGACGCGTCAGGTGCGTGCTCTGGGGCTCACAGGAGACATCCTCCTGTGGTGGCCAAAGCGTGAGGCCCATAGGGCGGCCTGGCCTCCCCGGGGGGGCCCAGTGTTGGGCTCTCTGCTGTGTTGGGGTTCGGGCCGGCCCTTTGCCCGTCTGTCCTGCCTGTGCCTATAGCAGCCGCAGGTGAACGCTAGCCCTCAGGTGAGCCCCCAGAGCTTCCTGGGGCATCGGCAGGATGTTCCTCGAAAGGCAGCCCCGGGACTTCCTGGATCACCATCCTGGCCGAGGCCTGTCTGTGAAGGTGGCCCCTTGGCCAGGTGGGAGGAGGAGCCAGGGCCCTCGTTCCTGGGGAGACTTCCTTCCGGGGACCGCGTGGGGAAGCACACCTAGGCTCACACAGGCCCACCCGACGCCGCCCCGCCGGCGTCACCCGGTACAGCAGCACCCAGCTCCGTGACAGCCGACCGCAGCCCTAGGAAAGGCAGGCCTTGGGTGAGCTCCTCCACGACCACGGTGGTGGAAAGCCACAGGTTGCCTGGGCCATCCTTCAGTGCGTCCATCACTAAGCAGCCCCTTTCAGCCGCTGCTTCCTCCTGGTCACTGAAAACATTTGTCATTTCCTGTTTTCTCCATTTTCCAACGATTCTAATTGTCAGTGTCAAAAGGCAACAACTGTTTTCTTGGGGCTTATCTTTGGAGCACATTGATTCAGAACAAAGGATGGGGGCCTCTGTCTGCAAAACAAAGGAAGCAGCCTCCTCGGGAGGCCTGGAGAGAATGCTCTGGCTGCTCTGCCAGGGACAACAGGACAGGCCGGGAGCAGAGGGCTGGCGGTGCCCCCCCCCCATGCCCCAGCAGCGTGAAGAGAGCCCTGCTTGACGGCGACACCCCAGGCCGGCGTCGGCCGTGCCCTTCGGACTCGGCAGCTTCTGTAGCCGTGCCGCTCCGCAGACTCGCGCTTAAACTCTGGATCCTCTGGGTTTCTCTGCTTCCTTGGATGAACACCGGCCAGCATCCCGTTGTCCCTGTAACTGTGGACCGTTCGAGAAGCACTCCCTTTCATCTGGCAGACACTGCCCACTTCCTCCACTCTGACCTCTGCCCCAGCCTCGCCTTCACTTTGGTTTCCCAGGCCCCGGGGGCGTCTTTCCTCTCTACCTCCCTCCCTTTGGACTCTTCTGCCTGTCCCCTGCTTTGTCTTTCGTCGCACTCTGTAGCCTCCACCTGCCCTTCCCCCACTCCGTACAACTTTCTGTTATTTGATGCACCTAATGGAGCAGCTGGTGGGGATGGAGTTAGGGCTGGTATAGACAGCAGGGCACAGGAGCCGGTTCCTGGAAGCAGCGGGCTGGGGAAGCAGAAGCAGTGGATCTGCAGTTAGGAGACGCTGCACTTCCCCAGCCGTGTCACCTTGAGCAAGTCACTTACCCTCTGTGAGCCTCAGTTGTCACGTCAGTAAGCTGGGACCATAGGTCTTCTACCCAGATCTCCTAGGGCTGGTGGGGGGTTCGATGGCAAGAACAGAGGTGAGAGGGCTGCCTTCAGAAAGGCCTGCCCACCCTGAGCAGCTCAGGCAGAGCACAGGGCTCCCCCAGCTCCCCCACTTCCCGATGGGGTGGCCTTGGGTGGTCATGCGACCCCTGTGCTCCTGAGGTCCTGTCTCCCCACCCCACGCTTTAGCAGGAAGACGGCAGCTCCAGGGCTGAAGAGCGACATCCCTGGCACCCACCTCCCAGCAGCCCCGGGGGAAGGGGGGCAAGAGCTCGGACAGGAAGCAGGCTGAGGGCGGGAAGCTGACATCGCTTGTGGTGTGGTCCGCCCACTGCCACGTGTTTGTCCTCTCTGCCTTGGCAGGAACCGAGGCCGAGAACTGCCCGACAGGCCCGGGCGCCGGGCTCTCTCCCAAGCGCCGGCCCTCCGAGTGCAGAGAAGCAGGCCCCGGGCAGCCTGTGTTGTCGGGTCAAGTCTTCTGGCATCTGGGGGGCGGGGGACGCAGTTCCGAAAGTAAACTCAGGGAGGCGTGCTCCCGACAGAGCTGCCTTGCTTGGTGGCGCACGAGGAAGCAGACTCCTTGAGAAGGGGACAGAGGCGGCAGCGGGTGAGCACTGGACTGGGAAGCAGACCTGGGGCCCAGTCACAGCCTGGCGCCGAACGGCTGAGGGGCTTGGGGCCAGTTGTGCCTTCTCCCGGCCCTCAGCTGGCTGGCTCGCGGCTGTCCCCTTGAGCGGCTCCCAGCCTCAGGGCTGGGACTGCAGCCTTCGAACGTGGCTCCTCCCCCTGCCCACCCAGCTTGCGGATGGAGACCGGGAGCCCGTTCCCATCGCCCATGTGCAGCCAATCAGGCAAGCGAAGGGAAGCTGGGACTGAGTGGCTACTCCGGGCGTCGGCCAGTGCGTCCATCTGATCGTGTGATCATCGCGCCCTTCGTGCCAGGACCACCTGGAACAAGCCTTGGCCCTTTCCCCATGACAGCCCCGACATCCCTGGTTCGCTCAGCCATTCTTTGCCCTCGTGGTTGGGAGTCCAAGCCCTACCTCCATCACTTAGTGTCCTCCGAGTGCGGCCAGTTTGTCTGGGTCTCCCTGAGGCTGGCATGCCCAAACTCTTGTCAGCACCGTAGACGTGGTCTGGCCAAGGCAGAGTAGTGTAGGACTGTCACCTGCCTCCTTCTACATACTCTGCTTCTACTAATGCAGCCTAATGTCACATTTGCTCTTTTGGTGACCACATCTCACTGCTGCCCCATCCTGAGCAGAAGGATGTCCAGAATGCCTAAATCTTTCTTCTCCGTGCTCTTGCTGTTAAGCTCTGTGTCTCCCGCCCTATCCTACGCTGTCGCAGTTGGTTTTTTAACCCAGGTGCAGAATCCTACTTTTATTTATACCTGCGGAGTTTTGCTTGGGAGGGTGGGGCATGCATGCGAGTGTGTGTTGGTGTGTTCACTCATGCTTTCTGCTACACCAAAGCCAAGTCCTGAGTCCCCACACAGAGATCCCAAGGCTAGTATTTCTTGGTAGCCCTAATCTGACACTTCTTTCTCATCTTCTATTTAGCAAGAGAAGCAGAAATCAGGTCTTATGGCAATGATCCCTGAACAGCGGAGTGCATATCTCGCCCAACAGATGAGTCAATTTCAAGGTAAGCACTTAAACTCGATGTTCTCGAAAGGGCGGGCCAGGGGGAGTGTGTGTGAGGTTGGGGGAGGATTCATTCCAGCAGAAACAGTTACTGAGATGTTTCTGAAAAGCATTGAGGGAAAGAGAGGAGGTCTGCAAGGCACTTCCAGGGCAGCCTGGTTGGATCCGTCACGTGGAAAGCTTAAGTAGAGTCCCAGTGAAACGCTCAGTCTTAATGACTCTGAAATCGCTGTTTGATTCAAGAGATTGATTCACCCATGGCATCTAGGACTGTAATCAACACTGACTGGCCGCAGATACAGCTGTTAGCCAAAAACCAGACACGGTCTCTGCCGGACTAGCAGGGGAAACATGCGTTAAGCAGTCCTCCCCAGCCAATAGTGACATTGGACCAGGCCAAGGGTATTCTTGCCTGGGGTTTGGGGGAAGCTGCTTGCCCTCCAACAGGTGTTCAGCAGCTTCATTGTAGCCCAGTGGCCAGCAATGGCCCATTGCTCCTGCATTCTCTTGCAAAAACCCCTGTTCCTTTGGGTCTGATACCAGCTGAATGTCCCACCCGTCCAGGCTGGAGTGGCATGTCAGGCACACTTCAGCCACAGGGACAGGACGGACAAGTTCCAGAAAGGCCAGTGTCAAGGACTGGGCATCCTTCAGGGGGTGGGCGGTGCCAGGCCTGCGTACGGATACGGAGTAGAAAAGTAGACCCAGACCCTGGCTTCATGGAGCTTACAAACTACTGGCATTTTCAGTCCAACATGATCTGCTCTTGGGTGGAGGGGGAGCCATGAGCACAGACCCAGGGGGTCTAGGAGGGCTTCCCCCAAGAACTGCAGTCCGGGCTGAGGGTGGAGGAACCAGGGGAGCAGGAGATGCTCGGGAAGAGCCCAGGGCGGCAGGTGAGAGGTCAGTGCTGGGCCGGTGGCTCCCCGCCAGCAGCTGCGGCCCAAGTTGAAGATGCCTTTGGAACTGACCCCCACTTCTCTCTTTCTGTAGCCGTCCAAGATCAAGTCACCTCCAAGTGTAGCCGGACCAAGGCAAGCTCCCCACCCAACCAACCCATGATGCCACCCGGAGCTGCGCTCCTCCAGAGCGCTCTGAGCCCAGGAATGGTCCCGCCCGCCAGGCACCAGAGCCGGGAGGGCGTGGGCCTGCTGTCACCAAGTCCAGGCAAGCAGCACGGGACCTCCAGCTCCAGCCCCCCGTTTCCCACACCCTTGCGCTTGAGGCACAACCCCGCGGGCAGCCTCGGGTCCACCTGCCGGCGCACGCGGATTCCCAAGGCCGCCCCCACGGGAGTGCCCCTGCCCGGCTTCTGTCCCAGCCCCCTGGGCAGCCAGCCCCTGAGTCCCCACCAGCTCAGACAGCCCTGCGTGCCAAGAGTGCCCACCGTGCTCCACAACGCTGCCTGGGTGGCAGCAGCAGCAGCAGCTGTGAGCACCGCGGTGTTGAGGGGGCCACCCCCGAGGCAAGCAGCCCATGGCGTCCAGCAGCATTTCCATAGCAACTCCCTCTTTGCCAAGGCCCCCGTGAGGGTCCCCCAGGGAGCCCCAGTGTTTCCATCACAACAGGCAGTTGTGTCCCCCAGTCAGGTGGCCCCGGGAGGCAGACCCAGCCAGAAGGTGGGCGCTGCCCCCGCCAACCCCAGCTTCAGCCTGCTGAGCCACCAGAGCCTCAGACAGAGCCCGCTGCGGGGTCCCGTGCCTGTGCTACACGCCACCAAGTCCCTCCAGCAACGCATGGTCAGTTTCAGGCCCGTGAGTCCCATCCAGGGCATCGAGCCACCAAGCTATGTGGCTGCCACCGCCGCCGCCGCCTCCACTGTCGCTGCCAGCCCGTCCCCTGGTCCCTTCAACAGCGTGGGGAGCCCCCCTGAGTTGCCACCCTATGCCTTGTTGCCCCAGGCCTCACTGAACGATCTCATTTCACCCCCTGACTGCACTGAGGTGGATTTCATCGAAGCTCTCTTGAAAGGCCCCGGCGTGAGCCCAGATGAAGACTGGGTGTGCAACCTGAGGCTGATCGATGACATTCTAGAACAGCACGCTGCTGCCCAGACTGCCGCAGCCCAGAGTGCCGGCCACATCCCTGAGCAGGCTGGCCACATCCCCCAGAATGTTGGCGAGCTTTAAATGCCCAGAGAAACCTCCACGGGGCCATCACTCCGGGGAGCGGTGTGAGTCCACAGCAAATTCGCAGCTGGTCCCACGTAGCCACACGCTTGTTGCCTCATTACGATTTGAGGGGCGTCAGCCCACGCCCACCCCTCTCGCTACCTGTGACGAAATGGAAAGCTGGTGATTTTTCAAGCTACCTGTACATATCTGAACATTTTGTAAATGGTTTTCCTAAACATTCACGACAGAAGTATTTATACTTCGTTTTGTGACTTTGTAAATAAAGTGACGGCTTTCCTTTCAGTAGAGCTGTGTTCATTATGCATTGTCTGTGTTTATTCTACATTGTTGCCAATACGCAGACTGTGTCGCTCACTCCAGCCATACCTTATCAACCGGGTGGTGGAGTCACGTACGCTTTAGATGCAGTGGTGGATGTGATCAAGAGGTGTTGTGCAAACTGACAAATACCAAATCGAAACTCACTTGGCCATGTATTTCCATTTCCACTAAAACTTCTGTCGCCCTGTGTGGTTCTTAACCTCTTTCGCAAACCTTTCAGTCTCTGCTAGCTCCTTCCTGACAGAGCATATTACAGCACAAGCCGTTTGATCGTTAAGTGCCCCTCAGAGGAATTATTTGCCCGGAGGCCGGAGAGTTCTGTAGATTTGGGAGAAGCAAGGAGGTAATGTGTGAGCTGGGCACTGTCTGAGGACCTTGAGTCTCCTCCCTTTATCCCTCAGACGGTTGGCACTACTCCAGCAGCACCTTGCAGGGTGGAGGTGAGATGTTCCCGGTTTAAAGCCTTTCGGTATTTGTTTTGATGTAAGGCTCTGTGGTCTGGGGGAAAATGGGTCTGTAAACATTAATTGTTGATTCGGGCTTTGTCTTTGATGGTTTCTATCTGCAATTATCGTCATGTATATTTAAGTGTCTGTTATAGAAAACCCACACCCACTGTCCTGTAAACTTTTCTCAGTGTCCAGACTCTGTGTAATCACATTTTAATTGCCGCCTCGTATTTCGCCTCTACATTTGAAATCTGGCGTCTGTTTCCAACCAGTGCGTTTTTTCTTCGTACTGTAATAAACAACCAGGAGAAAAGTGCCTCTATGTGTTCATTTCTCCAGGGAGCGTTCAGCATCTACAAACCCTGTCAGCTAAGCCCGCTAGTGTCTTCGGGCCTTTCTGAGACCACTCCCCGTCTCGGGATGCTTGGCCACCGAGGGGAGAGGGGTGAGAAGTTTGTGTAGCGTGAGCCGCGATCCTTTCACATCACAGCATAGAAGCACATCATTTCTGACTCGAACGCCTCCTTCTACAGAGGACGAAACAGGGGAGCCGCTAAGGTGACTCTGCGCTGGGGGCAGGGGGCAGGGGGAGGCTTGCGCTGAGAATCTAGACTCTCCCACCACCATCCTCTTTCCGCTGAGAGGGTGACAGGCCCAACTAAAGATGCAGCTCCTCCCACGAAAGGGGGACCCACATAGGGCGGCTGGAGGTTGTCCATCACTTCACAGAGTCAGGAAGAGCCTGGTGAAGGCGTGGTCCCGGGAGAGAAGGGGCTTCCCGCCTCCTCGTCCCCTGGCCCTCCCCCAGAGTCTATGCTAAGGCCAGCCCTGTTCGTCCTTAGCACTGGAGCGGGCAGAGCTCAGCGGCCGGGGTGCTGAGCAGACGGGATGCAGCGGCTGTGCCGTCCTCCCGGCCCGTCGAGCTCCAGGAGCCCCGCCCCTGGAGCCCCGCCCCGACCTGCTACCCAATCCCCGCTCGGCCTCCTCCTCTCCCCGCCTCCCCGCCAGCAGTTGCAGGCAGCATCTTGGCTGCAGGCTGTTACCAATTTAAACTGCACGAAAACAACAGGGACTCCTGTCACCTCACACTCGGGACCCTCCCTCACAGCAAGAAAGTGGCTTCCACAGAGCTTCATCGAAATGTGGCCTCATTCTGAAGGGGACCCTAAAGAGGTGGGTGGGACCTGTGCCTTTCCCACGAGGTGGCCAGGATCTGGCGCGTTGGCGGCAGGGGCGTTGCAGAGGGAACCACGTCTCCGCAAAGGGAGTGAGGAAGCTAGCTGGGAACACACACACACACACACACACATACACACACTCCGTGTGCTGTAAGAGCGCAGCTGAAGCACCAGCTGGGATCAGGGGTGGGCCAGATTGAATACACACATTTAATCCCCTAACAGGCAGGGAGAGTTTATATCCTCATCCTCAAGGTACAAAATGTTCCAACACCTTTTGGAACTTTGGGGGCTGAGGAAGCCAGGTACACTGAGGCAGGCCTGTCCTGTCCTGTCCAGCAGAGCCTGAAATGCTCTAAGGAGATGCCGCCACGCGCCACTCTCAGTGGCTGTGACTGAGGGCAGAGATCCACAGGGGGAAGCAGGCCTCCGTAGTCCGTGGGCCAGAGGGGTGGTGGAAACAGTCACGGCCCCAAAGCCCGGGCAATTGGCCCACCTGCTCACAAGGCCCCTCCTGCTTCCTGCAGAGCGTTCCTTTTAGGTCTGGGGAAGGGATACGTCCCGCGGGCGTCCCTCAGCGCCAATCACGACTCTGTGTCTCGGGCTCGACCTCTGTTCCCCCAGTGTTGACTGAAGCGCCCCACTCCTCCCGTCCCTTCTCCTCAGCGGGCCCAGGGGCAGGAAGGGTCGGACCCACCTGCCCAGAGACTGTTGTTCACAGCCAGCCAGTGGGGGTGTTGAAAGCCAGCCCGTGAAGCGGGGCCTCCTCAGCCTGCCACGGGGCTTCGGGAGCCACAGCTGCCCCCGCTCAGCTCTGCCAGCCCTCAGAGTCCCGAAATAAAAGCTGAGCTTGGCCTGCTGAACTGTCCCGCCTCCCATTCCCAGAGGGTTCACTTCTCACCTCAACCACGTGGTGACCTCAAGGCTGAGCCAGTGTGGGCAGCACCCACGCCCAGCACTTCCTGCTACCTGACCCCAGCCTGGCCTCACTACCCCCTGGTCGCCCCAGGCTGCTCTGCCCAGAGATGCCAGCCCCCACCGTTCTGCCATCGTTCAGTGCCCCTCTCTCCTGCACCCCCTGCACCGTCAGCCTCTCCTCTCCTGGATTCTTCCCAGGGGCTTTGACCTGGGCTACGTGAGAAGGGTCCTCACTGCCTCAGGCCAGCCAGCTCCAGCTCTAACGCCCTGCTGCCACTCCGTGCACTCACTCCTCAGCCCAGAGCCATGTGGCTCCTCCCCGAGGACACTGGCCAAAGGACCAACTCCCTCCAGACCTAAACCCAACGGAAGCTTCTCAGTTCTCAGTGGACTTGCCCCTTTAGCAGCATAGGACTCTCCCTCCTTCCAGAACAGGACTGCCCCCTGGCTCCTGGGAGCCACAGTCCCCTGGGACGCTTCTTCCCCTCTGAGGTCCATCCTCTCCTGTCGCTCTGTAAGGGGATGCTGCTCCTTCTGTAGCTTCCTCTCACCCAACTAGGGCTTCTCCCTCTCTCCCTATTTTCCAGTTCCTTCTCCTGGGAGACGAGCAGGTCCCTGAGCCCGCATCCAGCATCCCAGCATCTCAGCATCTTGATGGTCCAGCCACAAGGAGCATCGTATGTCTGGGCAGGGCCCTAAGTTTCAGTCCCCAGGGGATCGCTGCTGGACCGGTCTGCACGTTGGGCTGAAGCCTTCTAGGCCCCTTGAAGAAAAAGTGAAAGAGTTTGGAGGCTGCCGGATGCTCCCCACCAAGAGGGTTCACCTTCAGCCTGCATCAGACAGCAGCCTTGATGGGAACCCCTCCCAGGCCCTGGCCTGCTCAGGCCCTTCACTGCGAGGGCTGGGAGGGGCTTGCGGGTGGGACCTGAGGCCTCCCCACAAAGACCCGCAGTCACCAGCTGGGAGGCTGGTGACTACGCACCCTGTCCCATCACCCCGCTCCCCAACTCTGAGGCCAGCCCCCGGGGTAAAGGCCAGAAGTCCCCAGGGAGGTGTGTGAGACCCCCGGAGCCTCCGTCCTCCCTTAGAGCAGGCTCAGGCCCCTGGAGGTCTGTTTATCATCTGTCCCCCTTCAGCCTAGAAAGTCAGGGGATCTGGCAGTGGACACGAGGTTCGGGAAAAGCACGTGCTGTTGGCTTCTCCAGTGTGTGGCCATTCCGTGATGCAACAAGCATGCTTGCGCCAGGCACCGGGAGGTACACAGACATGGTCCCAGCCTCATGGAGTACACCATGGGGTGCGTCTGTCAAGGTCATGCACAGAAACAGAACCGGGGGAGATGGGGGTGGCGGGGGAGGGGTGTGTGTGTGGGTGTGTGTTCTCCACAGCCACACGATCTGCCATCTGCAAGCCGGCGCCCCAGGAAAGCCGGGAGTGTCATTCCTGAGGCCGGAGAACCAGGGGCGCCGGTGGTGTAAATCCCAGTCTGGGGTCTGAAATCCACAGGACAAGCTATCAGGAAGAGCAGGCTGGAAACTCAGGCAGGAGTTGACACTGCGGTCCACAGACAGAATTTTCTCTTCCTCGAGGAAACCTCAGTTTTGCCCTTAAGGCCTTTCAGCTGATGGGCTGAGGCCCACCCAGATTATTCAGGGCAGTCTCCCTCACCTTACGTGACTATAGCTGTTAACCCCATCTGCAGAATACCTTCACAGCAGCAGATCAGTATTTGATTAAATAACTGGCCCATATGGCCAAGCCAAGTTGACAGGGGGACAGATGATTGACACATTAACAAAGAAAATAATAACAAGTTGCATTAAGGTCTACAAAGGAAACACAAAAGGGGCAGAGAGTAAGAGACCCCAGTGTGGTGGCGCTGGTGGGGACACTTGGGAAAGACAACTCTCAGGGAGTGAAATTTGAGCTGAGATGAAAGGATGGGAGGGAGCAAGCCATGCAAAGAGCTCGGGCAGGGATATTCCGGGAAGAGGAAAAAGCACGTACAAATGCAGGGAGGAAGGGAAAAGAAGTCGGTGGGTGGGTCCAGTGAGCAAGATCGGGGCGGGGGGGTGGGGGGAGGCAGGAGAGGGGGTGTGGAGGAGGGCAGGGCCCTGGAGGCTGTCTCGATTCCTCAAGGGAAGTCTTGGGTCACTCCTGTACCCATGTGGAGGATGGACTCCAGAAAGAATGAGGGCAGCCAGTGTGGAAGGCCTCCTTCTCCATGAGGACTCCCCCTGGACATCTCCAGTTCTGGAGGTCTAAGCTGAACTCCTCATCATGCCTGCAAGCCTGGGCATCCTCCTGGTCAGTGGAAAGCAGTCATCATACCCTGCTAAGGGACCCAAATCCACTTGGTCTCCAAGTCCAGACCTGGGAGTCATCCTCGATGTTTGTCTTTCCCTCACCCCTCCGTATCCTGGGAAGATGGGATTTCTCCCCCACATCCATCTGCAAAATCTCTGTGATCACAGTAAAAATCCCAGCAGGGTTACTTTCTGGAACATGACAAAATGATTCAAGGTGACTCATCCGGTGGGTCAACAAGACAAGAATAGCCAGGAAACTTCTAAAAAGAAGACTCAAGAAAGGGTTCTAGCACTACCAGATATTAAAATGTATCGTGAAGCTACTGTATTTAAAACAATGTGGCCCTGACACAGGAAAAGACAGATGAGTCAGTGGAAAGGAAATAGATAAAAAGCATAATGGGAATTAAGACAATGAGCAAGGTGGCGTTTCAAATACACAGTGCTGGAAAAACTGACTGGCCATCTGCACAATAAGTCTGTGTCTTCTGCCTCACTCCTGACATCAAGATAAATTCAGACGATTTGAAGATTAAAATAGAAAAAAGAACCCAGAAAAGCACTATAAGGAAACGAGGGTGGGTATTTTTATAATATCAGGGTCGATCAACCTTCTCCTATCGTGACATGAAATCCAGAAGCCATAAAGGAAAAGACTGATAAAATTGCCCACATAGAATTTTGAAACTTGCATACAGAAAAACACACCATGAAAGTCAGAAGATAAATGACAAATTTAGAAAACAAAGATTTGGAACACATGACAGACAAAGGGTGATTTACTCAATACTTACAAATAAAAGTAGTAGATTGTCTCCAAAAAGACAACTACGAGAATTCATGACACTTTGATTCACAGTAACCAAAACCTGCAAACAGGTGTCTATCAATAGGAGAAGGGGTAAACCAACTCCAGTGTATCCATGCGATGCAATACCAGCATCAACACAGAGGGCTACTCCTCGGCCACGTGTCAAACGCGTTATGCTGCCAGAAAGAAGCCAGACACAAAAACACATGTACTGTATGATTCCATTTATATAAAGTGGCAAAATAGACAAAAGTCATCTGTGGTAAAAAAAAAAAAACAGAACAAGTATGGGGGTTGACTGAAAAGGGGCACAAGGGAATTTTCTGGAGTGATGGTCAATTCTCTGTCTTGCTAAGGATGTGGGTTACACGTGTGTAACTCAGAGAATGGTTCACTGCAGATCAGGATATCTTGTTGTTAAGTACATTTTGCCTAAAATAGAAAAATCTTAAATATTGAACTCTAATGATCTGCTAGAGTGCTTAGGGGTGAAGTATACTCATGTCTGCAACTGACTTCGAAACACATAAAAAAAGATGCTTGATGGATGGATAGAGGGATGGGTAGAGAGACAGAGTGATCAAGCAAGTAGAAAAATGTGTTAATCTTAGAATCTAGGAGGTGGGTCTATAAGGATTCAATATACATTTCTTCGAACTTTTCTGATGACTTATAAATTTCATAATCAAATATTGGGGGAAAATAATTTTTAAAAGTACAAGGGTGCTTTTTGTTTGTTTGGCTTGTTTTTTGTTTGTTTGTTTTTTTGCGGTACGCGGGCCTCTCACTGTTGTGGCCTCTCCCGCTGCGGAGCACAGGCTCCGGACGCGCAGGCTCAGCGGCCATGGCTCACGGGTCCAGCCGCTCCGCAGCATGTGGGATTCTCCCGGACCGGGGCGTGAACCCGTGTCCCCTGCATCGGCAGGCGGACTCTCAACCACTGCGCCACCAGGGGAGCCCAAGGGTGCTTTTTAAATACAAATCTAGCAATTTGAGGTGGAAGAAAAAGGCCATAGAGACCAAGTTTGCATTTGGGAGAAGGAAGAAGAATGTTTGGTTTTCCTACAGTCTGTAGTTTTATTTTTTTTTAATTTTTATTGAAATATAGTTGATTTACAATGTATTAGTTTCAGGTGTACAGCAAGATGATTCAGTTATGCTATATATGTATCCATTTTCAGATTCTTTTCCCTTATAGGTTATTAAAAGATATTGAGTAGAGTTCCCTGTGCTACGCAGTAGGTCCTCGCTGGTTATCTCTTTTATATGTAGTAGTGTGTATATGTCAATCCCAATCTCCTAATGTATCCCTCCCCCCCACCTTTCCCCTTTGGTAGCCATAAGTTTGTTTTCTATGTCTGTCAATATTTTTTTCACTGTACTTTTTAAATGTTTCTATCTTCATCTTCTTAGTTAAAGTATTTACCTTGATAAGCATTTATTCTTTTGTATGTACTACATAAAAAATTAAAATAGAGCTCTTTCAAATCACTAAGAGAAAGACTAACTGCCCAAGGAGGAGGAAATGAGCAAAGGACACGACACAAGTAGTCAGTTAACAGAAGAGACGGAAATTGCCAGTGAATACAGAGAGGATGCTAAACCTCCCTGTAATGAAAGGAAGGCCAATAACACCAATGGTGCTCTGTCAAGCCCTTTCTATCAGAATCACCTCAAACGTCACAACAAATAATAGTCGGTGAAGCTGGGGCCTGGGTACACAGGTGTTCTCTCTCCTCCACTCAGGAGTGGAGGAAAACTCATGCAACTTTTGTGGGCACAGTTTGGCAATTATTGGGATAGAGGAAAGGATATAGGATAGAGATCAGATTGGATACAGGTGTGAATGTCCATGTTGCCTTGCAAAGATGCTTTCTAGGAATTGAAAACAATGAGGAATGAACAACTAGCAACAAGATGCAGGATTTTGCCAAAGAATCTTTTTTTTTTAACATCTTTATTGGAGTCTAATTGCTTTACAATGGTGTGTTAGTTTCTGCTTTATAATAAAGTGAATCAGTTATACATAAACATATGTCCCCATATCTCTTCCCTCTTGCATCTCCCTCCCTCCCACCCTCCCTATCCCACCCCTCTAGGTGGTCACAAAGCACCGAGCTGATCTCGCTGTGCCATGCGGCTGCTTCCCACTAGCTATCTATTTTACGTTTGGTAGTGTATATATGTCCATGCCACTCTCTCACTTTGTCCCAGCTTACCCTTCCCCCTCCCCATATCCTCAAGTCCATTCTCTAGTAGGTCTGTGTCTTTATTCCCGTCTTGCCCCTAGGTTCTTCATGACCATTTTTTTTCTTTTTTCCTTTTTTTCTCTTTTTTAGATTCCATATATATGTGCTAGCATACAGTATTTGTTTTTCTCTTTCTGACTTACCTCACTCTGTAGGACAGACTCTAGGGCCATCCACCTCACTATAAATAACTCAATTTCATTTCGTTTTATGGCTGAGTAATATTCCATTTTATATATGTGCCATATCTTCTTTATCCATTCATCTGTTGATTGATACTTAGGTTGCTTCCATGTCCTGGCTATTGTAAACAGAGCTGCAATGAACATTTTGGTACATGAGTCTTTTTGAATTATGGTTTTCTCAGGGTATATGCCCAGTAGAGGGATTGCTGTGTCGTATGGTAGTTCTATTTGTAGTTTTTTAAGGAACCTCTATACTGTTCTCCGTAGTGGCTGTATCAATTTACATTCCTACCAACCATGCAAGAGGGTTCCCTTTTCTCCACATCCTCTCCAGCATTTATTGTTTGTAAATTTTTTGATGATGGCCATTCTGACAGGTGTGAGATGATATCTCATTGTAGTTTTGATTTGCATTTCTCTAGTGATTAATGATGTTGAGCATTCTTTCATGTGCTTGTTGGCAGTCTGTATATCTTCTTTGGAGAAATGTCTATTTAGGTCTTCTGCCCATTTTTGGATTGGGTTGTTTGTTTTTTTGATATTGAGCTGCATGAGCTGCTTGTAAATTTTGGAGATTAATCCTTTGTCAGTTGCTTCATTTGCAAATAGTTTCTCCCATTTGGAGGGTTGTCTTTTGGTCTTGTTTATGGTTTCCTTTGCTGTGCAAAAGCTTTTAAGTTTCATTAGGTCCCATCTGTTTATTTTTGTTTTTATTTCCATTTCTCTAGGAGGTGGGTCAAAAAGGATCTTTCTGTGATTTATGTCATAGAGTGTTCTGCCTATGTCTTCCTCTAAGAGTTTGATAGTGTCTGGCCTTACATTTAGGTCTTTAATCCATTTGGAGTTTATTTTTGTGTATGGTGTTAGGGAGTGTTCTAGTCTCATTCTTTTACATGTAGCTGTCCAGTTTTCCCAGCACCACTTATTGAAGAGGCTGTCTTTTCTCCACTATATATTCTTGCCTCCCTTATCAAAGATAAGGTGACCAGATGTGCGTGGGTTTATCTCTGGGCTTTCTAACCTGTTCCATTGATCTATATTTCTGTTTTTGTGCCAGTGCCATACTGTCTTGATTATTGTAGCTTTGTAGTATAGTCTGAAGTCAGGGAGCCTGATTCCTCCAGCTCCGTTTATCTTTCTCAAGATTGCTTTGGCTATTCGGGGTCTTTTGTGTTTCCATACAAATTGTGAAATTTTTTGTTCTAGTTCTGTGAAAAATGCCAGTGGTAGTTTGATAGGGATTGCATTGAATCTGTAGATTGCTTTGGGTAGTAGAGTCATTTTCACAATGTTGATTCTTCCAATCCAAGAACATGGTATATCTCTCCTTCTCTTTGTATCATCTTTAATTTCTTTCATCAGTGTCTTATAATTTTCTGCATACAGGTCTTTTGTCTCCTTAGGTAGGTTTATTCCTAGATATTTTATTCTTTTTGTTGCAGTGGTAAATGGGAGTGTTTTCTTAATTTCACTTTCAGATTTTTCATCATTAGTGTATGGGAATGCAACAGATTTCTGTGCATTAATTTTGTATCCTGCTACTTTACCGAATTCATGGATTAGCTCTAGTAGTTTTCTGGTAGCATCTTTAGGATTCTCTATGTATAGTATCATGTCATCTGCAAACAATGACAGCTTTACTTTTTCCTTTCCGATTTGGATTTCTTTTATTTCTTTTTCTTCTCTGATTGCTGTGGCTAAAACTTCCAAAACTATGTTGAATAAAAGTGGTGAGAGTGGACATCCCTGTCTTGTTCCTGATCTTAGTGAAAATGATTTCAGTTTTTCACCACTGAGGATGATGTTGGCTGTTGGTTTGTCATATATGGCCTTTATTATGTTGAGGAAAGTTCCTCCTGTGTCTACTTTCTGGAGAGTTTTTATCATACATAGGTGTTGAATTTTGTCCAAAGCTTTTTCTGCATCTATTGAGATGATCATATAGTTTTTCTCCTTCAGTTTGTTAATATAGTGTTTCATATTGATTTTGCGTATATTGAAGAATCCTTGCATTTCTGGGATAAACCCCACTTGATCATGGTGTATGATCCTTTTAATGTGCTGTTGGATTCTGTTTGCTAGTATTTTGTTGAGGATTTTTGTGTTATGTTCATCAGTGATATTGGCCTGTAGTTTTCTTTCTTTGTGACATCTTTTTCTGGTTTTGGTATCAGGGTGATGGTGGCCTTGTCAAATCATTTAAAGCTTGTGTTTCCTTATTTATTTTCATTTTGGATGATCTGTCCATTGGTGAAAGTGGGGTGTTAAAGTCCCCTACTATGATTGTGTTACTGTCGATTATCCTTTTTATGGTTTTAGTATTTGCCTTATATATTGAGGTGCTCCTATGCTGGGTGCATAAATATTTGCAATTGTTATGTCTTCTTCTTGGATCGATCCCTTGATCATTATGTAGTGTCCTTCTTTGTCTCTTGTAATAGTCTTTATTTTAAAGTCTGTTTTTTCTGATATGAGAGTTGCTACTCCAGCTTTCTTTTGACTTCCATTGGAATGGAATATCTTTTTCCATCCCCTCCCTTTCAGTCTGTATGTGTCCCTAGGTCTGAAGTGGGTCCTTTTAGACAGCATGTATACAGATCTTGTTTTTTTATCCATTCAGACAGTCTATGTCTTTTGGTGGGAGCATTTAATCCATTTACATTTAAGTTAGTTATTGATATGTATGTTCCTATTACCAATTTTTTAATTGTTTTGGGTTTGTTATTGTAGGTCTTTTCCTTCTCTTGTGTTTCAAAGAAGCTTATTAGCAGCAGGTTTGATTCAATTTCAGGGCCAGTACCCAAACTTTCCACTAGTAATGTTAGGTTCACGATGGGGCAAGCTGGTAGGTTTCTTCAATGGCAGTTGTCTTTTTTCCTTCCCAGGTCTGTCTTTCTCCCTTCCATGTTATCTACAGTCTACAGTTATCTTCATAGGGGCTTCCCTGTTGGTCCAACGGTTAAACCTCTGTGCTTCCAATGCAGGGGACACAGGTCCGGTCCCTGGTCGGGGAACTAAGATCCCACATGCCACACAGAGCAGCCAAAAAATAAGTAAATAAATACAGTTATCTACATAGTTGGAATGTCTTTCAGATTTTAATGTGCTTAGTCCCTTTGTACTGATTCACCCTTCTTTGTCACATCACATGTGTGTCTTCAGATTCTAAAGTGGATAATATAAAGCAAAATACTGTTGGGGCAAAGAGATGTGGAAATAGACATTGGTGATTTGACATTGTATAGTTTAAGTAAACATGATCGCATCAAGGTAAGTGTTTTCTGCTCCATACCAGTTGTCTTTCCATTTTCAGTACCAAATATATGTGTTTAAAGGAACCTACCATTAAAAACTCAGTTTCCCTTAAAAAACAAAGGGCGTGGCAGGAGCCCCCCTCCGCCCCCGCCCCATGCACATACCTGAGACCCACCCCAGTGCAAGCCCTGCTTCTCCCTGCCCTCCATGCCCTGCCCACCCACTACTCTGCATCTTCACTTCAATCTGCCTTTCAAATGGTAGGAAAGGAAGTGGGCTTCAAGGCACTACTCCCTCCTCTGTAACCTCCCCTGAGACGGGGATGCCTGAAGAAGCCAGGCCAGGCTCGCCACTTGACACTGACATAGGGGACCTGTAAGGAGAGAACACACACACACACACACACACACACACACACACACACACACACACCACACACAAACACACACACACACACACACACACACACGAGTGATATTTTCATAAGAGTTCTTGCCACCTGCAGTAACCCGGTCTGCTCATCAGGACGAAGGTCCCCGAGCCGTTCCCAGAGGTTATCCCTGGCGCAGGAGCAAGGAGGGCTCCTGCTTTGCTGCTGTGGTTTCAGAAACGTGGAGCCCTGCCTTCCAGCAGATTTCGTTTGTCCCAGAGTCAGCTGGCCCACTTGTGAAAGGGCTTCAGACTAGGCCTTCACGAAGCTGACATGGCACTGGGGCTGTTGATTTCAGCCCAGGGCTTTCCAGATCCCACTGCAAAAGGCTCTCACCGTGGCCCATCTGCCTGGCCTCGGCTCCAGCCTGCAGGTCACCGCCACGGCCCAGGCCAGCTCCATCTCTTTTCTTCTGGCATGGAGGTTCCTCCTTCTCTTTCCAGCCCCCTCCCCATGTCTGTAGTGCCTCCCCCTGAATGGAGGCTTCACTGTTGGAAGATCTAGAGCCCCACCACCGCCGCAGCAGCGAATGCTGGTTCTTTGTAAATTGAATCTTCTGGTCATCGGAGAAGCAAGGTCCAGGGCACAGAGCCTTCACGGAGGTGCAGCCTCCTTGCGTCGCTTTGGATTTTTCTAAATTAATTAATTAATTAATATTTGTTTTTGGCTGCGTTCGATCTTCATTTCTGTGCACGTGCTATCTCTAGTTTCCGCCAGCAGGGGCTACTCTTCATTATGGTGCACAGGCTTATTGTAGTGGTTTCTCTTCTTTTTTTTTTTTTTTTTTGCGGTACGCGGGCCTCTCACTGCTGTGGCCTCTCCCGCCGCAAAGCACAGGCTCCGGACGCGCAGGCTCAGCGGCTATGGCTCACGGGCCCAGCCGCTGCGGTGGCTTCTCTTGTTGCGGAGCACGGGCTCTAGGCACACGGGCTTCAGTAATTGTGGCACACAGGCTCAGTAGTCGTGGCTCATGGGCTTAGGTGCTCCACAACATGTGGGATCTTCCCGGACCAGGGATCGAAGCCGTGTCCCCTGCTTTGGCAGGTGGATTCTTAACCACTGCGCCACCAAGGAAGTCCTTTGCCTTTGGATTTGATAAATCGATCTGCTTGCATTCAACAACATGGCCCACGGTTAGGAACAAATGAGGAGACATCACACAGAGCCCCGGCTGCCCTGCCTGCCTGCCCACCCAGAGCCCTGCCTCCTTCCAAGTGGCCATGGCTACAAAGCTCCTCTGGGGACCAAGGGGACAGGCTTGGCAAGATGACCACTTGGGCCTGCAAGCAGAAGTGGGAGTGCTTGGCAAGGGTGGACTCCAGCCAAAGGCAAGTGCCCGGCTGGCCCAGGGCCTCATGGGACCTGGACAGAGTCTGTGAGTCAAGGGGCAGCACAGGGCAGCCGTGAAGCCGGGGAACTTTGGCGCCAGAGCCCCCGGGTTCAAATCAAGTCTCCACCTCCTGATACCTGTGGGACCTGGGGCAGGTCAGGTCAGCAAACCACTTCAGCTTCCTGTGCCTCAGTTTCCCCATCTGAAGATATAACAGTATCTCTGGACTTCCCTGGTGGTGCGGTGGTTAAGAATCCGCCTGCCAATGCAGGGGACACGGGTTCAAGCCCTGGTCCGGGAAGATCCCACGTGCCACGGAGCAACTAAGCCCGTGCGCCACAACTACTGAGCCTGCGCTCTAGAGCCCGCGAGCCACAACAGCTGAGCCCACGCACTGCAACTACTGAAGCCTGTGTGTCTACAGCCCATGCTCCACAGCAAGAGAAGCCACCGCAACGAGAAGCCCGCGCACCGCAACGAAGAGTAGCCCCCGCTCACCGCAACTAGAGAAAGCCCATGCGCAGCGACAAAGACCCAACACAGCCAAAACATTTTTAAAAATTGTTTTAATTTAAAAATTTTTTAAAAACTGATAGTATCTCCACCTCAGAGGGCTGTTGTGAGAAGGAAAAGAGCCAATACCTTCCCCAAACAATTCAACATAGAGTTCCACCACTTGAAAGTCCTGGGCAATAGCCAAGAGAAATGAAAACAAACGTCCGTGCAAAAAGCTGTGCACCAATGTTCATAGCAGCATTGCTCATAGTGGCCAGAAAGTGGAAACAACCCGTATGTTCATCGATGGAGCAGTAAGCAAAATGTGGTCTCTCCAAACAGTGGAATATTATTCAGCCTTTAAAAGGAATTAAATTCTGATTCATGCTACAACTTGGATGAACCTTAACAATATGGTAAGTGAAAGAAGACAGTCACAGAATCTCACATATTATATAATTTAATTCATTTGAAAGTCCAGGATAGGCAAATCCAAGGAGACAGAAAGTAAATTAGTGGGTGCCAAGGACTGGGGGCTATGGAGGGGTAGGGGAGTGACAGCTGAAGGGTATAAGGTTTCTTTTTGTGGTAATGAAAACCTTCTAAAATTGACTGTGGTGATAGTCGCACAGATCTGCGAATCGACTCAAAGCCATTGACTTGTACCCTTTAAATGGGTAAACTGTATGTTATGTGAAGTATATCTCAACAAAACTGGTTTAAAAAAAAACAAAAATGTTATGTTACTGAAAATAAACCGTCACTTCAAAAACCTGTCCTTTCCCATTGAGTTAAATTCTAAAAAAAGAAGAAGCAACACACGTGAAGCCTGGAGAATACTGCTGGACACCAGCCACTTCCCTCTCCTGTTAGCCTCACCGCCGCAGGGAATTTGAACGCAGAGCCCAGGCACCCGATTCCCCACCCCTGGGCCCAGCCTGGCACTGACTGGGCTGCGACGATCAAGGCATCAGACCGGGGCCTTGCCCAGGACGGGACCTTCGGTTCAGGGGAGGGCAGAGGCCCTTGAGAGAGGAGAGGGTAGGGTGGGTCAGGGAGCCTCAACCAAGCAACCGGTAGGGAAATTTACCAGACACAGATGGCCACCTTGACCTCCTTCCCTCCCACGCCCACCTCGAGTCTTCTGGGAGTACACGATCAAGAGCCAGGGTCAGCCTGACCCTGGAGACAGAATTCCCCAGGGGAGCTGGAGGCTGCCACCCTGCCCTGTCTCACGTGGCTGTTCCCACGTGGTGATGTTAGCGGGACCCTTTGCAGGGTGAGATTGTCCCTTGAATGAGCAATAAATAATGGATTGAGTTGGCCTTCTACCTCTAGCAGCTGCTCATATTAAACCTGCCTCCCTAAGCAAGGAACCCATCTCCTCTGGGGTCACCAAGTGCCAAGCAGGGCTCAAAACACGCCCCTTGCTCCACCCTTGGCATCTTCCGAGCCCTCATCTCTTCCTGAGCTTTGGCTCTCCTGGCACTTTTCCAGCAGTCTGTGCCCATCACGCCCGGGACAACCCCACACCAGCCGGGGAACAAACTCTGCCACCTGCCTTGTACGTGCTTCTTTCAAACGGGAGCTCGCTCGTTTCATTAGTTGCTTCCTTTTATTCTTCAAGGAGATGATTTGTAATCGTAAAGACAAAATGTCCTTCCTTGGGCAAAATGTCACACTAAAAATTTATTAATATGTTTTTCTCAATCACATTTCCTTGTGGGAGATATTCCACCCACAGTATTCCAATCACGGGAAGAAGATAACAAGAAAGATAAAGACAACTTTTGATACGTCAAATAGGATTTTTTGTGTCCATGACCAGACAATGGCCTGGAAAACCAGGCTTTATCTGGTGATCTCCGGTGGCCTCGGCCTGCAGCAGCTTGAAGCAGGGCTTTGGTTCCCGGCCAGAGATGGAGGTCAGGCAGCGGCAGTGAGAGAGCTGAACCCTAACCACCAGACCACCAGGGACCAGTGGCCAGTGACAAGGCCCTGGCCCATCAGCTGTGTAGGAATGAATTTCCACATAGAGAAGGAAAGTAGTGAAGCAAGTAACATGTTTATTAGGAGGGAAAAGAGTACAGTACGTGTGGATCGACACACGGGCAGGCTCAGAGAGAGTCGCGCCCGTGTGGTGGTTTGAATCACTTTTATGGGGCATTTCTTCCGGGTTTCCTCTGGCCAGTCGTCTTGCTTTGCCTGGTTCTGAGTCCGTATTTGGTATAACTCAGGGTCCTCCCCTGTGTGCGTGTGCATCTCTTAGCCAAGATGGATTCTAGTGAAGAGGCCTATGGGTAGTTGACGGCACTTACTATGAGGTGGCGCCCCCTCCCTTTTTCACCTCCAAGAAACCTTTCTGCGCATGTGTAGTCGAGGAGGTCTCCTTGATTTCGAGAATGAGGACTATGTGGTCTTTTATCTCTTATCTGGGCAGGGCCCAGCCTCCTCCATCATCCTGCTTCTATGGAGTTTCTGCTCTTATGGAGTTTCTGTCCACAGGGGAGAAACTGTTCAGCCTGGGGTCCATCTATCTCCTGCCTCACTGTGACGGTCAGCTTTACATGTCACCTTGGCTAGACTGTAGTGGGAAAAGGAAGAAAGAGCGAGAAGTAGACCAGCAAGTCTCACCTCCCCACTTGGGGCTAGAGTCCCGTGCAGGCTACGTGTGGGCTGGGATCACACTGGAAGGTGGTCCAGGGAAGCTGAAAGCTAAGAGAACTCCCCACTCCCCATCTGAGAGCCATCTGAGAGCATTTCATTAAATGCCCTTGCTGCAGGGCATCCCAGTTGGACAGAAATGAAGCCCATATGCATGGCCAGTGTCGACGGTTCTTGGATTCCTGTTCTAACTCTAGCAGGCAAATACGACAGTACCTGGCAGGCACCCACACAGTCACAGTGCGGTGTGGGGCACGTGCTCATAAAAGTCAGCAGAACACAAGTCTGTCATCAAAATGGCCTGCTACAAACCCGAAAAAGGCAGGCAACACTAGAACATCAAAAAGACTCCAGGGGGGCTTCCCTGGTGGCGCAGTGGTTGAGAGTCTGCCTGCCGATGCAGGGGACACGGGTTCGAGTCCTGGTCTGGGAAGATCCCACATGCCACGGAACAGCTAAGCCCGTGCGCCACAACTACTGAGCCTGCGCGTCTAGAGCCTGTGCTATGCAACAAGAAAGTCCGCGATAGTGAGAGGCCCGCACACCGCGATGAAGAGTGGCCCCTGCTTGCCGCAACTAGAGAAAGCCCTCGCACAGAAACGAAGACCCAACACAGCCATAAATTAATTAATTAATTAATTAAAAAAAAAAAGACTCCAGGCAGTCTCCAAAAATGTTCCTTGACGAAGCAGAGCTTCAATTCACCCATAAAGTCAACTGGACACCTCTGCGATTCTTCTGGGCTCCATGGATGCCTTAAAGACATGGTGGCCGTATTCTCCCATCCACCAAAGAGGCTCATGTTCTGCCGGGTGCAGCTATGACAAGGGCAGGAGTGCGGGGCACTCAATGTCACGTTCTGATTTGAGTTCGTTGCCAACGTTTTTAAAAATGGAAGATTTCCCCCCAAAACTCTGATAAGAGATTTTGTCTTTGGCTTAAAATATCTTTGCGTCTCAAGTTCTTTTCAATACGGATCATAGTGCTTGCTGTGTTTTCTCTGTGAACGCCCGGCACTGGGCTGAGCGTTTTTAATGGGTGCCTGGTGAGGTGGAAGCTTGCCCCTCTGCCAGTCTCTTCAAGATCCTTGGAGAAGCTTTTTGTTTGTTTGTTTTGGGGTTTTTTTTTTTTTTTTCATCATCAGAGAGTCCCAGGCCTCACCCCTCATAGTTCTGGGAAAATGAGAGAAGGATCCCACAGAGCCTGACAAAGGCTGTCTCTCTTCAAAACTCTCGATGCACAGAGCTGAGCCGGGCTGGGCTGGGCTCCAGGCCCCAAGAGAGGGGCTCAGAGGTGCCAGGGACAAGCTGCCCAAGGGTTGGGGAGAGGAAAGAAGCAGAGCCTGGGAACCTGGCAGGGGCAGCCCAGGGAGCTTTCCTGAGTCTCTCAAACCCAGGCTGGAAGAAGCAGAAATGAACATAAGGCAAAGTGCAGGGCCCCCAAAGTCATGTTTTCCCAAACAATATCTTAACGGCAGAAGCACGTTGGCTATTTCTTGGTATTTGACATTTGCTCTGGTGAATAGAGGCCACGTGGCCCAGGGGGAAGGCTGCATGCAGGCTCTGGGTTTGAGTCACAGCTCAGTCCCTTTCTGGCGGTGTGATCCTGGGCAACTCAGGTGCCTCGGTCAAGGTTCCCCAGCCAGGAAGGGCCAATCCAAGATGCAGACGCCCAAAGCCAGGGCTCTCAACCGTGATACCACATTGCCCAGTAGTGATGCCAGGAGATGGTGTTACCTGTCTTCCTAATTAGAATAATAGCAACCCACACCATCTGAGCCCTGCACACTGTCCATTGTCCAGCTACACCCTCTAAGTGCATCTGAGCCCTCCACACTGTCCATTGTCCAGCTACACCCCCTAAGTACATGTGTTTTTCCACTTCCCTAAACAACTGTTTCACATTTTCACCTCCCTCCCACCCACAAGTAGAAACAATCAGACCAGAACTGTCTCATCTCTGGTCGCCATACCTACCAAGGACTCATAACTGTAACCACTCGCCGGCCTTCCCTGCTGTTACCACAGGAGACCTGGCCCCTTGCCCCTCCCCAGGATGCTGGATGTCAGTCACGTCACCTTCGAAAGAGCTTTGCTCCTACAGTTATGCTCTTCCACTGCTGCACTGTCAATCGCTCCCTTCTCTGCATGGTTCTCCAGTATCTCCCTCCCCCAACTCCTTATCTCCCTTGAGCTAACTGCCTCGCTTCCCCGCTTCCTTTCACAGCATAAATTCTTAGAAGAGTCATCTATACAGCCTGCTGTCATTTCTTCATTCCCACTGTCTCCCCGGTCCACTCCAGTCGGGTTCCCAGTGCCATCAGTTCACCACGTCAGTTCTTATAAAAGTCACCAGTCGAGGTTCTGCAGATGAGAAGCTCGGCAGGTCCTGAGTGGTCCCTGCAAGGCTCCTGACGTGAAGACTTCAGGGGGCTTCCTCAGGTGTCTAGTTCAGGCTTCACAAAGTTTGAGGAGAGGGTCCAGTGTCTGTTGTCCTTCAGACAGACCTCCCGGATGGTTAAGAACTCTTCCTGTGGGCATCAGGAACTCAGGAACTCCAGTTGCAAATGATACCCGAGAGGACTTGCTGAAAACCAAGGTTTGCCCATGGCAGGAAGGGGACAGGTGGTCCCCTGCTGCTGGCGGGAAGTCACCACCTGCCAGGGCCGGCCAGAAGCTGACCTCTGCCGTAGGCCACATTCCTCCTCTGCTCTGCTGCTGCCACTGCCCACCGCCTCTGGCAGCCGTGCCACTGCAAGGTGTCCCTGAAGGGGCAGCAGCGAGTGGACCTCACCAAAGGACTAGAGTCTCCCACTAAACCCGCCACCAGTGCCCTTCGACTCACCCCCCCACCCACCGTGGGGACATGTGACATCACACTTGCTCTATGAACTTGGGCAGGTTCCCCTCCCTCCCTGGGCATCAGTTTCCTCACCTAGAGACGAAGGGGTTTGATCCAATCCTCAAGTTCTTTCTAGCACCAACACTCAGCTCCGCAGGGTGGTTCTATTCTGGGGCCCTGGAGCCAGACTATCTGGGTTTGAATTTGGCCGCTGCCACTTCCTAACCACATTATCCCAAAGCTACTCACCTCCTCTAAACCCCAGTCTACTCATCAGTAAAATGGGCGTCATAATGAAACCTGCCCTGGAGAATGCTTGCAAGGATCAAGTGAGATTCCTCACGCAGGAAAGCAGCTGTCGCAGGAGTGCTCCAGGAGGGTGAGCGATTCGCATCTTTTTATCACACAGTCCCGATTGTCCTGAAATGCACCTACCACCTACGGGACGGCAGAAAAATGCTGACCAACCTCAAACCTGCAGCTGCTGTGCAGGAGGGGCAGCCTCCCTTCATAAATCCTTTGAGAAGGATCCAATCAAAATCGATTTCATTTTTCACAGTGGCAGGACCTGGGGACTGGGGAGCCCACCACGCACAGCTAGCTCTCCCGCGGTCTGGGGGAGGTGGCTGGGAGGAGAGGTCTCTTTACTCAGCATCTGGGCACTTGGCTGGATTCTGCATTCCCGGGGAGGCTGTTTCTTGGTACAGAATTGATTATTCTAATCAAGGCACATCAGTGCTCTAACTGTTAAACAGAAATAGGGTAGAGCAGTGTAACAGTGTGGCTGAAAGGAATGAAATCGCAGGTGCTTCCCCGAGAGGAGTCTCAAATAAATGAGCGGTTAGCATGCAGCAAAGGCAATCATAGAAACCTTAGGCTCTGACTGACACAGACCGCACGAACGAGGAGGCACGTTTCCAGGGAAGGGCTCCACGTGCCCCGCCCAGCAGTTGCTCTTCGAGGCGCAGTCTGGAGGCTTCCAACAAACATAGAAGCCTGGGCCAGAATGATGTCTCTCCCAGTCTAGGGAAAGCCAGAGATGGGTGGGACGATGAAATGCAGGAAGCGTGCCCATAGAAACCGAACCCAGGGGCCACTAGGGATGCTCTGGGGCTCTGGGTAGTAAACCAATGGGAATCCTTCTGGAAGAAAGGCTGGGATATCAAAATTAGGACTCTAGAACAAACTGGGGAGCTGAAACCTACCCTGGACTTGGCCTGGGCTGGGGGTGGGATGGGAAATGGGAGACCAAGGCATGTGAAGCAGCTGGAGGTGGCCCTGAGCAAAGGCACCCTGGGAGGGTGGTACTGGGGTCGGTCACTCCAAGTCCTCCGTGGAGGCCCAGCATATTGGGGTCAAAGGCGGCCTTTGGTACCAGATGAATTTAAATTTCCACTTCACTTCTGTTATGGGTTGAATTGCATAGCCCTGTCCGCCCCAAAATCCATATGTTACAATCCTAACCCCCAGGACCTCGGAATGTAAACTTCTTTGGAAATAGGGTCGTTGCAGATGTGATTAGGTAAGATGAGGTCCTAGAGGAGTAGGGGGGGCCCCTCACCCAATACAACTGGCGTCCTTAAAAGAAGGGGAAATTTGGACACAGACAAGCACACAGGGAGAAGACAGTCAAGTGAAGATGACGGCAGACATTGGGGGGATGCTTCTAGAAGCCAAGGACCATCAAAGATGGCCAGCAACATACTAGATGCTTGGAGAGAGACCTGGAGCAGACTCTCCCTCACAGCCCTTAGAAAAGACCAACCCTGCCCACCCCTCGATCTCAGACTTCCAGCCTCCAGAACTGGGAGACAATACATTTCTGTTGTTTACAGTGTGGGGGACTTTGTTATCATAGCCCCAGAAAACTAATACAACCTCCCTCCGCAATTTGACTTCACCCTTGAGAAGATCGTTGGGCCCTTGAGCAGGTGATGTTAATACTCGGGGATGTTGACACCTGCTCAAAGACTGGTGTGAGGACGAGAGACTAAGGAAGGACAGCGGCCCCTGCCAGAGTCCTGCCTGGGCCCGGGAACCAGACCACTGCCCCACATGGAGGCCCCGGTGTCACCGTGGCCAAGCGAGCAGAATAGGCTGTCAGGCTGAGTCAGTCTACTGCTTGGGGTCAGGTAGAGTCCAGACCGGGGAAGGCTGACCCAGAAGTTGGGGTGACCAGAGAGGAGGGAGGGAGGGCGCTTCTCCAAGGGTGGGAGCAGCCATTCAACACTCAGTGTCCAAACTAGAGCCTTCCTGGGCCCTCAGGCCACCCTCTCCCTTCTGCCCCAAAGCCCCAGAGGCCCCCGAACTTCACGCATAGTTGCGAGGAAGATGGCGGGGAATCCTGGGGATAAAAGCTCAGCCCAGTGTCTGGCCCAGCAGACGCCCCATAAGCGCAGGAACACACACACACCTCCACCAGACAACAAGAGCAGGCACTTCCGATGGGGATGCCCATGGGGGGAGGTGGTTGGGTTCCTGCCCCAGACCTCGGGAGAGCTGTGCGTGGTGGGCTCCCCAGTCCCCAGGTCCTGCCACTGTGAAAAATGAAATCGATTTTTTTTAACATCTTTATTGGGGTATAATTGCTTTACAATGGTGTGTTAGTTTCTGCTTTATAACAAAGTGAATCAGTTATACATATACATATGTTCCCATATCTCTTCCCTCTTGCGTCTCCCTCCCTCCCACCCTCCCTATCCCACCCCTCCAGGCGGTCACAGAGCACCGAGCTGATCTCCCTGTGCTATGCGGCTGCTTCCCACTAGCTATCTATTTTACGTTTGGTAGTGTATATATGTCCATGCCTCTCTCTCGCTTTGTCACAGCTCACCCTTCCTCCTCCCCATATCCTCAAGTCCATTCTCTAGTAGGTCTGTGTCTCTATTCCTGTCTTACCCCTAGGTTCTTCGTGACATTTTTTTCCTTAAATTCCATATATATGTGTTAGCATACAGTATTTGTCTTTCTCTTTCTGACTTACTTCACTCTGTATGACAGACTCTAGGTCTATCCACCTCATTACAAATAGCTCAATTTCGTTTCTTTTTATGGCTGAGTAATATTCCGTTGTATATACAATGAAATCGATTTTGATTGGCTTCTTCTCAAAGGATTTACGAAGGGAGGCTGCCCCTCCTGCACAGCAGCTGCAGGTTTGAGGTTGGTCAGCATTTTTCTGCAATCCCGTAGGTGGTAGGTGCATTTCAGGACTGCCATCCTTCCTTAGTCTCTCATCCTGCGCCCATCTCAAAGGTAGGCGTCATTCCCAAGTATTAGAATCGCCTGCTCAATTATACACATGCATGTGTCATATGTATGTGTATAACTGAATCACTTCGCTGTATACCTGAAACTAGCACAATGTTGTAAATCAACTATAATCCAATATAAAATAAAAATTAAATTAAAAAAAGAAAAGAATTGCTTGCTCAAGTTCCCAGGGGTCTCATCCATGGGGAGGGAGTTCAAGCTATGGAGGGAAGGGGGACGGAAATTCAAGCCCATCTGACGCTAAAGGCCACCTTCCCCAGGCCCCCCCAACATGCCAGTGCCCCTCATGTTTTTCAGCTGCGTCTCCCTAACAACTGAACAGAGTAAGATGCAGCCCCCGAGGATGGGCTGGGTCATAGCCCAAAGTTGCCCTTTTGATACCTTATGTTATAGCTCAAAAATCCATATGGAGTTTGCATTCGAAGGCATACTACATCCATGTCTGTTTAAACAGAAAAACCTAATCTTTACATTACTGACCAGTTAAAGTAACTATTTCGCCCCAGTTTTGGAGCAAAATTTACCCTCCAGGAAGACAGGGCATAGGCTGTAGGGATCCCAGCTGGAGAAAGCTGGCGTTGCTCCAGGCTGCCTTTCGGTGCTAAGTGCTCACCACTTCCCCCTCCCAGCACTGGCCCCTGTTCCTCCTGGTGGCCCCATGCCGTCCCTGCCTGGCTGTCTGTGCTCCTGGCCCCTGTGAGGGCTCAAGGTCTTGCGTACCTCAGCAGGCAGCAACCCAGTGCCCCTACATGCCCCCAGGCCTGGCAATGGGCCCTGCATCCCACCACCTGAGATGCCAGGGCTGTGCTTGGGCGATCTGAGGCATTTGGTGGGCTCCGTGTGGCTCATCTCTCCTGCCCTTGAAGAAATCCTCGACGGTGGAATGCTCACTCATTCATGCTCTGGATCAGTACTCTATGCCAGGTCCTTGGCCAGGAGCTGGAGTGTAAGGAAGTGATCACAGGGTCATGGTGGAAAAAGGCATGATAGTACAGGATGGTAGGTTGGTAGGTATCTTGGCCAAGGCAAGCTCGGGGGGCTGTGAAACCGCAAGGGAGGAGGCCAGGCCTGGCCAGGGCCAGGGGTGCCGGGGGAGGGGTCACGCCTGGAGGAAGTGATGTATATGGTGAGGCAAGAAGGACCCCTAAGGGGCTGGGGAAGGAAAAGCGTTCCGGGTGAAGCCAACAGCATGTGCTCCTGCCAGTGTGCTGACCTTTCAATAATCAGAGAACCGACCACCCTTTTCAGCTAAGGATCTCCAAGTACCTCCACGTGTGTGCTATGAGAACCAGGCTGGCAGGCCAGATTAGCACCCGTGAGCACATGAGCGGCTCGTGCGCCCACCTGGCATTCCAGCTTGCCAAAGTAGGGCCCATTGGCCCAGTTCAGGGATCGGGGGGAAGGGAGGGTGTGGCTGTCTCATTGGAGGGGCATCTCCCTAACTCCCCACACCCATGCCTATGGCAGGGGAAGGGGGCTGCTACGGACTGAATGTGTCCTCCCAAAATTCACACATTAAGGCCCTTCCCTCCACTGTGATGGTATTTGGAGGTGAAGCCTTTGGGAAGTAATTAGGATTAGATGAGGTCATGAGGGTGGAGCCCCGTGAATGGGATTAGCGCCCTTATAAGGGTCATGTGAGACAGCTTGCTTCCTCTCTGCTCTCTTCCATGTGAGGAGACAACAAAAAGTCAGCTGTCTGCAACCTGGAAGAGGACTGTCACCAGAACTCGACCGTGCTGGCACCCTGATCTCAGCTTCCAGGCTCCGAAACAGTGAGAAATAAGTTTCTGTTGTTCATAAGCCACCCAGTCTGTGCTACTTTGTTATAGCAGCCCAAATGGACTAGGAGAGTGGCGAACCACAGAGTGCCCAGAAAGTCACTCAAGGCTGCTGGACATACATGCACAGGATTTTTGTAAATCAAATGCTGTCTTCCCCTCCACAGTGACTGTGATTTCAAGGGATTTTAGGTTCACAGCGGAGGGAGGGGTTCTCCAGCTGCCTGAGTCAAACCCCGAAGGGTTTACCCAGAGTGGCCCCGAGGGGGTCTCCTGGGCTCGGGACTGTCTAGCACATGTGCATGGATGAGGGCACCAGCAGAACCCTGGGGAAAGCCTGGCCAAGGGAGGGGGGCGGGAGGCTAGCCTAGCATCATTTGCCTTCTCCCAGCGCCATCAGGACGCACCCCAGAGCCTCCCCTGCAGCAAGCGCGGGGGCCATGGGGAGATGTGAATGGATTGGTCCTGTGGCAACGGCTGGAGGCTGGGGAGGGATGCCTTCCTAGTCCAACTCTCCGGACACTGAATGATCACAAGTGCGCCATGAGGGCAGAGACCTGGCGGGGTCTCCATGCCCAGCTCGATGCCTGGCACATAGTAGGTGCCCGACAGAGATTTGTCACATGAATAAGTGGATGGCCGGATGCAGGGATGGGGAGGGGAGACAGGCGATACAGGGCAGGCTGGGAGAGGATGGGGAGAGCTACAGGAAAAGCGGGCTTGCACTCTGAAGGGGTCCTCGGAATGCAGGGAGGTGTGCTGGGCAGCCCACCGAGCACACCAAGCAATGCTCACGAGAATCCTCTCCCGGCTCTCCCCCTCCCTCCCTCATTGCAGATGTTCCACCGGAGGCTTAGGGAGCTAAGGCCCCTTGCTCAGGGCACCAAGCGACTAAGTGGCAGAGATGAGATTCGAGCACAGGCTGAGCCTCAGGGTCCACGGAGCACGAAATGGGGAGTTGAAGAGGCAGGGCTCCTGTCCCCAGCTCCCAGCCGCAGCAGGTCCATTGTCATCCATCTTTCTGCAGGGACACACCTGTGTTTTCCCTGGAAAGAGGGCTCTGCAGCTTTTGCACTGCGCTGCACCCCGACTTCGGCCTCAACTGAGCTTTGCTCTCTCCAGGCACAGCCGCAGAGTCTCCACCCCTCAGGCAGCACCCGTCTTCCTGCGCCCCCAACCCGGTGCCCTCTGGGAATCAGGGTGATGACTCCCACGTCACTGCGTGTCTGGAAGGAGATCCAGCGCCTGATGCAGCCCCTAGCGCAGGGCCTGGCATTGAGAAAGTTCTCCGGGAACGGGCACTGCTAGCATGACCCTGGAGTATTATTAATAACCAGAGGGCACCAGTGTGTGTCAAATCCAGAGGGTGAGACAGGACAGGCAGGCAAAGGAGTGAGGTCAGTGGCCAGGAAAGGCCAGTGTGAGGGAGGGGGGATGGGTCAGACCTGTTGCGGGCCCAGCTGCTTAAAGGAGCCACACCAGGCTGGCCTCTGGTCACCCAGGGCTCCCTGTGGCTGCAGCTCAGGACTTCTAGATGGGAGGAGAGTTCTGGGGACGTCAAGCTGCTCCGAGCGCTCACACGCAGGCACATCCCACTTCAACTCTGGCCTCTACACACCAGGACCTGCCCGTAGCAATGGCCTGCCCTCACACCCACTCCTTCCTATCCCTAGCATTCCACCCGCCCAACTACTCGCTCACTCATCCTCTCCTTCATTCAACAAGTAACGCAAAGCAGCTCTTCTGGGACGGTCCCTAGGGCCACAGAGCATCCAAGACAGCCGCCCCGCCACCCCCCATCTTCCCAGAGATCATAGTGAAAAAAAAGCCCTCCATGAACACACAGTGGCAGCGCTGCCATGGTAAGGAGGCTCAGGGGCTGGGGGAGCCCCGAGAAGGGAAGGCCTGACTCAGCCTGGGGTGAGGGGCGGGGACTGGGTGGGGCCTGGCCACACATGCAATTCTGAAGTTCAGGGTGAAAAGTGGGAGCCTAGGTTCAAGCCACATGGCACGTGGCCTTTCCTTCCATGACGGTCACTGATCCACGGGTGAGCCTGTGAGCTCAGCGGGCCCATCGAAACCTTTACTGGCTCTTTCATCCGTGGATGCAGACGAGAAGTCACGGAGCCAGAACTGCTATCCGCTGTCATACCAGGGGCCCCGGGGGAGTCGGCCTTTGGATGAGCGCTGTGGCTGACAGCAAAGAGGGGCAGAAGACTCGGAGCGCTTGATGATACCGTGGGGCCTGCCCTACCTTTGGACTTCCTGTTATGAGTTAATAACTAACTTTCCTTCTTGTTTAAATTTTGAAAAGTGGGCATAGTGACGTTGCAAGTTGAGGTGATGGACAAAGGCCAGGAAGCCGTGGTCGGGGAGGCTCCATGGGCCTGAGCTGTTAGCAGGGTGACAGGGCCTGAGCGGGCTCTTATGCCAAAGTCCGGTGATTCCTGGCATGAGGCTGCCCGCCATGTTCTTGCCTTCACCTGAAACGGAGGCCTGATGACGACCTGCAATCCTGAGGCTAAAGGGGCTTTGGGTAGAGAAGACTGCTTTTTTTTTTTTTAAATAGAGGCGAAATTCATATGACATAAAATTAACCATTTAAAATAAATCAATGGGGCTTCCCTGGTGGCGCAGTGGTTGAGAGTCCGCCTGCTGATGCAGGGGACGCGGGTTCGTGCCCCGGTCCGGGAAGATCCCACGTGCTGCAGAGTGGCTGGGCCCGTGAGCCATGGCCGCTGAGCCTGCGCGTCCGGAGCCTGTGCTCCGCAACGGGAGAGGCCACGACAGTGAGAGGCCCGCGTACCGCTAAATAAATAAATAAATACAAAAAATAAAATAAAATAAATCAATGGGACTTCCCTGGCGGTCCAGCGGTTAAGACTCTGCGCTTCCACTGCAGGGGACGTGGGTTTGATCCCTGGTCGGGGAAATAAGATCCTATCAGTATATGCAGCGTGGCGCAGACAAAAAAAAAAAAAAATCAGTGGCATTTAGTATATTCACAGTGTTGTTCAACTAACATCTCTACCTATGTTTAAAACATTTCCATCACCCCAAAAGGAAACCCTGTGTCCATTAAGCCATTAGTCCCCATCCTACCCCCAGGCCTTGGCAGCCAGTAATCTACTTTCTGTCTCTATTTTGGACATTTCATTTAAATGGAATCATACATTAAGTGGCCTTTTATATCTGATTTCTTTTACTTAGTGTAATACTTTCAAGATTGATCCATGGTGTACCATGGATCAATACTTTATTACTTCTTTTAAAATTTAGATATAATTGACATATTATATTAGTTTCAGGTGTACAACATACTGATTTCATACTTCATGTTTTAATAGTTTAATAAAATACCACATTTTATACATTCATACATCGATGGACATTGGGGTTGTTTCTGCCTTTTGGCTATTGTGAATAATGGTGTTATGAACATTCGTGCACAAGTTTTGGCTTGAACATCTATCTTCAATTCTTTGGGTATAAACCTAGGGGTGGAATTGCTGAGTCACAGGGTAACTCTATGCGCTTAACTTTTGGAGAAACTGTTACCGAGTCCAAGCTTGAACTACTCACCACACAACAGGCCAATAAATCGAGAAACGAGTTGCTGGGGCAAAGAATATCGACTTCATTCGGAAAGCCAGCAGACCGAGAAGATGGTGGACTCGTGTCCCGAAGAACCATCTTCCCCAAGTTAGAATTCAGGCTTCTTCTATATTAAAAGGAGAGGGGGTATGGTTGGTTGCTGCAAACTTCTTGGTGTTAGAATCCTTTGTTCTTGCAGCTGTCCAAGTAGGTCAAGTCATGATGTTCCTGGCAAACCTCCAACGAGACAAATGGTATTCTCTGTTCTGCAACTTTTTATCTCTGTATGAATGGAAAAGGTCAGAGCCTTGAGAATGGTCTATGCTGTATATTTCAGGCTAGAGGCAACATTCTTAACTTGTAGCAAAAGCAATAGAAGAAGAAGGTTAAAGTATGGAAACCAATTGAATGTGGAGTCAGATTTGTTCTTCCCTATTACACTTCTCCCACCAGGCAGTGAGAGGAGCCCCCCATCCCTGTGGCTGCAGCTGAGAGACAATTACCAGGAGTTGCATCTGAAGACGTTCAGTCCCCGCAGGCTGATAGCCCAGAGCCTGGTCTTCAAATCCCAAAGGGCAACGTGGGGTGGGGAGGCCAGGCTAGAAGGAACTTCCCAAGGGGCTGCTACAGGAGGAGTTATGAAGGGGGACTGCCAAGGAGCCGTCAGCTTGTGAGCCAGTGTTCCTGGGGTGCCGCGGCCTTGCTTACTCACCTCCTTGCAAACCCTCACTTGCAACAGGGATCCTCGTCGTGGGCTGAGCCCCAGCTCCAGTACCTGCCTTGTTACTCCAGGTCCCATGGAGGCAGGACCACTTCTCTGAGCCACAACCCACATGGCTGGGGTCCTTCCCTTTGGGTGGTCCTTGAGAGCCCCTTCCCCTGGGGGCCAGACCACATCCTGGGGCCACTGGGTCAGGACATGCAACACACAGCCACTACTGGCCTTCTCTGTGCCAGGCCCTGGGCTGTGAGCTGAGGATTCAGCAAGAACGATTTCACTCATGCATTGACTTGACCTCCATGTGTTGAGAACCTTCCACATGCCAGGGATAGGAACTGGATATAGGAAAGGCCAGGCCAGGCATGACCCCTGACCTCGTGAATCCCACATTCAGGAGGAAAGGACAAGAAGAAATTTAAAAATACCACAATGGGCTTCCCCATTGTGGTGGCGCAGTGGTTAAGAATCCACCTGTCAATGCAGGGGACACAGGTTCGAGCCCTGGTCTGGGAAGATCCCACATGCCACGGAGCCCTCAAGCTACAACTACTGAACCCTGCACGCCTGGAGCCCGTGCTCCACAGCAAAGAGAAGCCACCGCAAAGGGAAGCCCGCGCACCACAACGAACAGTAGCCCCTGCTCGTCGCAACTAGAGAGAGCCCGTGCGCAGCAATGAAGACCCAACGCAGCCAAAAATAAATAAATAAAATTATATTAAAAAATACCACAATGAGATACTACTTCACATCCACAGGATGACTCTAATCAAAATGACAAATAATAACAACTGTTGGCAAGAATGTGGAGAAATTGCAGAACTTGTGCATTGCTGGTGGGAAGGTGAAAGGGTGCAGCCGCTTTGGAAAACAGTTCGGCAGTTGTTCAAAAAGTTAAACATTGAGTCATCATTTGAGCCAGCAATTCTACTCCTAGCTCTAGACCTAAAATAATTGAAAACAGACGTTCACACCAAAAACCTGTGCACCAATGTTCATAGCAGCATATTTCACAATAGCCAAAAGGTGAAAACAACCCCAAAGTCCATCCGCTGGTGACTGGGAGAGCAAAATGTGTTAGACACACACAATGGACTATAATTCAGCCATGAAAAGGAATGAAGCACTAACACCTGCTACAACATGGAGGAACCCTGAAAACGTTATGCTGCGTGAAAGTAGCCAGACACAGAAGGCCACGTATTGTATGATGCCATTTATGCGTAATGTCCAGAATGGGCAAATCCAGACAGATAGCAGATAGTGGTTTCCAGGGGCTGGGGAGGGGGTCATGGAGAGTGACTGCTGAAGGGGATTGGGTTTCCTTTTGGGGTGATGAGAATATTTTGGAACTAGGTAGAGGTGACGGTTGCACAGCACTGTGAATATACTAACTGCCACTGAACTGTACAGGTTAAGATGGTTATGTGAATGTCACCTCCATGAAAACCAAATACATGACTTGATTTCAGTAGCGAGTAGTGCTGTGCAGACATTGAAAAAAGAAGAACCAGGGTGGGGTGGGTTTTAGCCAGGGAGGTCCATGAAGGCCTCTCAGAGGAAATGACATTTAAGCTAAGACTTGAAAGTAATAAGCCTGTCACACTTAGAGCTGAGAGAAGGCCACTCCAGGACAAGATGAGATAGATGTGGACTCCACCTTCGCAGCCCAGTGGGGGAGACGTGCTGAGTGACAGTGAAATCACTCCAAAAGCAACAGGCACGGAGTACTGGGGGGACACGCAGGAGGGTGCCGACTCTGTCTGGGTGAGCAGGTGAGGGCAGGGAAGGAAACGATTCCTGAGCTGGCCCTTGAAGAATGGGGCGAGTCAGCCAGGGCAAGAGGAAGGGGTGTTCACGGAACGCAGGTTCGTGTGCCGGACGCACAGTGAGGCCGAGCAAACCGAAATGCCAGAGTTTGGAGCAGAGAAAGGTTTATTACAGGGTCATGCAAGAAGACAGGTGGCTCCTGGCCCCAAACCCCCCCAATTCTCAAAGGGCTTCGGCAAAGCTTTTTTTTTTTTTAGGTAGAAACTTTATTACCCCAAGCTTTTTTTTCTTTAACATCTTTATTGGTGTATAATTGCTTTACAATGGTGTGTTAGTTTCTGCTTTATAACAAAGTGATTCAGTTATACATATACATATGTTCCCATATCTCTTCCCTCTTGCATCTCCCTGCCTCCCACCCTCCCTATCCCACCCCTCCAGGTGGTCACAAAGCACCGAGCTGATCTTCCTGTGCTATGCGGCTGCTAAAGGCAAGGTGAGGGAGGGGAAACGTTGGTTGCGGCAGACTTCTGGGTGCTGGAATCCTTCGTTCCTGCCGCTGTCCACACAAGTCAGGTCACGATGTTCCTGTAAACCTCCAACAGAACAAATGTTATTCTCTGTTCTACAACTTCGTATCTCTGTATGAATGGACTCTTAAAGGTCAGAGTCCTGAGAATGGTCTATCCTGTATATTTCAGGCTATGGGCAACATCCTCTTACAAAAGGTGCAGAGCCAGCATGGCTAAGCACAGGCAACAAAGCACAAAGGGTTAAAGTAAAAAGAGCAGATCTCATGTGGAGTCAGACTCGCTCTTCCCTGTTAGAAGGGAAAGCCTTGAACTCCTAAGACCACAACGCTGCCCCCACTGAGAAACAGCGTCGCTTCCTGGTCCCCAGCCCCAGCCAACGCCAGTCACGTCGCTGCACAGCCGCCAACTGGCAGGTGCTTTGGCGGCATGTATGAGGCATCTTGGCCACTCGCTGGGTCAGAGCGGGTCTGGGAGGGGAGGGCAGAGCAAGTCTTCTCAGACCTGCTTTTTCCTGCATCCTCATGATGTTTGGGGGAGTGGAGTCCAGGCGAAGAGGCGGGGCCCATGCTTCATGATTTACGTGTGGGTTACGTGCACAGTATTTTGGGCACATAGCTAATCCTACTGCCGCATTCCTACCCAGGCCTGAAGACCAAGGGTTTTCTGCAGTGGCCCACAGCCTGCATACGATGTGCTGTGAGCCCTTGACCTTCAGTGTGTTTATACAGCCACCAGGCCCATGCCATGGGGGACGGGGTGTTACTGGCCAAGTTTTGCAATATGAATGTTGGTCAGTCTTTTTGCTCTGAGACAAAGGACAATATCCTGAGAAGTCTCTTTCCTGCCACTAGCGAATGCATGAAAATGGTGAGTGAAAAGACAATCTCTGCACAGACCTCAGGGATCACCTCGCCTATCCCCCCTCATTTACCAAATGGGGAAACTGAGGCCTGGAGCAGGGATTGAGCAAGGTGGCAGGCAGAAGGGTCACAGGGCAGGGGGCTGGAGGGGGAAGAGTTTAGGCACTGGATTCGGAGAGAATGGAGTCTGAACCACAGCCTCACCACGTGCTTGCTGTATGACACCACACAAGGCTTTTCCCTGTCTGGGCCTCAGTTTCCCCATCTGTAAAATGGGAATAATGGCATGGCCTCTCAGAGTTGCTGTGCAGAAGTTATGTGGCATAAAAGGCCCGATGCTTCAGAGGTACTCGGGAAACTGAACCACCCTTCTTTGTTTTTCAATATCTGTTGCGTAGTCCAGCGCTCAAGCCACTTGACTCACTGGCCTTTGTACTTGGAACATCCAAATAGCCCAGCGGAACAGGGACCTCTGGAGAGGCAAATGGCCACTGCGCATCCCATCCCGAGTGTATTTCAAACAGGCCACGGGGTGGTGGGCACCAACCATGAGAAGGCGTGGTGCAGAGAAAGATGAAAGAGCCACTTGTCTACGAGTCAATATCCCTTTCAGAACCCAGGCATGTTCCGGGTCAACATCAGTGGAGCAAGGCAGAGCTGCAGTCCACTGCTCTGTTTTCTTTTGAGTGACATGGAATGCTCTTTTTCTATGCAAAGAAAAACAGAACAACCCATGCCATTGTTCTGACATCAATTCAAAGTGCCTTGGGTGGGAGCAGTCCCCTCCCTCTCCACTCCCCCAAGGTTGAGTCCCTTCCAATCCCCAGCGGCTGGACAAGCTCCAGCTAGGTTTGCCAGGGAGAATGCAGGGAGTCCAGTTACATGGGATTTTCAGAGAAACAATAAATAGTGTTGTAGTGTAAGTATGTCCCAAAGATGGTATGGAACATACTTATACTACAAAATTATTCATTGTTTATCTGACACTTAAATTTAACGGTGCATCCTGTATTTTTATTTGCTAAAACTGGAAACCCCGGCTCCGGCCAAACCAGCTGGGAGTTAGACCGGCTCCTGGCCACAAATCTGGGTCACTAGGCAAATTGCAGTGGGGTTTCAAGGCTGCCTGAGCTCCAGCCCCAGCTGCCCAGCCCTCCAGAAGCAGCCATCTTGTGGATGCCACTGAACTAGGGGGACAGCCAAGCACGCTGATTCCTGTCTGTGGGTTCAGCTCCCAGGAAGGCAGTTCTCCACACCCAGCTCTAAAAGGGACCCAACTGGTCTCGGTGGTGGGGACTTTTGAACTACTACCCCACACTGGTCAGCCTCCCTCCCTTCCCCAGCAGCAGCCTGGAAGCCCAGCCCTGCCCGGCTCACTCAGCGCCTTTCCCAGGAATGCCTACTCGCACCAGGCTGTCTGAGAGGCTTTGGAGCTCGATGCGGCGGTGAGCAAAGAAGATCCAGCCCCTGCCCTCCAGCAGCCCCAGGACTACCATCTGTCAAGGCCCACTTCCGTGCCAGACACTTTAGAGGAATCGCGTTCAGGCCTCGTAATGATCCTAGTGCTATTATGACCATCCAGTTTTATAGATGCAGATAAAGAGGCTCAAAGACAGAAGCAAGGGCGTGGGGATGCCAGGATTCCAACCCAGGTTTCTCAGACTCCAGGAGATTGGACCTGCCCAGAGGGTGGAACTATGACACAAAGTGCAGGAGGTCCAGGGGAGGGAGGGGTCCGTGCCTCTGGTGGAAGAAGGAGGTCCAGCAGCTGGCTTTGCTGAGCTGGAGGGCCCCTAAAGTGTGGCAGTGTGGACCCCATGAGGGTCCCTGCCTGAGGACAGCGGTGCTGGAAGGAGTGGACATTGGGACAAGAAGGAGACTTGTATTATCGTATTGTTCAGGCTTCCGGTACCCCCTCCAGAGGGGGCACTGTGGTTATTTGGCTTGAGGTCACCCCTTTTGGGAACAAGAGAACAGCAGCAAACGTCGCACTTCACTGGAGAATGCTCACAGCCCCTCAGATGGAGACACCCACAGTGATGACCGGGAAGCATCCCCCAGGAGGCCAGTCCTCAGCCTCTGCGGCACCTGCCGAGGCCTCATGCATGCATGCGTTCATTCATTCATTCAACCGTTCACGTGTTTCTTCAGCAACAAATACTTGGGAAGCACCTACTAGGTGCGAGCTGTGAGGTGCGGGCTGAGTGATCCAGCGCCGCCTACTGATCGCGAACGACAATGGGGTCCCCTCACTAACCGTCCCCTAGGCTTTGGGTACCTCTCTGCCCCTCTTCCAGGCTCCAGGTATGTGGAACAGGTAGGAGGGGGCCTCCGAAGCTGCCCCCGGCACATCAGAGGGTGGCTCCCCGGGAGGGAGGGCAGGCCGGCTGCTGAGGGGCCGCCTCCCCTTCCCCGTCGGGCCGCACTGGGAGTCCCGTTCCCGGCGGACTCGGCTAGAGGGGGAGTCCCAGCCGGTTCCGGGCAGCCCGTCCCCTGCCCGCCCCCTCTTCCCCACAGCGCCCCGGAAAAGCACGGCCCTCCCAGGGCCTCGGCGGCTACCCGTGCCCTTGACCGCGGGCCTCGCCTCCTCCCTATTGGCCGCCGGGTCACGTGCGCGGCCGCCCTGACCAGCGGGCGGCAGCTCCGAGCGGCCGCCAAGCCGGGTTCTCGCAAGTCCCCCGCGCGCAGCCGCCCCTTCGGGCCCCCGCCTCGCTCCGCCGCCGGCTCGCTGCTCGCTCCCCCGCTACGTGCGCCCCTTCTGCGTCCCTCAGCCTCCCTCCCGCTGCCCTCCGGCCCGCGGACTTACAGCCGGTCACTGTCAACTCAGCTCAGCTCCTCCACGGGAGCTGGGGACCCGGCAGCTCCGAAGTGTTAGTGGAGATGGGTAGCAGACACGGTGGGCCAGTCGCCGTGAACGCAACCGCTGATGCAAGCCAAGTGTGTTTACTGAGCATCTGCTGGGTGAGCGGGGGCGGGGGGGGGCGGGGATAGCGTAGGGCTGGAAACTAGTAAGATTCCTGCCCTTAGGGACCCGCCATTCTAGTGGCCCAGCCCTTTGTTTTTAGATGCCGTCAGAGACTCATTTATCTCTGTGGGTGTTCCTTTGAGCTCTCCCCACCCTAGGTCCCGACTTCTGCTGGGCATTTTACGGAGGGCTGGCTGGAGAGAGTGGGGGGACGAGAGTGAAGATGAATCGCCCCAGCCCACAAGAAGCTCCCAAAGCCCAGTGGAGAGTAAGACGAGAAAACCCCTAATTAGACTGGAAGCCAGGAAGTGCTGTGCCCAAGGCCCGACTCTGCGCGCCCAGGGGATGCAGTGTGAGCGGGCCTGGGCTTTCTGCTGACACCAGTCATTTCAGGCTCCAGCGCGGGCTGCGAGCGGGAATCGCTACCCTGTGCAAGCACCAAGGTGGGGTGTGAATCGTGGGACTGCAGGGTGCGAGGTATGGGGTTAAATACAGGACGTCCAGGTACGTTTAAATGACAGAGACGCAAACAAACAAACGGGGTGAGGGCGAGGGCGTCGCTTTGGTATAAGTATATCGCAAATACAGCATGGGATGTACTTACACTAAAAATAGTCATTGTTTACGTGAGATTCAAATGTAACTGGGCAACTGTATTTTTATTTTCTAAATCTGGGAATTTTGGGGAGTGCCGTGTGGGAATGGCCCAAAGGGGTGGGGGGCATTGACTAGAGTCCCCAGTCTGGCGATCCCCCGTAGAATGAAACTGTCTCTACAGCGACTTGGAGCCCTGGAACGAGTGGCGACTGTTGTCCAATAGTGCCCTGGACCCTGTGTGATAAAGGAGGGGCATCCCCCGGTGGGGGAGGGGAGGAAGAGAGGAATTAGGAGGAGTCCCACCCACGGAATGAAGGCCTGAAGGGTTAGAGGCTTCCTGGAGAGGATTTCTAGAAGGGGCTCCCGAGCTCCACACCAGCGATGCCCTGAGGACTCCGAGAGGCTGTGGAATTCGTCATTTTCCCCAGCAGGGCTTGGGGTCGAGTTGGGGAAGGGACCGTGAGTGGCTTTGGTCCTGACACCAACTCGGGGCTCCCGGGGTGCAAGTGTGGCCCCCAGGAACTGCAGCAGCTCTCTAAATCCCGAGAAGCACTGAAAATAGAGAAAAGGGGGTATCAGGGCACAGATGTTGTCTGGACATGGGTTATACAGGGCCCGGGACGCACAAAGTGTACAAGGTCACACAAAGTGTACATGGCCCACATAAAACCAGAACTTAATTTGGACTATAATAAAAGATGCGAACAGGAGGAAATTGCAAACTAGCAATTTTTGTTTGCTTTGGCACAAGTTAGAAGCATTTTAGAGGGGGACAGTATTTTAAAGGTCTAGATCGCTCCACTCCTGAGACAGGCGCACACACACACACACACACACACACACACACACACACACACCTGCCCCGAGGAAGGTAGGGGCAATGCCTTCTTTCTAGCTCCCATAAATTTACTGTAGGAATTGGAGGCCTTGGGAAGTAGCCCATCCATCTTAGAAGTGACCGTTAAACAACCACAATGAACAAGCAGATGGCACCATGCTCGCCCTCTCCACAGTGGAGGGCACATGCATGGGCTCTGGACAGGATCGGCCTGGCTTCAATTTGCTTTCGGTGCCACTTAAGAGCTGCGTGACCTTAGGATGGCCCCCGACCCTCTCTGAACTTCTGTTTCCTCATCTCTAAAATGGGTCTAATGATCGCCCTGACCTTGTGGGGCAGTTGTGAGGATTTCATAAGATGCTATATGGGAAGCTATGTTCAGGGCTCAAGAAATGGACCCTCTTGTCAGAGTCAGAGCAAATACATGGCCCACAGACAGGAAGCTGTGGGCGTCAGGCTGGGGGCATTTTGTTCGCACAGTGACCACTCTTCGCTCTGCACTCTTCACTGAGTGGAGACCCACCTGGCGCGGGCTCGACTGCACCCCACTTCCTGTTGGCCTAGTGGATGCCGCGAGGTGGAGGGTGCAGAATGGATGGCTCCATGTGGGGAGAGGGGAGTGGGGCTGTGCTGGTTAATGTTTATCCACCAAGGTTGCGCTGGCCAGCCTGGGTTGGTCAGGCCGGGGTGTGCAGAGGGCTGGAGCTGCTGCTGAGATCACCGTGTGCAAAGCATGTTTGCCGTGAGACAGGAGGCGGGGCGGGGGGGGAGTGATCCAGACTTGTCCGCCCGCACTCTTGTTTAGATTCTCCCAGTGGCCTTCTGGAGCAGGTGAGGAAAAGGCCGAGAAGCAACGAGAAGCAGCCCACTTCTCTGCTCCAGCAGGGTTGGAGCTGCACCACGTCGTGCCGTGTGTGGGTGGAAACGGCTGTGGTCTGTCCCTCTTTTAGTGAGAGAAGGCTAAATAAGGGGTCTGCAGAGCCTTGCTGGGAGGCCTTTGTAGAGCTGCTGGAACAAGCAACCACAAACTGGGTGGCTCAAAACAACAGAAACTTATTGTCTCAGTTCTAGAGGCTAGAAGTCCAAAATTAAGGAGACAGCAGGGTCGTGCTGTGTCTGAAGGTTCTAGAGGATGATCCGTCCCTGTCTCTTCCGGCTTCTGGTGGCCTCAGGTGTTCCTTAGCTTGGGGCTGAATCACTCCAATCTCTTCCTCCATCTCCACGTGGCCTTCTTTTCTGTGTCTCTGCGTCCTCTCCCCTTCTTACAAGAACGCCAGCCACTGGATGCAGGGCCCGCACAAAAGCCAGGACGGTTTCATCTCGAGATCCTTAACTAGCTACATCTGCAGAGACCCTATTTCCAAATAAGGTCACATTCTGAGGTTCTGTCTGGACATGAACGGCGGGGGCAGGCAGTTACTATCCAACCCACTACATACTCCTAACTGAAATTTGTGCCAAAGTAAGCATTTCAGATTTAATCTTTATTAGCTATTATTTATGAGAATATTGTTAATTGACAAAAATGTGCTTCAAAGTGGTTTCCATCATCACCAAATTCCCCTCTAATGGTGTTACCTCAGAAACACACCCTGACCACTGCTGTATGCGGGTCCCCAGAACAGTACCAGGTATATAGTAGGTGCTCAATAAACATTTGCCAGATGAGTAAATATAATGAAATCCATTTAACGGCCCAAAGGACTTGCCCTTCGAGTGAGAGAAGCCGGTCATGGGCACAAAGTCCCAGGTTTTCCCGGCTATTAACAGAAGAGTACAGGGCATGTTTTCAGACAACTCTGACAAGTGTAAAAGCAGTCCAGGCTGAGCCCTTCCGGTCTGCCCTGCCCACCCTCTGGGCAGTCACCAGGGTACTTCCTGGGGCACCAGGAGCCATGTGGAAACCCTGGTCGTAAGTCAGGAATCAAAGGCAAATGAGATTTTTCAGTGCTGGTTGTACATCACACACAGCACCAAGGCATTGACAACCACCCCTAAAGTTCACCCTGTAAAATGACACAGCTTTTTATTCTACTCCCCCCAAAGCATGCACTGAGCGTCAGCCTACACGGTGTACTTTAACGGGTTAACAATTGTTATCTCGCAAGGCAGGTGGTGAAAATGGTTTTCGAGTGAGGAACTACCCTTTCTATTAAAGGGATCCCATCGTTTTCAGGATGCATATTTTGCTTTCTTTCATTTCCCAAAGGGAAGTGCAATACGAAGAAAAGCTATTTCTGTAAACGTGAGGAGGAAAAAAAGCCCCCGAAGCACTTTCCATCTCTAATTGGACCAAATTGAAGGGCTGGGCTGCCAGGGCGACTGTTTTGAAACAGATCGTGCTACGTGCCAGCCTACCAACTGGCAGTAATCCCCCGTGACCTTCAGGATGGTCTAGACTCTTTAGCCTGTCATTCTTTCACAGCTGTCTCCATCTTCTGCCTCACTGTTAAGGATTGAATTGTGTACCCCCCCAAAAGATGTTGAAGTCCTAACCCCTAGTACCTGTGAATGTGACCGTCTTTGGAAATAGGGTCTCTAAAGAGGTAACAAGTTAAGATGAGGTCTTCAGAGTGGTCCCTCGTCCAATGACTGGTGTCCTCATAAAAAAGGGACATCTGAGCACAGAGACAGATGCACATAGAACGCCATGTGACGATCCAAGTGATACTGCCACAAACAAGCCAAGGGACCCCCCAGAAGCTGGGAGAAAGGCCAGCTTGATCTCAGGCTTCTGGCCTCCAGAACCCAGAGGATACATTCCTGTTGCTTAAGCCACTTGGTTTGTTGTACTTTGTTCCCGAAGCCCTAATGCACTCACCTTCCGCGGATCCCTCCCCCACCCTCAAAGCTCACACTCTAACTGCTCTGTTCCCTACACCGCTCTCAGCAGTCTCGCCACTTCCATCATGTGCTTTGGCTCGGAGGAATCACACATCCGGGCTTCCAGGAAGAGTCCTGGCTTATGCCCGTCATCGCAGCATAAAGGTGAACAGTGCCCCTTTTCAAAGGCATCCTGATTTGGACGCTGTACCAGTGGTCCCACTAGCTTGAGCGAGCCTCCTCTCCTTTTCTACCTGGTAAACTTCCACTCCTTGGTCAAAGCCCATTTTGAACATCACTGCTTCTGTGAAACATAACCAGCCTCAGCGAGGTTCTCATCAATCTGTCCTCTGGGTCCCCAGGGCAGTTTATACATTTCCAGCTCACAACGCTTTTCACTACGTCATGTCAGCTCAAATAAGCTCTTCTCAGGATGACTCCCTGATGTCCTGACTGGCCCAGAGCCCTGGCCATTGCTTTCATGGTACCATGGACTCCACTTCCTTCATGGTCTGTAGCCCGGGCTGTAATGAGCTATTTGGGGGAGTCTTATCGTCATGGTAATCCAGTATTTGCTCCCACCCACTGGTGGCAGGCACGAGGTCTGTGTCCTGGCACACAATTTGAATGAAGAAACATCACAAGCGACTATTTAGGTTCTTGTCCTCCCTGTAAAGCTGTCATCTCTTGCCGATCTTGGCTGTGTCTTCATCCTCTCTCTGCCCTTTAGCACCTGCTACTGTGTCTAGAACATCCAAGGGCTCGATGCCTGTTTACTGAGATCGTGTTTTATTTAAGAACGTAACTCAGTGGCTGAACAATACTAAGAGTCAAAAAGGGATATTGTGTGTTCTTCCCTCCCTGCGGGAATACCATGTGATGTTGGGGCCTTCCTGGACAATAAACGCAACTGGGACAATCGTAGGTCTCGGAGTGACTGTTCTACTGGGATGGAGAAGTGACACAGTGACAGTAGTCTGCTGTCCAGCAATAGTTGCAGGGTGGGGGAAGGTGTGGGAAATGGCCCATTTCAGCCCCTGATCCAGATGCTTTCAGGCAAGAGCCATTGTAGAAACACAGGACTAGTGACTCCTCATGTGTATTTTAGTCCTTGAGAGTTTATAAAACGTTTTCACTTAAATGAACTATGTTGAATCTCACACCTCTATAAACTAACGAGGGCAGGGAAAGGAGCAGTGGAAGCGACCTTTATTTCAAAGGGTCAAATAGCATGTCTTCAGAGTCCTGCCGTTTAAAGAGAGCTGGGCTGTCCAGGAGGGAGCTTGAGTTTATAGCTGAAAACTGGGGTTTTGGTCCCAGCTCTGCCACCCACCCACACGGTTACCTTGAGCTACCGGTAGCCTCTCTGAGCCTTGGTTTCTTCATCTGTAAAAGAGGTACGATCACCTTATTAATTTGTCCTTGAGTGCTGTTGTGTGGACCAGAGAAGAAGAGGAGTTGAGAGGGCCTGGGCAACTTGAAAGCACTGGGTATATTAGGAGCCATCCAAGGTGGCCTTCCTAATGAACCCAGAGAGAAAAGAGAAGGAAAGAAGTATGGTACTGGCATTAGGCTAGACATATGGATCAATGGACTAGAATGAAGGGTCCAGAAAGAAACACGTACACATATATGGTCATTGATTTTCAACACGGGTGCCAAGACCATTCAGTGGGAAAGAATAATCTTTTCAACCAGTGGTGCTGAAACCACTGGATATCCACATGCACAAGTATGAACTTGGAGCCCTACCTCACATCAAACACAAAAATTAACTCAGAGTGGCTCATAGACCTACACATGAGAACTAAAACTAAAACTCTTCTAAGAAAACATAGTGGCAAATCTTCATGACTTTGGATTTGACAATGATTTCTTAGATATGGAACCAAAAGCATAAGTGACAAAAGAAAAAAAAATAGACAAATTAGACTTCATCAAAATGAAAAACATTTGTGTTTTAACAGAAACCATCCAGAAAGTGAAAATACAACTCACAGAATGGGGGAAAATTTTGCAAATCATATGTCTGATAACAGACTTGTACCCAGAATATATAAAGAATTCTTGCACCTCAACAATAGAAAAGTAAGTAACTCCATTTTTTTAAATGGGCAAAAGATCTAAATAGACATTTCTCCATAAATGATGTGCAAATGGCCAGTGAGCAAATGAAAATACGGTAAATATCATTAGTCACGAGGAAATGCAATTCAAAACCACCATGTGGTACCATTTCATGCCCACTAGGATGTCTAGAATGAAAAAGATGGACAATGACAAGCATTGGGGAGGATGTGGAGACACTGGAACGCTGATGCATTGCTGGTGAGGATGTAAAACGGTGCAGCCACTTTGGGAACCAGTCTCGGAGTTCTTCTAAATGTTAAACATGAGAGTCACCATATGACCCAGCAATGCCAATCCTAGGTGTATGTCCAAGAGAAATGAAAACGTAGGTCCACACAAAAAATTGTGCACAAGTATTCATAGCACCGTTATTCATAAGAGACAACAAGTGGAAACAGCCCCAATGTTCACCAATGGATGAATGGATAAGCAAAATGTGGTAGGTATAGACATACGTTGGAATATTATTTAGCCATAAAAAGAAATGAAGGGACTTCCCTGGTGGTGCAGTGGTTAAGAATCCGCCTGCCAGTGCAGGGGACACGGGTTCAAGCCCTGGTCCGGGAAGATCCCACATGCCGCGGAGCAACTAAGCCCGTGTGCCACAACTACTGAGCCTGCGCTCTAGAGCCAGTGAGCCACAACTATTGAGCCCGCGTGCCACAACTACTGAAGCCCGCACACCTAGAGCCCGTGCTCTGCAACAACAGAAGCCACCATAATGAGAAGCCCGTGCGCCACAACGAAGAGTAGCCCCAGCTCGATACAACTAGAGAAAGCCCACGCACAGCAACGAAGACCCAATGCAACCTAAATAAATAAATAAAATTAAAAAAAAGAAATGAAGTACATACCTGAAACTAATATAATATTGTAAATCAACTATACTTCAATTAAAAAAAGAACTGAACTACTGATTTATGTTACAACATGGATGAACCTTACAAACATTATACTAGGTCAAAGAAGCCAGACGCAAAGGGTCACACATTGTACGATTTCATTTCTATGAAATGTCCAGAACAGGCAGCTCCATAGAGAAAGAGAATTCATTGGTGGTTTCCAGGGGGTAGTGGGGAGGGAGAAATGGGGAGTGACCGCTCACGGATATGGGGATTCTTTCGGGGGTGATAAAATATTCTGGACTTAGTGGTGGTGGTTGGAGAGCTCTGTGACTACACTAAAAACTATTGGATTGTACCTTTTACATGGGTGACTTTTATCGTGTAGAAATTATATCTCAATAAAACTGTTAACAGAGAGCATGGGCCACGTTCTGTGTTGGGGGCAGGGGCAAGGATTTGGGAGGGGGAGCTTAGCCCAAGCTGGTTCCCACGTTTAGCACTGAGGCCCGGGCTCTGCCGGTGTTCCCTTAGCAGTCTGAAAAGTTGCCAGCACTCTCATTCCCCAGCATTTCAGCTTTGTTCCCATAAGCCCCATGGTGTGAGGAAGGGCAGGTGGGTGGTCTGCAGCTGTCACTAGAAACACCCGTAGTTTACTCCCTAGAGGCCCCACAGGGGCAGCGGTAGGGCTGAGATGGCTGAGGCTCCATCCTGCTCACAAATAGCTACCCCTGGAGGCCCCCACTTGAAGACTCATAGGGTTAACAAGCTCCTTTGGGGGGGTGCACATGCCCCCCCCCCCGCCATTGGCTGAGGACTTCTTTGAAGTGATCCCTGGAAGCTCTAACTGGGAATGGAGCGCCTCGCTCAGACTCTCTCTGGGGCACTTTCCCAAAGAACTCCCCCCAGCTCCCCACCCCTGATAGGTGTGACCCTCAGGAGGCCGCTTCTAGGGCAATTCCATTGCATCCTGCTCCTCTGCACACCCCAGCCTTCTCCCTGGTGTTTTTCCTCCGGAGTGGAGAGGAAGGGGCTAGAAGACATTCTGGGAAAGGATCTCCCTCCACAAGTCCCGTGAGTTTTTGGCAGTGACACAAAGAAGAGGTGGTAGTATTTATTTTGGAAAGGACCTGTGTTCTTGCTTCCCTCATCCTTCTAGTTGCCTGGGACTGGGGCTCTTGGCTAATTCTGGCTCCCTGTGGGAGGCTTTGTTTCTGAAGCAGGACACGGGACCTCCAGTCCTGGGTGGAAGCTGACCTTGTCAGTGTACAATCACATCTGAAATGGACCATGAAGGACCTTGTCAACGAGTCTAGGTTTTTGGTCCCCTTAGCTCAGACCACTGTGGAGCCTTAATTAATCTTTTAAAAAAATAGTGGTGTAATACAAGCATCAAATTTACCATTCAACCATTTTTAAGTGTACAGTTCAGTAATGTTAAGTACATTCACATTGTTGTGCAATTGTGAAGGGTTCTAACTTCATCTTGAAAAACTGAAACCCTGTACCCATTAATCAATAACTCCACATCCGTCTCCCCCCAGCTCCTGGTAATCACCATTTAACTCTCTGTCACTTTGAACTGGATTACTCTAGGTACCTCACATAACTGTAACTGGAATCATACAATACTTGTCCTTTTGGGCCTGACTTCTTTCACTTAGCATAATGTTTTCAAGGTTCATCCGTGTTGTAGCAAGTGTCAGAATTTCTTTCCTTTTTAATGTTGAATAATATTCCATTGTGTGGGTAGCCCAAATTTTGCTTGTCCATTCATCCATGGATGGGCACTTGAGTTGCTTCCACCTTCTGGCTATTGTGAATATTGTTGCTATGAACATGGGTATACAAAAATCTCTTTGTAACTCTGCTTTCAATTCTTTTGGGTAGATACCCAGAATGGAATTGCTGCATCATATAGCAATTCTCTTTTTAACTTTTCAAGGAGCTACCGTACACTTTTCCATAGTGGCTGCACCACTTTACATTCCTACCGACGGTGCCCAAGGTTTCCATTCCTCCACATCCTCGCCAACACTGGTTACTGTCTGGGGTTTTGTTTGTTTGTTTGTTTTTGATAGTAGCCTAATGGGTGTGATGTGGTATCCCATTGTGGTTTTGATTTGCATTTCCCTAATGATTAGCAATGTCGAGCATCTTTTCCTTTGCCTTTGGCCTTCTGTATATCTTCTTTGGAGAAATGTCAATCCAAGTCCTTTGCCCATTTTTTAAGTGGGTTATTTGATTTTTTCTTGTTGAGTTATAGGAGTCCTTTATGCATTCAGGGTATTAATCCTTCACCAGATATGCAATTTGCAAAACTTTCTCCCATACCGTAGGTTACCTTTTCACTCTGTTGATTGTGTCCTTTGATGCACAGACGTTTTCAATTTTGATGTAGTCTAATTTATCTATTTTTACTTTTGTTGCCTGTGCTTTGGGTGTCATATCTAAGAAGTCCATGTCAAAATTTCCCTCTGTTTTCTTCTAAGAGTTTTATAGTTTTAGTTCTAACATTTAAGCCTTTGATCCATTTTGAGTTAATTTTTGTGTATGGTGTAAGAGAAGGGTTCAACTTCATTATTTTGCCTGTGGATATCCAGTTTTCCCTGCACCATTTGTTGAAAAGATTGTCCTTTCCCTACTGAATGGTCTTGGCAACCTTGTTAATAATAATTTGACCCTATATGTGAGGATTTGTTTCTGGGCTTTCTATTCTATCCCTTGGTCTATATGTCTCTCTTTATGCCAGTACTACACTGTTTTGATTACTGTAGCTTTGTAGTATGCTTTAAAATCAGGAACTGTGAGCCCTCCAACTTCGTTCTACTTTTTCAAGATTGTTTTGGCTATTCGGGGGTCCCTTGAAATTCCATATGAATTTTAGGATGGATTTTTCTACTTCTGCAAAAATAAAATGTCATTGGGATTTCGATAGAGATTGCATTAAATCTGTATATCGCTTTGGGTACTACTGATATCTTAATAATATTAAATCTTTGAATCCATGAACACAGATGTCTTTCCATTTATTTGCCTTTAATTTTTTCAGCAATGTTTTGTAGTTTTCCGTGTACAAGTCTCTCACCTCCTTGGTTAAGTTTATTCCTAAGTATTTTATTCTTTTTGATTAATTAATCTTAAATAACAAAATTTGATTCAGGTTCAGCAAATATTTGCTGAGATTCATGTTTTTCCCCTTTCATTTCTCCCCTTCTCATATATTCTTGTTCAGTTTCAATCTTGGGTCTCCAAATCTCTCAGTGTTTGAAAATAGCATACCGTTTACCTCAACATGAATCAGGCCAGCCCCTTTAAATAAAAAGATAAAGCTCTTTTTAAAAATCTGTTTTGAATAAAACACACTTGAATGTATCATGAAATAGTTCCTCATGAGGCTTACTTCCTCAAAATAATTTTAGTGTAAGAAACTGAGATTTTAAAATAAAACTCATAATTGGGGGCAGAGGGAGGGTATCTTGTGAGTTGGCCTTTCTTCCCAGTGGCTTTGTTTTGATGTGTGATCTGACTGGGGCCTGGGGCAATTTTCTCACCAGGCTGCTTGTGGACTAAACCTCAAAACCATCCCTGAACACCCTCTATTTGCCTAGTGATGATGAGGGAGACAAATGGAGATGGCCCTTGGAAACACTGTGATGTCATAACAATAATCCCCTCATGTCTGGTCCCTGTGTCTAAGAGGCCCTGAGACAAAGAAATCTGGGTTTCTCTCTGTGTGTGTTTTCATGTCCCATTCCTTGGCTCAGACTTCCACCCAGCACCTGGGAAAATAGACCCTGCTGACTAGCGGGGCCCCTCCGAGGAGGCCCTGACTCAACACTGAGTTTCGCAGGGAACTGGAAGGGAAACGGCAGCAGCAGCACCCTGGTCTACAGATAAACACAGGGTCCAGGTGGACGCCCACAGTATCCTGGAGTCCCTCCGTGTGCGCCACAGGTCATTGGCAATTCCCAGAGAGAAGGAGGGGGAAACTTCTTGTCCCTGGGGCCCACAAGTGTCATGCTCCACCCAGGTAAGCACTCCTCATCCCACCCCCACGGGGCTGGGCCACCATCTTCTCCTGGTGGTGGCCATTCCCTAGCCCCACCCAAGGTTTTGCCTTACAGCACACCCTTGGTATGTGTAGGGCAAGCATCCCCACCCTCTACACTTCAAGGCCCTGGGCCCCTTATAAACAACCAACCAACCAAACCAAACAAACGAACAGAAACATAGGAACAATTGTGGGCAGCCTCAGGAACCTTCCCTGAGGCTACTTCCTCCCGCCCTTTAAACCTCAACTTTACTGAAGTATAATTTCTCTACAATGAAATGCACCTATTTTATGTTTAGAGCTTAATAAGTTTGGGGCATTGGTGTACAGCCACGTAATCACCATCACAATCAAAGTACAGAATGTTTCCATCACCCCCCAAACTCCCTTCTTTGTCCCTTGGCAGTCAATCCCCTTCCCATACCTCTGGCCCCACAAATCTGCTTTCTGTCAGTATAGTTTTGCCTTTCCCCAAATGTAATATACGTGGAATCATACAGTATATAACATTTTGTATATTATGTATTCTGCTTAGCATAACATTTTTGAGATTCATTCCTGTTGTAGCACGTTTCAGCAGTTCCTCCTTTTTATTGCTGAGTAGTATTCCATTGTGTGGACCTATCCCCGTTTAGCCATTCATCAGCTGATGGGAATCTGAGATGCTTACCTTTTTGACAATTATTTTTAAAAGGCTACTATGAATATTTGAATACAAGTCTTTTTAGAAGCATAAGTTTCCTTGTGTCTTACATAAGTACCTAGGAGTGGTATTGCTTGGTCGTGTGTGCATTTAACTTTAGAATTCACTGCCAAACTCTTTTCCAAAGTGGCTGCACCATTCTGCTGAGGCTACTTTTTAAATAAAGGGCGGGGTGGGGAGGAGGCAGCAGAAGGACTTTGCGGTTCTTTTAGAAGCAGAAGTTAGTCGTAGGCATTCATGTGTTTATTCTGCGCAACAAGCTTATGAAGTAGATGTTAATATCCCCGTTTCACAGATGAGGAAATCCAGGTTCCGAGAGATGTACTTGCCCAAAGTCACACACCCAACAAATGGAAGAGCTAGAACGAGCCCAGGGGCCTTCGTGCCAATGCCCAGGGGCCTGCCCCCACCCTCTCCCACCTCTCTTCCCATCAGCCACCTGGCAGCTTGGGCACACTGCTGCCTTGACACTCTACCGCACACTCACCTCTATCCCTGCTGTGCTAGGACACAGCAACCCTGGGAAGTGGCCTTTGACTCCTTTTTTCAGAGGAAGCAGCTAACGATCAGAGAGGTGAAGTGACATTCCCAAGGCTAACAGCTTGTCTATAGAATTGCTGGGACTGGCATCCAGGTTTCCTGATTCCAAGCACTTTCTGCCAGAGCCCAGTTCCCTGTAGCTACATCGAAAAGTTTTCATTTCTGACCACTTCCGTCTCCAGCTTTCTCCTTCATAGGGACGCCCTTCCCTTTCCTCCAACTTCCTCCACTTCAGGCCCAACGGAGGGAACCTGGTAGAATAAGGTGATCGCAGCCCCCAGCCTGCATCAAGCCGAGGCGGGGTGGGGACCGCAGGGGTCAGAGTATCATCACCAGGGCCCTTGGGGTGAGTGTGCTGAGGGAGAGAAGTAGGAAATAGGCCATTTCCTCTCTCAGGCCTGCTTCTCCCCCAGGAGGCTGAGGCTGGGAGAAGGGGCATAACTAGCCAGGCCAGTGGTGTAGGCCCGTCCTGGTTCTGCCTGCTTTACTTCCCCCAACTTGGGGGAACAGGATGGAGCCCAGAACCTAGGAGGCACCTCTAGTCTGTGCCTTAGCAAAAGCAGGCGGCCATTGGTGGGGGTGGGTGCGGGATGCCCTACCCAGAAAGCTTATCGGAGAAGCAGCCTCTGTCAGGCCTACTGCTGTTCCCTCTGCTGTGCAGAAGCCCCTGACTGGGAGGCCTGCCATCTCTCCACAGGCCCCTGCATTTGAGGTGTGTGCGCACCTGTGAAACACGAGGAAGCCTGAAGAACCCCCAACACACACACACACACTCACACATATACTTTGAACTGTGAGCTGCAGCCCCAGCCTGAGGGAGAGCGGGACCTGGTCAAGACTACCGCCAGCTCGCCAGGGCACGGTGGGAACTCCTCTGCAGGCTTCAGCCTGTACAGTTTTCCAAGTGCTTTCACTTCTCTTCCCTGCGTGATCCTGTGATCCCGCACCTACGCTGTGAGGAAGGCGGGCAGGGGTCTCGCCCTCCATTTCACAGGCCAGAAGACTGGTCTTCTCTCCCGGCCCTTTCTGCTTGGGCTGCCTCCTTCTGGAGCTGGGCTGGGCCGGGGCTGGACCCAGGTTGGAGGTGGTGGAGAAATCTTTTTCAGTAACCACCTCCTTAGGACGAGGAGTGTCCTTGCTCTGTGCCCTGCCCCTCGACCCCCACTCCCATTGAGCGAAGGGTTTCAGCCTCATCCTTGAACGCAGTGCCTACGGTAGGCAAGGCCGCCCACCCAGCGGCCGTCCTCCCTCCATCCAACCACAGGTCCCTCTCTCCCTCTGCTCCAAGACTCACAGGTTCGGGAATCGGGTTACTGACGCAATGCATGCGATCAAGAAGCTTTTACTGAGCACTCTTTGAAATCGGGTACAAAAGTGAATGTGCTTCAAAGAAGTTCCCAGTCTGGGGAGAGGAGTTGACAGGGAAGAAGGGTAAGCACTTCTCATCAGTGCTCTGAGAAGGGCTCTGGGGGAGGGGGGGGCTTCTAATTCTGCCTGGCCCCGAGCAAGTGCTATTCTGCTCCTTTCTAGGAGTCTGGTCAATCCAGGAGAAAGGAAGAACAAGCATAAGGGGCTGGAGGGAGGAAATAACAGTGGTGCATCCTGAGAATAGAAAGAAGTTCCCTGTGATTAGACCAGAACTTGGAGTGAAGAGAGAGGGAAGAGGCACATTGGGAGAAGTGGCTGAAGAGTAGGTGGGGTTCGCGTCTGAAGGGCCTTGTTACTCAGATGAGGAATCTTGACTCTTCAATAGCGTTAATATGTGTGTGTATATATATATATATATATATATATATATAATGATATATGGTTATTTACACACACAGACACACATATAGTGGTATCGTGTTTTTAGATGCTGGAGTACTAAGAATAGAAGAGGCAAAAAACGGCATGTTAAGGTAATCCTTTACCGTCATTTACCTGAGCTGCTTATGTATAATTATAATGTAGCACAAGGACAATTACAGATATTCTATGAGTATTTTTTTCTAATTACACACTGAATTATCTTCCTGAAATTGTCTTTTTTTCTTTTCCTTTCTTTTTCCTGGGTTAATAGTCGCCTGTCCCAAACCTCAAAAAAGTAGAAGGAACTTTGTCCTGAAATGTTTACTTTCACTAAGTCTCAAGAGAGTTCTTGTAAAGGTGCTGACGTAGCATGAAGGACACCAGAGTCAGTGAAATTTTTTTCCCTTACAGTATCTCAACTTCACGCAGCCAGCCCTATGAGCCCCCAAATAGCTCAATTGAGCGACAGCCTCTAAAGTTTTATCTAGAGAAGTTTTCCCTCTGGGTTTCCCCCTTATTGGAGAAAAACAGGGAGACGCAAAGAATAATTCTCGGACTACACTTCCCAGCGGCCTCCGCTCGGCGCCTAGTCCAACTTCCCTTAACAGGGGTGGTCCCTAGCACCTTGGTCCCGCCCATTCCCGGCACCGTATTTAGAACTACAACTCCTAGCTGTCTCCACGCGCCGGGCCCCCGAAACAAGGTTTCCCAGCAGCCTCCAGGGCGAAGAGCCCCGCCCCTCGGGGCTGCTCCCCAGACTTGGCCGGCGCCCTCTACCCGCCCCGCCCCCGGCACGTGACACACCCCCACCAACCGGCGCGCGGAGGAGGGCGGCGGGCGGTGGCCGAGGGCGGGGAGGCCGCAGGGGGCGGGCCCTGGAGGGGGCGGAGCGGGGCCCGGGAGCCGAGCAGCCTGGCAACGGCGGTGGCGCCCGGACCCCGAGGTGGGTGCGCGGTCGCGGCTGGCCTGGCTCCGAGCTGGGCGCTGCGGGGACCTGTGGTGGTGGGGGGGCCGGGAGGAGGAAGTTGGGACTCCCGGGGCCGGCAAGTCCCACGGGGCCTCGCAGCACCCGCGGAGGTGGGCGGGGGGAGGGGGGTTAGCCCGAGTGCCTTCGCTGTCCCGGCCGGCTTGGGCTGAGGCCGGGGAGCAGCAGGCAGGTGCCTCCGGCTTCCCTCGTTCTCCCCGCCCAAGGTCCCGGGCCGGCGGCGGGCGAAGGTAGGGACAGGAATCGGGCCGGGAGGCTGGGGGAGTGGGGGCGTCGCGGCCGCTGCCCGGACTTTCCTTCCCCGTCCCAGGGCGGCGAGCGGGCCGAGCGGCCGCCCTGCCTCCCCGGCGACGCGCCGCGGCTGGTCTTCACCCTGGCCCTCCGGGCGGGGCGGGAGCCTGCCGCATCCCCCGTGGGTCCTGCGGAGGGGCCGTAGCCCGGCAGTGTCCGCGAAGACTCGATCGGCGCTCCTGGACAGTGTTTCTGTGCCATGCACGGGAGGTTTGTCTGCTTTTGCAACAGTTGAGGGAAGATCTGAGGAGGGAACGGCTAGTTCCCTGATACGCAGTCGGAAGTATGCACAGGCACGAGCAAGCGCCCTTTGCCGGGTTGCCTCCCTTAACTGTCTTGCTGCGCTCAGGAAGTGAAAACTAATTTTAGTTTTTGCCTAAGCAAATATGAAATCAGTCTGCTGAAAAACCCATATCACGGGCTTTATAGACGCATGCAAAGTGTGAAGCGAAGTGGATTGAGACTGGTTTTTAAACAGACATAGTAGACCTTCACAAGAATGGAATCATGCCGTATTAGAATTGACTGGGACCTTTAAGTTTATATTGTTTCCCCGTTAGGGAAGCTAAGGCCCAGAGAGGTTAACTAATGTGACAACTTAATGGCAACTTAAAGGCAAAGCTAATATCACAAGTCAGGTTTCTGGGGGCATCTCAGCATCTGTGTAGCCTGGGTAGTTTTTATCACAGCTCAGTTTTGTTCCTTGTGAAGTATCCACCGTAGAGTCTAGAGACCGAGCCAGCGATTTTGTTGTAGTCCAAACCATGTTTGAATTACCCTCAAAACCAGTTTACCAGCCAAATAAGACTCTTGGGCTTGTTCATTTATAGACAGCTTTCCCTTTCATCCAACATATATATTGGGCATGATCACTTGTTCACCAGATTTGACTCTGAATGACTTTTGGCTGTTTCACAAAACCCAATATACCCTTGAGAGATTCCACAGCATGGAGTAGGTTCAAACCAGAGGTCCTGCCACTGTGTAGCAGCTTCCCGAGGTACTTGAAAGTGGAGAGCGTCCGTAGGGGCTTTTAGAGTCTAGTATGGTTATTCAACGATTGGTCTCCTTACCTTAAAATTCTAACTTGTATTTATTAAGTTGTCAGTGGTTTCATTCATTAAACGCAGAATGCCCATGCTGTGCCCGCAGTGTCCTGAGTGCCGGGAAGACGGCAGACGGCACCACTGACGAGGTCCCTGCCTTACAGAGCTTCTGTGTGGGGAAGCGGACAATAAAAAAATAAACAATGATAGATTTTCCGGCGGAGATGAGCGCTATGAGGAAGAATAGAGCTCTGAAACTCTGACATGACCATGCAGCAGGCCAGCATGATTGAGCGGGGGTTGGGTATCCCTTAGCATCGCTAGTGTTAGATGGCCAGCGGCGGCTCCATTAAAGCAAATCGCCAAATCCAAAAGTAAATCTGTCTGAATCCGGGAGATCCTACGGGGTCATCATTTCTCCAGCCATTGCCTCTTGGATGATAAGTTTGTCACAGCCTCATTTTTACTTGCTTTTCCCCTCCCATGCAAACAGTAAGTGGTTTCAAACACCCAGGGAGGCGCCCTTCAAATCCCTCGCAGTCTCAGTAGCTGCCTCACTCCAGCTACGGAAGGCCCTGCTGACCGAGGTCAGGGTTAGGTGTTGATCGCATGCCAGTGTCTGCTGGCTGCGAGCTACCTGACGCAAGGATTTCTCTTCCCGCACATTGGTTTGTACTGGGAACCTATCATGTGAAGGGATCCTCATTCCTTGTGTTGTGTGCTTTGTAAAGAAACTAGTTCAATTTGAAAGTAGCTCTAGAGTCAAGAGGCGCCCAGCTTCCCCAGAAGAGTGCCAATGAAATGGCATTAGTGATAACTTACCATAGAGTTTCATCTGCTTAGTACCTTTTCAGTTCTTTCCTTTTCTGTGTGTTCAGTGGCTTCAAAGCAAATGTTTTCATTTTTATAGGTTCCGAAAAATCATTAAAGTTACCCAAAAAATACGCCCATATTCTTTGTTCCAAAATGAAAGGAGGATTAACAGAATGTAGTTACTTTAAAAACCACTGAAAGAACATGGGGTTCTTGCTCTTACTGGGGGCTCCAAAATAAGGAGAAAAGTGGAGCCTCTTCAAGGCTTAGGCGACATTTTGAACTGGTGGCCAAGGATTTCAAAAGGCCAGAGTTTTTCTTATTTCCAAAGTTTTTTCAATTTTATCAGAGAATAAGAGGTTGTTTTCATTACTTGCTAGTAATTTCCCTTCCCTGTTTCTGACCTCTTTGAAGTTCTGCTTTCTTTCTTTTCTAGTTTCTCTGTTCATTATTCCTTTTTGGCAGATGGGGGGACAGGGGCTGTCGTTCACCTTTAAGGTGTTTACTCAGGATTTGAATCCTATCTAACTTTGGGCGAGTTCCATACCTCTGTGCCTCAGCTTCCTTGTCTGTAAAATGAAGATACTAACAACAGTACCTTCCTCCCGGGGCTGTTGGCCTGCCTGCGTGGTAAGGCATGTTAGGTGCTTACAGTAGCATCTTACACATAGTAGGCACTCAAGAAATGTTAACTGTTATTGACTTGAGCTACATGGAACTCCTTTCTTTTAAAGAAAAAAAAATGATTCTAACCATGTCCCAGTAAACTTTGGGAAATCCAGTAAAGCATGATTTTCTAGACATTTCCCTGCATTTCATTGTTGACCCGAGCTTTGAGTTTCAGGTGACATTGGCAGCAGCTCACACAGTTCCTGCACGGCTAAGTTCTCTAAAGAGAACTTTCTGTTTGGACTCAGAAATTACTCGAGCCCATATTTTGTTTGTTGCTACAGACAGGAATAGAGCAAGAGAGGCTTTCTTCCAGTTTCTCTCCCTCGAGAGCCAGAGAGGACCAGGAGACCCAGTTGGGGTTAGTCGAGTGAGATCCAGTTGCCATCCTGTAGTCAGAGGATGGTTTCTCATGGTAAATGTTTACAACGGATTTATCCACATGACCACCAGGAGAGTTGCATCCTTTTCTTTTTAAGAATGTAGCAGGCATCTGTTTAGAAAATCGGCATCGTGCACTAGTGCTTTCTATTTCTACCCGGAGGAACAAAGAGTGGTAAAGGAGCCTTGTGTCTGTGGGAGGTGGTAGGAAGCCCCTTCTTAACTCCATGACACTGGACAAGTCATTTCGCCTCGCTGCTGGTGCTTCCTCCATTTGTAAGATAGAGCTAAGACAGCCTGCACCACCAAGCTCCCAGAACTCTTCAGAGAATCCAGTGTGCACCAACGTCCTTTGCAGACTGTACGGCGTTATTATTATTGCATCTGTGGGCGTTATTATTATTGCATCCGTGCGTTATATAAGCCGTCGCTATTTGGAGAACTGGTGTGAGAGGGCAGCATCCTTCCTGTTCTTGGCCCATCTGCCCCCGAGCTGTAGGTGTGGCCTCTCTGACCCCCACCCCCAGCTTCTGTCAGCACTGAAATATGCAAGTGTTTTGTTACCTCTCTCAGACCTGAAGCCATTGGTACACTTTGTGAGCTTCCATTTTGTTTATTCCTAAAATGATAGTACTGTGTAGCCAACAATCCCAGGGCGATAACCAGGCGATCTCTGCACCAGGGAATATTGCCTGCCTTTCCTGTCTCAGAATGGAAGCCTTTCCTTTTTTAAATCAACACTTTACCTTAGCTCCACAATGCAGCTTGAGGCCCTGCCGAGTTCCTCCACTCCTGGGGACGGGATGGGAAGAAATCCAGGGACTTGATTGCTCTCCGGGTCCACAGCACCTTCCCTGTTCGAACAGGATGGGTGCCGAGTGCTCCTTTCTTGTTACTTGAATTTGTTCCTCGGTATCTTGAAATGACTCCATAAGTAGCTTTGAAATTTCATGTATGTTTAGTATTGCTCTTCCTTGACTCTCTTGTGATATGTAACACCTGTGTATTTCAGCAGTAATTTTTTTCATCTTCCAAGCTTGTAATAAAGAGGGCTGAGGTTGAAGACGTTTTTCCTGGGCAGGTGAAACCTAACATGGCCCTGTACACGCAGCGGACATTTAGTGAATGTTCTTTGACTTGAACTGGACAAGGGGGCATAGCTTAGAATTGTTGGGATGTGTTCATTTCAACACATTCTGTTATCTTTCTGGAGATCAGAGTATGGGATGAGTGTACAAGATGAAAGGGAGCTCATGCTTAGTCTTTCTTTCCATGGTCAGTTAGCAAATGAATAAGAAAGCACTGAGTCCAGTGGGGCGAGAGGTCCCACACGTTGCTTTCCTACCTTTTTCTTCCCAGCTTCTGGACTTTTAGACTATTGTCACCAGTAGTTTGAGTTTAGGTTTGTTTTTTGCTTTGCTTGTTGGTACGTTTGGGGGTGGGAAGGGGTAAGGGAAGTTGAAGGTAATAATTGAAAGTAAAAGTAGAAGTAACTTGTTTGTAACTCATTCAGCTCGTATTCCCTTGCCTACAGACCTCGGGGACACGGTGTTGCCCTTTCCTTACCTTGTGATAATTGTTATATATTGCTGTCTTGTCCTTGGGCATTTTGCGAGGAGCCTCTTCCAACAGAAGGGGCTGCTCCGCCAGGGGGTCCTACTTTCACCTTCACAGGAGCTCTTGAGGTGGAGGTGGGTCATACAGGGGATTCTTAGCGTCAGGTGGTGTGGCTTGAAATGCCCTTGTATGACCCTCAAGTTCCTTTATGGCCCTGGGACGACTTAGGCGGGGACTGAGCTGTCAGGGTTCATTCCAGCAGGCCAGGAATCCGCCCGAACAGTTTTACTGGAAGAGGAAATGTACCTGCGCAGCAGTGAGCAGCTGCGACCTGTCAGTACTAACCGTGCGTCACAGTGAGAAGGAAGATTGCACTCGGTTTCAGTGAGACCCCAGGAGGGTGCTGCCGTTGACACTGGTTGTGTGGCAGGCAGGACAGAAGAACCCCCAATCCAGATTCCATTTTGAGCTTCCTGGTCCTGAGATGTTCTTGCACATGTCGGTGCTCCTGGATCTGTCAGAGACGGTGGGAGTCGCTGCCACCCTCCCAGGTGGAGGACAGTCGGAGCTGGCCCTCACCTCTCTGTAGCCCTTGCTGCGAGACATAATAACTGATTTTTTAAAGTTGAGGCTGAATGTAACCCTGCCACCATTTCCTTTCTTCACTATTATCAACTCTGAAATGATATGATCCTTTCTCCAGAGCTTCCCATCATGTCTGTGCCACAAAACAGTTTTTCCTTGTTGATAAAATTGTTCTGATGCCTCTGCTCCTGGGAGCTTAGGAGAAATGCAGAATCTTAGGCCCCTGTAGACCTACACAACCAGAATCTGCAGGCTAACAAGACCCCCAGGTGATCTGTATGTAAATTAAAGTTTGAGAAAGTTGGTCTAAGTAGCAGTTCGCATCCCGGCTTCCGGATCCTTTGGGACCAGGCTGTTCATTAGAAAAATAATTCAAGCCACATGTGTAATCCCGTTTTCCTAGTAGCCGCATTAAAAAAGACAGATGAAATCAATTTTTATAATATATATTATTCAACCCAGTATGTCCAAAACATTATCATTTCAACATGCAATCAGTATGATAATTAGTGAGACGTTCCCCTCCCCTTATTTGCACTAAGTTGTGGAAATCCAGCAGGTGTCTTACACCTACAGCACGCCTGTTGGGACTAGCCATATTTCAGGCTCCACATACTAGTAGCTCCAAGTGTTGGACAGTATAGCTTTGAGAGATACAGTTTGGCCTTGATTTGTTGATGATGTCATCAGATTTGCTGTCCATGCTCAAAGAGCAGTTAGAGCTTCTGCTGCCTGGGTAGTAACTTGCATTAACGTTCGGTGTAATCGGTGCAGAGCCCTTTGCCCGGTGCTACCGCGTACATCTCATCTGAATCCTCACAACTTTGTTTCAGAGAGTTCTTCTCAGGGTTTCAGCTTGGTAACCTGTAGTGAAAAATCGCCATCGGTAGACGTGTGGAATGCAAGCTTCTTTCTCGGGGGCATCTTCAAAGGACTCAAGGGACGCCTCTCCTCCGGCTCAGGGCGGAAATGGAAGCTTCCTTGCGCGCTGCGGACCTGCAGACCGGTGGTTGGCCACGCTGGCTGCTCATTAGAATCACCTGGGGAGCCTTAACGACCTGCTGCCCCAGCCCCACCCAGACATTCAGATTTATTTGATGGGGTGGGAGGGAAGAGATCAGACATCTGCATTTTAAAGAAGTGCTCTGGGTGATTCTGGCGTGCCGCCCAGCTCGAGAGCAGCTGTCCGCAGCTTTGCTGCGCCCGATAACCACCCGGACTTGGAGTTGAAGTGCAGATCCTGACTCAGGGGGACGGGGACGGGCGGAGAGCCCTCCTCCCGCAGGGGACGCGGATGCTGGAGCCGCGGCCCGAGCTCTGACTCCGAGGAACCTGCGCTCCAGAATCACCTGAGGGCGGTTCCCAAGCTCCAAGTTCCCTGGCAGCTAGCCTGGAGTTTCTGATTCAGGAGGTTTGGGGTGGGGCCCGGGATCTGTACTGAAGAAGGCGCGATGTTTTCCATATTTCACCACGAAGTATTATGTTGACTTTAGGGTTTGCGTAGGCGCATTTCTAGTGCACTTTTTTGGGGGGCGGGGTGGTGCAAATGGATGTTGAGTTTTATCAACCCCCGTTTCTGCCTTTATGGAGATTTGTCCCTCACCCTTTAAACCTGTTAATGCGATGGGCTATTTTAAGGGATTTTCTAATATAACTTGGTAGCGTTAACCAGGTTTGCATTGCTGGCATGGACGCGTTTCTTACTGCTGGGTTTGTTTGGTAATATTTTCTCCAGGATCTTTACATCTGTATTTGTGAGTGAGATTGGGCTTTAATTTTACTTTCCTCTACTGTCTTTGTCTAGCTTAGTATCGTTTTGCTAGCCTTATACAGTGAGTGAGAGCATTCCCTTTTTCTGGTCTCTGGAAGATTGTATAAAACTGGAGTTATTCGTTCCTTGAATATTTAGTAGAACTTGCCCCAGAGCCAGCTGTGCCTGGTGCTTTTGGTGTGGGAAGGTTTAAACTACCAGTTAATATCTGCCGGATCTGTACTTACGTCCGTCTTTTCATTCTTAAATCTTCATATTGTTTGTGCCTTCTCTCTTTCTTCTTGATGAGCCTTACCAAAGGTTTGTCTAGTTGTGGTTATGCACTGTGAGGTTTGTCACTATGTAGAAAGGAATGAGCAGAATTATATTCTCCAGCGTCTTTTTGATTAACTTTAATGAAATGATATGATTTGAAAGTCAGATTTTTATCAAGGTATATTCTGAAAAGCTTTACTTTCACTCCTGTCTCCTGCCAGCCATGCTGTTTCTTCCAGCCACTCCAATCAATATTATTAGTTTTTAGTTCATTCTTCTGTGTTTCTTCTTTTGCACATTTGAGCTAGTGCGCACGTGCGTGCGCCCCCCCACACTTTCACACTGCATTTCCTTCCTTTTCTTACACCAAAAAAGCATACTACATACACTATTCAGCCTCTTGCTTTCTTTTTTTTAAAATAAATTTATTTACTTTTGGCTGCATTGGGTGTTCGTTGCTGTGCACGGGCTTTCTCAAGTTGCAGGGAGCGGGGGGCCCCTCTTCGTTGCGTTGCGCAGGCTTCTCATTGCGGTGGCTTCTCTTGTGGAGCACGGGCTCTAGGTGCGCGGACTTCAGTACCTGTGGCCCGCGGGCTCAGTAGTTGTGGCCCGCAGGCTCTAGGGCGCAGGCTTAGTAGTTACGGCGCATGGGCTTAGTTGCTCCGCGGCACGTGGGATCTTCCCGGACCAGGGCTCGAACCTATGTCTCCTGCATTGGCAGGTGGATTCTTAACCACTGTACCGCTAGGGAAGTCCCAGCCTCTTGCTGTCTTCACTTAAAATATACCCTTGAAATCTTTTTTTTTTTTTTTTTGCGGTACGCGGGCCTCTCACTGCTGTGGCCTCTCCCGTTGCGGAGCACAGGCTCCGGACGCTCAGGCTCAACAGCCATGGCTCACGGGCCCAGCTGCTCCGCGGCATGTGGGATCCTCCCGGACCGGGGCACGAACCCGTGTCCCCTGCATTGGCAGGCGGACTCTCAACCACTGCGCCACCAGGGAAGCCCCCTTGAAATCTTTTTGTCTTCATTTTCTCTTCTTTCTTTGGATTTATTCTGCTGCTTGGATGTTTCAAAACACAGTATTTTTATTATTATTTAGTTCTAATATATTCTGATTTCCATTGTGATTATTTCATTCACAATGGAGTTGTTTAGAAGTTTATTTTTAAATTTACAAAAGTTTTCTAGGTATTTTAAAAACCGATTTCTAAGTTAACTGCATGATGGTCAGAGAATGTGGTCTGAGTACTAGTAGTTCTTTGAAGTGATTTGATGGTAGGTTTATATAGATAGTATTTTGTGGTTGGCTTCTTTCATTTAGTGTAAAGCTTTTTATATTCATCCATGTTTTGTCATTCATCACGTATCAGCAGTTGGTGACTTTCTTTTGCTAAGTACTATTCCATAGTTTGGCTGTAACAGTATGTCCATGCACTAGTTGAGGAACATTTGAGTTAATTCCGTTTTTTGGCCATTATGAATAAAGCTGCTATGAACATTTGCTTACAAGTCCTTGTGTGGACTCATATTTTCATTTGTCTTGTGTAAATACTTAGGTGTGGCATTGCCAGGCCATATGCTTTGTGTATGTTTAACTTTACAAGAAACTGTCACGCTGTTCTCCAGTGTCTGTGCAGTTTTGCGTTCCCATCCCACTGGCAAAGTGAAGTATGAGAGTTCTGCTTGGGCCACGTTCTCACTAACATTTGTTACTGTCTGTCCCGTTAAATTGTAGCCATTGCAGTGGGTGTGTCATAGTAGTTCATTGTGCGTGTTCCTAATGACTAATGATGGTGAGTATGTCTTGTGCTTGTTGAGCATTTGTATATCTCCTTTGATGAAGTGTCCGCTCAGATCTTTTGCCTGTTTCTTACTGGATTGTCTGTCAGTTCTTTATATATTGATATTTTGGATACAGGCCTTTATTAGATAGGTCATTTGCAAGTACTTTCTCCTGAACTGTGATTTACAGTTTCATTTTCTAAACTGTGCCTTTGAAAGAGCAAAGGTTTTTAATTTTGATGAAGTCCAGTTTATTGGGTTTTTTTTCTCTTATGGTTTATGCTTTTTGTGCTCTAAAAAAACTTTGCCTAAGTTCACAAAGATTCCCCCTGTGTCTCCCTCTAGACTTTTGCAGTTTTAGCTCTTTGTTTAGACCTATTTGGGCAGATAGACCCTAGGGTGGCACCCCTGATTTCTGCCCTCCACCCCCATGTTCATACCCTGTGTAATCCCTTCCCTTGAGTATACAGCTTTCTGAGACCTTGAGCAGAGGATCCCGGTAAGGCATGCCCAGACTCCTGACCCATGACCCACACAAACTGTGAGATAATTAACCTGTGTTGTTTACAGCTATTAAGTTTGTTATACAACAGTATAAAACTAATACTTATGTGCTTCACTTCAAGTTAATTTTGCATATTGTGTGAAGTAAGGGTCAAGATTCACTTATTTCCATATGGACATCAAATTGTTCCAGCATCATTTGTGGAAAAGACTGTCCTTTTCCCACTGAATAACCTTGTTACCTTTGTTGGAAGTCAATTAACCATTGCTAGGACCTCCAAAAGGTGGGCCTAATCCTGCAGTCTGTTCTGTCCCATTGATCTATATGTCTAATCTTATGATGCCAGAACCACACAGTCTTGATTACTGAGGCATTATAGTAAGTTTGGAAATCGGGTAGTGGAAGTACTCCAACTTTGTTCTTTTTTATTCCCCCTCCCCCCCGCAAGACTATTTTGGCTATTCTTGGTTCCATATAAATTTCAGAATCATCTTGTCAATTTCTATGACAAAGCCTACTGGGATTTGGTAGAGATTGCATTGAATCTGTGGATCAATATTGACATCATAACAATGTTGAGTGTTCTGATCCTTGAGCATGATATGTTTCTCCATGTATTTAGGTTGTCTTTACTTTTTCTCAGCAGTGTTTTACAGTTTTCAGTGTATGGCTCTTGTACACATTTTTGTTAAATGCATCCCTAAATATTTCATTTTTTAAATTATGCAGATGATACTTTTATACTTCAGTGTTCATTTGTCCATTGCTAATGATACAAATACATTTTTTATGTTGATATTGTATATCATGCTGACTTACTAAATTTATTTACTAGTTCTACTAGTTTTTCTCTAGTATTCTTAGGATTTTTTACACAAGTGACCATGTCTGCAAATACAATTTTAAGTCTTCCTTTCAATATGTTATGTCCTTTATTTCTTTTTCTTGTCTTATTAAAGTTGCTAGGATCTCTAAAATATATCAAATGCAAGCCATAAGACCAACCATCCTTGCCTTATTCCCACACTTGGTGGGAAAGCATTGCATCTTTCACCATTAAGTAGATGTTAGTTATAGGTTTTCCATCGGTTACTTTATCTATTCCTAGTTTGCTGAGATTTTTTTTAAAGAATCAGTATTAGATGTTGAATTATGTTTGTAGAAGCTATGTCTCAGATATAATCTTCAGGAAGATAGTACACCTCATGAATAGCCCTGTTGACTCTATATATCACCACATTCACACTATTATCAACCACCACTACCCAGCTTTTCCTCCATCTGGAGCTTGGGGATTCTTTTATTTTTCTGTGGATCAGCGCATACAGTCATCCCTCAGTATCCATGAGGGATTGGTTCCAGGACCCGCTGTGGATGCCAGAACCCATGGATGCTCAAGTGCCATCGTCAGCCCTCTGGATCTCTGGGTTCTGCATCCGTAGATATGGAGGGCCGACTGTATTGCTCCTTCAAAAGCCATGGCAATTCTGTGTCGGAGTCATGTGTCATTGTTACGGTACTGGAATTTCTTCATCTTCTTTCTTTGCCATTCTTTTGACACGGTTTTGGTTCCTCTTCATCTCCTTGCCTTTTTTATTCCTGCCTTTTTTTCTTTGATTATTTCTTCCACATCTATGAAAACTTCCTCCATGCTAATAGTGCCAAGTTCTTGAAGTGTGTGCATGTGTGTGTGTGTCTGTAGCAGGGATGGGTGGCCACTTGTATTTGTGGCTGGAATAATAGGTAACTGCCCCAAGTAGGAAGATAACCGTTGTCCATACTGTGGGTCACTGCAAGTCTCTTTCTGAAACTACGAGGCTTCTAGCGAAGCCAGTCTTTGGAGATTCCCTTTAGACACTCCTTTAACTACTATGGCAAAGTGCCTATTGCCCAGGCTACGAGTCCTGCTGCTGATCTCTGATAACCCTCAAGGCCAACCTGCTCTTGTCAATTAGGACCAATTAAGAAGTATCAAGCCCAGCATTTTGAACAATTGGGAGATCCTAGGCAACATTCAGAAACCTCACCTGCTCCTTTTTCTTCTAGCCCATGTAGAGAAGGGACAGGTAGCTCCAAATCAAAATTTTCCAGCCCAGTTTTTGGAACTCTTCTTTGGAATTGCCTTCGGAGACCATGACCATGACAACTTTTACAAAATATCCTCAATGGAGTCAAATCTCTGAGTAAAGACTTGGCATTTGCCTTCAGCCCCAAATCATTTTGAGGCCCATCTATTAAATAAAGAGAGTGGGCACTCATGGGAAGCATTGTTTTTTGTTTAAAAATTGAGATATGCATCGCTTCTCGGCCTTTGAGCTAAGATCAAGTGTAAAAATTGAGATATGGTAAAAGTCATGAGATGGTGTCTTATCTAGCTTTAAGCTCTAAAAGCATTTTCAAAAGAATTGGAAGAATACTTTGCATAGTGACAGTGTCCCCGGAAGAAGTACACACCATCAAAAGGGACGACTTTGTAGAATAACTCAACTAGCTACATGTGCTCTGATAGACATTTGTAACCCTTATTAAATTTTGTCCTTTTTAATATAATTTGAAAAGACTCTTCCACAATACAAAGTACTACTGCAGTCAAACAAGAAGGAATATACTGGCTCAGGGCCTCACAGACATGGATTTGGAGGGGAAAGTCACTATTTGGTTAATCATATTTAAAATGAAGTCTAGTGTTCTTATTTGTGACCAGATTTTATTACAGAGATGGAATTCCAAAAAAAATTTTTTTTATTCAGCTGTATAAGCAGGAGGCATAACGTTTTCATTTTTTAATTTGATCATCAATTAGAGAATTTAGAGCAACAGACATCTGTTAGTGGGTATAGTGGGTAAGAGAACCAGACTGCCTGGGTTTGAATTCCAGTTTCGAAAGTTCTTGGTGGACATGTTTAACCTTCCTGTGCTCAGGGTTGTGTGTTTTCATATGAAGGAGTATTAGTAGTTGCCTTATGAGGTTGTTGGCAGTATTGAAGGAGTTCATCTGTGCTTAGAACAATGCCTAGCACGTAGCAGAAAATCAGTAAATGGAAGCCAATTTGCTTTAATTGTCTATTTAACTTATACCTGTTCGTTGTCTTTATTGCTGTTTAACTTGTCTTATATTTATTCAGCTCCCCAACTCCGTTGCTAGCTCCTTGAAGACCTATCTCAGTTTTTTTTTTAGAATTTCTCACCATGCTCCAGAGTAGTTGCCTAGTATGCATTTGTTGACTGATATTTGACCTCTTTGGAAACAGGATTAAATAATTGTATATGTCGAGTAAGGAGTATCTCAGAAATGATTAGCCTGGTGTCATTTCATTATTTCTTCTAAGAAGCTATATTAATATTTCCGTGCTGGTTAACTTAATAGGTGTTCAGTGAATGTTTATATATGGATTGACAAGCTAAATTGTTCTGGTAACCGTATGTCGACCTTTTTGTAGATTGTTAATTTCTGAAGCTAACCTCTTGCTTGCTCTACTTTGGATTGTGTCCTCATAGAAGATATGTTGGTAGGCTTAGCCCCCTGTAACTCAGAATGTCATCTTATTTGGAAATGGGGTCACTGCAGATATAACTAGTTGAGGTCATACTGGAGTAGGGTGGATCCTTAATCCAGTATGGCTGGTGTCCTTATAAGAAAGGAGAACACCATGTGAAGAGACAGAGACACACAGGGACAGCACCATGTGACCACAGAGGCAGAGATTTGGAGTGATGCAGCTGCAAGCCGAGGAATGCCAGCAACCAGCAGAAGCTAGGGGGAGGCAAGGAAGGCTCCTACCCGGGAGCCTTCACAGGAGCATGGCCCTGCCAACGTCCTGATTGCAAACTTGTAGCCTCCAGAACTGTGAGGGAAGAAATTTCTGTTGTAAGCCATCCAGTGTGTGGTACTTTGTTTCAGCAGCCCCAAGAAACTCAGACTCCCATCCATTATCTTGCCCTTTTCCCCTTTGCTGCTTGAATTAGAGTGTTGACAACCCTGCAATTTCATTTCCTCTCAAATGGTTGATTTGCCTCCATTTTCTCCCATTATCCATCTTTCCCATATATTTTGAAATTAAAAAAAAAAGTTTCCTGCAAGGTCAGACAAAGGTGTTGGAAAACCTGGCACACAAATGCCGTCGCAGTTCTGACACGTGTGCCAGAAGCTGTTCGGAACGTAATAGCGGTGTCTGCAGCCAGTTCACGTGGCCGCTGAGGAGAGCATGGCAAGCAGCGTGTGGAACGGTGGACCGCTCTGCAGCAGGGAAGAGGAGCAGGGCCCGGCGCCCCACGTCCACATCCGTGGCTCTTACAGCAGTGCCGTGTGAGAAGAGCAAGGGCCCGCAGAATGTGTAACCATTCCTCCTACGTATAAAAGTTCAAAACCACGCACACTCAACGTATTATTTGGGGATATATCCATATGTAGAAAATGATACAGGTATGCGAGGGAGTCATCAACACAAAGATCAGCCCTAGGGAGGGAGCTTGGAGCACCTTTAGTGCCCAGAGGCTGTCTCCAAGATCACGCAGGTTTCTGAGGGTGGAAGTGTATTCACTGCCTCATCAGCTGAGGGCCCAGGCTGCTCCGCACGGCATCGCAGTGGGAACCAGCCCCTGGCCTTAGGAAGCTCTGATCTAACAGAGAGACATAAAATGTCAATGGATAGGTAAGTGCAGTACAGCATGAGAAGTGAAATGTTAGAAATTTCTACAACATACAGAGAAATGAAGCATGTGCGTTGTATGTATGTGCGCATGTGTACACGGGCAGAAGCCTCCTCTGTCTTGAAGCTCCTGCTTCTCCTCCCAGTGAACGTGCCTGGAGGAATTGGGCTGAATGGCAGGTGCTCATCTCCAACCTTCTCTCCTCTCTTTGTTTTTCTAGAAACTGCGCATCTGCTCTTCAGTTTCTTTCCAATCCTTCCCCCCGCAGTGCTAATTCCAGTTGGAGGTTTCAGCGTTAGTAATGCCCAGTCTGGGAAGGCCTGTGGGAAGTTCGATGTTCTGAACCAGCGCCTTCCTCACTATTATAGCTGTGGCTCTTAGGTGTTTACTCTTACCTTCAACAATTACCTTTTTTTTTTCTTTTTCTTTTTTTGCGGTACGCGGGCCTCTCACTGTTATGGCCTCTCCCGTTGCGGAGCACAGGCTCCGGACGCGCAGGCTCAGCGGCCATGGCTCACGGGCCCAGCCGCTCCGCGGCATGTGGGATCTTCCCGGACTGGGGCACGAACCCATGTCCCCTGCATCGGCAGGCGGACTCTCAACCACTGCGCCACCAGGGAAGCCCAACAATTACCATTTTAACTTCTGTGTAAGAAGGTACTTTTCACTTATAAATTGAAAATACGCTTTTGGGGAATAGTTTCTGCCTGGGGAAAATAGTTCTGTCATGGAGCAGATCAGCTGGGCTCATGAGTTTGGGAATTGGCAGGTGGATGGGGAACTTGATCTTGTTCCTATTTTAAAACTTTGTTTACTGGCAGGTATTTGGTGGTTACAAAATCCATTGGTGAATTTAATGATCTAAGTGTATATAAAATTGCTAGGTAGCCTTTTTACATTAAAAAAAGTTAACCTGCTGGTAGGTGGCTTTTCTAATAGTTGCGTTAGCATACCAATTTTAAGTTACGAAGCATTTCTAAAGTTACCCTGTTCCATGGCCACAGCGCATGCCGCTGGAGCCAATCAGCTGTCTTGAAGATGTGCCATTTGTCATGAGGGGACCAAGGACTAGGCTGAGTGGATCAGCTCGAATCCATCACTAACCACTGGAAAAAATGATTCAAAATGCATTCTTCACTGAATCTGAATTATAGTGTTTTTAGCCAAAAGGTCTTGGCAACATTTAAAGAAGTGGAAGTAAGTGTATTGTGATCTTTAAAGTGAATAGTAAATATCAAAATGATACAAAGAGTGAGTTTCTAAATGAAATACTGTTGAAGATTTTATAATTTCCAAAGAAGAGTCATCAAAACAATGTCCCTTGAGCCCTGAGATTTGATTTGGCTGAGTTAAATCAAGAGGCTCTAACAGGGCTCCCCTGGTGGCGCAGTGGTTGAGAGTCCGCCTGCCGATGCGGGGGACGCGGGTTCGTGCCCCGGTCCGGGAAGATCCCACATGCCGCGGAGCGGCTGGGCCCGTGAGCCATGGCCGCTGAGCCTGCGCGTCCGGAGCCTGTGCTCCGCAACGGGAGAGGCCACAACAGTGAGAGGCCCGCATACCGCCAAAAAAAAAAAAAGGGGGGGGGCTCTAACACATGTGTTGGAGGTATCTTTTTGGACAATAAGCCGCTTACATTGACAGGGGGTACTCTTTTGGAATAACTACAGTTAGATCTACTCTGAGACCTCTAGTGTATTTCGATATCCTTGAGTCACAATAGAAGGCAAGGAGGCAAGATCTCCGTGTTAGGGATCCCATGGAAAGTTTCCCTGGGCTAGGAGTCGAGTGTTGTCTTTTTTTTTTTTTTTTTTTTTTTAATGGAAGTAGGCATGCTTTGAGAATAACCTGCTTTAAGGCTGTCTAGAGCTTTGCCAAGATTAGGTGGATTATCTCAGAAAATGTGTGCAGAGTGGTTAGGCAGTGTTAGATATTGTATATTTTATGGAAAATCCGGCCTAGTGTGTCAGCGCCACTTTGAGGAATGACTTCAAAGCATCTCTTGTAAGAGGAAGGGACCTGGTATTTGAGTGCCTCTGTTTTGCCCTCTGCCATGCCAGCATTTTACACGTTACTTATCACCGCCCCATGAAGTAGGTAGTATCATGCCCACTTCACAGACAGAGAACTGCAGTCTGTCCAAGGTCGAATGACTATTATTAACCAAGTGACAAAATTGGGATTTGAAAGCCAAACTGGTCCGAATACAGATTCCCTTCCTCTTTTCAACTGTGTCACACGATTTTGCAGCTGGTCATAGTGCGATTTTACAAGGTATAAGCTACGAATGGTGGGGTTAATGGCTTATATATTAGTTTAAAAGTCTGTCATACAGAGTGAAGTAAGTCAGAAAGAGAAAAACAAATACCATAAGCTAACACATATATGTGGAATCTAAAAAAAAAGGTTCTGAAGAATCTAGGGGCAGGAAAGGAATAAAGATGCAGATGTAGAGAATGGACTTGAGGAGACGGGGAGGGGGAAGGGTCAGCTGGGACGAAGTGAGAGTGGCATGGACTTATATATACTACCAAATGTGAAATAGCTAGCTAGTGGGAAGCAGCCGCATAGCACAGGGAGATCAGCTCGGTGCTTTGTGACCACCTAGAGGGGTGGGAGGGAGACGCAAGAGGGAGGGGTTAGAGGGATATATGTATACATATAGCTGATTCACTTTGTTATACAGCAGAAACTAACACAACAATGTAAAGCAATTATACTCCAATAAAGATGTTAAAAAAAGTGCACATAGACTGCTGGTAGAAGTATTAATAAAACAATATAAAAGATTTTAAAATAGGACATGACTATTATTTACTTTGGCTGAAGAAATTTCACTTGGAAATAACTTTATTTTGATAGTTTAAGGCAGAGGGTGGCAGCCCGTTTTTGTAAATAAAATCGTTCTGGAATACAGCCACACCCCTGTATTTCCCTATTGCCTGTAGCTGTCACAAAGCCTAAAATAGTTACTCTCTGGCCCTTCACAGAAAAAGTTTGCAACCCTTGTTCAAAGAAAAATGTATGAAGATGAAATAAACTCCTACTTTTGCAGTTCATTGTTTGTCTTCATGTGGGATGAGCAAGTATAGAGGTTGAATTGATCGTTCCTGGTCTCTGAATGGCTGGGGCATGAACATCTCTCTTTGGTGCAGGGTGGTTTGGTTGAGCGCATCTTAACACATCTTTTTCATTTCTTGCCTCCGAGGTGGCCTACAGTCAGAGCAACTTTTTTTTTTTTAACATCTTTATTGGAGTATAATTGCTTTGCAATGGTGTGTTAGTTTCTGCTTTATAGCAAAGTGAATCTGTTATACATATACACATGTTCCCATATCTCTTCCCTCTTCAATCTCCCTGCCTCCCACCCTCCCTATCCCAACCCTCCAGGCGGTCACAAAGCACCGAGCTGATCTCCCTGTGCTATGCGGCTGCTTCCCACTAGCTATCTATTTTACGTTTGGTAGTGTATATATGTCCATGCCACTCTCTCACTTTGTCCCAGCTTACCCTTCCCCCTCCCCGTATCCTCAAGTCCATTCTCTAGTAGGTCTGTGTCTTTATTCCCATCTTACCCCTAGGTTCTTCATGACCTTTTTTTTTTCCCCTTAGATTCCATATATATGTGCTAGCATATGGTATTTGTTTTTCTCTTTCTGACTTACTTCACTCTGTAGGACAGACTCTAGGTCCATCCACCTCACTACAAATAACTCAATTTCGTTTCTTTTTATGGCTGAGTAATATTCCATTGTATATATGTGCAACATCTTCTTTATCCATTCATCCAATGATGGACACTTAGGTTGCTTCCATCTCCATGCTATTGTAAATAGAGCTGCAGTGAACATTTTGGTACATGACTCTTTTTGAATTATGGTTTTCTCGGAGTATATGCCCAGTAGTGGGATTGCTGGGTCGTATGGTAGTTCTATTTGTAGTTTTTTAAGGAACCTCCATACTGTTCTCCATAGTGGCTGTATCAATTTACATTCCCACCAGCAGTGCAAGAGTGTTCCCTTTTCTCCACACCCTCTCCAGCATTTATTGTTTCTAGATTTTTTGATGATGGCCATTCTGACCGGTGTGAGATGATATCTCATTGTAGTTTTGATTTGCATTTCTCTAATGATTAATGATGTTGAGCATTCTTTCATGTGTTTGTTGGCAATCTGTATATCTTCTTTGGAGAAATGTCTATTTAGGTCTCCTGCCCATTTTTGGATTGGGTTGTTTGTTTTTTTGATATTGAGCTGCATGAGCTGCTTGTAACTTTTGGAGATTAATCCTTTGTCAGTTGCTTCATTTGCAAATAGTTTCTCCCATTTGGAGGGTTGTCTTTTGGTCTTGTTTATGGTTTCCTTTGCTGTGCAAAAGCTTTGAAGTTTCATTAGGTCCCATTTGTTTATTTTTGTTTTTATTTCCATTTCTCTAGGAGGTGGGTCAAAAAGGATCTTGCTGTGATTTATGTCATAGAGTGTTCTGCCTATGTCTTCCTCTAAGAGTTTGATAGTGTCTGGCCTTACATTTAGATCTTTAATCCATTTTGAGCTTATTTTTGTGTATGGTGTTAGGGAGTGTTCTAATCTCATACTTTTACATGTACCTGTCCAGTTTTCCCAGCACCACTTATTGAAGAGGCTGTCCTTTCTCCACTGTATATCCTTGCCTCCTTTATCAAAGATAAGGTGACCAGATGTGCGTGGGTTTATCTCTGGACTTTCTATCCTGTTCCATTGATCTATATTTCTGTTTTTGTGCCAGTACCATACTGTCCTGATTACTGTAGCTTTGTAGTGTAGTCTGAAGTCAGGGAGCCTGATTCCTCCAGCTCCATTTTTCGTTCTCAAGATTGTTTTGGCTATTCGGGGTCTTTTGTGTTTCCATACAAATTGTGAAATTTTTTGTTCTAGTTCTGTGAAAACTGCCAGTGGTAGTTTGATAGGGATTGCATTGAATCTGTAGATTGCTTTGGGTAGTAGAGTCATTTTCCCAATGTTGATTCTTCCAATCCAAGAACATGGTATATCTCTCCATCTATTAGCATCATCTTTAATTTCTTTCATCAGTGTCTTATGATTTTCTGCATACAGGTCTTTTGTCTCCTTAGGTAGGTTTATTCCTAGATATTTTATTCTTTTTGTTGCAGTGGTAAATGGGAGTGTTTTCTTAATTTCATTTTCAGATTTTTCATCATTAGTGTATAGGAATGCCAGAGATTTCTGAGCATTAATTTTGTATCCTGCTACTTTACCAAATTCATTGATTAGCTCTAGTAGTTTTCTGGTAGCGTCTTTAGGATTCTCTATGTATAGTATCATGTCATCTGCAAACAGTGACAGCTTTACTTTTTTTTTTCTGACTTGGATTCCTTTTATTGCAAAAGTCAGCACAAGTTAGTCTTGTAGATCCCGTGTTTCTGGGCATTCAGGTGCAGAACAGAACTCTCTTTGCGAGTGGTTCTCACTGGGGGCGATACTCCCCCTAGAGGCCAAATTGGAAACGGGGGGTGTTTTTGTTTTTAGTGTAATTTGTATTGAAAAATACGTTATTATAAATCACTGTCCTTTTATTATATTTCTCCTTCATCCTGGAGCACAGGCATTATATTGCTGATTTTTAAAATTGTGGTTGGTTTGATAATATCCTTGACTTTCATTGCAGGCTAGCCAAAGGGGCTTTGCACAACTTTGTTTTATAATAAGGGGAGCATTGGGTCTGGGAGTACTGAGCAGCTCTGCCCTGAGTATTTCACATTTTTTTCAAAACAGACTTCCAAGTAAAGAAAGCTCCCTTCGAAAGACCTGGAATTCTGGATTCAGAGGCTGCTTGTGCAGGACTTCTTGCTCGCTGGCAGCCTTTCGAAGTCGGTTTGCAGACTGGGTAGGTTCCCACAGCTGTCAAGGGAGCCTCCAGAGAGAGATCACCCGTAAGCTTCATTTAAACAGCGACACAGAGTAAGAAAGCACAGCGAGTAAAATCCAAAGAGGAAGGCCTGTGTGCCTTTCCTCACTGTTTGTACACGGAAAGTGTGGGAAAACCCCTAATCAAGGGCCATCGATTGCAAATCGGTGACCATGGCCACTGAGCTCCCCTTGGAGTTTAGATTTTGCTTGCAAAGGCCCAATGAGGTGGATGTCAAATTTATTTTCTAATTCTACTGCTTTTAGATGTTTCCGGTAAGGGTAAAAATGGTCCTTATTTATTTGAGAGTGTTTATAGTTACGTTTGCCGCAGGTGTTTTGTGAAATCCTATTTTTCATATGCAACGGAGAGGGGAGCGGTTTCTTAGTCTGGAAGAAGGGCGTGGGGGAAGAGGTCTTTGTACCTTAATTTGAAATATCTATTCCATTGTAAAGTCTGTAGTGCAGGATGGTAGTTCTTTTTGGTGCAAGTTCCTTATGGTGCTTCAAGGCGCCAGAAGTTAATGCCATTCTGCTGTGCAGAGCCATGGTGCCTTGAGCATCTTGATTAGCCAAGGATTGGTTTTACCCTTTTTTAAGCTTGCATAAATTTCTGACTTAAGTGAAATATCGGGCAAACAACAGTTAAGTTTTTTGGCTGAGTCTTTATTAAAGCCCAGTTCATTCATTCATTTAATGGATATCTATTAAGTACCAACTGGGTGCCAGGCACTGTACCAGGTGCTGTAACTGCAGCATTAAGTAAAACAGACCAGAATCCTCATCTGCTGGGGGCTCGTATTCTGGTAGGGGCTTGTATTCTGGTGTGGGAGCTTTTATTCTGGTGTGGAGGGTGGACAGTAACAACAGGTTATCTGGAAGGTGGTAAGTGGTAGGGAAAGGAGACAGAGGGAGAGAGAGGGGCAGAGAGAGAAAGAGAGGAAGGAGACAGACAGAGGGAGAGGGGGAAGAGAGGTGAAGGGACACGGAGGGACAGAGGGAGATACCATGAGACCATTGAGGTTAGTTGGCTTGAATTTAAAGAGAGACACAATTGAGGCCATGCTGTAACTTTAAAATGTGATTTGTTAAATAATGCCACCTTTATGTAGCTTTATTTGAAGGGGTTGTGTGTGGGGGGGTCTCAGAGATTGCTTGCCTAGATGAGTTTTCCTAGCTATGTTTCTTACTCTAAAACTCCTTCTCTACTGAGACTGGGACCAGTCTCATCCAACCTGGCTTCTTGAAAAATAGAGATCACTTGGACTCACTTTTCCCTGGATGGAAAGGATACTGCCCTGTTAGGAGATGTCAGCTAGAGCTGGTCCTGCCACTGACTCAACGCTGGGGTCTTGTCATAGTACCCTCTCTAGGCTTTCCTGCCATCTTCTCGGTAATAGGAGAAGACTGGGCTTAAATCATCACAAAAGTTTTTTTCAGGATCAAAAAAGATAGAAGTCTACCTTTGGTTAGATTCCTGAAATTAGCATATATATAGGGAATTAAGTTTCAGTTTTCACTTTAAAGCCAAGGTAGCCCAAATTCAATGTTTTTTAAAATAAAAAGGATTGAAGCTTGATCTTTAGGGGTTTGGGGCAAAATACACTATAACCAAAAGGGTAGCTGACTTTTGTAAACTTTACTATAGCTTCTAATTATTATTGAACCCCATTTAGACCAACAGAGATATTTTATAGATGAAGATATGGATATTAGAGACAGCTCAGGGCCTGCACTCACCCATCTAGTACGTTTTCTACAACTCTGCACAGGGTCCAAATGAGACAGTATTTCCATGTACTTTATTTTTTAATATAAATTTATTTATTTATTTATTTTTGGCTGCGTTGGGTCTTCGTTGCTGCATGCGGGCTTTCTGTAGTTGTGGTGAGCGGGGGCTACTCTATTGTGGTGTGCAGATTTCTCATTGCGGTGGCTTCTCTTGTTGCGGAGCACGGGCTCTAGGTGCGTGGGCTTCAGTAGTTGTGGCACGCGGGCTCAGTAGTTGTGGCTCGTGGGCTCTGGAGTGCAGGCTCAGTTGCTGTGGTGCACGGGCTTAGTTGCTCCGCAGTATGTGGGATCTTCCCAGACCAGGGCTCGAACCCCTGTCCTCTTGCATTGGCAGGCGGATTCTTAACCACTGTGCCACCAAGGAAGTCCCTCCATGTACTTTTTCAAGAGAAGCTTTATATAGCTAGATCACCACTGGCCATGCACTGTCCCTGTGGTAGTTAACTTTCTTCCTAGTATTTCTAGGGTCAGACCTAATTTGTAGAAGAATTGGTTGTGGCGTCAGCATTCAGTTATTATCATTTCATTATTGAAAAGGATGCTAATAATTTGTTAGCAAATATGTCATGTACTGTTCTAAGCCCTTCATGTGTATTACTTCATTTTGCCCAACTATGCTGTAGTAAGATAGAGATAATAGCAACCGAAACCCAGAGAAGTGAAATAATCTACCCAAGGTCAAATAGTGAATTGCACAGTCGGGATTTGAATGGAGTCGGCTCAGTACCTGTGCTGTTCAGTGTCATGCTGCTCCAGCTCCTGTACATTTCAAGGGTCTGTTGCAACCTTTCAACAAAGAGAGGCTCACTGGTGACATTTGAAAGCAAACCTCATCATGGAACTAACCCATGTTACCCAGACCCTTGGATTTCTCAGCTTTGTACTCAATCCAGCTTTTAATAGTAGCGTCTTCTAGGGTAACTCTAAAAATGAGGGCTTTAGACATAAAGACTGCATATTATTGGATTCTGTTTATATGAAATATCCAGAATGGGTAAATCTATAGAGATAGAAAGCAAATATGTGATAGGGGCTGGGGGAATGGGGAGTGATAAATGATTACTAATGGGTATGGGGTTTTGGGGGGGAAGTGATGAAAATGTTCTAAAACCAATTGTGGTGATAGCTGTACAATTCTACAGATATACTTAAAACTGTTCAATTGTTCACTTGAAAGGGGTGTGTTATATAGTAGGTGAGTTATAGCTCAATCAGATAGTTAAAAATAAGGGGAAAAGGAGGGCCTCCCTCTGTTAAATTTACTTCATGTTATTTATGTTGAAAAAATATTTATTTATTTGGCTGCGCCAGGTCTTAGTTGCGGTGTGCGGGATCTTTAATTGCAGTATGCGAACTCTTAGTTGTGGCATGCGGGCTGTAGTTCCCTGACCAGGGATTGAACCCAGGCCCCCTGTATTGGGAGCACGGAGTCCTAGCCACTGGACCACCAGGGAAGTCCCTATTTAGTTCATTTTAAATTGAAGTTTTTAAATGAGGATTGATGAAAACAGGAAGACTCATCTTTCTTTTATGGTTTATAAACAGGACCGTGAAGACTGAGTCGATTATATGACCCAGCATTTGAAATGTCTTATGTTGGCTTGACAGTAATAACTTAACATGTGTTTGAAGACATTGACTTATACGATAAAAATGTTTTAAATATTATAGCATCTGATTACTAAAAGTAATTCTATATCCGTTCCTGATGAAAATCTCCCAAATATGTAATATTGTTTAGTCAGTAGAATAATTTCAGGGCAGAAACATCTGACTTGCTCTATCCAGTCCATCTCATCCATTCTGCTGTCTCAGAGAATAATGGGTTATTTGACTGGATTTGAATTTACGATTAGAGAGGTTTTTTCCAAGGCTGTATTGTCTGAACTATTTTGTCTGCATTTAATTCATTCTAGAGTTATTCATTAATCTTTTTTAAAAAGTTATTTCTAATTTTAGATCGTGCTACCTCTTAATAGTTTCAGGTCTTTTAAGTTTAGTATTCCTTTCTATAAAGAAGTATTTTATTTTGCCCTAAGTGTTCATGTTTAAGCCTCTGCAGTAGTTTCCTAGTTCCAGTGTTCTGGGATTTGGTGAACTGATACACAAGCTCAGAGCATCATCATGTTTCACAATAGTGTGTGTTTTGCACATAATCAGTCATTCGTTCATCAAATAGTTATGAGTGTCATCGTGTGCCAGGAGATAACCTTGACCCAAATGGACCCCCAGCCTTGCCCTTGGAGAGCTGAGCTCTGGTGGAGGAAGCCTGGCGGTGCTAATCTTGTAAGATTGTTCTCACCTGGCCATCTTGCTGCCTCTTTGTCCTGATGGGTACCCTCATCTGCATCTTCTTTCACCTCTCAGGCCTTACTTAAGGACATTGAACAGCAGTGCACAGCTATCAAGTCACTAGGTTTTGTTCCAAGGGGTAGTGATGTTTTCCGTGGCATATTTTGTTAGTGAGTGGTTGGTCTTTTTAATGAGCCTGGCAAAAAAGATCCTATAAATATCCACAGTCACCTGCTGAATTGGATGTGGTTTAACCACCAGTGACTTCGTATGTCTCTCTCGGTGTCATTAACTTTGATAAATAAAATAACCAAAGCACTACTTAGTTTCCTGTTGTTGCTATCATCTTCAAAAGTCTAAATAAACCCCTGGGTTACCAAGGTATTGTATGTATTCCGAATATGATGGTTTCATTTATGTCTGAATTGTGATGAATAAGCCTTATTTAAATGAAGTATATACTTTCCCTAGAAAATGCTGATTAAATCAAATCTTCCTAATTTGACTTCCATCAAATCCATGCCACTTTAACTTGCCTTAATTTAGAGAAAACAGAATTATTAAAGGGGAAAGAAGAGTGAGTTCAGCAGTCTCCCCTTTTTATCACTCCGCCTGGCTGCCTCTTAACTGTCTTTAAAAATTAAGAAATGTGGAAATTTGAAGCCTGTTGCACAATTAGTGAACATTAAGTTTTCTCCCATGACAGTTTGAAGGCTAGGAATAAAAATTCCGGGAACATGTGTGGTGTCTTCTGCTGAGCTCCCCCTTCTCTGGTCCTCCACGGTTCCCTGCACCTTCATCGGAGCTCTTTCCCATGAGCTGTGTTGTGGTTGATACTTCGTGTGTCTCATTCCCACTGGAGACTACGAGGGAAACAGGGCTTGTCAAGCGTACTCCTGCTTGTTCTCAATTGCAGTTATGTTTGAAATTGCATACAATTCCATTGATACTGAATGTTGTCTTTCTTGGTAGAGTTTCCAGTATGGCCTCTGCACCGACTTCTAAATATAATTCACACTCCTTGGAGAATGAGTCTATTAAGAGGGTAAGTTGAGTTTTCAGATTTATCTGTGCCTCCTTCTCTCATTTCTCCTTTCGTATTTGAATATTAGGTGCTCATTCTGGGTTTCTTGAATTATTAATTTCATTATTTATTCACATAATGTAAATTCTGTGATACATGTGGTTTCATTAACCCGCCTTGTTCAGTAAAAGACTGATTATCTTATGTGTGTTCAGTGAGTTTTGTTTGTAAATCCTTTCACATAACTTCATTTTTGAGAACCTCTGACTTGTGAACTACTTCCAGTGTTACATTTAAGATACTAGGCAATCTCTTGCCCCTGAAAGCTTTCTGAAGGAGAGATTGGAAGCCAGGGCCCGCTGAACAGGCTGTTAACACCTTCCTAAATATTGGTGTTATTTTCTAATTATGAGGATAAAAGAGTTATAGGACCAAAACAAATACAGCATTAACAGAAAATGGTTCCAAGTGTCAAGGAGAAATTGTGTAATTAGAGGGAGATATTGGAACAACTATTGGAAAGGAGGAATTTTAAATAAGCTTTATTCGTGGCCCTTTAAGGCTTTTGATGCATATTACTGATTATCCGCCAGAGAGATTCATTTACACATCCACAAGCAGTGTAGAGAGTTACCCAAGCAATCAGAAGGGAGCCAACTAGTGTCTTTTAATTTGTATTTCCCGGAGTACTAACAAGGGTCCCTTTTTTTGGTTTTGTTTTGTTTTAAAGGTGTATTTCTTGTCCATTTGTAATTGTTTTGTGAAGTGGCTGTCTGTGTCCTTTGCCTATTTGTGTTTTGGGGTGTTTGGGGTATCCTTTTCTGTTGACTTATAAGCGTTCTTTATAAATTATGATGATCAACTCTTAGTAATATATATTATTCTTTATAATACATATCATAATAACATATAAGACTTTTTCCTAGTTTACTGTTAGCCTTTTAATTATATTTATGTGTTTGGATTTTGGAATACAGAGGTTTAAATTTTTATGTAACCACATCATCAGTCTTTTCTTATATTTTCTGCTTTTTGTGTCATGTTTGTAAGGACCTTTTCATCCCCCCATTATAAAAGTCTTTATTGTATTTTAGTATTGTTATGGTACAAGGATCAGTTCTAAACACAAGAGTAACTTCAAGAAGGTAATTGTAAGTCCTTGTGTAACGTTACTCTACTGTGAAAGTACATCTGTTAATCCCATGTTTTCCTGTGTTAATAGACATTTGTTTCCCTTATGTTGTGGCTGAATTACGCTTTCTTCTCCTGACCCAGAACTGTGGTATTTAAAGGCTGTATGAATATTAAATTTGCTCGTTATACTTGTTTTTAGTTTGAGGCAGTGTTAAAGGAGGATGATAATTTCTTTGCAGTCTTATCGTTTATATAAAACGTGCGGTTTTTGCTCCTCGTTGAAGAAGGCATTCCTGGCTGGGGACAGTTTGCCTTACCCTCTGATTTATAAAATGCTTAGCTTACAAGCACTAAAACATGTTGAAAATTAGCTAGGAATTTTCACTTTGTACCTGAATAAAAAGACTAAAACCATTAAAAATCCAGCAGAGCCCCCCTCTTTGACAGCTTATCTCTCACCTAAATACACAAGCCACGTTTCTCTTGTTTCAGAATACTTTACATTTGCGTAGCCCTTGGTAATTCTCAGAAGTGTGCTTGTGTAGTTTGTTTCACTTAATATTCACGAAACTCCTTTGAGGCAAGGATTACTAGCTTCACACATGAAATAATTGCAGCGTGACTTTGGAAAACAACTAGAAAAAAATGAATGAAAAACAGCGATGAAAAAACCTTTTGCCCAAACAGATGTTAGTGATGTGCCTGGCACTGATCCGCTGGGGCGGCTGAATAGATTGAAAGACTCCTTTCCCAGGCATCCAAGTCACATGGCAAATGAGCCTCTCAGAACTCACCTTCACTTTTAGTGGCTAATGCTTTGCCTGTCTGGCAGAGCGGCTGCGGTGATTGAACGAGGACCATGCGTGGGGAGCCAGGCCTAGAGACGCAGTAAAGTCACGCGAAGAATCTGTGCGTAGATGGTTCCCAAGGCCCCTGTTGGCTCAAAAGTTCAATGACAGGCCACCCCGTCCTCTTATCTAGTCACCTACATGAAGAAAGATCTCAATAAAATAGGAAACCCAGTGTGTAGTAACTGGTATTTTCTGGTGTCGTGAGAAGATGCTGTAATTACTGTTGCTCAGTTAAGGCCCTATTGAAATCAAGTTTTCATTCCTTCTCTCAACAAAATAGGACTAAATACTTAATATGAAAAAAAAGCTGCCACAGTATATGTGTACCTATAGAATACACTTAATATTTACTTTTTATCACTTTCCTGAACACTGTTAACTATAAATTGCTTGGAAGGGGTGTTTAATTAATATCATTGAAAAGCGTGCTAATGTTATTTACAGACTGAAAGTTAACACAGCTAATGAATGTTGAATGCTAAGTTTAGTTTTTAGTCGTTTGGATTTTCTGTGCCAATTTTCTGTAATGGTCACTATTTCTCTAATTTTTTTCTTTGAAAACGATATCTCTGTTTGGTTGCTCAAAATCCTATGCAAATGTAATGTCATTACTCCTGATGGCAGCATTTTGTTTCCAGACTTCTAGGGATGGAGTTAATCGGGATATCGGTGAGGCTCTTCCTCGACTTCCAGGAGAAACCCGCATCACTGGTAAGGAGCCTGTGAAGTTAGGATTTTCGTACATTGATGAGAGGTCCAGCAGGGTCAGGTGGCTTCAATCCCACGGACTCTTTAGAAGTTACATTTCTTGATCAAAGAGTTCTCTCAAGAGCTTCACGCTCTCCGGGATAGTGATATTTCTTTCCTCTGTACCAAAGACAGAATTATTTTGGAAAAGAAATGTGGATTAGCTCTTGAAAGTCTCTTATTGGAGCTCTAAGCTCTTATGGTTTGAGGTGATAAGAACAAAATGGTATTAAGGTTTTCCAGTCTATGATGTATGCTTTAAAATGCCTCAACTCAGAGGCTTAAAGTCCAAGTATTGTCTTCTTTGAAATATAGGAGACCACAGTGGTTTAAAATACCTTTGATTTGCCAGATAGCCGAAGTTAGTTATGTTGATGTCACATTCTGATTGTTGGCTTATTTTCTTCATTATAAATTCATATTACGAGGAAGGTATCTACTTCGGAAAGACTAGATCGTTCTGGCTTAACAATCCAGAAGCACCTGACAGCTTCTAAGCGAAGTGCTCATGTTGTGGGCATTCACATTTTTTATTAGAGTCGACATCCCCCTCTCAGATTCCCATTTGGTGATGATACAGTTACCATTGTTTCAGAGAACCTTTCGTTTTATTGACTAAGATCTGGGTTGTTTAGCTTAAATGGCTGAAAGCATGGTGCTAATCAGATTAAGGTCATAGACGTGGTACCTGTGTGAATGAGTTAGCCATGCACCATGAGAAACTAGTCCATGTCCACGGACTTGCACACGTGATCCTAGTCTTGAAAAGGAAACCGGTGGCGTGTGTCCATCCCAATTTCTGGATAAGAACAAAGAGGATAGCTTACTTTTGATGGTCTTCATTCGTAAAGTTTTGGTGCTCTGTATCAGTGCCAGCACCTTCACTGAGGTACTAACCGACTGAATGAGCATGAAATAGCCTTACTGGGTACTCTTCATTTAGCACCTGAGGAGAAAGGGATTTCAAAATTACTAGGAATAAATAAATAGATAGATAAACAAATGCCATTAACACATTCAAGGACATCCTTGAAAGATAAGACAAAGATATATTTTATTATAACAACTCAACTCTCCTGATTTAGTTTCTCCTTATGTTTGATTCTACCAAAGATGTACTAATTTCTTGGCCATCTGTTTCATCTCACTTAATATGTGAAATGAATCTAGCTCCACTCTTCTCTGGCCTATTAAAAGAGGAAGAATAGACTATCTAAACATTTCTACTGCTGACACTCATTTATTAAAAACATCATGATGTTCTGTGTGGTTAGAGGTTTGTAGACCTCAAAGCCGATCTGGTGGTGAGTCTGTGAGACTGTCCTACGTGAATTGCCATCCTCTGGTTGAAGTCTGCAGTTCACGAGTTACCTGGACAACCACCTGAGGGTAGCAGCGTCAGTACCCTCTTTCACTTCTGCTCTCCAGCTGTTCTCACCTTGTCCCTAGGTAGTGGCAGCCCCATTCGACCTAGCATGGTAATGTAGAAGCATTGCCAGTGCTTGCTTCAGACCTTTTCAGTGACTTTTTTTTTAATTGTAGTTATTCTTAGCCAAATAGTTTTATTAAATTAGTGCCATTTGTTGTGTATCTTGGTATATATTTCCATTATTTTAGGGTACTTTTTTTATCTTAATAGACAAAGAAGTTATTTACATATGTCCTTTCAATGGCCCCATTAAGGGAAGAGTTTACATCACAAATTATCGTCTTTATTTAAGAAGTTTGGAAACGGTAAGTAGAATCTAAGACCATAAAGATGACCCTAACTGTTAAAGATAATGCTAAACTGTTTCTCTTCTACCTTGCAAGATTGACTGTGGGTCAGATTAACACGGGGGTATATTTGCTTCTCAACTCTCAATTTTTGGCTTTTGCAAAGCTCATTTAACACTAACACCTGTTTATGTAGGAATAGAGTGAATTAAAATAAGTTTTGTCCTTGATAATCTGGGGAGGGGAGTTTTGTAACTGTACCCATTTGCTAGTTTGGAGAAGTTAGTTAGGTGTAGAACAGTGGTTCTTTACCAGAAGCACCGATGAGAACCACTTGCGGCGCTTAGCAGCCACTACAGATGCCATGACGTACTGCATCCGAACGTTCAGGCTTGCGGTCCAGGCACAGCGGTCATTTTTTAAAACATCACAGATGAGGATGCTGATCTGTGTGAATCTGATGTGAATCCCTTGTTAAGGCCCACTGCTCTAGAACTTTCCAAGTGTTCAATTACAGAACACCAGGTAGCAGTGTAGAACTAGGATGACTATGTTGTGGCTTAGTGCCACTCTACCTTCTCATTCCGTGGCCATAAGATGTTTGCCATGGTATTTCAACGAATTGTCCATCGATGGGACAACGTGATGGAGACGAGATGCTCCAGAAGGGAAAGAATGAATGAACAGCTGCTGAGGCTGTCCCAGAAGGGCCTGTGGTGGGTTGCCGTTGCCCAGGCCAGCCTGAAGGGGCAGCTGTATTTTGATGGGCTGGATGGAGGAGGGATAAATAGGGCCGGGGCACGTGGAAGAGGAGCCCAACATCAGCTTAAACGCAGGAGATGTTGGGAGTGTTGGGGGAATCTAGCTTTTGTTTGACTGCTTTTTACCTCAGAGTTTCTTCAGGACAGTTCTAATCTAGATTAGTTTGCACCTTTGGATTTTTAAAAAATTATGTTCATCTTTGTGTCCGAATTCTGAAAAATGCTGTTTATTACTGTTATTGCCTTAGCTGTGGGAGCCCACTTCTGTAGTGTTCCTAGACCCCCATGGGCCTGAGATTGGGCATTTTACTTATGTGACTCTCTTCAGGCTTCTAAGCAAGACTGGAGCTGAACAAATGTTTTAGTTTTCCAGAATGTGAAAGAAGATTCTGGAAATTAACAGAGCAGTGAGCCGGTTGTCAACCCTTGGCAACAGTTGGCAACAACTGTAGAATTTATCATTTGAACAGATGATTACGTACCCAGGAAAGAAAGAAACCCGTTGGGAGTATTATTGACAGACTGTGTAACTGGTATCAAGCCTTTAACTTGGAAGGGGGTTAAAGGGAAGGGGAAGGGGTTTGAAGCAGTCTTAATCGGCTAAGATATTGGAGTGAAGCCACTAATGTAAAATTGAGCGTAGCTAATAGTTACTTCATAAAAGCCAGTTGTATCGGTGAAGGATGGAAGAGGTCTGTCTTTACAGGGGCTCAAGTTTATTTGATCCAGTAATTGGATGGGATTGGTTAAAAAGTTAACATACCTGTAGGCTGAACGAACAAAAGTATAATATAACATTATATAACATTATACTATACTGTACTATACAATACAATATGGCCAGCCAAAGTGAGACTCGTTTGGTACAGCTTCCAAGTGTCAAATTGGGACACACTGAGAGATTTTGTGCTAATATATGCGAGAATCATCAAAAATCGAATTAGAGCCAGTTGTTGACCAGCCGCACATGCCCGGTTCCATTTCGTGCTGTCACTGGTGATGAACTGGGGAAATTATTTAAACTGCGGTGCCGTGACAAGATTGTGTCTGTTCTGTGATCTCAACTGTGGAGACCAAACAAAAACTATCTGTCGAAAAGAGGCCAGAAAGAAATACACCAAAAGGTTTAGTACTTGCGATAGTTGGACGGTGGAATTACGTATGCTTTTGTTTTCCTCCTCCCACTTGGCGTGAGCATACATTACTTTTGTAATTGGGCGACACTTGGCCAGCTTTATTTATTTCGTTTTCATACAGCACTCCAGAGGCCAGGGGTTAGCGCGGAGTGGGTGAATAAAATGCCCATTTGACGCTGACTGCTAATCTTTTTCTTCTTCTACCAAGTTTTACATAAATATTTTGACCAATTGGCCACATCGTTTAGTCCAAGTTTAAAAACAAGCAGTTCATGAGAGAAAACATCGTATAAAGCAAGCCATTTGGGTGGTTATGCAGAAGCCTCAAAACACAGTCGTCATAGTGTATCTCAAAGTCCCAAATAAGAACATTAATTGTGGATTCTGCTGCAAAATGTGAATGTTTCTCATGTGTTTGACAAAGAGCCGCCATCTCACTGGCCTTTTGAAGCGGACACCTGTGTGGTTCAGGTATGTAAACACTGCAGTGGGAGCACGGCCTGCCTCGGGAGTCAGCTGTCCTGTTTCGTCAGGTGTCAAGGGCAGGTTCCTGCCCCTGATGTCCCGGCCAGTAGACGCACCGTGGTCCTTGGACTGTCATGCGGCCTTCTTCCCCTGGGCGTCCTTTGGGGTCTCCCCCCCTCCACTCTGAGCAGCGTACTTTGCAGTCTGAAAACTCTTGTTGGATCCCCATTGCCCGCAGCACAAAATCCACTCTCCTTCGTGTGGCAGACTCACACTGCTCCTCCCCGTGCTGTTGTCCAGCTGCACAAAGCCCCGGCCCCTTCCCAGCACCTGAGGCCCTTCTGGGCTGTGTTCACTGGGCTTGGATGCCCTCTCGTCCCTCAGAACCCACCTCAAAAATCATGTCCTCCCTGGAGGCTTCGCCATCTTCCGCCGAAGGCCTCACTCCTTCTCTGTGTTCATGTCCCCATGTTCACACTTATTGCTGGGAAACTTACCCTGCCCAGCGGCTCTAAAGGTCCCACCCCCCTCCCCCTCCTCCTCTCCCCCTTTCATGTTTGTTTGTTTCTCCTGAGCACTTGCCACTGCCTCCTATTTTGGATATTTCGCTGCTTTGCCTCGTTCCCGTCTGACCGAGGCCAGGGATGCTTTGTGTCTGTTCGCCGCCGAGCCGTGAGGCCTAGGATGGAGCGTGGCATGTGGCAGGGAAGGAATTCAGCCGTATTTATTTGTCACGCTCTCTGGCCTTCACTAGTGGCGAGACCTGGTGGTCCCGAACACCACCGTTGCGTTTGGTGTTGAGAAATCCCATAGCCGCCTTTTGACCTTGAGGGGTTTGGCTTGCGTTCAATCTCGTGACTCCAGTGGGGCTATTTAGGCCTGTAATACTCTGTCATCTGTGGACTCCCCGGGGGCAAGACGTCTTCCAGTTTCCCTCGCAGGAATACTTCGGGCTCAGGCGCTGCGGTGGGTGAGAAAGACAGATTAACCCTTTGTTCATTCATGCGGCCGTATCCATATCCCAGGAACACTCACTGAGCGCCCGGGTGAGTGCCACGGTGCCGGGTGCGCGACACGGAGATGAGCACGTGTGGTGCAGTGTGGCAGAGCCCACGGCGGGTACATCGTTCCATGAGGTTACAAGGGAGAGGCGGGTTAACTCTACGCTGAGTCACAGAATGCCTTGTAGAGGAGGTGATGTTCCAACCAAGTCTCGAAGAACGGGGACCGTTTCCTGGACAGGAGGGCGGGAGGGAGGAGGCTCCACAGGGCGCTTTTGCGCGTTGCGGGTCTAGGGCTATGGAGGGGCCCTGTATACTGCGGCAGCGGCGGAGGGACGTGCCGGAGAGGGAGTGTGGAGGGGAAGGGAGGAGACGAAGCTGGAAGCCTCGCCAGCCTCTAGCATGTCGTCAGTCACCATTCAGCAGTGTGCGTGTCACGTGGGGAACGACACATGCATTGCAGGAAGGGAGGTCGGGTCGCAGCGTGTGTGACAGATTGGGGGAGGGGGAGACTGGAGGCAGGGAGACCATCCAGGAAGTGCTCTCCGTTTTCCAGGCGAGCAGGTCCTAATCCAGCCCACGTTGCAGTAGAAAGGAGGGAACAGCCGTGAGCCAGGCAGGAGGATCTGGGTGGCATTTGGAGTTGGGAGTCGAAGGGAAGACTCGAGTCGACAGTGATCCCTGTGGTTTGGGGCTTGAGTGGTTGCAGCTGCTCTCATTCGTGGAAATAGACATCACAGGAGGAGTGGGTTGGAGCTGAGGCCCCGGGAGACAAGTCTGAATGTGCAGACTTACAGCTGCTGAGTGCGAAGTGGAAATGGCTCAGGAGCCATTGGAAACACGAGTCTGAAGGTGCTGAAGTGATGGGCATACGGGTGTCCGTAACAGTCGGGTCTAGCCACAGAGTTACCTGAGGGGACCAAACGACCACCAGAGATGCGGCTGCGGAGGGAGCCTCGGGGGGCCCGGCTCTCCGGGGCGGGGAGAGGAAGAAGCCGCAGTCAGAGCAGAGGACAGGCTTGTAAGACAAGCCTTTGGTGGAAGTGGGGAGAAGAGCAAAATCTCTAGAAGGAAGGGAGTGGACAAGGGAGTGAAATGTTGCAAGGTTCAGTGAAATAAAGAAGGAACAGAGGCCCCGGAGGGTGGTCATGGGGAGGCGGCTGGGAGCCCCGGCGAGAACAGAGGCTGTGGAGACGGTCCCTCTCTTGCTCTTGCTTCCACTCCCCCTTCCACTGCCTGGTGGAAGCTTCTGCAGCTCCCAGGCCCTCAGCACACTTCTCTCTATTCATCCTCCCCACGGCTTCCTCCACTTCCCGGCTGCACTCGCTTCTCTCCAGTTAGCATTGTGTGTCAGCAAAGCTCCTTAGGGCCTGCCGAGCTCTTGCCCACGCACTCAGCCCGTCTGACGGCAGCTGCCGGGCAAAGCAGCCACCGCCCGGCCCCTTCCCTAGTCCGCCCAGCCCGCTCCCGGTTTTCTAGCAGCGACCTTTCTTCGGGCCCCAGCTTCTCCTTTCTCACTACCTGCTGGAGATCCCTTGACTTTCCACCTGGCACCCCAGGTGCACGGCCGAGCCAAAACTCTCCTGCTTTTTCTCCTTGCCACTTCCTTCGTTGGGTGTTCTTACTTCTCTTGATGGTGCTACTCTTCTTCTAGTCACCGTGGAGTCACCTCCTCCCCCTCCTCCGTTCTCCTCTGAAGTCTTCATTGTCCCGTCCCTGCCGGCATCTTCTCCCCACTGCGTTCTCTCTGGCTCCCACAGACATTCTTACAGACATTCTCCCCGCCCCCCACTTGGAAACTCTCAGTGGCTCCTTTCCTCCCTCATTTCAAATTCCTCAGTGTTCCTGGTCCTCTGCAGCTCAGCCCTGAGTCGCCTCCCCACCTCTCTCCTCTGTGCACCCCACATGCTGGCACAGGTACCCTACTCACTGTTCCCTAAACCGGCCCTCCGCTTCTCTGCCCTGGCTGTTTTCTCCACTAGAACTCACACATATTCATCCCCACCCATCTCTGCCATTCACACCCCCACTTTTTAAAAAATTATTTTGAAATATTTAACACAGAAAGTTTGTAAAGAATAACATAAACATCTGTGGATCTGCCCCCCAGCTGAAGAAATCCTTTTCCCCTCCCCATCAGCGGTAGATACCATCTGAAAGTTCCTAGGTCTCACTCTCGGTCACTCCACAAACTCCTCTTTAAAAATAGGATGGAGTTCCGGAGATGCACAGATGAGCAGATGATAACCCTTAGGGCTGCCGGTGGGATGAGCAGCATGTCGTGTATACACTTTTCATTACCTGACAGTCGGAAACAGTATGTTCTTCCTGGATTAAATTCAAGGAGAAATTTGTCATTAGGGTTTCCTGTAAGAGGTAGGACCATAGTGATTTCATTCTTTAGGCAGAGTATTACCTAAAGATTCTTGAATACCATTCAAGACCCTCTTTAAGGGCAGGACACATGTTAACTTTTACTGGGTAAAGGTATTTCTGGGAGGGACTAGCAGGCTGGGGTCTGTTGACTTTGCTGTTTGATGATTTACCAGTGCGGAGATGGGACTTGGAGAATCAAGGTGGATGGATGGCCCTTGTATCTGCCTCTCAAATATCTGGTTCTGAAATGAGCATTGGGCAGGTGCGAGGTATTGTGCCTCCCAAGAGCTGGGCATCTGACACGAGTGGCAGACCTGTATTGCCTCCCACTTTATAACAAGCATGAACAAAAAGGGTTCCTGTAGTATTTTTCTTTTCAAAAAAATACGTTGGGAACTTTTCAACATTGTCCTTTTTCAGTTCCTTCCGTCTAATGGAGTTAGCACCTTTTTTCATTTTAAAAGAGGTGAAATAATGCTAAAAAGACTATAATAATGAAACATCCTAGAGTGTCTGTAAGTAGGAGCATCAGTGGGAACGTAGGATCCGTACTATAGGTTTTCTTTTAAATTTCAGTCTTAAATCGTCTCTTTATTTTGCTGCTGCAAGACGACTGAGATCTTCAGGTTCAAACAGTCCCTGCTGATACCCCAGGTCCCCTTGCCCCTTGTTGCCATCCATTCCCAATTTGCCAGTCACCAAGCTTGAGAGGCTGTGCACTACTGAGCCCTCCTGTTGAAAGTCACACAGTGGATTTAAGTAATTATTTAGCTCCACTACAAGTTCGGGCTTTCAGACCTCAGAAAGGGGCTCGTGGCTGCTTTGGCAATTCTCTCCATCTCAGATTGACTTCTCATCACATTCCCCACCACACCAGTGACAGACCCCTCTGAGCTCCTTTGCAGACCTCATCTCTTGCTTTGTTGCAAAGTTAAAAGTCATCCTCGCTGAGCTCCCATAAATTCTTTTCCTCCTCCTCTGCCATCTCAGAGGAAGGAACTAGATGTCTTCTTTTACAAAGGGAGCCTTTCTGCTTCTAGCCCCTCTGGAGCCCTAGTGCCCCACCAGTTACTCTGTGTCTTGCGTGTGTGGTTTTCATTGGCTCCCCAGCCCGCAGACCCGCTCAAGTCTCTTTACTTTAAAACACCTTCTTGCATCCCTGCTACCCTGATACTACAATACTATCCTCTTTCTTCCCCTTCCTTGCTAGACTTTGTAAAAAATGAGTCCACACACACTGCTTCTGCTTCCGGACTGTTAACTCTTTCACCTCTCAGGGTCTGGCTCATGCTCCCTGGTAAAGCTCCTCTTTGACCACTCAATTCTGTAGACCTCGGGAGACTCTCAGCTCTTTACCTTCTCTGCAGTGATCAGTCGGTATTGCTGGTTACTCCTGCTTTCTTTGTCCTTTTCTCCGTGCGTCCCTTTGCCTTTATTGCAGTTCATTTCTCCTTCCCACCCCCTAAATGTCTGTTTCCCCTGTCCTTGCCCTCTTCTTCCTCACTTGTCAGTTGCTTTCCGACTCTGTAGCGCCAGACCTAATCTTTCATTCTTTATTCACTGTCTGAGAGCCTGCTGTGTGCCCAGCACCGTGCCAGGCACTGGGATAGAGTGGCATGCACAACAGACACGGTGTCGCCCTCACGAAGCTTTTGGTTCCGGTGGGACTGACAGACATGAGTCAGATAATCACACCAGGGTGTAACAACAAGCTATGCTAGGTGTTGCCTGGGAGCAGCACAGGAGGGCGGTCGTTTGAGGAGCCCGGGAAATTGTCCTGAGAAAATGATGCTTGACCCATGGTCTGAAGAATGAATGGCAGTTCCCTAGATGCTTGGCGTGGACTGGGTCGGAGACAGTAAGCTGAGAGAACAGCACAGGAGAGGACCTGGGACCAAAGGGGACATGAAAAAGTGATGGTGTGGTTGGGTTGGGGGTTGGGAGAACAGCAAGGGATGAACAGGAGATGTGGGTAGTGGCCAGATGACCTAGGCCTTGGAGACCCCGTTAAGGATTTAGGTTTTTAGAGTTGAGCAATGAGAAGCTTTGGAAATGGGTTAAGCAGAGGGATGGTAGCATCAGAGTTACTTCTGTAGAAGATGACCTGGGCTGCTGTGCGGTGGGCAGATTGTAAGGGAGCAGAAGTAGATGCAAAGAGACCCCTGCGTCTATTCCAGTGGCCCAGAGAAGTTGCTGGTAGAATTGGAGAGAGGCGGACAGATTCAAGATGGATTTAAGAAGTAAACATGGAGATTGGATTAAGGCTAGTGGAAGAGGGAATGTCAGGGATGACTTGTAGGTTTCCAGCTTTTGTCACTGGACGGTGGAGTGCCAGCCACTGAGAGGAAGATGTAGTTTGGAGAGAGAAACATCGTGCGCTTCGTTCTGGGCATTTTGAGTTTGAGGGGCCTTTGGGATCTTCCACTTCTGCATTTCCAGCTGCCTCCTGGATGTCTGTACTTGATTCTCAGTCAAACCCAGGGTGTTTATTTTTATTAGTTTTCACTTTATTTTTTTTTCTATTTTTTAAAACATCTTTATTGGAGTATAATTGCTTTACCATGGTGTGTTAGTTTCTGCTTTATAACAAAGTGAATCAGCTATACATATACATACATCCTCATATCTCCTCCCTCTTGCGTCTCCCTCCCTCCCTCCCTCCCTATCCCACCCCTCTAGGTGGTCACAAACCACCGAGCTGATCTCCCTGTGCTATGCGGCTGCTTCCCACTAGCTATCTACCTTACGTTTGGTAGTGTATATATGTCCGTGCCGCTCTCGCGCTTTGTCACAGTTTACCCTTCCCCCTCCCCGTGTCCTCAAGTCCGTTCTCTAGTAGGTCTGTGTCTTTATTCCCATCCTGCCCCTACGTTCTTCATGACCTTTTTTTTTTTTTTAGATTCCAAACCCAGGGTGTTTAGACACTCAAACCCAGTGTGTCTAAAATTCATAATGTTAACCTTTCTCCAGAACCCCCTCCTGTGCCCTTCATGTGTCTTGGTGGGACCACCATTGTCCCAGACACTTGGGCCTGCCTCTGTGATTCTTCCCCACGGCTCACCTCCTTCTTTTGCTTTCCACCTCGGACACTCTCCACTTTCAGACCCTCACGGTGATCCTGTCACTTGCACTGAAACATTAGCTTCCAGGACTGCAGGGAATGGGTGGACCCTCCCTGTGCTGGTGCGGAGTGCTCGGCGCTGCTGGACGCATCTGCATACAGCCACCTTATGGCGTTGCAGACCTCTGCCCAAGACACATTTCCCAGATCCCAGTCACCCTGAGCCAAGCCCTGGGCTACTCCCCAGGGGATTCCCTTGCCACCTGATCTTAAACCTGGCCCATTTGGTTTTGCTTTTGTTTTTTTAAAATAAAATTCCCATGCTTTCCCACACGTGTAGCCACTGTCACTGTACCTGTTTTTGGAAGGCCAGTCTCCAGCTGCTGTTATTCCACCCTTTAAGGATCATCTTTAACATTGCCATCACAGCAGAACCATCGTGTGACCCCATCAGTTAGAAATCGTCCTGCCCTCTCTGACCTCCCGTTCCACTTCATCTGGATTTTTTTAAATGGCTCTTGGCACTTACAACCTAGCATTGTGGCTGTTTGCGTACATGTGTCTCATTTCCCAGACTGGGCCTTGAGCTCTGTGAGGGCAGCACCTACATCTTAATTCTCCCCGTGGTCCCTAGCATCCAGTAGTTTCTGTTACTCAGTATGCACTCGAGAGAGAAGGCAAATGATTGCATCTTCTAAGCTGTTACATTTACTTCTCAGCTATTTTAGATACGTACAGGTACAGAGGAATAGATTTTGAGTTAGCATGGACCTTTGGGAATCCTTAAATATTTAATGATACTTAGATAGTGATGACTCAGGTTTCTAGAGAGTAAAGCTAATTTTCCTATTCCTGGATCTTCCAGTTGGGCTTCCTGGGTTATCTGATCTTGAACCTGTCATTCGGGGAGAACGTGGCAGGTTAGCCTCATTAGACTGTGGGTGCCTTTGGTCAGGAGCTGGCTGGTTCTCCTCAGTGTCCCATTTTCTGGTTTGTGTTGGGTCAGGGTAATCAGAGCTATAGGAATTTTCTTGCTGCAGGAACAAAGAACAGGAAGGTCTCACTCACTTCTAATCCTTCTGCTTTTTAAATTTGCATTCTTGCTTCCATCTTGATATTAGGATATCAGACTTTTATTTATTGTCTACTCTATGTATTTTTAGGTACAAGTTTGATATTTAGGGGTACAGTTGAATAGACACTCGTAAATTTCAATATAATCTAAGCATAGTAACAGACTGCTTGATAGTATTTTATTATTATTATTTTTTTTTAAATTTATTTTTGGCTACATTGGGTCTTTGTTGCTGCGCGTGGGCTTTCTCTAGCTGTGGCGAGCGGGGGCTACTCTTCGTTGCAGTACGCGGGCTTCTTATTGTGGTGGCTTCTCTTGTTGCAGAGCACGGGCTCTAGGCGTGCAGGCTTCAGTAGTTGCGGCATGCGGGCTCAGCAGTTGTGGCTCACGGGCTCTAGAGCACAGGCTTAGTAATTGTGGTGCACGGGCTTAGTTGCTCCGCGGCATGTGGGATCCTCCCGGACCAGGGCTCGAACCCATGTCCCCTGCATTGGCAGGCGGATTTTTAACCACTGTGCCACCAGGGAAGCCTGATAGTATTTTTTTTAATATCTTTTTTTTTTAAATTTTGTCTGCACTGGGTCTTCATTGTGGCCTGTGGGCTTCCGTAGTTGTGGCACGCGGGCTCTAGAGTGCGCAAACTCAGTAGTTGCAGCACGCAGGCTTAGTTGCTCTGCAGCATGTGGGATCTTACCCAGGGATCGAACCAGGGGTCAAACCTGCATCTCCTGCGTTGGAAGGTGGATTCTTAACCATTGGACCACCAGGGAAGTCCCTTGATAGTATATTTTTAATAACTAGATTATATTGAGAAGTAAATACATTATAATATGCAGCTACATATGTACATGGTTACTGAGTAGTGTCTTTAATCTCTATGCATTTGGAATTCGGTCATGGAGTGAGGGGTCTCACCGCATGGCGCCAGCTAAAAGATGCCTCCTTATAGGTACAAACAGAAAGCCCTGTAACTACTTGCTACAGCATACTGATCCACTATATTTGCAGAGCACAGTTATGTCTTTGCTCTAATAATAATAATAACTTGCATTGCTATCTAGCTACCATATACCGGGCACCATGCCAGTTACTTTAAGTCCATTATCTCTAATCATGCCTACTTTACAGGTAAACGTGGCTGAGAGATACAGTAACTTGCCAAAGTCATCCAGTTAATAAATGTCAGAACTCAGATTGGAAGCAATTTTGTCCAACTTTAGAGTCTGTGCTCTTTTCTCTACACCACGATAGCCATACTCTCACACTTTTTAAACTTTATTTTGAAGTAATTATGTACTCTCAAGAACTTGGAAAAATAGTCCAGAGAGTTCCTGGGTACCCATCACCCCACTTCTCCAATAACTGCACTGCTTTATCAAAACCAGGACATTGAATGGCACAGTATAGTTAACTAAGACTCTGTACTTGACTTTCACCGGTTTTTGCATGCACTCATTTTTGGCGTGTTTTTGCGTACAGTTCAGTGACATCTGATGCCATGTGTAAATTCATGTCACCACCACCAACAGTCAAAGTATGCGACTCTTCTGTTGCTACAGAACTCCCTTTGTAGCCTTTGTGCTCCCTTTATAGCCACGCCCTCCTTCCGTTCAGCCCCGGCAGCCACTTCTGTGTTCTCCAGTTCTAAAACTTTGTCATTTCAAGAATGATATAAATGGAACCATACAGCACCTTTTGAGATTGGCTTTATCCACTCTGCATGATGCCCTTAAGATTCTTCCGGATCGTTGCGTGTATCCATAGTTCATTCATTTTTGTGGCTGACAGTATCCCATGGCATGGATACACCACAGTCTTATACTTTTTTAATTTCTAGAACACCCATGAGCTATATTTATATTTTGTGAAGAGATGCTTAGTTTGTTGTATTGTGTTTTAAAGAGAAGCATTTAAAGTAAAAGAAGAAATTAACTTTATTATTTGTATTCCCCCCAGAGGACATCTTTTAAAGAACAAAAACTCAACAAGCAGCTTTTAAAGTATTTGTTAGTGGGCTTCCCTGGTGGCACAGTGGTTGAGAGTCCACCTGCCAATGCAGGGGACACAGGTTCGTGCCCCGATCCGAGAAGATCCCACATGCCGCAGAGCCTGCGCGTCCGGAGCCTGTGCTCCGCAACGGGAGAGGCCACAACAGTGAGAGGCCCGCATACCGCAAAAAAATAAAAATAATAAAAAAAAATAAAGTATTTGTTAGCAAAGTCATCTAACAGAGCATTAAAGAAGATACTGGCTTAAAACATTTGTGTAGCCCTTTCTGTCTCTGTCCATATGAATATATATTTTACATTATTGTAGTCACAGTGTATTTTGTATGCTGCTTTTTTGCACTTAAACTTATTTTTCCATGTACCATAATTATTTTAGTAGCTGCGTGCTTATTCCATCAAGTTGACTGACTAATTTTCTTCGCCCCAGTGACCACCTCTGGCTCTATCGAGCATCTTCACGCATGTAGCTTTTCCTCCTGTTGCTCCACAGCTGTAAGATAAGGTCTTAGGAGTGCAATTGTGGAGTCAAAGGGTAGGACCATTTTTATGGCTCTGTTGTTGTGTGTTCCCAGACCTTGGCTTGAATCTCAACCCTTCCCTGTAGTTACTAAGCCAGTTACCGAAGCTTTTTAAAGCTTTGGTTGCAACATCAGGAAATGGGAATACTTCACCTGTGTCCAGAATGGTTGTGAGGACTATACACGCATTGGCCTTTTGTGGTACCCGGCACAGATGATGTATTCCGAACACAGCAGCTGCTGTTATCTTGGTGGGACGATCTCGGTACGACTTTACTGACGTTATTCCGTCCTTCGTGCCAACAGCCCTCTGGACCCCTTGAGTCCAGCGTTGGGTAAGGAGCTATGGAGAAGCATTGTATGCCCTCAGGCCCTTCCTTTGGGAAGAGCACCCATGCCTAAGATAGGCACCGCTTCCCGATGTTTGGCTTCCAGTGGGGGAATACGGATGTGGAAGTTCACGACAATGAGACTTGAAGCAGGTGGTGTAACACCAGTCCGAACCGAGTGCTGCAGAACTGCAGAGGAGGGAGTGGTCAACTCTGATCTAATGGGAAGCGGGGCGTCGTTGGAGAATGTTGGTAGTTGGGAAAGTCAGATCATCCTAGGCAAAGGGAACACCGTGCACAGAGCCCCTAGGCCTGAGTGTAGACAAAATGTTTGGAGAATGGTGAAGGCATCTACTTAGTTGGAGCGGAGAACGTTGTGGGACAGCAACCCACAGAGACAGGTTGGGAGCAACGTCCCGGGGCCCTCGAGTTGTGTACCTAGGAGTTCAGGCTTTATTCTGCAGGCAGTGCAGAATGGCACACATTTGGGGATGGATTTTGGTTGCATAACTGACTATTTTCACGCTTGCTTTTTCATGTGTGATCACTATCATGCTTTTATTCATAAAAGGTGGTAAAAGGGCCAAGGTAAAAATGCCCTGAAAGCACATGGGTTTTTTTTTTTTAAATATGTTTTTGATGTTTTAATTGTACTGACAGAAATACTGACTTGTGTCTTTTTGTCCATTACAGGATTCTGCTCTAATACTTGATGTTCCTCTGGGTGTGATCTCAAGAATTGAAAAAATGGGAGGCGCCACAAGTAGAGGAGAGAATTCCTATGGGCTAGATATTACTTGTAAAGTAAGAGATTCAGTACTTTCTTACGGGAAAATAGGCACGTTAGCGTTGAATGACAAGTAAAAAGTGAATGTGGGTTTAAAAGAAAAATCAAAGACCCTTGTTTATCTGAGGCCCTGGTGTGGTTCTCCCTTCATGATCAAGCGCTCCAGAGCCTCCTGGGGAAAGAGTTCCTATGAAAGGGACCTGCTGTCGTCCTTAAGTGTGAGAACCCGAGCCAGTCAATTGGTTTGCTTGACTGACTAGGAAGAAAACTTCATAAATCACGTTTCACACTTTTTTGTTTTTGCACAAGTCTGCTCCTGGTGTTCCTTCGTGTGATGTGTTTCCAGCCAGACACCTTCACATCGTAACAGGAAGGAGAAATACAGGAGGTTTTTCCCTCTGTGAAGAGTCTGTGTTCTTACCTCTCACAGCCCCTCCCACTTTTGCTTAGATGGTGGCCTCCTGTTATGTTTCGGCATGGGGAACAGCAGAGATGTAGCGATAATAACGTTCAGTCAGTTATAATAGTAACTGTTTATTGAACATCTCTGTCGGTCCAAAGAGGTACTAGGGGCTTTGCATTAAATCCTCAGGGCAGTCCTCTGAGATGGACAGTGGTGTCCCCATTGTATAGATGGGGAGCCTGAGGCTAAGAAGAGTTCGGTAACTTAGCTAAGATTACCCAACAGATGGCAAAGTTGGAATCCAAATCCGGTGAGATAATCATTTTGCAAACGACGGAATAAACCTTCTTGCAAGAAAACTTCCTTCTCAGGTATTCTGTATCGGAAGACTACAGTGCCCAGTCCTAGAAAGAGCTAGAAGGGGTTTGGAGCTCATCTGTCCCAGTGGTTCCCGCAGCTAAATATGCATGAAGGGAACCTGGGAAGCCCTCTTTGGGTTGACAAAGGTAAAGCTCTGGGTTCTACCCCAAATCCCCAGATCATCTCTGAAGGCTGGGTCCCAGAGGCTGGGGCTGTTTCATGTATCTGACCCTCAATCTAGTGCAGGGGTCAGCAGACTTTTCCTGTCAAGGGCCAGAAAGCAAATATTTTAGGCTTTGTGGGCCAGCAGGATCTCTGTCATATGTTCTTCTTTGCGTTTTGTTTTTTCTCAGCCCTTTTAAAATATAAAGCAATTTTGGCTTGAAGACCACGCCAACACTGACCTGGGCTGAAACTTGCTGACCCCTGGCCAATCCAAGTCCTTCATTCTGTGGATGGGAAATGAGGCATTTGCTCAACGGGCTTCCTTGCCTATGGGTCCCCGAGGAGCTGATGCAGGAGTCAGAATCCCAGCCCAAGTCTCCTTTTCTGGTCTTGTGCACTGTGATTTCTTAAAGCCAATCTCCTGTCCTTTTGTTTGGATTATGAAGATAATACCTTTTTGTCTCCAGTTTGTACAAGGTCAAGACTAGTACACTCTATTAGAAAGCAAAGGATTTTGTCACGATGAAACTTGAACTGAAATTCTCCCTCACTCCCCACCTTGGCTTGTTTTTGTTGTTTTTGGTTGAATCCAAGCTCCCTTAATGCCTTACCTATAATCCCAGCTACTGTCTACCCTTTTGGGCCTAGAAATGTGGGGATTTACTTTTAAGGAAGGTTTATGCATTTTGCATAAAAAAATCCATGGGAGGAGAGTGTTATATTACAGTACTCCAGGGAAAATGAGGTTTTGATGATTTCAAAGTGACTTTCATTCTAAGCAAGTTGAAAGAAAATCCTATTTGTTGCCTTATCAATGGGAAAAACTTGTATTTAAATGTTAACCCCCCCAAATTAATAAGACAAAGCACACTCTTACCCTTTGACTGTTTACTCTAAGAACAAAGGTCTTGGGAACAACTCGGCAGGCATAATTCTCAAATGTTAAGAATGTATGTTTCTTGGAATTAGTGTCAAGCCCAAAGACAATGGCCTAGAACAGTGTCGTAGCACAACCTTTTAACTCAGTTATCTCCCTGGAAACACGGATGTTGAGCGTTGAATTCCGTTTTCTCAGGAACAGACCTGAAGGTGACAGAAAGAGAATCTGCTGCAGTGGGGCAGAGACTTGCCTCCTGTCTCCCGTAGGTCCCCTTTCACCTGCAGGCAGTAACCACAGTACAACCGTGCCGCTTCACCGAAACAAGAACGTAGAACCCCTACAAATTTGGCTCCACCCGGTCCGTACGTGGGGATTTCTGCTTGCCAGTGGCAACTTGCACGTGATGGATAGAAGTCGCAGTGGTTGTCATCTAGCAACCGAGGAGAAGGTAGCTCCGAATATGTGAATTCTTACCTGCCAGGCCCCATGCCATCCCCTGCTGACAACTCAGAGCTTAAAAAAAAAAAAAGCAGAGCCGAACCATCCCACCAGGGCTGTTGCAACAGGGGTGTGTTTACTCGTTTGTCATCACGAGGCTTGGCTCAGCGCCGAGTGCCCCAATTGCTAAACACCAGAGGTCTGACTGCGAGATTCTTCTACCAAGAGGCTCTTTCCCAGGTGTCCTTCCCTGATGGCTCAGGCTCTAGGAGACCAGGTGCAACTTACCCCTCAGTATATGCTCGTATTTCTGTTACAGATTTGGTGATCTGCCACCTGTGAGCCATTTGCCTTTTCCACTTCATTTTTCTTGTTGGCAAGACAGGGTAGTGATTCTTCCTGTCCTTTAATTCCATCTGAATCAGATGGCCACACGAAGTCGCTTGAATCACTTGTACTTCGGCACATCGAAAGTCGTGGTTTGAATCACTGATGGACCAGAATAAATATTTATCTAGAAATGGTCTAGTTTCTGGTTGAGTGGTTAAGAGCATGATGTTACAGAGTTATCATCGGAACCAAGGCTGGTCAGAAGAAAATCCTTCATACGTCTGTGAGCCTTGGGGATACTCAGCTAGCCGGTGCTAGACTTGGGGTTCGTTGCAAACCCCTTGAAAGCACGTCATCTGATTGAAATGATTATTTTTCCATCTACTTGCCTAGTGCTTTGCATCATGAGACAACAACTGGCATCCCAGCGTTCTTGGGATATGTCGTGAATCAGTTTTTGGATGTTATTGAGTTACGTGCTTTTAAAATAGAAAGCATGGGATCCTGGAGCTGGCGAGGCCCCGTAGATGCCATCTGTATACAGGGAGATCGGTTTGGGGTCGTTGATGAGCGGTCTGAGAGCCCGTTGCCGTACACTCCCTTCACTCCCCTTTGCATTTTGGGATGTGTGTGGCACGGCCTTTGCTGCTCCTACACGTTGAAGACTTAGGAAGCTTCAAGCACGCTGTTGACATAACAAATGAAAAAGCACTTGGAAAACTATGAAGATGGTGACATCCGAGAGGGCAGGGGCTGGATCTGTCTCACTCCTGAGGTGTTGAAAGTGCAATGCAGAAGGTAACAGCCATCACTCAGCCACAGCACCATGAGTGATTTAGGAGACAACCTCAAAACCCGCCAGCTTCGAAAAGAAGTTCGAATGTTATGTCTTCTGCTGTGTAATACAAATTGATATTTAAGGGAGCTTATTTTATTTGAATTTGGTTTAAAAGAAGGTTTTCCTGCTTATTAGATATGTGTTGGAAACTATCCTTAAAATCTGGTTTTGAGCATTAATTCTTAGTTCCTAGAATCATAGTCACTCCTACTATGGGGCACCTTAATGTGCTCTTTATAGAAGTCTGTGAAAGTAAAATTGTTTAGTAAAAAATGTATTACATTACTTGTATTAGAGCTTAAAATGCCGGTCATTTCCTAATTTTTAAAAGGGAGACTTTAAAGTTAAAAGCATGAGGGGAGAGGGAGAGAGCTTCTGTATTTTAATGACATGTTTGACAATTTTGAAATGATATTTTGTGGCAGATACACATTTGAAAAGTCCTAAGAATAAAATACTGTTTTATAATTAAAATACCTCGGAAAACCAGAGTAGACAGGCACAGACATGATGCGCAAGGCAAGGTTTGATTTTTCTTTTTATCCAGTGAACTTTAGCTCTGTCTACTCTTTAACACGAGTTGTCTTGTCTTTACAATCATGACTCTGATGGAAATATTTTCAGGTGTTCTTAAACCGGATGTTTCAAAATATTGTACAAAACAAAGTAATTTTCTTAGTAGTCTAGATTTATTGCCCATTCAGGTAAGTGGATCTTCTACCTGAATAGAAGGTTTTTGCTAACAAATGTGACTCGATTTGCAGACTGAACTGGCGCATTTCTCCTCTGCCCCCAGGACATGAGAAACCTGAGGTTCGCGCTGAAACAGGAGGGCCACAGCAGAAGAGATATGTTTGAGATCCTCACGAGATATGCCTTCCCCCTGGCCCACAGTCTGGTAAATTCCAGGGTTCTCCGCGGTGGCATCAGAGGGCTTCTGGGTGTCCGCTCCTTCCTCTGTGCTGCGCTCCCCAGCGTGCTGTGTGTACGAGGCTGTTCATTACAGAAGGTTGACCCGTTCCCTGAGGGAGCGGGCCTCTGCTCTGCCAGTCTTTGTGGGGTGGCTCCTGCCAGCCCCGAGCCTGCCCTCCACCTGGGCCAGCCCTCTTCCAAAGGCAGCAGGTGGCGAGGTGACCACGAGCATGTCAGTGTAGCACTGTGACGTCACATCCCAGAGCTCGTCGCCCCCTACTTGGGACCCAAGAGTGAGCCTAAGTGCCATTTAAGCCAATGTGCTTCTCAAATGCAGATTCGTGGCTTAGGTGCTGCAGGCCATCACTGGACAGGGGAGGTTTCTTTCTTTATTTTTAAGGAACGGCACTTTAAATGTCATTTGATAGCGTTGACTATATATTTGGCAGGACACACTTATTATGCATTTAATTACTTACAACCTATGACTTAGTCCGTCGCAAGTTTTGGGCTGTGTATACCGAGAGTTGTTCCTTCCTATTTAGTAGACTGAGTAGTCTCACTTTGTTCTACCACGGGACCGAAATAAAGCTTTCCACGTGTCTTGCTCTTCAAACCATCTTCCTTCATATTCTGCCTTGATCTTGCCTTCTTTTTTTCTGTCCTCTTACCCCCTCCTTCTCCTCTGCTTGACTTTGTTGTTTTTCTTTTTGAAATGTAAATTTCAAAAGATTTATTGATTTTATTTTTGGTAGTGTTCTTAGCATTTTCCCCAAATGGTTGTTTTAAAATTTTATTGAAGCATAGTTGGTTCATAGTGCTGTGTTAATTTCTTCTGTACAACGAAGTGACTCAACTATGCATGTATGTATATATATATATATATATATATATTCTTTTTCGTATTCTTTTCCATTATGGTTTATCACAGGATTCTCTGCTTGACTTTAAACAAATGTGGAAGCAGACGTCTGCTAAGGGGAGAGCAGGGGAATAATTCTTTAAAGATGATTCTTTAAATAAATAAATAAATAAATAAATAAAGGTATGCCTTTATTTTAAGTATGGAGTAAATATGCCTCCAGCTAGACTGAAGGTGATGAAAGAGATCATTAAATAGAAGAGCTCCTTTGTAATGGAGCTCTTCTTCCTATGCCCGTCTTTTATCTATCTATCTATTTATCTATATTCATTTATTTATTTGGGGGCAATGAAGGCTTAGATTTTTTTTCTAGCAAGACAAGGCTTCTCTCTTCCCAAATTTCATCAGCAGTTGTTTCCGTCAAAGGAAATTCATGGTTGATGGAAAGGACAATTATACAAAGACTGTGGTGGTCTAGAAGGATCTGGAGTACTCGTTATGAGTCATGTGTTGATTGTAGATTCAAATGTGATGCTTCCAGGAAATGCACTGATATCATAGAGTTGAATACATTCTTAGCCTTTCCTCAGTTTTTGATTAAATATGTGATTTAAAAGATATTTCAATATTAAAAATTTTAAACTATTAGGATAAAAAGAGTTTAATGGGAACACATCCTCGGAATTCCTATGAAAGTGAGAATGTACATCTAATCCACGAAAATTCAATGAGGGAATGGGTTATGTCTTGGGTTTTGCATATCTGGCTTTAAGTGATCAGAGATTTAAAGATGGTTCACATAGCAGGGTTTGTTTATTTATTTATTTGTTTATTTATTTATTTATTTATTATTTTTGGCTGCATTGGGTCTTCGTTGCTGCTCACGGGCTTTCTCTAGTGGCAAGCGGGGGCTACTCTTCGTGGCAGTGCACGGGCTTCTCATTGTGGTGGCTACTCTTGTTGTGGAGCACGGGCTCTAGGCGTGTAGGCTTCAGTAGTTGTGGCATGTGGGCTTCAGTAGTTGTGGCTCGCGGGCTCTAGAGCACAGGCTCAGTTGCTGTGGCGCACGGGCTTAGTTGCTCCGCGGTATGTGGGATCTTCCCGGACCAGGGCTCGAACCCGTGCCCCCTGCATTGGCAGGCAGATTCTTAACCACTGCGCCACCAGCGAAGCCCCACGTAGCAGGTTTCTTCAAACCTCCTGCGAGCTGAGGCCCCAGTCCGTCTCCTACACAATGTTGCTCCATCAGTCATCTCCTTTCTCTGGTATCTTCTATCTCCTTGAGAGTTTACTCCCCTAAAAAGAGGTCAAGTGTCGGACCAGCTTTCCTCTAAACTACTGTCCCATCTCTCACTTCAACCCAAACTTCTGGAAAGAATATTCTAGGCTGTCCACATCTCCAGTTCACTCATTCCTCCAGCCCATTCTAGTATCCAGTTTTATCACAAGTACCTTCTTGGAACTCAGACCTCTTACTGGCCAAATTTAGTGACTCACTTCAATCTTCATTCTGTTTGATCTCCCCTCAGTGTTCAATAATTTTGACCACCCTCTTGCAAGTCTTGGTTTCTGTGTTTCTGTACCATCTTGACTGTTCCTTCCCAGTCTCCACTGCCTCTGTCTTTTCCTTAAAGGTAGACATCTTGATGGTGGTTCCCTGTCAGCCCTCTTGTCATGTTACTCACTTTGCCTTGATGATTTCATTTAATCCATAGCTTAAGCTGTCATTGCTGTATGGGCGATTTCTAAATCCAGCTCTGACATTGGCCTTGAGTGAATCTTCATGAGCCTCTCAAACAGCTTCCTCTGGAAGCCTGTGAGAATCATAGGCTCAGCATCTCCCTGACCTCTTTGCAGTCAGCAGGCCTGCTCTTCAGCCGACATCTCCCTCAATGTGGATGATCCTCAGTTGCTCAGATTCGAGAACTTGAAGTCAATTCCCCACCCCAATCAGGCATAACATTTATTTATTTTATTGAAATAGTTGATTTACAATGTTATATTAGTTTCAGGTGTACAACATAGTGATTCAGTATTTTTACAGATTATACTCTATTTAAAGTTATTATTCTGAAATATTGGTTACATTCCCTGTGCTGTACATTACAACCTTGTGTCTTATGTACGAAGTCAACTTTCTCATTCCCCTGCCTTACTTCTCCTATAGCCGTATCAGTTCCAAATCCCGTAGGTTTTGCTTATTAGTAACTCTCAAATATTTCTTCCCATTTCTCCCTGTGCTTCCCAACTCACTTCCCTTCATTCAGTTTCCTTCCCTTCCAACTTATCCTACACAATGCTGTTGTCTTTTTTTTTTTTTTTTTTTAGGTATGATCATGTCACTCTATATCCCACTCTCCACACACAAAAAATTCTCAGTGACTTTCCATGGAGTCTCAGTGACTCCAACCACACAGGACCACCCTGTGCTTCTCTGGTATACATAGAACTTTCTCAACTCAGGGAAACTTTGGTTTTCCTGTGCCCTTTACCTATGGTCCCCTCATCTCTTTAGAGCCTGTCCTCCGCCATCTTGCTCAGTCCTAGGTCCTTTCCCATGCCATGTGTGCTCCCTGGTGGGAGTTCCTCTTACCTCTCAACCTGTCAGACTTTGCAGGTCCTTCTACTAGAGCACTTATCTCCCTCAGTCTGCCTTATGTCATAATTATGTAGGAATTACCCATCCCCCTCTTATACTGTAAGCTTATCAAGGCGGGGATCAGGCTTTATCTCTCTAACCTCAGCATAATGACTGCTGCATGGCAGTTGTATAATGACGGCTTTTTTATTGAACACAGGTTTAGTGGAAAGTGAAGGAAAAGTCCATTCCATGGAAACAGATGGGCTGGGTTTCTGGATATTGTGGAGCTAGTGCCAGAGCATAGGATTCTGGGTGGCTGTCATTGGAGTGGTCCACAGAGGGGTTGATTTCTCAAGTCTATGGTGCTTTGCCTTATTTTTCGTGTCTGTGCTAGGAATCCCTACTTTTTTCTTTAGGAAGTCAGTAAAGTGAAAAACTGGAGAGAAAAATGGGAACTGAATTGCTTATATAAATTTTTGGAAAATTACATTCTCGAAGTTCTAACCAGTAAAAGCCATCTTAAAAAAAAAAAAAAAACTAGTCACCAAAACAATACAAGATACAGATAAAAACAGATCAGCTATTGACGTGGCCCTTGGAATATTAGCCCCTGCTAGTCCATTCAGTGTGTGCAGCTATTTCATCAGTTAGGTTCATTTCAGAGTAGTGTGTTGTTGGGTGGTGTTGGGGAGCCATGAAGGCAGTTGAAAAGTCGTAGTAGGATGAGTGATACCTGCTCCCATTTGGGGATGTGACAGAAGTGATATGACAGATGTGTATGGTTCCGATATAGGGCGGTTGATATTCAGTGCTGTAAGAGAAAGGCCGAGGAAGCCTTCTGGGGATTCCCAGGGGGAAGGGCACAGGTCCAGCCTAGATTGGAAAAGCTTGCGTGGAATCGATAGTCATTTGTGTTGGGCCTTGGCAGGATGGTCATCGTTGCCAGTGGGCAAGGATTCCTGGTGGAGGAGGTGGCATTTCAGGCAGAGACAAGACCCTGACCCTCAGCATAAGGGAGGGAAAGCTGGAAGTGATGAGAGCTTACGAGGGTCGCCAGGGATGTTTGGCTGGAGTGTGGCGGGGAGGAGGAAAGCTGGGCGCATCTGGTGGACGGCCCTGCCGGAGTCAGGCGCTTGTACCCTGGGAAGTAGCAGAGACTTACTGAAGGTTTCGAAGTAAGTGATGGGACTGAATACAACGTCACGAAGAACAGATAGGAGAGGAGAGCTCAGGAAGCTGGGAGGGGAGTCAGAGGGAGGGCCAGGCGAGACGGTGGTGATGCGGCCGGAGACCACACGCTTGGGCAGTAATTTGATCCTGGAGAACAGGGAGAAGGCTGAATCATCCTTCCTTCTGAGGTCTGCGGCCCGAGTGGTGACAGAGCAGGGAAGTGAGAAAAGGATTTCGTTTGGGGAAGCAGGTGGAAGAGGGGCCGAGGAGGGAGGAATGGGGAGCTCTGTTTCGTTTGCGGGGCAGTTGGCATCTTCTGACAGAACTTACAGCAGCAATTGCGGGCCTGTCCCTCAGAAGAGAGTCCAGAGGTATAGATCTAGAATCGTGGTTCTCAATCTGTTTGGAGTCGTGGATTCCTTTGGTGATACGGCGTAAATTATGGTGTCTCATCCCCCGAAAGATGCGCTATGTACAAAACTTGACATAAGATTTTAGGGGACTCGCAGCCCCTTGGAAGCTCACCTGTTGGTCCCAGGTGAGGAACCCTGGTGTGTAACAGAGGAGCCAGCAAGGTGAATGAGGATGGTTAGAGAGGTGACAGGAGAGCCTGCAGGGTGGGGTCTGCTGAGGCCGAAGGCAGACAGAGGTCTGAGAAGGTAGTGATGGGTGTGTGAGGCTGCGGGGACAAAGACGAGGCTCAGGAAGAGTCCTTTACATTCGATGACTACAAGTTCCTTGGGGCCTGGACGCGCTAGCTGTGGACTGCTTGAAGCTGGGACCTTCTTTCCTCATGTTGTTCCCCAGCGCCGAGTTCAGTGCCTGGCATACACTTATCGAACTTTTTTGAATCACAGAGGATGGTCTGGGTAGAGGGGACCAGAGCCAGTTGGTAGAGGTTTAAAGAGAGAGGGTGGTGTTTCAAAACAAAAATGGTGGTAGCGGCCAGGTTGAGGGAAGATGTGTTTCCCTGAGAATCCGAAAAAGGTGAATGAAGATTTGTGGGCAAGAGAGAGAAGGGTTCCTTTCCTGAGCGGGATCCTGGGGAAGGCAGAGGGGGATGGGATTAAGGCCAGTTTGTAGGGCAGTTTGGGAAAGGAGAAGGGACAATTATTCCTCTGAGACAGGAGGGGAAGAAAAGTTTCCAAACTGCCACTTTGGGGAATGCGAGAGTGTGCCAGAAAGGGACTTCCTGGAAGCGTAATCTAAGCCTGATTGCATTCAACAATACAGAGGGCCCCTGCTTGAAAAAGATCACGTTGTTAATATTATTGAAACTGTTAGAGCAGCTGCAGATTATCTCAGTGATTGTTATTGGCATTGGAAGCCAGAAGTAAACTTGCTGTTGCCTCCCGAAATGGTGTCTGGAGGCCAAGAGAGCTGGGTTCTAAATCCAGCCATGGGGTGAGCGGTGTGTGAGTGAGCTTTTTGCTTTCACACCAGCCCCAGCTCTCTTGCCTCCTTCCCCATTGGTATTTTCACCACTCAGTGTGTTCAGTTGGAGACTTAAAACTTTGAATTGAACTTGAATTAAACTCAGCCACACAACAGTGGACCCCAAACCATTACCTTGATTGTTTCTATATTATGTCAATCCATTAAGACTTGAAAATTATTTAGATTACATTTTCTATCTCCACCAAAGCAGTTATTTTCTTGTTTTATTTTTGCTTTGCTTTTCAAACAGTAGAAATTGTATGCCATTTTCTCAACTGCATTGTAACTCAATACCAATCCTAGGTAAATGCTACATTTTTATGATAAGAAATGTGGCAATGCCTCTGATATGATGGTAATTTTTTTTTAAAAGCAGGAACAAAAAGTGTGTACATATGAACAGAACCTGATAGCACTACAGAAAAATAGTTTAATTGTTGGAGTGGTATGTTCAATGCCAAAGCTCCTCTTTCATTGATTTCCTTTACTGTTTGCTCAGTTTTTACTCAGATGGGATAGTCAGAGATAATTCAAATTTTAGATGGGAGGTTTTTTTTTTAAACTCTGAATCCCATTGTATTATTGAGTCATGAAATCAGTTGACTAGGTTGTAACCAGCATTTTTTAATGAAATAGAAAACATTAAGAGCATAACACATAATATAGATAAGTATGGTTTCATGAAAGATTTCTTTCGGTTATCTGCGTGTGTGTGTGTGTGTGTGTGTGTGTGTGTGTGTCTGGGTCATGGTGTGATGAACAGTCTTTTAGATAATGGTAGAATATGGAGAATAAAATGCATTTTAAGTTAATTTAGGCACCAATACAGTCACTTAAATCTATCTTTACAGCTATAGGCCTGCATGGATTTTCTTGACTTTTGTTTAAGTGAAGGGCTTGAGTGTATGACCGAACTCATGGCCTGTAGACACACATAAGGGAAACGTAGTGCTTGAAGAGATGGAGCCGGAGACCTGGCTGCCAGGCTCCCGGCGGCCCAGACCCTGCTCGGCGACTTTGAAAATCCAGCAGGTGCAGAGAGTAAGGATGATTACCACAACCCAGTCTTCCCAAGAATGTGAGTAAAGTAATTGTGATCATATATGGGACACTTTGAGCCCTTTAAAAGAAAGATGCTCTACAGATATTAGGTCAGTATCCTTATTAACAAACCATTGCCTGTACGTTGCTAAAGGATTAGTCGAAAGTCTTCAGTTTCAGAGCATTAAACCCAGAAAGCATCTTAAGTAGAAATGGGAAATATGGGCCGCGATGCTATGCAATACACAGAATTCTTCAGAAATTGTTTTCTTTTCTTTCCACTGGTGACTCTGCGCGGGGTAATGTAGCTCTCTCGGGACGCAGCTCTTCAGCGTTGCAGTGCTTCCTACTTTTTGTTATTCTGTGAGCTAATCGGCAGTCATAGAGTTTCTAAGTTTTCTGGTATTTGTTTGTTTTGATAAATTTGAGCATCTTATGGGCGGTGGAGATGGGCACAGGAGAGAAGACCCGCTGGCTCTAATCTCGAGAGAAGCCACGGGCTCGCAAGGCCTTTCTGTGGCGACCAGCGAGCAGGGCCCTTCCCTTTTTCCTGGGCTTCACTGAACCCCGTCACGCCCTGCCGTGTGGCATAAGCAGTGCCGTTTCCCCTTGTGCCCTCTCTGGCTCTACTCCCATGGCGCTTGCCTACAAAAATAATTCCGTAAAGGTTACTACACTGGGCTATGGGGCTGTGCATCCTTTTTGACCATTTAAATGAGGCGTATAAATGACCCTACGAAGAGAAAATGAAGAGCATAGGGTACTTTTTCCTGTGCCTTCGTTTTTCAGTTCAGAAGGCGGGGACGTTTTTATAAATTGCTTTGAGATTGTAAACCAGGCTGAAATGGAGCAGGCTCTTACCTTCTAGGCTGATTACAGAATTAATAGCTAAAAGCAAAAAGCTCATTTTCAGCTGGGAATTGAACGAGAAGCCACACTTCTCTGCCTGGATGCGGCCTGAGACTGAAGTGTGGCTTTGTTCTCCGTTTCCTTTTTTTTTCTTGAATAAACAGTAAACTTGGCTAATTGAGGGTCTAATCATGCTTTTAAATCTCCTCCCTTCGTGCCTCCTCCAAGACTTGGCCCCCGGTTCTCTTTGTGTGGCTCTCTCTCCGCTGCCCCCTCCCCCCGGCCTCGGGATGTGTCCGACCGTCCTCCCCGCACCCATCTCCAGGGACCGTGGTCCCGGCTGGACCACCCCCAACGCTGCCCTCCATGCCCACGAGCACAGCGCTCATGGCCCACCTGCACGTCCTACCTTATTGCCCCACTGCCCACCCTGCTACTTGGGAGGACTTGGCCTCTTCCACTGCACCACCATTCAAAGGTTTTTTAAAAATATTGAGTAGCTGCAAGAGAATGTTTATAAAATGCCCATCAAATGTCCAGAGTCAGGATCTTCGGGGCATCCCTTTGTCTCGGGGCTGCTATGTCTTCTACTTCCTTTACCCCCTCTCTCTTCAGCCGGGCCTGGCCTGCTGCCGTCTTATCTGCTGGCTCGTGGGGCCTACTTTCTTGGGCTATTTTGTGATGATTTTGCCTGTGGACTCATTCCTCGGACCTTTGTCTATGTATGGGAAGACTCCGAGGCTGGGATTGAAGGCAGTTTTACGTTTTCTTCTGCCAGGCGTCTGGGGGGCACTCCCAACCTGGGCCAGTCACAGGTTAACTTGTCTGCTTGATGTTTTTCGGACCATCCAAGCTTTATGAGTTTTGGCTGCCCTGTGCTACAGGCTCCGTTACTCAGCACGGATCGTCTAGACAGGTAAGATCCCTCGGAGTCTCAGGTGCTTGTTTCCTGTTCGTCCTCACCCTGAGGGCGCAGTGTTATTGAAGGACGTTTCCAGTTTGACATCCATCTTGGCATCTTGGGGCAGGCCCGGGGTGTTACGTCCTCTGTCCTAGAGCCCAAGAGGCCACGAAAACCGGTCCTGCCCTGGGGGGAAGCCGGCGTGTTCCTCTTGCTCTCTGCATTCTGTTCGCAGTTTGCCTTGGGCTTCTGAGTATTTCTTCTTCCCTAGTTGACTCATAAATGCATTTTTTAAAAGGGTTTCTTTTTTCTCCAGCAGTTTTAGATGTTGTCAGCAGAAGTCTCAATTAGAGCAACTAGACCATCATAGTGCCGGACACCTACCTGTCCTGTTGCTTCTGAGGTCTTGATCTCCTTGTCTTCCTTTTCTTTTCTAGTTCCTCGGCTTCCTTCTGTCATCTAAATATGGGTTTTCTAGAGAAGTCCATCCTTCCCGTCCTCCTTGCTCCGTGCCATCCCCTCAGCTGTATTTCTCTCTCTCACTTTGACCAGCATTGCCTTCTTAGCTTCATGTTTCCCGTTAGCTGCTCCATAACTTCAACTGATGCCTAAACCTTTGTTTAAAATGAATCTCTCATCTTTCCCTCAAGCCCCCTTTGAGCTCCCAGTTTCTCTAGTGCTGTCACTTCTTTCTCCACCTCTTCCTCCTCCTCCAAAATCAAGGTCATTGTGAGATTTTCCTTTTCCATAACATTTACTGAATCCAGGGGATTCTTCCTCCCCAGCCCAACTTAGTTCAGGTTTCCATCTCTTCTTTTCTAAACTGTGGGGATGGTGCTTTTGCTGGTTTTCCTATTTCTGTTCTGTTTCCGATCCAACCCACTTCTACACGTGCCTCCTGTCAGGTCGCTGTCCCTGGGATGCAGCTCAGCTTATCTCATCCCTTCGCCTCCGAAACTTCGGCCATTCCTCCCTCCCTGTCAGTGTAAACGCAAACCTCTGTCTCCTCCACTGTGGGGCTGCATCTCTCCATGGTCTCCTGGTTTTCTACCTGTCTATGCTCTGGCTGCCAGACCGAGGTGTTTGCTGATGGCCACGTGTTTTCTGAGTTTGGCTCTCATTTGTGACTTTTTTGCCATCGTCGTCATTACCCTGTCCAAAGTTGTCTTACCCTTCCAGGGGAGCTACATGCCATCACCACTCCTCCAGGCCTATCTGTCCAGAAGTAACCCTGGCATCCCCTGGCGCCCCCTGACGCTTTATCTGTACCTCTCATGGCACTTACCGTTCTCCTCTTTACGTGAGCAGTAGTTGCGCTCTCCTCATCTCTCTCCTTGGGAGGATTTCTAACTCCTTAAAGACAGTGGTGGTGTCTTATCTTTTTCCCTACTTAATACCTTGTTCATAAGTGGGCCCTCAGTAAATGTTTGTTAAGTGAATCTACTAATGGCAGTAGAGTGAATGAATAGGAGCTAGCAGCAACCAAGTGACCAATAAGAATATTCTGCTGTTTAGAAGCTAGGGCATTTATGCAGCAAGCATTTACTGGGTTGGCCAAAAAGTTCATCCGTTTTTTTTCCAAAAAGGCTTTCCATCTTACAGAAAAAGCTGGATGAACTTTTTGGCCAACCCAATACTTTAAACTTTTCAAAAATGGCTCATGTATGCCCATGATTGAAAAGTCAGGAAGGATAAAAGGACTAAATGTTTGTGTCCCCCCAAAAATCATGTGCTGAAGCTCTAACCCTCAGTGCGATGGTATTTGGAGGTGGGGCCTTTGGGAGGTGATTAGCTTTAGATGCGGTCATGGGGGTGGGGCCCCACGATGGGATTAGTGCCCTTAAAAGAAGAGGAAGGCACCAGAACTCGCACTCTCCACCACGTGAGGTACAGCACAAAGGCCATCTAGGAAGCGGACCTCACCAGAACCAGACCATGCTGGCTCCTTGACCTCAGACTTCTCAGCCTCCAGAACTGTGAGAAATAGTTTATTGTTCTAAGCCACACAGTCTGTGGTATCTTGTTATATTGTAGTAGGCCCAACTAACCACAACAGTAAAAAGAGTAAAAATAACTCCCTCCCAGCACCCTTCAGCCATGCCATTCCCCTCCTCACAGACAACTAGTGATATTTAGGCATATGCAGGCAAGTTGTTATTTATATTCCTTCCTCCTTGGACCCTAATGGAGCATGCTACATATGCTCTTCTATATCTTGCTTTTTAAATTTACCAATACGTATTGCCTACCAAATGGGCTTCTTCGCTCTGTTAATGACTGCACAATATTCTGGTGACTGTATCACACTTTATTTAATCCTCTGTTGATGGATATTGACATCATTTCCAATTTTCTATTATACAAACTACTGCAATGGATAACCTAGCATAAACATCATTTTGTACGTGTTCATGTATGTTGTACGATAAATTCTTAGAAGTGGAATTACTGATATTGCCAAGTTCCCCTTTACGGAAGAGGTACTGGCTTTCACTCCCACATGCAGTGTGTCAGAGTGCCTGTTTCCAGACATCCTCTCCAACTGTCTTAGTTTCCTATAGCTGCTGTAACAAATTATCACAAACGTAGTGACTTCGAAAAACACGAGTCTGTCGTCTTACAGTTCTGGAGTTCAGAAATCCAAAATGGGTCTCACGGGCTAACATCAAGGGCTCGGCGTGGCTGTGTTCCTTCTGGAGGCTCTTGATTTTAGCCCGTGAGACCCATTTTTCAGCTTTTAGAAGCCACCGTGTTCCTTGGCTCATGGCCTCTCCCTCCGTCTTCAGAGCCTATCTTAATGTCAGTCCATTAGAAATCTTAATTCCACCTGCAACCTAATTCCTCTTTGCTGTGTAGGATAACATAACACAGGTCCCAGGGATTAGGACATGGACATCTTTGGGGGACCGTTATTCTGCCTACCACACCAATCCAGTATACCTTCTAACTGTTTGATCTTTGCTAATCTAATAGGTGAAAATGTAGATTCCTAGTTTTATTTTGTATTTATCCTATTTGAGTGAAATTGAGTATCTTTTGGTTTGAGCTATTTGTATTTCTGTTTCTTCATTCTCTTTGGCTTCTGCCCATTTTCTTTTGGGATTTTGGTCTTTTTTGTTGTTGTTAGTTGTAGGAACTCTTTATGAATTGTAAATATTTTTCCCATTTATCTTTTGACTTTTCTTATGGTGGCTTTTGCTGTGGAGAATTTTAAAAATACTTATTTGGTAGAATTTATCGATTTTGTGTGTGTGTGTGTGTGTGTGTGTGTGTGTGTGTGAGAGAGAGAGAGAGAGAGATGGGGGTCCCTAAGCCCACTCCCAAGTTCAGATTCCTTAGGAGAATTCACAGGACTCAACATATAGTTATACTCACAAGTATGATTTAATACAGCAAAGGGATACACAGCAAAAGCAGCAAAAGGAAAAGGTGTGTGGGGCGATGTTGGGGGGAAACCTGGACACACTTAAATCCTACAGTAGCAAGTTGTGACAACCCATGGGAAGTGTTGCCAACCAGGGGGCTGGTCACGTAGACACCCTCTGCCTAGCACATACCAAACTTTCAGAGTCCCAGAAGGAAGGCAGGGGTTCGACTTAAAGCACGTTGTTGGTATAAACATTTTAGGTGCCGTAAACTTAAACTCTTATCAGTTAAGGAGTGGTGGGCACTCTCCCAAAATCCAGGTTCCCCGTTGCCAGCCAGGGGCCAGCCATGCCACAGGCCTCTGTAAGGACAGCAGTCTCAGACCTGCTAGGTTAACTCTTTTCTGCACACTTCTCTTTTATAGCTTCTGGGTTTTACATCCCAGGTAGGAAGGTCTTCCCCAGTCAGAGTTATAAAAAAATTATCCCATGTTCCTCTAATACTTTAATTTCCTTTTAAACATGTAAATGTTTGAGCAATTTGGAATTTATCCGGGGTTGCCTTGTAAGATAGGGATCCAACTCTTTCTCCCCCTTTTACTGCAACATCATTTGAAGACCAATCCACTGGTTTGAAATACCACCTTTATCACACACCAAATTCCTCTCTGTATTTGGTTTTATTTCTGAATGTTTCATTTCACGCATCAATCACTCTTCATGCACCAGTAACAGTCTTGTGACTATCAAGGCTTTATAAGATGTAATGTCTGGTAGGGCAAGCCCCTTTTTGTTCCTTCTCTTTTTCATTCCTTTCATCCCTAGTCTTGGTCAGCAGACATTTAGACGATGCCTACATTACAGCCGTGCGCTGGAGCTGGAGCTGATACCCACTCCCTGTCCCCAGAGGGAGCACAGTTTTCCTGGGTGATGTGGACGAACAAATGCATACAATACAGATACAGATACACAGGGTGTCAGGAGAGGGGAAAGTCCGTGGGTTGGTGTCGAGGAGGGCTTCCTAGAGGGGGCCAATCCTGAAAGATGAGCGTGCTGGGACAGTATGTGCAGCTGTCCAGGGGCTGGACACAGGCTGACCCCCACACGCTGATTAGAGTCCGGGAGTTGGTGTCTGTGTGAGGGTGGCAGAGCCTAATGTGCCCCACCAAGAAGTTTCATTTTTTATTTGAAGGTGAGGGGAGCCGTTAAAGGGGTTTAGGCAGGAAAGTCACATGATTAGATTTCTGTTTCAAAAAGATTCCTTGGGCTGCAGCATGCAGAGTAGATAGAGAGGGGCAGTAGTCCATTTCTGGGGGTGTTTGCTAGTTGCCTTGGTGTATGATCATGAGTCCCTGAAATGGGGCAATGGACAGGGACAGGAGAGAATGGATTTGAGAATGTTCCTAGAAGGTAAGATCAGTAGAATTTGTTGATTGACTGGTTATAGTTACGAGGGGGGATGGGATGATAAAGAGGGAAGAACCAAGCCTGGATAAACAGGTCGATGGTGGGACCAGTGGTCAAGATGGGGAACATAGGAGGGGAGTGAGGCAGAGAGGGCACGTTCCATTTTGGCTGTGCTGAGTTGCAGGTGTCTGTGGGACAACCAAGTATGGGTATTTGGGGGGCTGGTGGCTACGAAGACCTGGAGCTCTGGCCTGGGGAGAGGTTTATTTGGGAGACCAGCTGTGATCATCGGCATTTTCATCGATGCGACCAAAATTGCCAGGAGAGAGAATTACAGTGAGAATCGGGGTGCAGTGGATGAACCCTGAGAAGTGTCAGCCTTAAATGCTTATGATTGTGGCCAAGTAGTAAAGAATGTCCTTTTTCTAAAATGCTTTCAAATGACATTTCAAATGTCCTTTTGTAGTCCTTTCCTGAAAAAATGAATATGTACATTTATATATGAAGGTAAGGGTGACTCAAGAATATTAAAGCCATTTTCTCCAGGGAAAGTGGTAGAAATAGGACAAGCAAGTTGCTTTTTGACCTATGAGCCTTTTGTCAGATTTTTGGATGAAATTACTTTTGATGCAGTTGTATGAATTAACTATGTCAAGTCGTGTGAAAAGAGGCTGAAATCCCTATCTAGCATGAAGCTGTTACTTACAATTATGAACTCTGCCAAGTTTCAACACCTCCTATGGTTCTTCCTTAAAATTTTAGACTTTTTCTCCTAACCTGAGTGAAAGAATTATTTTTCTTAGACGAAGGGGTCTTATTTCTTAAGTGTAATCTAAAAGATGAAAATGAGATAATTTTACATAGCTGCTTCCTTCAGTGGTAGATGGAAGCTTTGAAAAAGGCGAATTTCAGGAATCAAATTAGAAAAAAATGCTCACTTAGATTCCTGTTCAAACATTCCAAAATTCTATCAGGAAAGAGTTAGTGACCAGTTTCCTGAATTTTTAAGGCTAGGTCTTCAGAGATGTAGTAAATCGTGTCCACTGATGACCATGCCTTTGTGTGGTGGCAGCACCATTTGAAAGCACTATTGCATCTACATAGCTTATCAATTTATTTTCCTCGATACTGGGAAAATTGTTTTCTTCTGTGACTGTCTCCCTATTAAATGATCTTTAATTTCTATAAATCTAACTCTCAAACATCCACTTCTGAGACACGACATTGTTGACAAGCCTTTGGGAGAAGAGGCTGTCCATGAGGGGCCATCGTGAGATCAGGGAATCCTAATTCGGTGACAGACAGTTCTCCCTCCCCAAAGAAAGAAACTCATGAATCACTCATTATTTATAGATTCTACTCAGTAAGAATAAATCCAATCTAGATGTTTAAAGCAAGGCAGTGCATCTTTATATAAGTGCCATTTAAAAATAAGGGCTAATTAAGTGAAAGCTAAAATCTGCTGTCATTTCAGATGTTTGCTCCCACAAGACATAACAGTGATAAATGTAGCTAAATTAAAAAGACAAGTTACATTCTCTTTGTCAGAGCTGTTTTTATCTCTAGTGTGAAATTGGAGATTTTCGTCTCAACTTTGTCCTTTAACATTTTTCAAATGTTACATTGTGCTATTTTTAATCCTGGAAAAAATGCACAGGATTGCTTTTTTTTTTTTTTCCTTTTTTCCTCTCAAGTCTCCATGCGCTCCATGCATGGTATCTCTTGACTAGTAGGAATCTGAATTGGTGGAATGCCCAAGTATTCATACAGAGCCAACTAAAGGAAGACCTGCTCACTTGAAGCCAGGGGTGAGCACTTGAGTGTGTCTGTTTTCTGATGTCGGTTTCCCAGCTTTGAAGCTGGGCTCTGGTTATGCAAGATGCTCACATTGGGGAGGCTGGGTGAAGGGTGCATGGGCCTTCCCTGTACGTTTCTCTGCAACTTCTCATATATCTATAATTATTGCAAAATCACTTAAGAAAAGTAAAGCAGCCCCCCAAAGCTTGGCCACACAGAACCCCCAGGCAAGATTCCCACGTGTTCTGGAGTATTCCGTGGCCCTTGAGGATCAGGGCATCACCCCCTGGAGGTTCTGGTTCAGCGGGGCGAGCCGGGGCACTGGCAGTGCCTGGCACGGTGGGGAAGTGCTCCCCACCCCAGGGTGCCGAGGCAGAGGCGAGGCAGGGCCCGGGCCCCAGGAGAAAGCCAGGAGGGCTTCTGGAAGTGCCCGCTGAACGCTGACCTTCGGCAAACCATCCTCTGCCCCGGGGCTTTGCTGAGCTGGGACTGAATCCTTCTGGGGTTCTGCACAGGCCGTGAAGCAAAATGGGTGCGGGGACGGGGTCACCGAGGGCACGTCATCACCCACTTGGCGAACCTGACTCCCTGCGTGCCCTCAGGAGGGAGAGTCTCTAGAAGCAGTTCCCTCTGTGGCACTTGTGTTTCCCAACCAGGGTCCCTACGGACCCAGCGGTGTGGTTAGGAACAACCGGAAAACGTCAATCCGCAGATCAAGTTCTAAGAGACTCAAAACTTTAAAAACTGCGAGTCTATAAGAAAATAAAGGACAGCCATAAACCTCAAGACACGTAACCTGCTAACTTTAGGTTTTAACAATTTCCAGGCAAGAGCTGTAATTAGCCTTGTAACAAGTAACCACTTGTAGGGAATTTTGTACTTTTTAATAATGAGATATAGATGAATGGGTTCTGTTGTCCTTGCTTTGATGCTTAGTAGTTTTAAGTTTTTTGTAATAATCCACCTTTATGTTAGTCTATTGAGAGCTTGTGTTTTAAGTCTTGCTTTGTTCTCTTATCTGAATCTTTAAGGGAAATAAGGTAAAAATTGAAATATCTGGGAAGTAAGTCCTGTACGTTCAACTTTAGAAACTGTCAGTGTTGGTTCTTGTAGGACGCTTGCTTCAGTAGAGCCAAGGAGTTAATGACAGCTTAGTGTTTACATTGTGTTTTCCTTTAAAAACTAACAAGTAATGCTTTTTTAAAGAAACGTTTTCTTGTAATTGTAAGCTGATTTATTTGGATGATCAAAATATTGGCTTGAGCACCTGGTCTTTTCCACCTTAAGCTCCAGTTCAATGTTAGATGTGTTGATACGTATTCATGGCAAGAACTATCTGGCTGTTATTTGATTCATAAACTTGCCTGAAATATTTGAGGTCTGGCTCTTAGCATCAAGAGTCTCCTGGTGGGCTTCCCTGGTGGCGCAGTGGTTGAGAGTCCGCCTGCCGATGCAGGGGACGTGGGTTCGTGCCCTGGTCCGGGAGGATCCCGCATGTCCTGGAGCGGCTGGGCCCGTGAACCATGGCCGCTGAGCCTGCGCGTCCGGAGCCTGTGCTCCGCAACGGGAGAGGCCGCGACAGTGAGAGGCCCGCGAACCGCAAAAATAAAATAGAATAAAATAAAAGAGTCTCCTGGAAGCTCTGTCCGTCATAGAGTTCCCATAGGCGCGTTTCCCAGGTAAAGGATGCCAGTCATGCACTCGTCCTATATATCTGGACATCACTCAGTGTCACTGCAGACTGATTTCATGAGAAAGGCCACCTGGTAGGTCGCTACCTTGAGGACACTATCATTCCCATATTAACGACAATTCTTTTATATGAATTATTTTCAGACATTAAAGAAATTATGAGCATAATTTTGGTTTGAGCTATAGAACTTTATCTTCTGATGATAACAGTTTTGTATACTTAGATTACACTTACTGGTAATTTTAATGTAAGACGCAAGAGGATAGATATTTGAAGCAAAGAAGGAGTTGCTTTATAGTGATTGAGAAATTGAAAGTTACATTGAAAATGCTGCCGGCAAGCCAGAGGACACTCTGGGCATTAAGACACATGATGGTTTTTCTGGAGAGAAAGTTTATTTGGCCTCTGAGTGAACAATTTTATTCTTTCTTCTTAAAAGGACACCATATTTGCTTGAGTTTCATGGGAAAGATGCAAATAGCTAAAAACTGAAAAATGAACAAAACTCATGTTGAGATCAGGAACTTATTTCAAGAAAGCAGATTCTAGGTTTTCTTCTAAAGTGAGTGACAGTGCAGCCTTACATCATCTACAAGTATGTCACCAGTACAAGGTTCAGCAGTATTGAGTATTTACCCGGGCCAGGTACTGACCAGGGCAGTATCCCGTGCTCAGATGTCACCAGGAGGATGCTTGGACATGTTCTGTAGGTTCCGTGTATGGACAGAGAAGCATGCTATACATTTTAGTGCTCTTTGCACCAGAAGTCCCTCTGTCTCTGAATTGAACTTCAGTTAACGGCAATCACTTGTTGTCCCCGGGAGTACTGAATAACTAAGTATTCCTGTGGATTCCCCGTCAGCCTAAAGCCTCAATTTCATAGCTAGGTCAGCGGCATTGCTAATGTGCGGTCACAGAATACACAGCGCTCGGGCCTAGTGTTGCCAGAGATGAGACCTGCTGAGGGTGCCACACGCTTTGGAAAGTTCAAGAAGGCAGTCCGGAGAGCATGATCTTGATCAGTTTTCACCTTAAACCTCTTGCCACTTAAGTACAGAAAACCGTTGCCGCTAACTGATGCTTTACCAGAAGTTCTCTGTAACGTTGGGGTCGGGGGAACACTAGCATTGGAGGTCACAGGCTGATAACAGGAAATGGGTGGAAGGAAGATACTTAGAGGAAAAGTGCCTCCAGAGAAAGCGCTTGAGCAGGGGCTGTATAATGCTTCCCGTCCTCATTCGGTCAACAAATATGTATTCCACCTACACAGGCCAGACAGCATTCTGGTTACTGGGGATCCAGGGTGGGAAAAAAGCAAGTGTCTGCCTTCATGGAGCCCGTGGTCTAGGAGGGAGGACGGTAGGGGTCCAACAGTAACAAATAAATAAATATAGGTCAAATGGTCATAAGTGATGGAAATAAAATGGGAAGGAGAATTGGTGGTCCTGTTGTGGGGGAACGTGTGTCAGAGAAAGGCTCACTGATTAAGGTTACATTTGCGCAGAGATGTGAAAGAAGTAAGGGAGGAAACCATGAGGGCAAAGGATTCCAGACAAGTGGAACAGCAGGTGCAAAGGCCCTGAGATTGGTGCACGCTTGTTGCTTTCCGGGAGCGGCACCGAAAGCGTGGCTGGAATGGATTGAGCGAGAGGAAGAGCAGAGACGTGGTGGGGGACATAGCCAGGTGGCAAGTACTTCCACTTTTACCCAAAGTGAGATGGAAAGCCACAGGAGGATTTGGGGCAAGGGAAGGATTTGACCTGGCTTAGGTTGTGACACAATTACTCTGACTTTAGAGGTAAAGATGAAAGCAGAGGACCAGTTAGGAGGTGTTATTATAATCCAGGGTGGGAGCAGTGAGGTGATGAGGACAATGCTAAGGTTTTGGGTTCAATCAGTGTGAAGGATGGCGCTGTCATCTGCTGAAATGGGGAGACTGGGAGGAGTTGTGAACGTTGCAGTCCTCCGGCGGCAGTGGCCAAGTCTGCAGATCACAGTGGGGCTGGAGGGCGATAGATATTTAGGAGTCGCCAGGGTATGGATGGTATTCAAAGCCCTGAAATTCATCAGTGTCACCTTGAGAGTGAGCATAGAGAAGAGGTGAGAGGCCTGAGGCCTGTTGTTTCAGAGATCAGGGCATTGATTCCGAATTCACAGAGAACAGTTAATTAAGAATTTTCTTAACGTTCTGTCACTTTCTTAATGGATTAACACACCACTGGTCCCTTTTGAGACAGTTGCACTATTTAATAATCATTGCTTTTCTTTTTCTTTTATATTTTAGTGTCTTTTACCCGTCGATTGCTAATACTGCTTAAAACTGATAGGCATTTTTGGGTCTGGAAATCTGAGTTTTGTGCAGCAGCATTTAAAAAAAAAAAAACAAAAGAGATGTTTGTAGCCATAGAAAATTGCGGTCTCAAAAGTATACAATTGTTAATCAAGATAGAAGGTAGTGTAAGTCTAGTCTAAATTTTTCACTGTTATTTCTTGCTTAAAAGTCTCAGTTGGGGTTGTGATTTCATGGTAGGCAAATCTAGTAAAAAAAAAAAAAAATCAAAGGATGTAGTATTAATAGAGTATTAGTTCCTTTACACTGAACTTGAAATTCTTTCTCTTTTTTTTGCCTTTTCTAGCCAATATTTGCATTTTTAAATGAAGAAAAGTTTGACGTGGATGGATGGATGGTTTATAATCCAGTTGAAGAATACAGAAGGCAGGTAAGTCAGTAGATACTGTAGATGTGGGGAATCTCAAACCTGCCTGGTGATGATATGCCATCAGTCACGCTCTTTGAGTATCAGTAACACCCTTGCTAAATAAATTTTTCCTGGCAGTGGTATAATATGGCTCATTCTAGTACTGTGGAACCTACAGGCTCATCCCAGGGCCATGTTCAAGCTGCACTAGAGGCTGCATGGCTAAGTTCTCTTTCCTTCCGCTACGCGAAGAACATCCATTATATTGTTGTCCATGAAATGAATCAAATACTCAGAGTCTAGAGAAGCCAGACTTCTGTACCTTACTACTCAGGAGTTGATGTCATGATGTATGTATTTGGGAGCCTAAGTATTACTGGCAGTTAGATTTCTGTTATATTCATTTCAGTTTAAAGATTCAAATGAATTAGAACTGTTTTCCTGTAATGACTTTTCCAAGAATGCTTTGATGAATGTGTATGAGAATTGCCTTTACTGCTGTCTTAGTGAACTTCACCCACATGCATGTTTACTTGCAATAATAAAGCGGGAGGCTTCGTGTATTGTTGCTGTTCGGGGCAAAGGTCTCTCTGCAACAGCTACACTTTGACCTCTGCTGTAACCAAATCATAGGACAGTTAGGAGTTTTGTGATGAGGTTTTTTCATAATTCTCGTTCTACAAAGCTCATAAAGTAATTGGGAAGTTTTGTTGAATGAGGTTTGAGAATCAAATCAAGCCCAGTGAATGTAAAGTAAAATCGTAGAACCCTAGACTTGAGAAGAACCTTCTAGCCACCACTTCCACTACCAGGCACCTGGGTTGACTTCCCGGTTTAGCCTTTTTCTTTTTTAAATTAATTTTTATTGGAGTATAGTTATGTTACAATGTTGTGTTAGTGTCTGCTGTACAGCAAAGTAAATCAGCTATAGCACAGGGAACTCTACTCAGTGCTCTGTGGTGACCCGTTTAGTCTTGATCAGTGGTTTGCCTCTGTTCATGAGAAGATTCGGTGCTCAGGGATGTGGGTGTGGGAATTTATCTCTAGGGCACATGTATGCGGTAGTATGTCCTGTTGCTTCCAGAACTCAGATTTAGTTTGTTGAGTTTTTGAAGGCTGTGTGTACCTCTCATTTTAATAACCTCTATTCCAGGTCAGTTGTGGAGGCAGAAGAGGGACCATGAAAACATCTTGCATGTTTTGGAGACCTCTGTAGTGTTATGTATTAAAATATTTGCACCTTAGTTTTTGAGTGTTATTGACAATATTAAGACTTACTTTTTAGGGCTTCCTGTTTTTAAGCTTGCATGCATATGTGAACTCTTGAAGGTATTTAGTTCTAGAATGCCATTATATTCCATCTTTTTTTCTTATACCTTTCTGATGGGACTTGTAACTCTCTAATTGGACTCGACATCCGACTCATCTGTCTGGCCCGAGCTCTATAGGGCCAGACGTAAAGATGAGGTACCATTTGCGTCCCCAGAGCAAGCACCCACATGGCTCACTTTTGTGTGTGTACTTGTGTGTTTGTGAGCATGGGGAGAGAGTTATTCCACCACCTCTGGACCTTGTCCACAGTAGCTACAATTTTGTGGGTAGGCGACAGGATGGGAGGTGTCTTCCGTGTCACACTAGCAGTCTGCTTAGAATGCAGATGAGTGTATTTCTCACACAGCCCATAGAGCAATCACCCATCCCAAACCACTTGATTGAAGAAACTCTCAGGAGGTGGCGAAATGAGCCTCCCCAGAGGGGTTTTCCTTACTTCCCTTCTGTGAATGTCTTCATAAGCTCAGCCTCTTTCTACTTTGGAGCAGGTTGAAGCGACTGGGGAGTGGAATTGGCCTGATGGCTTTTTTACCCTCAATCAGACACAGATGAAGATTACACAGTGTACTTTTCTTTAGGGCGTGGGGCGGTTTGCACGGGTCGGGGAGGAACTTGGGTTTCTCTTTATTGTACAAGTAGTAGAGAAAAGTTTGACATGAAATCAAGGAAGATCTCAAGTTCAAGAGAATTTGTATTTACCAGCGATAGTTTAGAATTCTGGAACCCGCCAGTGTTTTGTCTTGTGTTCTTACATTGTCTGGATTATCGATCGATCTGCCTCCCTTACTATAAATCAGTACACCGTTACTACCCCGCTGTCAGAGGCACACGCACATTCTGCTCGAAAGAAGAAAGGAGACCCATCCAAGGCCAGATCCAGAGATGAAAGCATCAGTGCTGACGTGGACTTCCTTTCTTCCTGCAGGGCTTGCCCAATCACCATTGGAGAATCACTTTTATTAATAAGTGCTATGAACTGTGCGACACTTACCCGGCTCTCTTGGTGGTTCCATATCGCGCCTCAGATGATGATCTCAGGAGAGTTGCAGCTTTTAGATCCCGAAATCGAATTCCAGTGAGTACTGCAATTAATGTTTCTGTAAGGAGTGCCTTTTCTTCCATGAGAACAGTAGTCAAATGATTCAGAGAAACACTCTTTTGGAATTTCAGTCACACAAATAATTATCAAGTGTCCTCTGAGTGCAAAGCAGCAGGCCAAATGGGGAAAGAAGTAAGACGTCACCTGCCTTCCAGGAGCTCGCGATCAAGGACAGAGAATGAACTCAAGTAATTCTTATACAGGAGAGGGTACAGGTAACACCAGGTGGAAAGGAAGAAGGAAGGACAGGGTCCCTGTGGCTTGTGTCTTCGTAGCACAATAACTGACAGGCATTAGGCTCTGGGTAATGTCGGTTGAGTTATGCTGGAAACCGTGCACCTAGCCTATGTTATGGAGCCTATGAGTATAGGCTTTTACGTACCACCTTTATTAGGATTTGTCTATCCTCATCACGTTTGTAAGCTGCCTTCATACCATTAGCAACCTGGGGTCAGGTGCAGACTATCCCAAACTATATTTACGGTATCACTGGACCTAGTTCATAAATTAGTCTTTGGTTCTTAAATATTTATGTACGAGTCACCCTGTCTACTCTGTGTCCATAAATCTTGTTGGCTAAAAATTTAGAGAATTTTTCCCCTCTGTTAATTTCCAGGGCATGTCATAATAAGTACATTGTCTTATTTTGTTTTGGTTTGATTTTGAAAAACAAGGGTTGAACAATTAAGATTTAATGTCACGTTGCCTTTAACTTCCAAGTCTAGACATTTTTGTCCCTAAAAGGATATTTGTGTGAAACTTCCGTTATGCTATCAACATAATATGAATTGTAACTTTTTTAATGCACTTGCTTCGCTAAGCACGAGTGTCCTTTCATATCTTCACGATATATATTATACTTGAAAGTATGTTCTTTGGCTCCTTTTGCGAGAATACTGTGCTGATGAAGCTAGAATTACCATTTCGCTCCGCTCGTGCTCGACCCCTGCCCTGGCTAGCTGTCTTGCTAATCCATGCCTCACCCGCAGGAGAACTGGGCTAGGATAGTGTGAATTGACTTTGTTCACTCCTTCATTCAATTAATATTTATTGAACATCTACTGTGTGTGTATGCGCGCGCGCGTGTGTGTGTGTGTGTGTGTGTGTGTGTGTGTGAATTTCACGGGATTGGGGGTAGGAGAGGAAATGAAACAACTGAACCCAGCCCACTGTGCTCAGGCTGCCGTCTTGATCCAGTTGTTCCCCCTGTTCTGAGTGAAAGGGAGCCCACCGTAGAGTAAATAAAATGCTTAGCTTTTTACTTAGCCATTTTATTGATCCTTCTTACTTTGTGATGGCCAATTTGCATTTATTTTTCCTTAAAAAAACTGAGGCTAAGCTCTCCATCACTTCTCTATCTTTTATAGATTACCATGCTTAATAATATCTAATAATAGGGCTTCCCTGGTGGCGCAGTGGTTGAGAATCTGCCTGCCGATGCAGGGGACACGGGTTCGTGCCCCGGTCCGGGAAGATCCCACATGCCGCGGAGCGGCTGGGCCCGTGAGCCATGGCCGCTGAGCCTGCGCGTCCAGAGCCTGTGCTCTGCAACGGAAGAGGCCACAACAGCGAGAGGCCCGCGTACCGAAAAAAATATATATATAATATCTAATAATAGATAATGTACTCTTTGTGATATACCTTCTAATCACCTGACTCTTGACTATAACCCAGGAAATGTATTTGCTTTTGATATGAAATCATTAATATTTGATATTCAGTTCTTTTTTTAAAAAAACATATAAAGATACAAAAAGCATTGATGAGAAAGCAGTCTGGTTATGTTGTCCATAAATAAGATGCAGAGTATTATAAAATATCACTGAATAACAAAATGATCCACATGTATTAGTGTTCCCATTAATGGATACATACTCCTTTGTTCTCAAACAGGTTGGTCTTAATGTTATCTAATTCTTTAACATATAAGTAATACATATTTATTTTAGACATTTATAAAAATACTGGTAAGGCTAAAGGAGACTGCCACCTAGTGAGAACCACAGTTATGTGCTTCCAGACTTCCTTCTATGCATACATATTTTTATTTGGAAAAAAGAAAATTATTCTGTGGTTTATGTCTCAGTCTGCTTTTTCTACACCGATGACTGTCTGTTTCATGTGCCCGTGTGTAGATGTACTGTATAGATTGACAGAAAACTGTCAGTCAGTTTTCTATTCCTATTATAAACAGTGCTGTGATAAACATCTTTTGGTGGCTAAATATTTGTGTACATCCTTAATTATTTATGGCTTCTACATATTAACTTCAAAAAGAATAGCCTGATATAGTAGCATATACTTTAAAAGCACTCACGGTAGTTGATGTTGTGATATTTGCATTACTTGTACCTGGTCATCTGTATGGCAAGCATCCTTTTTATAAAGGTAGTTGAGATCCCAAAAGAAAAAGCAGGTAAGAGGTGAAACAACTCGTAACAATAGCATTTCTTAACATGGCCTGGTGATTCCAGTCTTAAATCTCCCAAGCAGAGAGAAGAAGGGCAGAAGAATGGAGGGCATGTGGGGAACAGGGCCGTTTCTTGCATATGACCTGATTTAAATTTAAAACTTGATGAGGGTCTTTATCAAATAATAACTGTCTTGTATGTGCAGCGATTTGCTCTTTTAAAAGTGATCTCATATTGGGAATTCCCTGGTGGTCAAGTGGTTATGACTCCACGCTTTCACTGCCGAGGGCCCAGGTTCCAGCCCTGTGTTGGGGAACTAAGATCCCACAAGCTGCCCAGCGCGGCCCCTCCACAAAAGAGTGGGGACTTCCCTGGTGGCGCAGTGGTTAAGAATCTGCCTGCCAATGCAGGGGACACGGGTTCGATCCCTGGTCCGGGAAGATCCCACATGCCGTGGAGCAACTAAGCCTGTGTGCCACAACTACTGAGCCAGCGCTCTAGAGCCTGCAAGCCACAACTACTGAGCCCGTGTGCCACAACTACTGAAGCCCACATGCCACAACTATTGAAGCCCGCACGCCTCCACTGCTGAAGCCCACATGCCCAGAGCCTGTGCTCCGCAACAAGAGAAACCACCGCAGTGAGAAGCCTGTGCACTGCAACGAAGAGTAGCCCCCGCTCGCCACAACTAGAGAAAGCCTGCGTGCAGCAACGAAAACCCAACGCAGCCATAAATAACTAAATAAATAGATAGATAAAATTTTAAAAAAAGAGTGATCTTATATCAAATCAACATGTTGTAGACCTTAAATTTACATAGTGTTATAGGTCAAGTATATGTCAATAAACGTAAAAAAAATTAAAAATACATAGATACTTATAAGCGATCTCACGCCTTTTCCCTCTTGGAGGCAAAGCCATAGGAGGTGGGCAGGGCAGGTCTCACCTCCATGTTGTAGATTAGAAAGTGGAGGTTGAGGGAGGCCAGCACTTGTGCCCAGGCCTCCCAGGCCTGAGCCTTTGGAGTCTTAGTTGGGGGCCACAGTGGTGTTTTGACTGGGCCCTGGCAGGCACAGAGACTAAATTGAATGAGTATTCATTCGTATTATATAATCTTTTCTCACTGACGTGTTGTCATTATTATACACAGTGATTTTTATGAACATCATTGCTCGTCATTTGCCATAGTGGGGAGGTGACTTCAAAGACGACAGTGTACTTGGCCTTGTATTAAGTGAGCTCGAACACTTGTGCTTCTGGGGTTGTGTCTGCTTTTCATGGGTTTTCGTACACTGTGCTGGGTACATGTGTTCTCCATTCATCCTCCCAGTAGCGTCATGCTGTCACGTGGCTCCGCATTTGATGAAAGAGGGAAAGGACGCTACAGAGGCTGTGAACTCAGCCACCACACTTACCTTCCAGCTTCTGTTAGTTTTATTTTATTTTTCTCTTCTAACAGCTTTATTGAGATAGAATTCATCTATGAAACCATTCATTCATTGAAAGTGGACAGTTCTGTAGCTTTTGCTGTATTACATTTTTAGCTTCCTTTTGCAGGTCTTGTTTCTCAGGTGCTATGAACTGAGAGACCAGGTAGCAAGTGTGCTGGGCTTGTGTGTAAAATTGGAGAAGGTTGATTCTGAGTAAAGGCTCAGAGCTCTCCCAGGAGGCGGGCGTCCTAGCTTCATTGTGGAGACTCTGGCAGCTCTTTGGCTGTCCTGAGATCCTGTTTGCTTCCTTTGGGTTTTCAAGCCCCTGTGTTAGACTCTAGAGTTGAGAGTGTTGGGAAAATGACCTGCAGGTGTGAGGTACCAGGGGTGGTTTTCTTTACCTCTCACCTTTTGCTGAAGCTGTTTCTGGGTGATGACAAATCCAGTGCAAGCTACAGGACTGAAATAAAATATCTGAAGCTTTCTGTTTCCTTTAAGTGATGTAACTATTTTTAGGTAAGCATTTAATGTTTTTAGATGTGGTGCGAATTAAGAAAAGACTAGTAAAGCAACTGGTTATTCTCGTTGGCTCTGAATAGTCATCATTGTTAAATGTGTGTTTCTGGGCACACGTGGAAATGGCAGGTGAACAAGCATCCCGTTTCAGCAAAATGAGATTCACTTCATCCTGATTGTTAGTGCTCTCTTTTTTTGATAGTTTAAATTGTTTTGACATTTGGTTCTTTCTCGATAGCTTAAAATTTCTGAACCAACCGTAGGTGCTGTCATGGATTCATCCAGAAAACAAGACGGTCATCATGCGTTGTAGTCAGCCTCTCGTTGGTATGAGTGGTAAACGAAATAAAGATGATGAGAAATATCTCGACGTCATCAGGGAGACGAATAGACAAATTAACAAACTCACAATCTATGATGCTAGACCCAATGTAAATGCAGTGGCCAACAAGGTAAGTATATTTAATGACATGGTAGAAACTTGCCTTACGTACAGTGTGCAGTGTTTTACCTGAAGGTTGTTGCCATGGCGTATCAACATGTGGGTTTAAATTAAACTTCGCTTAAAGAGGAAAACGAGTTCACTGAAGGTAGAAAGTAGTTTTAATCACAAAACATATCTTAAAAGTTGAATACATTAAAGCCAAATGAAAATAAGCTTTAGGTAAAGTAGAAGTCTAGAGCTGTAGTGAACTTGGGAAAGAGAATCTCTTTGGAGCTCTTTAGGCTGTTGACAGTGATTCTCAGTGTGTACACTAGTGAGGCATCTGTGAGGATTGTGGGAAGCTGTAATTGTTAAAATCCTAAATTTGTAGCTTTATCTAAGCATTCTCTTCACCATACTCAGAAGTGTGTGTTCTCATTTATATGAGACGATCCAAGAAATGAGTAGATCCATGTATGTGAGTTTTACAGTTATACACATAATGGTAATATTTTCAAAGAAATCTGTCTCAAGGGTCGTCTTGGCCTTCTTAAGTAGAGTATGCAGACTGTCCCTAAAGTTGAATGACAAGGCAGTGTTGCCTGCAGGACTCCTCAGCAGATGCTCAAGGTGGAAGGCTGCTTGCCCCTGCACTACAGGGCCCAAGATTCAGAAATACCTTTGACATTCAGTTTAACCTTTTTGTTTTTTTTTTCCCTTTCCCTCTCCCATTGCCAGCTGTCACTTATAAGTATTCACAGTGGGCCTGCCCCATTCCACCTTTCAGATGTATGGCTTCTTGTCAGATGTAGGCTTAAATTTCATCATCTTGAATACTTTGCTTATCCCAAGGTCATTTATCTGGCATCTTCAATTATTCAGAGCACAAGACAAGAACCTGAAAGCAAAACAAGTCCTCAAGCAGCTCAGATAGTTTCAGTAGCTTCCTAAATGGACCCTGTGATGTCTGTCTGCACAGGCGTGTGTGTGGGGCTCCACTCATAATTATTTGCACACAGATTGTGCACCTTACACATTTACTTTTGGACCCGGTATTTGTTACTGCAGTTGGTTTTGTTTTACAAGACGAAAATGATATTGAAATTATTTGTAAAGCAATCAGGTAGTGAAATCGATAAATAGGTTAGGAAATGTAACACAACATTTAGGAAATTAAGTCTAAATATGAATATCTTGTTGTATTATCCTTACCTTTATATTTCTGTTCCTGCTATCCTTCAGGTATAATTCAGAGTTGAATACATGTATAAAATGAAGTATTTCCATGTATACATTTAGCCTGAAACAGATATCATATAACATTAAAATGGGGTATTTAGAAAGAATTTTTTTAAGTATATAAAATGTATAAAATGAATAACTTTATTGTATTAACTCTAAAGCTCATTGTTGTAGCAGTAGAATTCTTGAATGCCTTTTTAACACTCAGGAAATATGCCTGTGTTTCTAGTCCATTTAGGAATGAAGGGAAGGAAAAAATTAAGCAAAAAAACCTAGGCTTGAAAGATCTGTGCATCATTCTCTAAAAAAACACACTCAGGTTCCCCTCCTCCCTCGACTGTGTCTTCCTAGTCATCTGTATCCATAGCAACAGGCTGTGTACGTGGTTGTACTAGGTAACATGGGTGGTTCTTTTTTGTTGAAGAGAACTGAAAAGAAAACTTCAAAACTAATCAGAGATGTGGAATTTGAACTTTTGGGAACTCAGTCTATGCTTGACTGATTGATTTTTACCCTTCTGAATTCTCTCCTCTTTGGACCTAATTGTTCTGCCCTTGTGGATATTTAGAAATTTACAGCCCTGTATGTAACAAGCAACATTGCACCATTTTAAATTAAAGAAAAAAACAAACAAAGGAAACCTAGAGGCAGATAAGATCCAGCAGCCTGTGATGAATTAAAGCAGGACTGTGTTAATGTCTGTTTTTGGCAGAAACTTTGGCAATGAATTATTACTTTTTCCTCCTATCATCTTCAGTGATCTACGAAAGAAACTCCAGAGTTAGGAATGTCTTTGAAAATCACTAACTGTTTACAAACCACATGTACAGAGAAACAGGTCACATGTCCGTGGGAGGGTAACGTGTGTCCTCGTGTGAGAGGCTTGCAGATCCAGTTCACAACAGTGACTGCCAGGGGGATAGGTGCACCTCTGTTGTGACCTCTGATGGCAGCTGCAAGGTGTTATTCCCTGAGGTAGGGGTAACCAAGGAGAGGGGAATATGACCCATTTGTGTATGGATTCATTAGCTGATAACTATTTAAAAACAAAGTGAACGTTTATTGTCTACTTACTACTGATGCCATTTGTAGCAAGCTTTAAAAACACATTTCTGTCTAAATAAAATACAATTTCTTACCTAGAGTCTCTGGAGATCAAGGCCTCTGGCTTGTACATAGGTCTCCAGGTTTGAAGTTCAAGTGGTAGCCTTACTTCTACTGCAGGAAACCTTCTCTGTGACTAACCCCGGAAAAAAACCGTAGGATGTATTGGCCCTTCTGTCCCGAGCTACAAGTTTATATTCCTTCAATTGTAAATGAAAAGAGAAGAGGTATTCCGTGGCAATGGCAGGCATGTCGCTTGTCTGTCCTTTACCTGCGGGCACTGCCGAGATAGTGCAACTTGGCTTTGACTGTTTACTTACCTTTACTGGTGAGTTTACATATTCATATGTTTTTATGATGTTAATTAGCATCCTTCCATTTCAGCTTGCTTTCTTCGAAGGTCCCCGAATAATTTAACTTTTTCTTAAAAGGCCGGAGGCCACACGTTCCATGGCATTTTAAAGCATTAAGCAGAATGCAGCCAGGTTCCTAAACAAAGCCGGAGTGTTTCTTTTTGTCTTCGTGGAAAAGAGGCATCTTCACGACCCTGTGAAAGGGAAGTGACGCCCAGCCTAGCGGGTGGATGCTGGTAGGCGCCACGGCAGGTGGTAGCCATCTCTCCCCGCTTGAAACCTTTTGTCCCTCCAGGGCCCACCACGTGCAGCACTGTCCTGGTGTTTGCATAGCACACAGACAGTCATGGGGCACTAGAAAAGGTTCAGGCTGTGAAGTCAGATGACTTAAATTCTGCTGCTTACCTCTGACTTTGGGTGTAGTTAAATAGCATCTCTTCTCATTTTCAAAATGCAGTTAGTAATACCTGTCTTGCAGCATTGCTGTAAGAGTTAGATAAAATTATGTAAAGCAAGAATCACAGTATCATTAAATGGTGGCTGGTGTTAGCTGTTATAGAGCCTGGCTCCTTTTAATCTTATGAGACCTAGGTAGTATTATCCCCTGTTCTACAGGAGACAGCGTTGAGGCGCAGAGAGGTTAAGTGCCTTGCCCCAGATCACACAGCAAAGAGGGGCTGAAACTGAGCTATCGACCTGGGTCTATCTGTCTCCAAAGCCTGTCGTTTTCCTCTAGCCCGTCCAGTCCCATGGGAGCCTGCCCCTGAAGAGTACTGTTAAAATCCGATGGAAGACAACGACCATTCAGAACCTGCTCTTGCCTTTCCAGATCCAGAAGAAGAGCTAGTAATTACAGAACATTTTGAAAATGATTTTTTCTCACAAATACAGATCCTCCGGAAATTGCCAACTCACCGTCTTTTTTCCCTAGCTCAAAATGTGACTAATGTTGTTGACGCCTAGCGTCAGATAGGAAGTCGGGTCACATCAATTATCGTATCTAAGTTGCAAGTTTTTAGGTTGAGATTTGGAGGACCAATAACCTTTGAAATATTTGTGTAAGTTACTGAAGCAATAGAAAACCCAACTTACTGTTTTGTGTATCTCATTGTTTCTTAGGCGACAGGAGGAGGATATGAAAGTGATGATGCGTATCATAACGCCGAACTTTTCTTCTTAGACATTCATAACATTCATGTCATGCGGGAATCTTTGAAGAAAGTCAAAGACATTGTTTATCCTAATGTGGAAGAATCCCACTGGTTGTCCAGTTTAGAATCTACTCACTGGTTGGAACATATCAAGGCAAGTATATTTTTTTGAAAAAAGATACACATATATAAAAAAGAAAGTAATGGTTTAGTGGATCAGGAAATTTTTTTGATTCCTTAAATTTAAAAAAAAACTGAACAGCGAGAGAGAAAATATTTGTTGTATGTAGCTCTACATTTGACAATTTTGTGTTTCTTTACAATTTGCTTACCTAAATTAAAGATTTCACAATATTATCTCCAGAATATTTTTTAGAGTTTGTAGAGATGTCACTTTCCAACTCGTCAATAGCAAGTAGTTGAGGCTTTCACCCAGGTTTATTTAGGAGTAGATAATTTATTATTGAACCATTACTGGGTATGACCCTCAAGAACCTAGAGCAATTGTTTTTATTGAAACTTACCTCAAATTGACTTTGTTTAAAGAATGAGTTTTGTGTTTTTATTATATTCAATCCTTCATCTTGATAGAGGCATCAAAAACCTCCATTCTTTTAAAAGTACTTGAAGTTGGGACTTCTCTGGTGGCGCAGTGGTTAAGAATCCGCCTGCCAATGCAGGGGACAGAGGTTCGATCCCTGGCCCGGGAAGATCCCACATGCCGTGGAGCAACTAAGCCCGCGTGCCACAACTACTGAGCCTGCGTTCTAGAGCCCATGAGTCACAACTACTGAGCCCTTGTGCCACAACTACTGAAGCCTGCACGCCTAGAGCCCATGCTCCACAACAAGAGAAGCCACTGCAATGAGAAGCCCATGCACCGCAACGAAGAGTAGCCCCCGCTCGCTGCAACTAGAGAAAGCCCATGCGCAGCAACAAAGACCCAACACAGCCAAAAATAAATAGATAAAATAAATAATAATTAAAAAAAAAAGTACTTGAAGTTATGTGAGGGAACTAACAATTTTAGAAGCCACCATTTAGTTCTATAAACAAACAAAAAGCCAACCTTAAATAGGTGGATTCTGAAGATAGAGTGTTTTCTAGTCAAAATTTATTTTCCAACTTGACAGGAGTTATAATTTTAGTCAGTCTCTAGAACTTTCGGGTTTTTTTTCATAGTTTATCATCCTCAAAAATGAATTGCAAAAAATCTAATTGTGACAACTAAATGTAATATGGTATCGTGGATAGGATTCTGGACTAGAATAAGAGAACATTAGGTAAAAACTAAGGAAATCTGAATAAAGCATGGCCTTCATTAAAATTAAGTTTATTAATAATTTAATAATATATCTATATTGGTTCATAGTTGTGACAGATGTACCATACTATTCTAAGATGTCAATAATAGGGGAAATTGGGTCGAGTATATGGGAACCTTCTGTAGTACCTTTATAACTTTTCTGTAGATTTTGAGAATGGCTCTTCAAGGGCTTTTGTAGACAAAGCAAAAAGATACAGTTTAGGTGGGTTTAATTTTTTTTTATTATTATTAATTTATTTTTTGGCTGCTTTGGGTCTTTGTTGCTGCGCGCGGGCTTTCTCTACTTGTGATGAGCGGGGGCTGCTCTTTGTTGCGGTGCGCGGGGCTTCTCATTGCGGTCACTTCTCTTGTTGCAGAGCACGGGCTGTAGAGCTCACAGGCTTCACTAATTGCAGCGTGTGGGCTCAGTAGTTGTGGCTCACGGGCTTAGTTGCTCCGCGGCATGTGGGATCTTCCTGGACCAGGGCTCGAACCCGTGTCCCCTGCATTGGCAGATGGATTCTTAACCACTGCATAGGTGTGTTTAATTTTTTAAAGGAAATAACTACACAGGTCTGAAAAGGTGAATATACTGGTTGGGGGTACCATTCACTCCTCACTTGAGCAAGAAAAGAACCACAGTTATGTGATTGGCTCAAGGTGAGACATGTTAAAAATAGAATGAGGTTTCAAACCCAGCCCTTTGGTCATGGAGCCTAACCAGTACAGGCTACAACATGGATGAACCTCAAAAACATTATGCTGAGTGAAAGAAGCCAGGCATAAAAGACCAGCTACTGTAGAATTCCATTTCTGTGAAATTTCTAGTAAAGGCAAAACTGTAGAGACAGAAAGCAAATCATTGGTTGTCTGGGGCTGAGGGTGGGAACAGAGATTGGCACCCGGAACTATCTTGGGTAATAGAACTGCTCTGCCACTGGATGGTGGTGATGGTCGCAAAACTGTATAAGTGTATTAAACCATATCGAAGTGTACACTTACAGGTAAATTCTACTGTTTGTAAAGTGTACTTCTGTAAATACTTAAATCATCAAAAAATGCCATCAGAGCAGTAGCTCTTCGTACGCATACATTTAGTCACTGCTAGGTCTCAGATTTCTACTAGAGGCTGTCAGTTTATCTTCAGGTGAGGATTCCGCAATTTATGAGCCACATAAGGGTTCATATCTTGTCGATTTAAAGGCCAGAAGGTGATTTCCATTGTATCATGCCTTTAAGGTCTAGACTGGACCTCTTGGGCCAGTGATTTTTCTAACGTGATCACTGTTATTGGTTGCATTGTGTCCTCCCAAAGTTTATATGTTGACGTCCTGACCCCCAGTACCTTAGGGTGTGACCTTATTTGCAAACAGGGTCACTGCAGATGTGATTGGTTAAGATGAGGTCTGACTGGAGTAGGGTGGACCCTTCATTCGATAAGGCTGGTGTCCTTATGAAAAGGGGAAATTTGGACACAGATACATGCTCAGGGAAAATACCATCTGAAGATTGGAGTTATGCTGCCAGAAGGCAAGGAACTACCAGAAGCTTTGAGATGGGCCTGGATCGGGTCCTTCCCTAGAGCCTTCAGAGGGAACATGACCCTGCCCACACCTTGATCTTGGACTTCCAGCCTCCAGAACTGGGAGATAATACATTTCTGTCATTTAAGCCACCCAGTCTGTGTGACTTTGTTACGACAGCCCTAGTGAACTCGTACAATCACATGTGTGAAAGAAAGCTTGAAATGCGGTTTGGTTTTCGTGTATTTGTCTTGTTTTTTAATACCTACTTGCATTCGAAGGCAGTTTCTTTAGAGGAAAAGCAACAGACCCTGCAGCTTCTGGCCTTCCGTTTTCAGAACTCTTTCTGTTCTAGACATTAATAGTATTTTAAAACGAACTTTAACTAGGGCTAAAAGCTATCAGTTCAAATTCAAGCAGTCCCTTCCAGCTCGCTACTGACTCGCATGTTTTTCTTTGGCAGCTCGTTTTGACGGGAGCCATCCAGGTCGCAGACAGGGTTTCTTCAGGGAAGAGCTCGGTGGTGGTGCACTGCAGCGACGGATGGGACAGGACTGCCCAGCTGACATCCCTGGCCATGCTGATGTTGGACAGTTATTACCGGAGCATCGAGGGCTTTGAAATATTGGTCCAAAAAGAATGGATCAGTTTTGGACACAAATTCGCATCTGTAAGTAAACAATGAAGCTAGTTTTTTAAATGTCTGATCACCACCATCTGGGATTAAAAAAACTATTTGTGAAACCAGTGATTTCCTTTTAAAAAGAAAATCTGAGGAGTGTAATGAAAAACACTCTGCAGGTTTGAAAATGTGTGACGCCTTGGGTTTAGCCAGTCTTTTTAGGAGACATGTTTGTCCATCTGCACTATTAATAGTTTTGCTTGAAAATAATACAAAAAGTGTTTAAATTGAAATTGTGCAAAAGAAGGAAGATACTCCTTTCTCAACTAATATTATAACTATTAGAGCCAAATATTTTGTAGAAATGCTAGACTTTTGGTTGAGGCTTTTACTATTCTCTGATAGACATTTTGAAAACCAAAAGAACCTATTAAAATTCATATTTCCTATTTTCCTAAAGAGCCTATTAAAATTAAATTTCCTATTAAAAGGGTGTCTTGTTTCCAGGCACCCTTTGAATAAGCATTTTGAACAAGTTCCCCACATGGTTCTCATGAAGAGAATCCATAGACAGTTTCAGAAACACTGCTGTGTAGCCTTGTAGCCTTCATCTGAATTTCACAAGTAGTGTGAATAGCATCGTCAAGTAGAAAGAGTCATTGTTTAGTAAATGAATAAATGGTGAGGTTTTTGTCTTGTTTTTGAGAAAGAACCTTTTTTTTTTAAAGAACTTTTAATTATAATAATCACACCCTTTTGGACATGGTTGCAAGACTTGAAACTTTGGGATTGGTCCCTTAGCAACTGGTAACTTAACTCTACCTGCAGCTGCCCACGACTTGTACAAAATTCCAATCGGATAAAATAGTTGTCACGTTCACATAGCATCATGATGCTTTCTCAGTTTGTATTGATATATTATAGAAGTTTATATACTTAATTTCCATTATTTTGAAACCATACGTTATTTTCTGTATTGCCATGGGAAAAAAAGATACTATTCACTCTCTGGGAAGCTTGGCGTTTAGAATGCAGATTGCCGAGTTGTGATTGTCACACTTTGTGAGTAATATGCTTCCTCAGTTTTGTACCCAGAGATTAAAACAAATCATCACTTCCTTTCAGAGAATAGGTCATGGTGATAAAAACCACGCCGACGCTGACCGATCTCCTATTTTTCTCCAGTTTGTTGATTGTGTATGGCAGATGTCAAAACAGGTAAGAGATATTAGGATGAAAATACATCTGACTTAATGTTGAAATATTTTGATGTAATATCTGGGATTTGCCTCAGAGTAACACAGGGTAGGGATAGAGATGCAACAAGTTTGGCCACGTGCGGATAACTGTTGAAGCCAGGTGATGGGTACACGGGGTTCACTTTTTTTATTCTCACTACTATTTATATTGACTGGGATTTTTCATAATAACGTTTTAAAATTTTACTATTTAACTGTACTCTCTCTGCTGGTGGAGGAGCCGCATAATTGACAATAGCAAGTCGTCTTTTCCAGTTCATCCTACACTGGCATTTGTGTGTAGGCGAGTCTGCTACCTTAGACTACCGTAAATAATTAAACCATCCTGTGTGTCCTGTACGCTCAGGAGAGCCCAGAAAATGGGCTTATTTTCCCTTTTTCCCTCTTTGTTCCTTTACTTGACGCTCAGTTAAGCTCTTCAGCCCTGTGCAAAGCACCAACAGGTGAGCTGTAGCACGCTGCAGACCACAGCCTCAGCTGTCCTCCTGGAGCATTTATGCACCTCTTTTCGGCTCTGTGTGAGATCAGCCCCAAGTTTTCATGCGTTGTTTGCTTGTTTGTTTTCGTCTAGTTCCCTACAGCTTTTGAGTTCAATGAACGGTTTTTGATTATAATTTTGGATCATCTGTACAGTTGCCGCTTTGGTACTTTCTTATACAACTGTGAGTCCGCTCGAGAGAAACAGGTGAGTGTTTTAACATCTTTAACATCTTTTGAGCTAAAGACTCACCAAAACGTGTTTAGTCTGCTGTGAAATAACAAAGAATTTGATAGCTTGGTTTGTGGTTAATGCAAAGTTTCTCATTCTGTACCCCAAGCTTGGGCGTTTTCACTTCAACCAGGGGTTATTGAGTGTATCGTGTTTATTTCAGGGGTAAGACATTGACTTTGCCTTCAGGGAGTAGGAATGACTTTTTTGTTGAGGTATAGATGATTACAATATTGTATAAGTTTCAGGTGTACAACACAGTGATTCAATAGTTTTATAGATTATACTCCATTTAAAGTTATTACAAAATAACAGCTATATTTCCCTGTGCTACATATCCTTATAGCTTGTTTATTTTATACCTAGTAGTTTGTACGTCTTAATCCCCCACCCCTATCTTGCCCCTCCCACCTTCCCTCTCCCCGCTAGTAACCACTAGTTCGTTCTCTATATTGGTGAGTCTGTTTCTGTTTTGTTACATTTGCTCACTTTTGCTTTATAGATTCCTCACATAAGTGGACACATACAGTATTTGTCATTCTCTGTCTGACTTATTTCACTTAGTATAATACCCTCCAGGTCCATCCGTGTTGCTGCAAATGGCATTATTTCATTCTTTAATGGCTGAGTAATATTCCATTGTATATACATAGCACATCTTCTTCTTTTTTTAAAATTTATTTTTATTTATTTTATTTTTGGCTGCATTGAGTCTTCGTTGCTACATGCGGGCTTTTCTCTAGTTGTGGCGAGCGGGGGCTACTCTTCATTGCAGTGCACGGGCTTCTCATTGCAGTGGCTTCTCTTGTTGCGGAGCACAGGCTCTAGGTGCGCGGGCTTTAGTAGTTGTGGCACGCGGACTCAGTAGTTGTGGCTCACCGGCTCTAGAGTGCAGGCTCAGTAGTTGTGGCGCACAGGCTTCGTTGCTCCACGGCATGTGGGATCTTACCGGGCCAGGGATCGAACCCGTGTCCCCTGCATTGGCAGGTGGATTCTTAACCACTGTGCCACCAGGGAAGCCCCTAGCACATCTTCTTTATCCAGTCATCTGTTGATGGACAGTTAGGTTGCTTCCATATCTTAGCTATTAGAGTAGGAATGGCTGTTAAAGGCATGCAAGGTCACCCTCCCAAAATGCCATAAAAATGTCAATAAGGGAAATTTTTTTTTAAAAGGCATAAACCCACAAGAACAGGGGGAAATAAGGAAGGAGACACAGCAACAAACTTGGAAGCTGGAAACTAAGTAGATAAGTGGGAAATAACTTTACTTGAGAAAAGTGACTCGCAAACCAGCAGTGGGGAAGCCAAGAACCAGGCCACTTTGCATCACAGCAACCCCATATGACTCAGGGGTTCTGGGGCAAGGGTGTACCAGCGTATGGGACAAAGAGGGAAGGGTACGATAACCTGAAGGGAAAAAACAAAAAAGATAACCTGAGGGTCTGTTTAGAATGAGCAGGTAGCTTCCCCAGATCACCTCCACTTGTCTCTGGAGTTAAGGACAGAGGTTTCTTCTCGAGAGAGGGTGAGAGTAGGTATCCGGGCTGGGGACCTGAGTGTCCTCAGGGGATGAGGTGAATGGGAAGAGCTGGTCTGTGAAAGGCCCAGCCCATGCCGCCTGCTCACTCCCAGCATTCTGGCAGCAGGTCCTTATCTTTCAGGTGAGAGCCTGTTGGCAAGGATGGGGAGGAAATGGAACCCTTGGATGTTGCTAGTGGCATGTACCCAAGAGGAATGAAAACAGGGGTTGAAACAAAAACTTAGACACAGATGTTCACGGCAGCCCTACTCAGAATAGCTAAAAGACGTCAACAACCCCACTGTCCATCAGCTGATGAATAGATGAACTAAATGTGGTCTATCCATTCAGTGGAATATTATTCAGCCATCAAAAGGAATGACGTTCTGAGCCATGCCACAAATGGATGAACCTTGAAAACATGCTAAGTGAAAGGAGCCAGACACAAAAAAGGCACATATTGTATGATTTCGTCTATATGAAACTTCCAGAAAAACAAGTCCATAGAGACAGAAAGCAGATTTGTGGTTGACGGGCTGGAGGGAGGGGAGAATGGGGAGTGACTTCTTAATGTGTACAGGGTTTCCCTTGGGGATGATGAAAATGTCTTAGAGCTTCATAGAGGTGGCAGTTGGACAACATTGGGAAAGTACTAAAAGCCAGTGAATTGTAGACTTTAAAAGGGTGAATTTTATGGTACGTGAACGACACTTCAATTTGGAAAAAAAAAAAAAAAGAAGGAATCATCTCTAGAGAAACTGACTAGCCCAAGAAGAAGGACCTGAAGATTACCAACAGCTAGGGTTCCCCATGGTGAAGCTCAAGTTGCCAAGCCGCATGACTTCAGAGCTTACATAATAGCAACAAGCAGGAGGGAAATAAAACAGCGTGGAGAAAATAGTTACCATGTAGGGTGGGGAGAAACCTAGACAGGAAGCTATCAGTTAATATCCCAAGAAAGATAGGAAAATATTGGTACCATGAAATAATAACAGGATATTATTTAGAAAGAACGTTTAGAGATAAGAAAACTTGAAATTAAAAACATGCTATAAGGGACTTCCCTGGTGGTGCAGTGGTTAAGAATCCACCTGCCAATGCAGGGAACACGGGTTTGAGCCCTGGACGGGGAGGATCCCACATGCCGCGGAGCAACTAAGCCCGTGCACCACAACTACTGAAGCCCTTGTGCCTAGAGCCCGTGCTCTGCAACAAGAGAAGCCACCGCAATGAGAAGCTGGTGCGCTGCAACAAAGAGTAGCCCCCACTCACCACAACTAGAGAAAGCCTGCACGCAGGAACAAAGACCCAACGCAGCCAAAAAGAAATTAATTAATTAAAAAAAATGTGCTATCAATAGAAATCTAAAATTCAGCAGAAGAGTTGTAAGATGAGGGTGAAAGTCTCCCAAAAAGTAGGGCATAGAGACAGGTAGGAAATGGAGATAAGAAAACTAGGAGATCAGGCTCCCAAAGAGAAGAAGAGTAGGTTATTTGCAAAGAAACAGAAATAAGGAAGACTGAATTCTTCAGCAGCAATATTGGAAAGTAGAAGTCAGCGGAGCATTGCCTTCCGAATTTTAAAGGAAAATGGTTTCAACCTAGAATCCTCTCGCCACCCAACTGTCAACCAGATGTGAAGTAGACCAAACGTGTCCTCAGACACACGTGGCATCAAGAAAGAAGACTGCATGGAGTTCAGGAAGCTAGGAGCTCCAGCACAGAGAGGCCAGAGGGAAGCCTCAGAGGGCGAAACAGAAGAGACTTCCTGAACGAGAGCTGGGTGCGTGGCGCGGGGGCGGCCGGGGCAGCTCCTTCCTCCCAGGATGCACCTGGGGACTCCAGATGTGCTGAGTGTCCTGATCAGAGTTTTAAAGACATTGGAGGAAGAGTTTGGGGTTGAATGAGTGATAGATGCCAAGAGAAGTAAGCAAGCAGAATAGACAGCTGTTAAATTAAAGGAAAACAAAAACAGAAATTGAACAGGAAAAGAAATCAGAGTAGAAAAGACATGACTTACCTGGGAATAGCATTTGCTGAGTCATAGCAATCTAAACCCTAAACATGGATCTAACCAGAGCAACGCTGTAAACTGGGGGTCTGAGGCAGGGTAGAAGGTGTGAGCACAGCAGGATGGGGAGGAACGTTCTCGCTGTGGCAGTGTCAGCAGTTAATGCCTGTAACTTTATAGTCAACAAGTAACAAGAAAAGGGTGTTTCTCACGGGGGTGAGAAGAAGACAACTAGACGGGGAGAGGCTACTGTTTTCATAACAAACCTTGTCAAGCTGTTTGACTTTAAATCAACTGTGTGTGTGTATAAAAATAAAAACAAGCATGCCAATAAACACAAGGCAGTGTAGACTGTGGAATCAGAAAGGGACAAGTGAAGTTTTAGGTGGATCCCAAGGAAGGCAAAATTATGCTGCTGTTATTACCGTTCACATTCACGAAACGTGTATGTTCAAAAAATTTCTTCAGTCACTATTTCAAGCTGTTCTTTTCAGCTTCCAGTTTTAGCTTACTGGTCCTTTCTTCTTGATGTCATTACTAGGAAGAGTTTCCAATTCTGCCTTCAGTAATTTTAATATTTGTACTTTTATTTCCCAAGTTTTGATTTTCCTCTACTTAGGATCAAAATGGGTAAAAATCTATAATTAAAAAACAGTGAAGATGTGAATATCTGTATGAGATGATGGACACCAGACTGAAAATTGAAGATTCAGTGAAGTCAGTTATCCACGTGTTTCAAATATCTGGATACTGGCATGATGCATTAAACATCTGGATGTTTGATTAACATAGCGCTTTGTCTAGATGCCTGCTGTCAAGTAGATACAGGTTGAGATTTTGTAGTTCTAACAAACACAAAAATGGAAAAAGTCAGCGAGATCTTATGATAATTTTTCTTGCTGCTGAATTCAAAAGAGCGTACTGCCCATCTGTTCATAAATGTTTTCCCTAGCCAGGAATAGTCTTCTTAGGTCAGTGAGTTGCATTTAATGTTAGAGCATCCTTCCCCTCTCTCTTCAGGCAGAAACAGTGGCTCTCAAGCCATTATCTATGCAAATATTGGGAAGTGGTGCTCGGCACTCGCAGGTGCAGAAGGCTTTTTGAGCTATTATGGGGATAATGTACATGTGTGATTCAAGTTGATGCTCAGCTGTATCGCCGCAACCTGCAAAATGGTTTGTGTACCAGGGTGTGTTTTTACTTAGGCTTTCTACTTTCTCTTTCCTCTAGAAAGTTACAGAAAGAACTGTTTCTTTATGGTCGCTGATAAACAGTAATAAAGACAAATTCAAAAATCCCTTCTACACTAAAGAAATCAATCGAGTTTTATATCCAGTTGCCAGTATGCGTCACTTGGAACTTTGGGTGAATTACTACATTAGATGGAACCCCAGAATCAAGCAACAAGTAAGTGAAGTAGCATCGTGAACTATAGTGATGTCGACTGAGTACCACTTCTGGACTTAAATAATGTTATGTAGTACGTTTTTATTAATTTTTATCTCATTTTAAATTTTTATTGGGGTATAGTTGATCTACAATGTAGTGTTAGTTTCAGGTGTACAGCAAAGTGAATCTGTTATACATATACCTGTATCCACTCTTTTTTAGATTCTTCTCCCATATAGGCCATCACAGAGTACTGAGTAGAGTTCCCTGTGCTATACAGTAGGTCTTTATTAGTTATCTACTTTATATATAGTAGTGTGTATATGTCACTCCCAGTCTCCCAGTTTATCCCTCCCCCCACCTTTCCCCCTGGTGACCATAAGTTTATTTTCTACATCTGTGACTCTACTTCTGTTTTGTAACTAAGTTCGTTTATACCCTTTTTTAAGATTCCACTTACAAGCTATATCATATGATATTTGTCTTTCTGTGTCTTATTTCACTCAGTATGGACAATCTCTGGGTCCATCCATGTTGCTGCAAATGGCATTATTTCGTTCTTTTTTGTGGCTTTTCAAAAATATTACGAAAGGAAAAATAGCAGACTAAAAAATGACACTTGCTTTCATTTTTTTATTTTTTGAGTCCACTTGGCTCAACTATTTTATTGACTAAGCATCTGTTTTTAATGGGTTTTTTAAAACATCTTTATTGGAGTATAATTGCTTTACAATGGTGTGTTAGTTTCTGCTTTATAACAAAGTGAATCAGTTATACATATACATATGTTCCCATATCTCTTCCCTCTTGTGTCTCCCTCCCTCTCACCCTCCCTATCCCACCCCTCTAGGTGGTCACAAAGCACCAAGCTGATCTCCCTGTGCTATGTGGCTGCTTCCCACTAGCTATCTCTTTTACGTTTGGTAGTGTATATATGTCCATGCCACTCTCTCGCTTCGTCCCAGCTTACCCTTCCCCTTCCCCGTGTCCTCAAGTCCATTCTCTAGTAGATCTGCGTCTTTATTCCCATCCTGCCCCTAGGTTCTTCATAACCATTTTTTTTTTAGATTCCATATATATGTGTTAGCATACGGTATTTGTTTTTCTCTTTCTGACTTACTTCACTCTGTATGACAGACTCTAGGTCCATCCACCTCACTACAAATAACTCAATTTCGTTTCTTTTTATGGCTGAGTAATATTCCATTGTATATATGTGCCACATCTTCTTTATCCATTCATCCGTGACACTTGCTTTTAAACACAACTTTAGTTAAAAATTGTTAATTACTAAACCATTTATTTTTTAAATTAATTTAATTAATTTATTATTTTTGGCTGCGTTGGGTCTTCGTTGCTGCACGCGGGCTTTCTCTACTTGCAGCGAGTGGGGGCTACTCTTTTGTTGCGGTGCGCAGGCTTCTCATTGCAGTGGTTTCTCTTGTTGTGGAGCATGGGCTCTAGGAGCGTGGGCTTCAGTAGTTGTGGCTCACGGGCTCAGTAGTTGTGGCTCGTGGGCTCTAGAGCACAGGCTCGGTAGTTGTGGCGCACGGGCATAGTTACTCCGCGGCGTGGGGGATCTTCCCAGACCAGGGCTCAAACCCGTGTCCCCTGCATTGGCAGGCAGATTCTTAACCACTGTGCCACCAGGGAAGACCCACTAAACCATTTATTTTGATTGGTGTTAAACTTACATTTTTCCTGACAACATGAATAATACATTTTTTATTTTTACTAAGATGTAAACTATTTTAAAGCTCTGGAAAATTTCTGAGTTTTGATTGTCAAGGATTTTCTTTAATCATTGTAAGTTGTTAGACATCATAAGAAGGTTCTTTCCAGCGACTGGACTGAGATGGTCCTTTAAGGAAAAGGAACATTTTCTACTCTCTGTTCAGGTGTATGTACTTGTCAGCTAATATGAGAGTGCTCTTTACTGAAGGTCTTTACTTCTAAAGTAAAGATAATTGATCTGTCAAAGGATAGTACAGTCATTTGGCCATTTCTCGGTCCAACATGGCAAGGGTGATTTTTGAAGCAAAAGACTGCACATTTTATTAAAGGCACAGTCAGGCTTTCCCTTCTCCCAGCCTCACTGCATCCAAGCTCAGAAGGAAAGTCCAGCCTGTTTGTGAGGGCTCAGAAGTATGTCCACTGAGCCATTTGTTCTAAGTGCTCTAAATAGTCAATATTTGCGGTTGCTCTCTGTAAAGGTTTGCACGTTTTCCTGCAGTCCCAGGCCAGTCTTGCGTAAGCAGCAGCTTTAATCCCACTACAAGTAGTCGGGCAACAGCAGGGCCCGGTGCTCAGTCTGGCCCTCGGTTTGTTTATTCCACTCTGGCAGCTGGCCACACGCCAGTGTGTGTGTGCTCTCTCTTCCCACTGGGGAAATGCACGTTTAAGCTGGCCCTCTCGTTTCAAGGTCTCTGCTTGCTTGCATGAAAGCCTTTTGCAATTTCGTAATGGTTGAAATGTGTAGTCTTTTGGAAAGTGACAGATTCCAGGGCTTGAGAACATACACTTGTTTAGTTTGGGATTTGAGAAGCACACAGAGGGAATGCCTTTAGCGTAGCTCCGGCATTTGGAATATCAAGTAAAGAGGAAATGGGAATTTTTACAGGGTTCTAAGCAGTGTTACCTGGGGTGTGTTCCTTTTCTGATTAAAAAATATAGATGAGCACTGTTTGTCCTATAAATTTCACCTTTTCTGCATTTATCATGGCTTTTTAAAAAACCATTGTTTTTTAGAAAATGTTGACAATTTCTGTACAGATTCTATAATCTCCCGTCACCCATTTGTACTTGGAGAAATTCTTGTAATTGCAGGCATTTAGAGCAATTCATTTATGATATACAAAGGTAATGACAATTGTGTGACAAGTCAAGTTTGCAGGGACATCACTGGCAGAACTTACTGTGATGTGTTTCTCCCCCTTGTTCTCCCCCTTGTTCTCTCTTAGCAAAATGGAACTGGGCCGGGTAGGAATGCATATTTGTTTGATTGAGGTTTTTATTTTGAGACACTGATTGGTGTGTTTTAGGATCTGTGACATTTACCCGAAGAAAATAGCTTACCCTTTCTATATAGATTTTCTGAACGTCAAGGGTCCTACACGCGTCTTTGTTGTCACTCGGCATCTTGTGTTTTCATCTACCGAGTACTGAGCGTTCCCATGCGTCAGGCACTGGGGGGACCCAGAAATTAAGAAGAGGTGGTCTCTGCCCACAAGGAGCTCCCAGACTGGCAGGGGCACCCAGGAACGTAAGCCGATGATGATAAACAATCGAGGAGAAATGTGGAAACGGAAGTGTGAATGAAGTGCATCAGGTTTCCCGAAAGATCTTATGCAGGACATTATTTCATACAGAAATAGATTACAATCCAATCACACAGGACTTTGCAAATTATATAATGTAGACCTAAAAGAATATCCTTAACCACTGAAGCCATTACTCAGTTGTGTGGCCCAGTTGGTATACAGGCAGTGACTGTGGTAAACTAGCAGACCGATGCTTACATTTGACAAGCAATGAATAAGCAAACTTGGTACTTTTATGTAATATGAGGAAGTTGCTCATGCTGAAAGCCTAAGGATAATTTAGTCACGTAAACCTGCGTGGGACCTTCGGCTGCTGGTGAGTCGCGTATTGTCCTTTGGGGACCTCCGCACTCCACGTGGCTGTGAACCAGAGTTGCCCCGGGCCGTTCCCATTTTGCTTAGGATCACAACGAGGACAGACATTCACAGGCTTACGTGGGTGGGGTTTAAGTCATTTCTGATAGAAAAGTTAGAACTTCATGCTTCATTCCCCAAGGGAGACGTCGAGGTGTGGGATTTATAGTCACTTGACTACGAATTTCATTTCTCATCATTGTGTCCTTTGATACACTGTCACAAATGCACTCTTTCCTTCTATTATATCCTCTAAATTGGTTTTGTTTGTTTATAGACTAATGACTTCTACATATTTTGTACGCATTACTAGATAGAATTGTCTTATTTCTAATAGTTTTCTAACTCTATAGCCTCGTCATCGGCAAAAATGATTGTGTTACCTCTCATTTATTTGTCTTGTCTTAATTGTACTTGCTGGTACAATAACAAACAGATTCTGACAGTCATATGGGAAAGAGAGGTTTTCAAAATAGCCAAGGCCAGAAACAGAGCATGGAGGTTCGGAGACTGGGGAGGGTGAGAAGGTGGCGGAGGGGAAAGGATGGACTGTTGGTGGTAAATGTTCACTGGTAACTGGTCCTGACACAGCAGATGTCACACGTCCACACAGACCTCCCTTTCCCCGAACCTGCTCCTCCCGCGGGTTTCCTCATCGCAGCACTCGGCAGCTCCATCCTACACGCCCTGCCCAGAAACCTTACACTCATCCTCCCGCCTGCCCACTTTAAAACAACAGCTTCATTGAGGTATAATTGACATGTAGTAATCTGTACACGTTCCAAGTGTGCAGTGCGGTGGGTTTTCACACGTGTCTATACCTGTGACACTATGAGCACAGTCGAGGCTGTGAACATACCATCCCCAGCAAACGCTCGTGTCACCACAGGTGAGCTTCCGTTTTCCAGTCATCCTCGTCTCCCTGCTCTCTCATCCCAGGCTGTCAGGAGAGCCTGCTGGGCTCGGCCTTCAGAAACCTGTCCAGCCTCCGAGCCTGGGGCTGTGCGTTGCTGCAGAGCCTTCCAGCTGGACTCTCAGATTCTCAGCCTGCTTCCTTCTAGTGTGTTCTCAACACGGCAGCCAAAGTGCTCCTTGTGAAATATACCCCCCAGATGCCAGCACTCCTCTCCTCAGCACTGTCCAGGCAGCCGCTCGCCTCCCCCGGGGTCAAAGCCCAAGGCCCAAAGCCTCAGACCTCTGAGGCCTTGTGTGGCCCCCACGCCATGCCTGACCCCTCTGACCTCCCGGCCTCTCCGCCGAAGACTCGTGCCCACACACCCTGATTTGGCCACACTGGGCTCCCTGCTCAGCCTCAAGACACGCAAGCATCTGCTTGGTCGCCTCCCCGTTGAGAGTGTAACCAGCGTGTCCCCGTCCCTCTCACCCTGCTCTCTCCTTTTCCGTAGGCCTCATCACCTTCCACGTCCTATGTACCTCACAGGGTTGTCTTCGTTGTTTGTCTCCCCCTGCTGGAAGAGAAGCACCATAAAAGTGGGCATTTGGGCCTCCTTTGTTCACTGATGTACCCTGAGCACCTAGGGCAGTGTCCGGCCCTCGGTGGAGCACATTCAGAGAAAAATGGGCAAAGGATATTAACGGGCAGTGCGCAGCACTTACTGGGTGTCAGGTGCTCTACCAAGCATTCCTGTTCTAATGCCAATACGCATTTTGGAAAAAACCTTACATTCTGCAAAGTCATGCAGTAAAAAGAACAGGGACTTAACAAGAGGGATGGGGCTAGGAGGTAGGAGGAGACCACTCCAAACCCGTGCACCTCTGTAACCAGAGCGCTGATGAAAGCAGCAATCAGGCCTTGGCAGCCCGTAGTGGGTTGAATGGTGGCCTCCAAACGACACATCCACTTGGAACCTGTCAATGTGACCTTATTTGGAAAAAGGGTCTTTAAGGATATAATTAAGTTCAGGATCTCAAAATGAGATCCTTCTGGATTTAGTCAGGCCCTAAATCCAATGGTACGTGTCCTCATAAGAGAAGAGAGGAAGATTTGAGAGACAGGATGAGGCCATGTAAAAACAGAGAATGATTGGAGTGATGTGGCCACAAGCCAAGGAAACCTAGAGCTGCCAGAAGCTAGAAGAGGCAAGGAAGGCTCCTCCCCTAGAGCCTGTAAAGGGAGTGTGGCCCTGCTGACAGCCTGATTTGGGGCTTTCTGCCCTGCAGAACTGTGAGAAAATAAATTTCAGTTGTTTTAAACCATCAAGTTGATGTTCATTTGTTATGGCAGCCACAGGAAACTCATACACAGTCTTAAACCCCAGGGCTCCTGCCCCCTTCTCTGAGATGCAGGTCCTGGAGAGCATCTGCCTCTGATACAGACCATTCTGACCAGTACATACAACTCAGATCCAGGGTATAGCCTTCTTCATCAGCGTAGCATCTTCTCAACTTCCTTGTTGGTACTCGCAGCTTCAGCAGATAGCTTAATGCAGTGGAAAGCAGGACAGTTCTAGAAGCCACAGCCATAAAGGAAGGCACTTCTGTAGACTTTCAGCTTTTTTCTTAATGTCCTCATATATTGCTCAAGCTTTCTAGAAGCTTGCCCGTGATCACTTCAGAACCTTAACATGTTGGCAAGGGAGTCTAGGGTCTGTTCCGTTGTATATTTTGGCCTGGGTGGTGATTACATTAGTGTATATGTGTGCAAAGATTCATTGAGCCGAACATTTTTTAAAGATTTGTTTGCATCACTGTATGTAATTTCTGTCTCAATACAAAAGTTTAAACAACTAACGTCCCAGGGATATTAAATAAAAGTACCAAGTATTAAATTGGTACTTGGTACCAGGGAGAATCTCATTGTGTTTTGGTGTAACTTCTACCTTTGTACTGCCATCAGTCCCCTATTTATCAATCAAAGACATCAGTGTTGTACCAGAACAGACTGTATTGACTAACTTCAGTCTCACGACAACCCTGTGGTCTGGGCTGGTTTTATTCCCATTTGACAGATAGGGAAATGGGGGCGCCCAGAGAGTTGTTACACAGCTGTTAAGAGGCAGACTGGAGATTCACACTAGGCTGCCCGTCAGAGCCACTGCTTTCAGCCATGCACGTGAAAAGATGTGCTAAGGCAGAGTGATGCAAACTGAAGCTACCATGAGATCCCATGTTATACTCATCAAATTGGCAAAAACTCTTTCTCTTACGTTGCTAAGTTCTAATGAGGATGTAGAGCTACAGGAATCACCAGATGCCACTAGTGGGAGCATAAGGTCATCTCCCCACCTCGGAGAACAATTGGGCAGCATCTAGTAAAGTTGAAAAGACCATACTGTCCTCTCCAGCAGTTCCTTCCTCACCCACCAGGAAAATTCCTTCGAGAAACGTTCACATACAAGTCTGAGGAGACGTGTCCAAAGATGGCCCGGCGTCGCTTATAATAGTGGGGAATATCCCACTATTGGGAATGGATAGATCAGCTGTGGTTTATTCATTCAACGAATTCAACTGGGATCCGCTTGAGAAAAAGAGTCGGATCACAATGTCGGTCGATAAGTACAGAATACCACCATTGATGTAAATTTTCACCAAATACAGAAGAATGGTGTACTTTGTTTCTGGATATTCATTGAGAGGAAAAGTGTCACAAGTCTGCTCGGGAAGGAAGGCTGCATGCCAACCTGAGAAGAGTTGTTGCCTCTGGGAGTGAAAGCGGGCAGCAGGGACAGGTGACACAGGAGCCCGGAGCTGTGCCTGGGTTGATGCATTTTAAAAAGATGCTGACGCATGTGTGTGGATATGTGTACGTGAGTTATTTCTTGGTGGCAAATAGCTGGGTGTTTTTTAATTAATCTTTGTGCTTTTCTGTATTTGTAAATGACGCAGTATTGAAGGAAGTGATGTGTGTTAACCCACAACGAGTGAGTTTGTTCAGAAAGCGGCAGCCGCAGCAGATGTGGGGCACAGGCGTGTCATGGTGGCGGAAAGTGGGAACTCACATCTGTGCTTCTTTCCAGCAGCCAAATCCGGTGGAGCAGCGCTACATGGAGCTCTTGGCCTTGCGCGACGAGTACATAAAGCGACTTGAGGAGCTGCAGCTCGCCAACTCTCCCAAGCTTTCCGATCCCTCGACCTCACCTTCTAGTCCTTCGCAAATGATGCCCCACGTGCAGACTCACTTCTAATAAAGGAAATAGCTGACTTTCATTCGGGGCCTCTGTACAGAGTAGGTTAAAATATTTGCCTCCATGTAGAACTTGAACTAACATAATCTTAAACTCTTGAACATGTGCCTTCTAGAATACATATTGCAAGAAAACTACAGTGTCTACACGGCAATTGGAAGAAAGGAGCCCAGATGGGGTTTTGGAAAATCCTGATACCTTCCAGAAGCAGTTTTTGAAAGATAATATTTAAATTATATTTACCTCTTCAGAAATACTATGTGTACAATATGTATCTTGTGGGCCTCATTGGAACAACATTTTTAACTAAAGGGGAAAGAATATATGTTTGTGAAATGGATTTACCTCGAACTGCTTACAGTAGTTGCTTAGGGTGATCTAAAAGGAACCCAAATGTGAAAGATGTGTGTTCCTGCCAAAACCAAATTGAGCTCAGCTTCCAAGGCATAATCCACAAGCAAGGTGTTTAAATAATTGCCAAATTTCATACCATCGTAAGTGTGATGACTTAAGGACAAATAGCTGTGTAGATGAGCTTTCCATCATTTTGAAATTTTGGAATATGAAGTATTTTCCCCAAGAGAAGCATATTTTTATATTTTAAAAAAACTGATAACGCCCAGTTAAATATGATTTGATTGTTTTTAACATTGCCAGTTCTGTTTCCTAAGTTCTTTCATGAGCTTGCCTAGGATTCTGACCTATTTTCAGGTGGTAGAAACCCCTTCTATAGCACTGTTTGAAGATGTCGGATGCATTATGCTGCTTATGTGAATGTTTTCGCAAACGTTGCTCTAGTCAAACTAGCTGATCTGCCAAAGTGTCGGGTTGACCATCTTGGATGTGTGAGCTGTCGCTAGAGCAGCATCCTTTGAAATAAAAGCCGCAGATGTACATTTGTTGAGCGTATTCTTGAAAGTATGGTGTTTATGCATTTCAATTTCAGTGGTGTTCGACACCCCTCCCCACCCAGGCGTGCATAAAAACTGGTTCTACAAATTTTTACTTGAAGTACCCAGCGGTTTGCTTTTTCAGGTTTTTTTTTTTTTTGTAGTATTAAATGCAATTTCAAATGCAGTTCTATTTGATATCTGAACTAATTCATTTAGTCAGTATATTTGTAAAAGTTAAGGCTACAGTTAAAAAACAATTAATGTGTTCTACAGTGATTTGTAAAGGACTATTTATAGCTAATATGGTTTTGTTTTCAGTGAATTAAGAGAGATTAAATATATCTTTGTAAATTATTTTATGTCATAGCTTAATGGTCTACCAAATAAGACATCTCAAATGCAGTAGTAAAAATGTATAAATTTTGTATGTATAAGAAATTTTTTAGACAGTCTCTTGCTTTTTGTAAACGCTGTAAATATTTCATAAATTAACGAAGTGTCACTCCATGAAAAGAAAAAAAGCTAATACTAATAGCTGAAAGGATTTTGTGAAATTTCATGACAAATGTTTCATGGCAATAATGACTAAAGACCTGCTGTAATAAATATATTAACTAAACATTGCACTCTATTCCCAGGGCTGTAACTGTGTATGTGTCTTAAATGTGCATGTTGCCCATCTTACTTGCTTTTCCTGGATCTACTTCACATGCCCTTTATCTTACTAGCAACCTTGTATAGGGCTCTCCCCAAGTCCCAACAATATTGGAAATTTAAGTACATTAACAATGCAGATTTTAAGCCACAGCTACCTTCATTTTTTTAAATGTATTTTATTGAAGTATAGTTGATTTACAATGTTGTGTTAATTTCTGCTGTACAGCAAAGTGATTCAGTTATAAATATATATATATTCTTTTTCATATTTTCCATTATGGTTTATCATAGGATATTGAATATAGTTCCCTGTGCTATACAGTAGGACCTTGTTGTTTATCTATTCTATATGTAATACTTTGAATCTGCTAATCCCAAACTCCCAATCCCTCCCTCCCCCATCCCCTCTCCCCCTTGGGCAACCACAAGCCTGTTTCCTATGTCAGGCCACAGCTGTCTTTATTAAAGTAGGGATAGCTTTCACAAAAGTGCTGGGCTGCAGAGACGCAAGACTTTCAGACTCCGGATGGAGAACACAGCAGTTGACATTAAGGGAGATTAAGAGACTGGTTGAAACAAGTCATACTCGATGTCTCTTTAGGTAAGAATTATTAAAATTCTTCAAATGCGGCCAACTGGAAATTCATCTACGTGTGTCCTAAGAACGCTAAATAGTTACACTAGTAAACTTACCATTTTTTAAAAATCCCAATAGGACTCTTAAAAGAGTAAGTATCTCTTTTAAAACTATGAGTATTTGAAATGCTCTCCAAGGTTCTTCTTCAGACACGGCTACGTTTCACCCTCACTGCGCCCTCGTGGCCACGTGGTGTTCTATTATCCCTGTTTTTCAACCGTGGAGAGCATTGTTGCTGCAGGGGTTCATTGACTTGCCCAAAGTCCCAGAGCATTGAAACAAACGTATGCAGGCATCGAACTGAATTCTGCCTCTCTTGCATTCCCACTGAATAGCCTTAGCTTTGCCTTCTGCAATGAAATAGAATAATCTCTTCCTGGGACAGCCCTTCCAGTAAGTTGGAATCATATCTATTTCTGATAGTATAACAGGTTTTTCCTAACTATAGTCATAGTACTTTCTGATCTATTTTTGATAATGCAGCAAAGCTTCTCCTTACAGTTTTGGGGAAGGAATAATACTCAAAAGTTTGAAAATCTGTTGACCAGTATCTCATCACTTGCAGCCTTCTACAGAATGCAGCTGTCAGTCATGTGGACAGCTCATGTGGCATTTGGGAGCATTAGGCAAAGGCAGGACTATATAAAGGGAATGCTCTTAAAATACAGGAATTGATTACAGGGTATATACACCTCTGACTGGAGGACATAGCCATTGGTGGCCATTGAAGTAAAATCTGGGGACACCCAAAGGAAATAAATATATGCAGCATGCAGCACAAACACATCCGCAGGAAAACCTAATGGTTGAAATAGATTGCAGTCAAATTCTTTTAGGTTCACAGAATCACTAAAGCATGCTGCCGGAATACCAATTTTTGAAATGAGTCTAATACTCTGGCATCTACTGGTAGATTTATAACTTAGTTAAGGAATTATTAGTAAAGTCTTTTGTATTAAACATGTCTGGAAGATGAAAGATCAGCAAAACAAAGTATTCCCATTTCCTCATGAGGCTCAGATTCAGATACGGTTTATTCCTTATTTGCAATAATTCGTCATTTAAAAGCAAAGGCGATAACGTATTTAAACCATATAGGGTAGCTAAATGCTTAGTATTTAAACCATGTAAGGTAGCTAAAATGTTTAGACATGACCATTAAGATTTAGTTTGTTTTGCTAGTAGTTACGGAGAACACGGCTTATTCATTTATAGTGGTTAATACGTATGTGCTTCTGAAATGGACTGTTCCACAGTGCAGTCCACATAAATTACAAAAGCAAGTTGTTCATCTCATTTCGGGAGCTTTATGTCACAAACCTGTATTAGAAAGAACCCTGGTCGGGACGTGTGGGGACCTGCTTCTTGGCTGGAAGATGTGAGGCCCTCCCAGCACCCCCTCGAGAGGCCCGGGAGGAGGCTTTAGTGTCCGCCTGCTCAGTGAGGGTACGGACTGCACGTTCTCGAAGATCCTTACAAGTCAAACAGCCCTTGTCAGAAACACATTTTCCTCACTTATGCACATACAGTATTTATGGTAGAAGATGGCATTGGCCCTTGTGTATTAGTTTCGTGTTTCTGCTGTGAGAAATCACCACAAACTTAGTGGTGATTTATTATCTTCCCCACACATTTATTCTCTTACAGTTCTGGAGGTCCAAAGTCTTAAATTAGCCTCCCTGGCGTAAAGTCAAGGTGTCAGCAGGGCTGCGTTCCTTCTGGCAGCTCTAGAGGCGAATCCTCTCCTTGCCTTTTCCAGCCTCTAGTGGCCGCCTGCTTTCCCGGAGTCGTGGCCGCTTCCTCTGTGTCTAACGCCAGCAGCACAGCACCTTCAAATCTCTCAGCTCGGACTCTTCCGCCTCCCTTGTTGACATTTAAAGGGCCCTAGCGGACTCCCCTGGCGGTCCGGTGGTTATGGCTCCGCGCTTCCACTGCAGGGGACACAGGTTTGATTCCTGGTCGGGGAACTAAGATTCCCCGCGTGGCCAAAAAAAGAAAAAGGAAAAAAGGACCTTGGTGATTATATTGGGCCCCTCTGGATAACCTAGGCTGCTCTCCCCACCTCAGAGTCAGAGAATCAGCAACCTTAATGCCCCCTTGCTGTGTAAGGTAACACAACAGGTTCCAGGCATTAGGATGTGGACATCTGGGGAGGCTATGATGCTGCTACCACACCTCAGTCCGTGTTGGCAGATGATGGTGGGCCTGCAAGCTGAGAGGTCGGACGCACTCTCCTGTTACCAGCTATACAGTGACTCACAATTAGGGAAACAACTAGCTCAATTCATTTTGTTACATCTCAGGCGATATTTAGACTTAAGAGTTGCCTCTGACTTTATTCCCTATTTCTATCCTCGCATCTATCTAAAGCCAGACCATGTACTTTCAACCCCCTTGGTCCCTGAATGGAAGAAAGGGAGATATTTACTGGGGGCATATGTGCCAAACTCTGTACTATTTAGCCTCCCCACAACCTTATAAAATTGATAGGCTTGGTTTTTTAGGGGTTTTTTGTTTGTTTTGGGTTTTTTTGGGGGGTCGTTTTATAGATGAGACTAAGAACCACAAGTGGGTTTTTTTTAGACAATATTTTCGATAGTATTTTTTTAGACAGTATTTATCAACAAATACTGTCTACTATGACCCAGACCTGTGTCAGCTGATCTTTGTTGGGAAACAAAACTGAGTAAAACAGTGGCCTCCTTTGAAGTGTCTGACCTAGTAGGAAGATAGTTCAGTTAACTGGTAATTCCCATGCAGGGTGCACCCTGCTCTAATAGAGGCAGATTGGGGGGCTTTGGGGCCAAGATAGGGGGTCAAGGAGGAACTTCTTGGGAATGCGGTCAGAACTGAGTCTTCTTAGTTAAATAGGAGTTCGGTGATGTCAGGGGAATGTACATTCGAACCACAGTGGGATACCACCCCACACCCACATATTGGCAAACCTTTTAAAAGTCTGGCAGGGCTTCCCTGGTGGTGCAGTGGTTAAGAATCCACCTGCCAATGCAGGGGGCACGGGTTCGAGCCCTGGTCCAGGAAGATCCCACCTGCCACAGAGCAACTAAGCCCGTGCGCCACAACTACTGCAGCTGTGCGCCTAGAGCCGCAACAAGAGAAGCCACCGCAATGAAGAGTAGACCTGGTTCACGGCAACTAGAGAAAGCCCACACACAGTAACGAAGACCCAATGCAGACAAAAAAAAAAAAAAAAAGGCACTAATTCCATCATTTCAGTGCCCTAGCCTTATGATCTTATGACCTAATCACCTCCCAAAGGCCTCATCTCCAAATACCTCAATACCAATTTGAGAGTTAGGGCTTCAATATAAATGGTGGAGGTGGCGGGAGAGACACAAACATTCAGTCTATAATAGTGGGTTAAACATTTGATTTAGTAATTTTGGAAAACCAGAAGCCTGCAAGAGGTGGGTCTCCAGTGTATTTGGAGATCTTCCCTTCCTTCCTCCCAGCTCTCCTCACCCTGTCACCCTTTCACCCCAGGCTCATCCCCTCGTGGGTGTTAGGATGGCTGCTGGGGTTTCAGGCATCACATGCTCACAGTTCAGTTGGAAGTTATTAAGCTGGGAGGGCAGGATGGGTTTGGGATGGGAACTAGTTACTCCTTGTCTACAGGTCTGCCTTTTATCAGGATGGAAGCATTCCCTTTATATTTCACTGGCCAGACTTGGGTCATAGGTCATACTCAGGGCAATCACAGGCAAAGGGGCTTAGCCATGATTCCCATCCCCGTCCCCAACTAAATCAGGGGTGGGTTGAGAGGGGATGAGCCCGTTGGATATGCAAACCCTAACACAATGAGCAGGGAAATAAATACTGAACAGGAATCAAATGTCCTAAATGCCTTTATCATCAGCTACTGCCCTGATTTTCACAAGCCGTGATTCAGCTGACAGAAGTTAAATGTTACTGTTAATATAAAGCAAGGGCGGAAGTTCCGAGGGCGGTACCAGAACACTTGGTTGCCCTACAGACGGCTGGGTAAGAACGGGGTGAGGAGGGGTTGTAAAATGTGTGGGATTGCTCGGGGTTGGACACGTCAAGACCAGGGAGGTCCAGGGGGCCTGGGCTTCTCCCACCGCCAAACTTTTCTGGGAAGGAAAACTGAGGGAAAACAAATCACGCTGAGTAGTTGAATTTCCCTGAACTTTTTTTTTTTTTAACCCTGCATCTCTAATGTCAGTATGATAGTTTCCCGAGCAGAGCACGTTCTTTCTGCATAATCCATTGGTGGATTTCGACCCCAAGTGGCTGAGGACGTGCCCGGTCGCCCGGGCCCTACCTCGCCGGCTCGCGGGCCGGGCGCCCAGGTGGGGTTCGGGCGGGGCGGCGGGGGGGGCACCCGGCTCCCGGCCGCGCGCCGCCCTCCCCGCCCCCCACCCCACGCGCGAGGCCTTGTGGGTAACGCGGGGCGCCAGGTGACAGCTAATGGCGGCGGCCGCCTGAGTCGGGCGGGCGGCAGATTGGGGCCGCCAGAGGCGCGCGGCTGGACCTTCCGGGGCGCCACTCCCCTCCCGACGGCGGCTTCCCCGCGGCAGAGGGTTCAGCGCGCCATGGACAGGCCGGCGGCGGCGGCGGCGGCGGCGGCGGCGGCGGCGGCGGGGGGCGGCGAGGGCGGCGGGGGCCTGGGCCCGGGGCCGGCGGGCGGCAGGAGGCCCCCTCGGGTCGTGGGGGCCCCCGCCGCCGGCTCCCGGCAGCCCAGCGTGGAGACCCTGGACAGGTAAGCGGGGCCCGGCCGCCGCGGCCTTCCGGTCCCCGATTCCCGAGGGCCCCGCGCGAGGCCCGGCTGCCCCTTCCCCGCGCGCCGGGCCGAGGCCAAGCTGGGGCGTCCCCCTCCCGCGTCCCCTCCGGAGCCCCGGGAACCCCCGCCTGGTCCCCGGGGCCCGCACCTGGCTCACTTCCGCCTCGCGCCGAAGCTCCCCGCACCCCGAGGGGCTTCACAGCTGTCAAACCGTGTCCCAGGCCGCCTCCTACTGCACCTTAGAGCCACCTGGGCAGCCCTTGCCCCGGCCACGAATCGTTTGGGAGGAAATTTCACCCCGGCGCCCCTTTTTAGCGTGCCCTTGCCTCGTGTGGTCTGAAGACCCAAATCCCGCCGCCGCTGCTTGGGGTCTTTGATGCTGGGGTTGGTAGGGGCAGTTGGAGGGCGGCACCCCGTGGGTGTCGGGCTGGCGCAGATAGAGACAAAGATACCCTCATTTGAAAAGCTGGGATGGAAAACTTCCAAACTGCTCCCTATTCGAGAACACATCATCGTTTACTTTCAGTTCTTCACACTTTGAAGGAACCGGTTCATTGTTTTCACAAACACGTAAGGCTACTGCTTCTTAGGCAGTCCGAGAACGAAGATGAATCAGTTAGAAGCACAAACCGACCAGATCCAACTGGGAGGGCCACCCTGACACTCGGGACAAGGGGTGGGTGATCCCATAGCCTGGAATATGCAGCTTTTCCACATCTTGGCCATTTCGCTGACGCTAAAGTGCAATTAGGCGAGACATACTGTTGTAACGCCACTGGGTCAGTTTCAGATGCTGGTTCCTGCCTCTTAGTCACACCCCTGAGCTGAACTTTTGGGAGTTTCCAAAGGCAGAGGAACAACAAGAAACATTCCCTTTGTTTCTACCTCAGTGTAATTACAATGTATTTTAATGAAATAATTACCCAAGTCGTCAGCTTCACTGAAAACTAATCACAGCCAAGACAGTACGTGCACTGGACAGGGTTTCACTCATCTGCAGATACTCTGCAGTGTATGAGGGCTTGGAGAGTCAGAGAATAATGCCCGACGGCTTTTGCTCTCTGGCTTACCATCGAGTGGAGGATACAAACAAACCAGCCATTGAAATCAAGTGTGATAAGTGCCAGGGTGGAGGTGCGCTTGGAAGTGCTCTGGATGTGGTGTGCGTGGGAATCATCTGAGAAGCTTTTTAAGAACTCCAGGTGGCCAGACCCCAGTCCTGAGGCTTCTGATTTAGGAGGTTTGGGTGAGGCCCAGGAGTTAGAATTTTTCAAAAAGACTCCGCAGCCTCAGTTGTGATCCACTGCACTGCGGTATACGGAGGTGGGATATTCGCTTCAGTTTTTAGTGGCGGGACGGGGGCAGGGGACGCTTTTTGGCCACAGGAGTGGAACGTGCAGCCATGTGGGCTGGATGCTGGATGTGGGGAACTGATAATAGAGAAGACTTGCGGGAAGGCAGGAGTTAGATCCTGAAGGGGCCCGTGTTCCTTCCAAGGAATTGTGCCCTTGTCTTCTGGGCCGATGCTTCTCTGCTCAGTTCTGTATAACCTGAGTCAGGATCACCTCCAGTGCTTGATTGAAATGCAGACTCTTGGATCCCACCCTAAATCTAATCCACCATCTCCTGGGTAGAGCCTGAAATTCTGCATTTTTAATAACCACCTTAGCTATAAGTAGGGTGGGCTTTGTGGTCTCTTTGGCACCAGATGGTACAGGGTACTGGTCGAGCCAGTGTAATTATCAGTAGCATCCTTCTGCAACTCACAATAGTGTCTTGGTTTGGATGAGAAATTATATGGTCACCCTAGTTATGGGGGGCACAAAAGGATTTCTATCAGGGAAGCTACAGGATGGGGTAGGCATTTGAGAACAATTGCTGTGCAGTAGTGTTGTGAATGGACTGCAGGTGGGCCGTCTCACTGAGTTGGGTTAAGTTGGTTGTGGAAATGCTAATCTCTCAGTCATTTATTCTGCAGATATGAGTGCCTGCTCTGTGTCCGGCACTGTGTTAGGCTTGAGGATACAGCAGGGAACACACACACACAAATCCCCGCCCTCTTGGAGCATCTTTTTAGTGCGAGAGAGAGACAAAAGAACACGTCAAATGTGTTCTGTGTTAGGTGCTGGGGGAGAAAAGTCAGCTGGGAGCGGGTAGGAAGTGGTGGGGCTGTGCACTCTGGGGAGTGGTTGGAATTTTGTGCCGGGTGGTCAGGGAGAGCCTAGTTGAGAAAGGTGGCCTTTGAGTCACACCCCAGAAAAGGTGAGGGGCCTACTCATGCACATATCCAGGTGGCAGCACAGGCCTGCGCTCCCTGAGGCGGGAGGGGGAGCCAAGGGTTCAAGAGTCAGCCAGGAGACCAGTGTCACCAGCAGGGAGGGAGCTAGGGAGACAGCAGTAGAGGACAAGCTCAGAGAGGTCACAGGGGCAGATGGTGTGGATTTCAGGATGCTCTCCATGGCTGCTGTGTGGACAACGCACCGGAAGGGGAAGGAGTAGAATCAGGGTCTAGCAGGTGGGAGGCTGTCGCAGTTATCAAGGCAAGAGAGGATGGTGGCTGCGACCGGAGCCGTGGGCTGGAGGAAGGGAGAAGTGATCCGATTCAAGCTATCATTTGAAGAAAATCTGCAGGGTAGAGCCAGTAGGGTTTGTGAAGATTGGTTGTCGGGTAGGAGAGAAGAAGAATCAAGGACAATCCCAATGTCTTCGGCTTGCGGAAAACGATGTTGCTGAGATGGAGAAGCCTCTATGTGGAGCGGGGTTAGGAAGTTAGCAGGCTCTCAGCCCTGGTTGTAACAGTAATGAGATGTCAGTTGGATTTCCCAGAGCAGATGTCAAAGAGGCAGTTGGTTTATTTAAGCCTGGAGTTCAGGGGTGGTGTCTGGGCTGGAGTCACCAGCATAGAGGTGGGGCTTAAATTCATAAGGTGGGAGAACACCGACAGATGATGGGCGTGTGGAAAAGGTAATTGGAATAGGGATGGGCAAGGTGCATTCTTACGATATTTAGCAGATAGGAGTGATGAGACTCGGTGAGCATTCAGATGTGAGAGCCAAGTGGGGAGTGGGCTCCAAGGTAAACCCCAGCTTTGGGCCCTGGGGCCCCTGGATGAGGCTGTGCCTTTCCCTGACTTAGGAGACGTGAGGGCTGGAGGAGCAGTTTGATGCTGGTCTAGACCCGTGGAGCCGGCAGGGTCTCTGGGACCGACTAGTGGAGCTGTCTCATGGGATCCTCGGCGTCCAGATCGGGGGAGTCCGGGCTGGAGAAACAAAGCTGGGAGCTCCCAGACTGCAAGTGATTGTTGCCACCAGGAGTGTGGAGGGAGACTGCACTGACTAAAGAGCAGAGAGGGGAGAGGAGACGTGGCCTTCCTCCTCAGTCCCGTCGTTGTGACCGGCTCTGGTTCACGTTCTTCTTTTAAGAGACCCCCAGAGTAGACCCTGGCTCTGCAGCTGTGGCTCAGCCGTGGACCGTGGGCCCTCCCCTCTCTTCTGAATATCGTACTTCTCTTAATGCTGATGGAGCTGTGGGCCTGTGATAGGATGTGGCTCGCTCAAGGTCACGGAGCTAGCTGGTGACAGAAACAGGACCCGGAGCCAGGCCTCCTGTCTACCAGCCCACCGTGCCACACTGTTTATAACTCTGTTGACCAGGATGCTTCTGGTTGCAGGTACCAAAATCACAAATCATTCTAGCTCCAGCCAAAAAGGAAGTGTGTTGGCTCCCATCACTGCTGCAGCCAGGGTGAAAGATGGCCGCAGGCACATTCAGAGCCAGAGTTGCAAACAGTGTGGATGAGGCTTCCCATCTCTGTTTTCTTCATGTCTTACTCTCTATCTCTGTGGGTTCCTCGAGGTGGTGGATGTGGAGAGTGGCCTCCGCCAGTGCTGGGGGCGGGTCTACACAGCTCCGGGTCCAAGAGGAAAGCTTGGGGTCACTCCCCTCCAAGTGGAGCAGAATCCTATGAAATGCGGAGGGGCAGCTCCCTACCGTGGAGAGAAGGGTCCTCATTAGAAGGAAGGGGAACGGAAGCTAGAGGATAACAGCAGCCCCCTCCAACCCACCCCGTCCGCAGTGGGTGAACAGGTGGGTTCCTGCTGTTAGATTTGTGCTCAGGCCCAGGTGCTGGCAGAGGAAAAGGCAGCTTGGCAAGAAAAGTATGGGAGAACCGGACAATAAAGGTGCCTTAGCATTTAAGAGGAAACTAATATCCCTCCCTTTCCCCTCCTTCTTCCTCTTAGTTATTAATTGTGGTAAATAGAGTCTTGGTGTATGACAGGAATGTCTGCCCATTCAGCGAATGTTTGGACTTATATTTTCGGCCCCACAGATAACTACTATAGGCTGTCCTGGTCAGAGAATGCAATTTAGGTCGCTCGTAGAGCACATCAGATGTCTTTATTTCACTAGTTACGTTATTTCACACACTGCCTAGGGATTCCAGGTTTTTTTAATCCTTCCAGTACACGAGTGTGGATTTAATTAGTGATGAGATTTTCAAAGGTCTGGAACACTGTTTACAGTGAAAGCCACCTGCAAGGTAAACTTTCATAAGTATCTTTTGCCCTTTTACTTGATTTCTTCAGTGCTTTCATGAGTTGAGAGAGGAGCCTGGCCTCTGGAGGCAATTTTTAATTCCCTCAGTGCTTACTTTGCTTACGTGGTCCTTTAAGTCAGATGAGCACAGCCCGACCACTTACCAGCTGTGTGACCTTAGTCAAACGCTAGAGCCTTAGTTTTCTCCTCTGTAAGGTGGGTCACTGTGAGGCTCGGGTGAGGCTGTGTGCAGAAATGTGTTGAACATTTGAGAGCAGCGCACAAGCGCGAGATGCCATTTTCTCTGCGTCCTTGTGTTCTCGTATAAGGCAGTGGCTAGCATCTGTAGCGCGGGCCTCTGTTTTGCCCTGTGGTTCGGTGAGTTGGTCGCCGTTGGTGGTACCATATCCTGGAAGGACAGCCCCACCACTTTCTGATGGGCCATGTCGCCACTGCACCTCAATTTTCTCATCCCAGAAACCTGTTGGCTCGTCCCCGTTCTGCCTTCTTATCACATGTGGTTGTCAGGCTCTGATATCATAATGGACTGGAAAAGCCTTTTGTAAGTTGTCAGAGCACTTACAGAAATGTAAGGCGGCATTATTACTACACACAGGACTTTTCTAGTCTGTTCTTTTTAAAATCATACAATCAGCTTTGCTCCATTAAGAGTCACTTTGATTCACTTGAAATTACATCGTTTTCTAGATTTAAAACCACCAGCATGAAAGTGATAGCATTTTTGAAAAGCATATGCTGTAAGATAAATATTTCACTTTAGAATTAATTTTCTACTTACATTAAGAATAGTCACTCTATATAATTGTAATTGAGTGATATTTTATTAAATGCTAGAAAATAACATATTTAACTGTCTGAGGTCTAGAATCTTAACCTTAAAATAAATTGGTTGATTCATTTCAAATCAACCTGGAACCTAATCTTACTTCCTAGTGGTCAGTCGATATTTCAGTTCTTACATTAAATGTAAAGGTAACTAAACAGTCTAATTAAAGTTCATTCTTTAAAAAAAGAAATGTACATATATCCCTAGTCAGTGCTCAGTTTTCTCACTCAGAGGCTATGTCTTAAAATATTTTAATTGCACTATTTCTTTTAGTCCTACAGGATCACATGTTGAATGGTGTAAACAGCTTATAGCTGCTACAATTTCTAGTCAGATTTCAGGTTCAGTGACATCAGAAAATGTATCCAGAGATTACAAGGTAAGCGGAATTGAGTCCTTAATTCATTTTCAATATCCTAAGTAGCCAAGAAGCATTGCAGTTTTAATTCGAGTGAGACTTTGGCCCCTTGAATGCTCACCGGCCATTTGCTTGGGAACAAGGGTGAAAGATTCTCTGTTGTTAGAGATCTGAACTTTAGAAGAGACATTTTTACCAGGATCTAGTATATGTGATCATAGTTTTATAATTGAGAGGAAAAGCTGACTTTCAATTATGATCATTCTTTTAAAACTCCAGATCCATTTTATTATATATTATATTTTTAGATTTGATTATAATAAATGCCTATATTTTCTTTATTAGTATTCTGAATTTCAGAAAATATCTGATAGTATTTCCCTAACTTCACAATTTGTTTCTGTATTTATGTACTACCTATGGGTTTTCAGCATTAATATGTGATACTAGAATGCAAAAAACTTGCAAAATCTCAAGAATGTTGTATGGGCAGCCTCATTTTTTAGTCCTTATTGAATTGAGAAATCTCTTCTTGTTTATTTTAAAAGTTGGATTCCCTGCTTATTCTAAAGTTAAGAGTGATAAGCTCCTTGTCAGCAGAGACTGGGGCTCTTTTTCTCACCACTGCTCCCCCAGCACGATCCTGGAACGTAACAGGTGCTCAATAAATTCTTGTTGAATCAATTAACAAATAAAACGCTTGCGTGCTCCATCTTTGTTAAGGCTAAAGACTAACTTTGTTTTAATGTCAAGAAACTATTAACAGGTACATTAAGTGAAACCATGTCTACATTTCAGTAGTACAGTTTACTTGAATTGAGGATTCAGTTTATTATAGTCATTTTTGCCCACTAGTAAGAGAGAATAGATTTTCACAGGTATGTATGAATGACATTTTAGTATCCTGTCCTACCCTAGGTCAATGGCTCTCAAAATCATAGTCCTTGCCAGGCATCAAATCTTACGAAGAGTTCAAGAGCTACGATAACGATCTTAAGTCATTCTTAATAGCTGTCCATGTTGAAGGGCTCTAGCCTCACTTCCTCTTTAGCCGTCCTGTAACAAGTGCAGAAACTGACTCCAGAGGCTGTGTAATTGAGATTTGGCTATGGTGCTGGACTTGCTTCGTCCAAGCCATTGGATGCTGTTGCTTATGCCTCCCAGAGGAAAGCATGGCTGGAGATGAACAGAAGTTGGATAGTATGGCCAGCCAGAAGAGTGGCAGTATAGTTCTTGATAGTTTTCTCTGCTATCTGGTTTTCATGTTTGCCCACGTAGGAGGAGCTGGGGCTCCTGTTCCTCAGAACCTGACTGGGCAAAACGTGACTGCTGTTTCCAGGTGGCAGAAGCGTTTGCTGCATCACCTGTGCCTGAGCGGCTGATCACTGGGCAGCTGCCGACCCCACTGGTCCCAGGCGCCCTCTTGCCCCACGTTAGCGGAGAAACTGCCCTACTGAGTGGAGAGGCTCAAGGACCCATATTGGCAGAGAATAGCTCTTAGACCTCAGATTGATTTTCTTTATGGACAATTATGTGTTAACTGTAAGGTTTTCATTATGGTTGAATAGTTGTTAGTGCTGTGTGGGTTCTAGAAAAGGATGGTGACTGTGTGCATAGCTGTCTAACCTCTACATTAATAGATCAGACTGAATCTATGCTTTAACATGAAGCAACTAAGGTTTTTAAAAAAAATTTTTAGTTTATTTACGAATTTTGTATAGCAGAATTAGCTCGTGTTGGAATGGTTTAACAGATGGTATTCAGAGAAAAAGAAGGCTTTTCTATATTTTGTAAATTGAATTTTAAGTACCTACATCAGATCATTGCTAAAGCTTTAGATGAATTATTGTAAGAGAGCATTTTTTAATCATTGTCTTTGTTAGATTCGCCCTGTAACCAAGTCTGCAAATTTGGTGTTAAATTTATAATTCAGTTGTTATGTTTTCTTCAAGGAGAGAGTTCTTTTAAATAATAAAAGAATAAAATGTTTCTAAACCACAGATAATTTTACATGCTATGTATAAAGTAGTTCTTAGAGTCAGGGTAACCAGCGTGGGCCTTTGGGACACCTTTTGCATGGGAGCCATGCATGGGGTTTGCCCTGAAGGTCCAGATACAATTCCTTGAGGATTTAATGTGCAGTCATCCGTTGATAATATTTGAAATTATATATTGTGCAAATATCTTATTTGAAATACACACTCAATTTGGGGGTTAATTTATTATAGGTTAAACTCAGCGTCAGTAATGAAATGGGAACAGATGTTTCTGTGGAGCAGAGCGCTTGCACCTCGATTTGGAGCGCCGTGTTCTCAGTTGTAGGCTGCGGCAGCATCCTCATCAGCCCTCTAGCACGTGCAGCACTCTATGGTTTTGTAATACTCTTTTGACATATCATCCATTTACTTCTTAAAACAACCCAGTAAGATGGCTTTTATTATAATCATCATTTAACAGATGAGGAAAGTAAGGCTCAGAGAGGTTAAGTGACTTGCTTAGTATCATGCAGTTAGACTTGGGGTTTGAACCCAAGTCATCCTATTGAAAAGCTAGAGTGATTTTTAAAATTTTGTACTGCCTACCTGTTCACTGTTTTTCAAAATGTGGCCCTTGGGTGTTCCCGCACCAGCACTCCCTGGGGTGCCTGCAGAAATGCAGCTTCCATGGTCCCCGTCCCCTCAGTGAATCAGAATCTCTGAAGGCGGGGAACAGTGTGTCTCATGCATTTCTTTCTTTCTTTTTTTTTTTTTGATGGTGTTTTGTTACTTATTTTTACAAGATTGGGATTATATCCTACACATTATTGTTAAATTTGCTTTTTTAAAATTGGAGTGTAATTGTTTTACAATGTTGTGTTGGTTTCTGCTGTACAATGAAGTGAATCAGCTATGTGTATACATATATTCCCTTACTCCTGGACCTCCCTCCCACCCCCGACCCCATCCTGCCCATCTAGGTCGTCACAGAGCACCGAGCTGAGCTCCCTGTGCTATACCACAGATTTCCATTAGCTACCTGTTTTACACGTGGTAGTGTATTTATGTTAAACCTAATCTCCCAATTCATCCCCTTCCACCCCTGTGTCCACACGTCCATTCTCTACATCTGCGTCTCTATTCCTGCCCTGGAAATAGGTTCATCTGTACCTTTTTTCTAGATTCCACATATATGCGTTAATATACAATATTTGTTTTTCTCTTTCTGACTTACTTCATTCTGTATGACAGACTCTAGGTCCATCCACATCTCTACAGATGACCCAATTTTGTTCCTTTTTATGGCTGAGTAATATTCCATTGTACATATGTACCACATTTTCTTTATCCATTCATCTGTTGGTGGACATTTAGGTTGTTTCCATGTCCTGGCTATTGTAAATAGTGCTGCAATGAACATTGGGGTACATGTGTCTTTTTGAATTATGGTTTTCTCAGGGTATATGCCCAGTAGTAGGATTGCTGGGTCATATGCTAGTTCTATTTTTGCTTTTTTAAGGAACCTCCATACTGTTCTCCATAGTGGCTGTATCACTTTACATTCCTACCAACAGTGTAAGAGGGTTCCCTTTTTTCCACACCCTCTCCAGCATTTATCGTTTGTAGATTTTTTGAAGATGGCCATTCTGACTGGTGTGAGGTAGATACCTCATTGTAGTTTTGATTTGCATTTCTCTAATAATTAGTGATGTTGAGCATCTTTTCACATGCTTCTTGGCCATCTGTATGTCTTCTTTGGAGAAATGTCTCTTTAGGTCTTCCATCCTCATGTATTTCATTCATTCATTCATTTAATTTTATTTTATTTCATTTTTGGCTGTGTCGGGTCTTAGTTGCAGCCCATGGGATCTTTGTTGCGGCATGTGGGATCCTCCACTGTGGTACACAGGCTCCTCATTGCAGCATGTGGGTTCCAGAGCCCGTGGGCTCTGTAGTTATGGCACGTGGACTCTCTAGTTGTGGCCTGCATGCTCAGTTGTTGCAGCGGGTGGGCTTAGTTGCCCCGCAGCATGTCGGATCTTAGTTCCCCGACCAGGGATCAAACCTGCGTCCCCTGCATTGGAAGGCAGACTCTTAACCACTGGACCACCAGGGAAGTCCCTGTTTATTTCGTACAATAAATTGTAAAAAGTTCAGCTTCCCTAGGTTTGTATCTGTTGAAATTGGTGATGAGACCATACATTTCTGGTACATTCCCACAAACCTGAATAATTAGCAACTCATGTTAGATTTTAGAGTACAATTGTTTTATTATTTACCCATGTCATAAATTGACAGTTAGCTTAGAGTCAGATCACCCAAGGTGTGGTAAGAATATCACTGTCATCACGTGAGATGAGTTTAGGTGATATGCCCATGGACATGTTTTAACAGTTATGTAATTATTTTAATGTGTAGTAGGAAACCTGGCACATCAGACTTGTGATTTAATGGGTATTATTGCTTAAAGCCAGGCGAAACATGAAAAAAAGAGTGGATTCAAAGTCAACATAAAGGGTTTCCCTGGTGGCGCAGTGGTTGAAAATCCACCTGCCAGTGCAGGGGACACGGGTTCGAGCCCTGGTCCGGGAAGATCCCACATGCCACGGAGCAAGTAAGCCCACACACCGCAACGAAGAGTAGCCCCCGCTCGCCGCAACCAGAGAAAAGCCTGCGCACAGCAACGAAGACCCAACGCAGCCAAAAATAAATTTAAAATAAATAAATAAAGTCAACATAAAGATAAATACTAATATTAGTACAGGTGATATGCATATAGCAAACCAGACTTGTAGAGGTGTTATATAAGATAACAGAAGTTTGGAAAACATTGTCCCTGTTGAAAGAGTAGATAGCTATTATGTGGATTATGGATTAACTAAATTAATAAATGTATGCCTTAATGCCAAGTCATCCTGAAGATTTACCTGATAATTAAGACTACTAGAAGAAATGTAATAAAATGTTTTGTTTGCCCACCCCCCTACTACTAACTCAGTTGCTTCCATTTTTAATGGGCTAAGAAAGAGTACAAATCGCTCTCTTGAATTTGTCAAAACATTTAAGAACAAGATCTGAATGTAATGTTCCAAAGATTAGATGAAAAAATACAGTTATAACTTGTAATGAAACATTTTTAGGAACTGCTAGCAGAAGTGACACAGTTGATCAGCTTCCATTGTTTGCAAAGCAGAACTAGGCCAAGAAGAGGGAACATGGTGTAGTACAGACGGTACTGGTTAGCTTTGTGACCTTGTATAACCTCTGAGTGTCTGTTTCCTTTTGTGTAAGGTTAAGAGAATTTGGATTAGATTTGAAGTCTCTAAATTCCTTTCTTTCTAGAACATTCTTCAATTCTGTTTTGTCCAAAAGGATTTGATTCTGGCCAGCCTTCAGGAAATTAGGACACTATAGTTTTAATGTGATCATACTCTTTCCTCTGGCTCCAACATCGTCGTCATCATCATCATCATCATCACCATCACCATCACCATCACCATCACCATCACCACCACCACCACCCCTCTGTCCCTCTCCTCCTGTTTCTCCTACTCTCATCCCTGCACACACATTAGCTAGATCTCTTCCATAAACATTCTGAAGAAAAAGGAGAAAATGGAGAGAGTCCTATACTAAATTTAATCATTTAATAGGTTAGTACAGTGATTAAACTCTGGATCCTAAACAAAAGTTTCCAGAAGATCTTTGGAGGGAAGTGGGATGCAGTGTGTGGGAAAGGCTTCATTATGCTTGAGCTTGGTCTTAGTTAATACTTCTTAAATTGAGTACTAGTCTAGAAGGAGGGAAGCTTGAGCACGATCTTTTCGAATCCATGACCATAGTCCACTGTTAATAGCTTGGCCTCGTGATCTGTTTATTAAATCAGAGTTTGCAAACACAGATGTCTGCAGGGTATAGCTAACAAGCTAAACAGACATGGCTGTGGAGAACTGGAGACTGCAGCATGTCCCCCTAAAAACAATTAAATTACAAAAACAACCCTGCTATTGCCTGTTGGAGCAATAGGCCTCCAGTTTGTAACCACTGTAATGTCAAAGTACTATCCTATGTCTCAGGATTACTTGTGGAGTAGAATTATTTCTTAAAAATATCAAGATTCGGGCTTCTGCTTCTGGAAAGATGGAGCAGATGTACTTTTTTCTTATTTTTCACTCTCAGTACAAATAAAAACCCTGGACGTTATCTATAAAATAGACGTAAGAATGCCTTGAAAGGTAGAGAGAAGAAGGCAGATGGGTTAGGGACCTTAGCACCTAAGGAACGACAGGGTGGTGCTATCCCTGGGTTATGTTTTTGCCATATATAACCCAGACTTGTTGCTGAAGAAGCCAGCAACCCAGAAATGCCAACGGGTACAGACAAGAAAAGCCTAGTCTCTCTAGCCAAAGGACAGGAAGGGGGCAGCCGAGTAGAAAGAAAACTTTTAGACACTAACCACTGTGCTCCGGCCCCACACCCACCCCGCCAGCAAGGCCAAGCGGGGAGGCTAGATTCCACTGTTGCGAGGCTGTAGCAAGGCACAGTGACCCCTGCAACTGTGGTGTCGGAGGCCTGGTGGAGAGTCAGGACTTTCACTACCGCCCACTGCAAGGAGGCCGCACCTCCACTGTGGTTACAGTGGTATCAGTCATGAGCACTCCTGCCACTGCCAGCTGGGCAGGTATGGGCGGAAGCCTAACTGGGAGCTAGAGCTCTCACCCCGACCCAGAAGTAACTAGGAGACCCCTGTCCTTGGATGGCAGCGTTGGCCAAGAGGGGAACCTGGACTCGTACCCACACCTGGCTGTAATGAGGCAGTGCTCACCGCCCCTCTTCTCCTGGAGCAGTGGCAGAGAAAGCAGCTGCAACAGGAGAGTTACATAAGACCCACACTCTATAGTATTCAAAATGGCCAGATTTCCACTGAAAGTCACTCATCATACCAAGAGCCAGAAAGATCTCAAACTGAATGAAAAAAGAGAATCAGTAGATGCCAAAACCGAGATGACACATGTTAGAATTACGTGAAAAAGGTTTTAAAGAAGCCATCATAAAACTGCTTCAATAAACAATTACAGATATGCTTGAAACAATGAAGACGTGGAAAGTGAGAGACAAGAAACAGGAAAGTTTCAGCAAGAAAATATGAGATAAGAACCAAATGGAAATTTAAAAAGTGAAAAATATGATAAAGAAACAAAAAACGAAACTAAACAAACAAACAAAACCACCAAACCCTCAGTGGATGGGTTCAACAGCAGAATAGAGAGGTCAGAGAAAAGAATTGGCTAACTCTTAAGGGAATTACACTGAGTAGAAAATGCCACTCCCAAGAGATCACATACTGTATGATTTCATTTGTGTAACAGTCTTCAAATGACAAAATTAGAGAAATAGAGAACAGATTAGTGATTGCCAGGGGCTAAGAAGGGGAGGGGCTGGGAGGGAAGTGGATGTGGCTATAAAAGGGCAACATTAGGTGGCGAGGAAATTGTTCTGCATCTTGGCTGTGTCAGTGTCCGGGTCCTTGCTCCGGTATTGTTCTATAGTTTTATAATGTGCCACCATCGGGGAAATTTGGTGACATGCTACACTGTACATGGAATCTCTTATTCTCACAACCACTTGTGAATCAAGTTATCTCAAAATTAGAAATTTAATTTTTAAAAAGTCAAGAGTTTTACAGACTGCTCAACGACTCTATATTGCATGTAGAATAAATTTTGATTAATATTTCTAACAACTCATGATATATCAGAAGTATTATTTAAATGGAGCATATAGTTATGCAAATAAAGATGTTAGAAACTGGTTAGTGAAAAGGGTATCAGCAATTATCCTGTACTAGTTCAATTGCAAGTATGCTCATCCCTTTTGTACATGGCAGTTGGGGCCAGCATGCTTCATTGAACAGCTCATTGGTCACATTTCCTGGAGGGCTTTAGAGAAGGAGAATGATTGCTTCAGGCTAGGGTTTGACAAGAGTCAGGCCAGGTTCAGGTGTGGCTTGTTTCCCAAAGACCAGGGTTGTATTTGGATGACTGGTTGAGATTTGTATTGGCCTGTCCTTGGCCTCTGGCTGCAGCCGGTGGTGAGGAATAAGTTGCGCAGACTCTTGCTTACTGAGGCCCCTGCAGCAAGTGGAGCCATCTCCTGACCCAGCAGGTCAAACTCTTTAACTCATTTCGTAGTGGTCTGATTGCTAAAGCAGAATTACTTTATAGACTTTATGCCTAAAACAGAGAACAGTGGTGTTTTTACTCCACTATTACAATCTTTTCATGAAAAGAAGCTTCTTAGAGGCATAAGCTCAAAGATAACTCATTTATAAAACAAAACAAAAAACTGATATTTATTTCACTTAGAATCATATGGTTTATCAAAAAGATCATAAAATTTGGAGTCGGGGCACTTTGCCTTGAGTCCAGCCCTGTACCTGACTAGCTGCCCAACAAGTTGCTTACCTTGCTGAGCCTCAAGTGTCCTCATCTGTATAGTGGGTGTTCCAGCAGAGGTTTAATGTATTAAAAAGGGCAGCATATGTACGAAATGCATACAGTGCTCATTTACTGTATGCTGTTACTCTATGAAAATGTATATGATATGTAAAAATGACTACAAGAGGAGTGTATTGTAATTGCTGAACACCAGTCCACTTCCATAAATGTGATGTGAGCACCTAACATGCACAGGAGTGGGGCTGGGCTGGGCTGTCTGGAATTCATAGAAAAGAGACTCCAAAAAATACAGTACAGGGCATTCTGGGCATTAAGCCTTGCAGGTATTTGTCAGCCTCCTCAGAAAGGGAACAGGTTTAGGTGGGGCTGTATGGAGATTAAGAGCGTGGGCACTAAAACCAGTCAGCTTGGGTTTGAATCCCCACCCTCTTAGAACACTTGTGACACCAGATGTGTGGGTTTTGCCCCCACACTGACGAATTCTCCAAAACCAGCTGAGTGTTCTACAATTCAATTTGATTCTGATACTAACCAGAGTTAGTGCAGACCCCACAGGTTAAGGGCTCAGTCCCACAGAAGTTCTCACTTCAGATGCCAGTTTCAAGTAGTGGGTACCCAGGTTACTCACAACTTCTGCTTAGCTTGGCTACAAATCGGGGCTTCCCACAAGTCTCTCCCTGAGTCCAATCATTTGCTAGGAAAACTGACAGAACTCAGGTAAACACTGAGGTTTACCAGTTCATTGTATAATAAAGAATATAAAGAATGATACAGCCTGTGCGGCTGTCTGAGTTCTCGAGGGCTGTCAGCACTGGAGGCCGATTTGCCCCCCACCAAGTTTAGGTTGGGGAGATGTTTTCTGAAGTCTTCCAATGAAGCTTAAATGACTCCTAAGGTTTGAGGGCTGGTCAGGACCTCGCAGCCATTCGTGGACTCGTTTCCTTTTGTACGTGTAGAAACTGAGGCCAAGTGCAGGCACACGGAGGCCCCGAGTCTGCCAGTGAGAGCTGGCCCCAGGCCGCCTGACTTCAAACCACCGCTCTCTGGCTTCGATCAGATTCAGATTCAAGAAAAAGGAAATGAGCCTCTCTGTGCACCCGAAATGGCTTATTTCAGGAGAGATGAAAACTATAAAGCAGAAACACATGGGTATCAACTCAGGTGACCTCCATTGACCTTTCCGGCCTCCGACCAAGAGTAGCGGGGACTTACATACAGCAGGTGAAGAACTGTGTGGGTGGCAAAGGGGACCATCATCCTGCCCCTTTCCTTTTGATTTAGTTTCTCCTTCCAGTAGCAAAAGGCGTGTTGACAGCAGTATATCTCCTACATTTAAGGCCCAGTTATGCTGCTTGTGAATGCTGCTTTCTAGTTGTCAATTGTTACTATCACTTTATAGACAAAACTTTACAAAATTAATTGCAGTTACAGAACAAAAGTGAAAATAATAACCTGTTGGAGCAGAGGTTTGGAGGGAGCAAGGAGAAGCGAGGGAAGAGGTCGTGGTATTGCTTTCTTCATCCACCCTTGAGGGAGCTAAGAGAAAGCAGATGAACGTTTGAAGGCTTTAGTTACTGTGGGCTAATTACAGCGGTGCTAGGCTGAGGCGGTGTAGTAGACTCTCTGGGTGTAAGTACTTGCTCTGAAACCTTGAACTTGGCCAGATTACTTAACTGTGCCTTGGTTTTCTCATCAAAAAATGGGGCCAATAATAATTTTTATCTCACAAGGTTGTTCTGAGAATGAAATGAGTTAGTATAGACAAGGTTCTTAGAAGAGTGCCACCAAAAAATTATTTCATGAGCTTTTTTTAAAATGATGCAGCTGCTGCAGAAGGACAACGATAAAAAACTAAAAATTACAATTTCAATCAGCAGAGATTGGGAAGAGGGAGGGAGTAGTTTGAGAAAGCATATTTTCTTTTTTTTTTTTTGCAGTACGCGGGCCTCTCACTGCTGTGGCCTCTCCCGTTGCGGAGCACAGGCTCCGGACGCGCAGGCCCAGCGGCCATGGCTCACGGGCCCAGCCGCTCCGCGGCACGTGGGATCTTCCCGGACCGGGGCACGAACCCATGTCCCCTGCATCGGCAGGCGGACCCTCAACCACTGCGCCACCAGGGAAGCCTAAGAAAGCGTATTTTGTCATCTAGCTAGGTCACTAGGTACTGTTTAAAGCTGAGAAGTCAAGAAGTAGTGGTGTAAGCATACTCCTAGGTTATGGAGGCAACCCTCAGAATTAAAAAAGAAATCTCGCTAAACGTGGTTATCACTGACAAATGAAGCTTGGGAGGGGAGACTATTTTGACCTTTTATTATCATGTATGTCCCATTTTGAGTTTTTTATGAACATAAGCATGCATTTTATTTATTTTGTACTAACTTTCCTGTTGTAATTAACAAATGATAAACTTCACATATTTAAAGTATACAGATTGATAAGTTTTGATAGGTGCCCACTTGTGAAACAAGCACCACAATTAAGATGATAAACATATTCATCACCACCACCCCCTCAAAAAAAAAAGCTAGGTTTAAGCTTCTTAGTCTGAGTAGTCTATATTAAGGAACTTCTGGGCTTTAATTCCCTTTGAGCTACAGCATCCCTTAATTCAGATACCTTTTTTACTTCAAAGAGTATTTTCTTTTAATGGTAACAGTGATGAACTCTATATTCTCGTATTCATGTGATCTTCTTATCTTTCCTGAGTAAAACCTGTAAAGCTAATAAGAACCTACAGTGATTTTTTTTTTTAAAAAAGTGATCTGTTTTCCATAGAACCTCCAGTGTTTATCGTATGTAACAATGATCAGATTTCAGACTCGAGAGTGGGGAACAGATGATTCATGTCTTCCTCAGACCGTTAGCACTATTCGCTTTTCAAAAGTTCCATCCCTTCTCTGGGCTGTTTCCCCGAACGCTCATGCTGCACGTTCAAGTAGGAGTCACAGGAATAACCTCTCTAAAATCAGTGTCCGGATTTAGTAAAGCTTGGCTTTCCTTGCCCGGAGACTGCCCTCCCCGGCCCTCCCCGGCCCTCCCCTCCCTGCCAGCTACCCTTTCCTGGGCTGGCGCAAGGAACGGGCACCTTCTCCCTGTGGGGCGGCCGCATCGGGAAGTTTAATTCTGGAGTCCCAAGTGCGAATTGGAAATAGAATTCCTATAGAAACCAGATTAAGATTTGTGCTTAACTAGGCTTTATGATCCCATTAACGCTGTGGCTGAGCTGTGCTCTGCGCCAGCTGTGGGCGCTTTTGTGGTTTCTTGGTTCGGTTTTGTTTTGTTTCTGTGGGCTGGTTTGGGAGCAGAACCGCCTTTTTATATCTTTGTTTCTATGCGGAAAATGCGTTCAGTATTCCAAACAGAGACACAAATGAATTTTTCACACACGGCCTGTTCACACTGTCTTGTAATAGCCCTTGACAGAAGGGGTTTGTGTTTAAAATAATGTCATTTGTCTTAGCCTAAGGGCAATAAGTTTCTCCAAGTCATAGACTTGCCTGCAAACTATAGGACAAACGTGTTAGGATTGATTGGATATCAAATGGAACTTAGAGGGCAAACGTGTTAGGATCGATCTGCTCGGTTTTATTTGGAGTATTATGATGTTTCTTAGGGCATGGGCTGGCGAACTTAATGGCATCTTTCACCGGTCGATAGTGATGTGTCCGTGATGATGATGTTCTGTGTTTAACTGACAGGTTTTCAGGAGGCCTGATATAAGGGTAAGGACGCTTGGCTCTCAGCACATGGCCCCCCCTCGTGTGTTTCTGTGCTTTATCGAACACTTAGTCTATTTAGCGTTCTCTGCCTTCTCACTGATTTTATGAGTCACTCAGATCAGTTTGCTCTGCTGTGTCATAGCTTTCAGTGTTCACTAGAAATGCTTTATTTGTTACAGTGTTTCTATGTGCGGAAAAAGCCGATGTGTGTGAGGGCAGGATGCTAAAATTGTTACCACTGTGCAATACTGACTTCTGTTGTGTTACATGAATTCTGACCAAATGGGTATTCATGGCACTGGGTTTATAAGGCTAGGCCTATAGAGTCCTCTTAATTTAACCTCGTTTGTCATGTAGTTCATGCTGAAGTATTTAATAACAACAACAAGAACAACAACAAAGTGGTCAGTTGTCCTCCTTCCTGAGTAGGAGATCTAAGTAAGATTTCAAGTCTTGATTACAAGATCAAGTAAGATTTCCTGTTTGCATGCTGAATCCCAAAAGCAGAAGTGCTAATCTTGAAGATAAATTTAGCAAAATCAGCCCCATTTAGTATTTCTTAAAATATAGAGGTAGCTGTTACAGCTAGTAGATTATAGTTTATAGTTTCCTCATGATTTTCCTTCCCTTTATTTCAGAATATTCATAAAGCAAGACAAAGATTGGTAATGTGCATGCATTTAAACCTGAGTATCAGATGTTGAAAATTAACCTATTTCCATTAAATGAAAACAATGTGGATTTTGACAGAATCATTTCATGACTTCAGTTTTAAAGTTTTAATCTTATTGAAGCCAATGAAGTAGTACAAAAATAAGCAGGTTAAATCAAATTATTGTTATTCTAGTTGGTTTTTCTCTGTTTAATTTTGTTTTTATCATGTTTTCTTTTGCTCTTGGGAATCATTTTCTTTCACTGATTCACATTGTTAAATATTAGTGTTTGGCTTTACACTTGCATGGACTTTGAAATGCTGTGGGTTTTTTTTGTTGTTGTTGTTGTTTAGTCATTCATTCATCTGTTTTTAAAATTTTTGTCAAAGAATGATTCCGTTTTCTTTGTCTTTAAAAAAAGAATGTAAATTTAAAAAACCTGGCTGCATTTAAAAAATTGTCCTGCTCTGAAGGGTAGCAGTACCAACTGTGTACTAAATTCAGTCTGATGATAAAGTATAAAAATATTTTAAGTAGCTATTTTATTTTATTGACAAAAATGAAAGGTGGTGGGGAAGAGTAAATTCTTTTAAAGCTTTGCTACTTCTTCACTGATTGCCTCTTAAAGAAATGTAGTCATTAGAACCAGTTTCTTGAAGGAAAAATATATTGATGCTAAATTTTAATATTTTCAGCCTCAGAGACTTGATACAACTTTTAAAAGGTGTTATAATCTTGTCATCGTCAATATTCATGCTCATTATACCACCTGCTAAACTAAAAGTCCAAGTTTTTAGAGTTTCATAAGCTGATTCCATAAAGAAATTAAAAAGAGCATACATGTAAAGGGATTGGAAGAAATTTAGATAAAGATATGTGACGCTTTTCTTCGAAGCACGTTGATACTGTAATTAGAAAGATTTAATATGGTTTTGAGTCATAAATCACAGTATTTAATTAGCAATAAGTAACAGAGTGTATGTATGTATCTGCATATGTATGACCCCAGCATGTGATATGCGCATGCACATGTGTGTGGAAATGTTGTTAATTCCAGTGGTGTTGACCCCTGGGCAGCATAATAGTTCCTTTTGAAAACACATGTCTATGAACTGCCTTTGTATTTTTGGCTTGATTTTGCTCCTTGCCCTCTGTGGTATGTTTTATTTTCTATGAGCATGTTATGCGTCTGTTATTTTGTTCCTTGGCTGTATGCTGCAGTATTGCTTGATTTTAAAAAGACAGTACATTCTTTGAAACCCATGATGTTTGTTTGCTTTTCATTTTTCTACCCCAACACAAACACAGAATAGATACTCCATTTTAGGCTGAGGATGCTATAGATGGCCTACACGTTCTTTCCTTAACTCCAAGGGGGAAAATGTTGGGATATGCAAAGCCATGAAAGGTGTGTCGACTTTTACATGCTTACTGTCTCTTTAAAAAAGAACTTCCGTCCTTTCACCTGTCTGTTTGCACGTGTTTCTCTTCCCCTCTTTGCCTTTTCTTGTCCATGCACCTGGTGCTGTGCAGGAGATTCAGGAAGAACACAAGGGCTACCCTTCTGAAGCTGAAGCTGATCAGGTGGCAAGTTCTACGTGTTCATCTGTTTGTAGTTACAGATCGTGTATTTAGAAGCCATTTCATACTAGATTTCTAGACAATCAGCAAATGCTTTTTCCACTACAGTAGTACTCTCCTGTCCAAGTTTGGTAGATTCCATTATGACATTATTTGCAAAAATTGGTTTATCCAACATTTTGTCAACCAGAAATTTGTTCATCTGTGCTTCTTGGTTTTCCCAGGTAGATTTACTGATGAGGTTAACGAGCCTCAGTCATGACAGGATTCTGAAGTGCCTTCACAAAGACTTAGAGGGGCAGATGCATACGCTAAGGGTGCTCCTCGAGGGTGCAAACTTTGCTTTATTCAAATTTGCAAGGTCTGTACCCAGCACAGCGCCTGGCACACTGTAGGTGTTTGTGGAATGAGTCCATGTATTTTATAGAAGAAAAAAAAGCATTCATCGAGGTTTCTTGAGTGCTTACTCTTTGCTCAGTACCTCTGGACTCTCAGGAGTTTTTTAAAGCAGCAGAATTTTCCCCAAAGCTTATGTATGAAACCTCTAGAAGAGCTGCTCTAGGGAAGCATGGCAAATTCCCTGTGCTCAGTTGTGCCTTTGCCCAGCCCACCCTCCTTCGGTGACCCTGGGAGCACCCTGAAGAGCCAGTTTGAAAAGCACTGCTTTCGGCAGGCGGCTGTTACAGAAACTGTCCACCCAGCAGCCTTAGGTTCAGGAGGAGGAGAGAGTAGTGGAGAGGCCAGGAAGTTGATGGGCCTTCAGCTGGACCTTTCTTCCGGGTCGCCGGCACAGGGTTGGGATGAAATCATCAGAGAGAATTCCTCAACTGGGCAGCACCTTGAGCAAAAGCACCAAGAGGGCTGGGTGTGTTCACAAGACACATTTTATCCATAAGGACATTCCTTCTTTGATTATGCTGTACATGGGTTGGATAAATCAAGGGTCAAATCATGTCCTGTGCAACTTGGAAGTTGCAGTTAAAGCTTAATATAGCACAAGTGTGAGTGCTATCTCCTAACACCAGCTTTATAGAGGGAATCTACTGTACTCGCAAAGCAGTGAGCCTTTAATAGCCATTCTCTCAAATTCCTATGCTAAAGCTGAATGTCTTTCCTGTACACAGCGAACCTTTTATGGGGATATCTGAAGCAGTAGGATCAATTGACTTGTTTTATTCTGATAGTTGCTTTTTCATCACCTAAAAAAGCATGTCCTAGATTTAATTATCAGTGAGAGGTTTGTCTCACTCTGTCTCACCAACACGTTCATGCTTCATACAAATGCACAAGTATTTCAAGCCAGATTTAACATGATTATCAGAAGAGAAGAGGAACCTTTGATCTCCAGCCTCTATCTTGAGAGCCTTGTACCATCTCAAAATGGTCCCAATCACTGCACTTCCCATCAACGACATTTTATTAGTTAGTCCTGGGTTGAGGACTTTAAAGTGTTTGACATGACTTGCTATAAAGCTTAAAGTGAATCAGACTTCCCCTCACCTCTTCCAGATTCAATTGATTAGAACAGCTTGCTTTAGTAAATATATTTCAAAATAACCTATTCCCATTTATTTTAAAATATCAGTTAAGGAATTTAAGTCTACATGATAATATTTACCCATTAAAATAAGCTTTAACAGTGTAGCATTTGAAGTTATTTAAAACTTGAATATTGATTAAAATAGCTTTCTGACTTTGTAACTATATTATAAAAATAGCCACTAGTTTAGGCAATAAATTAAAGAAAGCAGACTTTCAAAAAAAAAGGCTTCTATTAAGATTGGTGATTTTTTTAGTGTTTCTAAAACTGGACATTTAAAAGTATAAATATTGGTTTATGCTTTATTGTGTCAAAGATGTATTTCCAAATCAGGTGTGAGTATAAATGCATCCACAAACACTTATCTGAGTCCCCTTTAACAGTTCTCTATGTCCCTAAAAATGTTGATTGAGAAGTGTCTTAAAAACCAATCTGAAAACTAACACACCATTGTAAAGCAATTATACTCTTAATAAAGATGTTTTAAAAAGTTGAAAAATAAAAACCAATCTGGGCTAAAAAGTTAAACTGAATAAAATTGCTGAGGGGATCCATGAACACTAATCTGTATGATTTTCACCGTGTATCTTGAGGAGGAGGGTGCACTGTGTCAGTCTGTGCCCTCCCCGAACGGACATACCTTGACCAACATTTAGCATTGAGTTTGCTCTTTATATTTTGACATTTTCCCTTCTTTATTTTATAAAATGGGATGAACCTACTATATATAGTATTTTAAATGGACCTTTAAGTCCCTTTATAAAATATATTGAAATATTCTTATAACTGTGAAAAATAATTATTTTGAATTTTCAATAATTTTGATTAGAATTATAAAAGATATCAATTTTTAATATTTTGCTTCACAGAATTATGCTGAAAACTTAGTATTGTCTAATCTGTTTTCCGCTGAACACTAGTGACCTCCTGATGTAAACAGGTATTTTTTGGAGAAAGCCCCTGATGGACTAGGTAGGGGAAATGCAGCATACTCCAGCGCCCTCTGGCCGATTTGGCATGCATTAACATGCTAAAGCCTTGCCTCACAAAAAAACAAAAACAAAAACAAAACAACAAAAAAAACCTAGCTAAACTTGTTTCCTTTAACCCAGCATTTCCCCAACTTTTCCCAGAAAGTCCTGTTCACATCCCTTGGGAATTTAATGCTCTATGAAACACAGCTTGGGAATTGCTGGGGTTTTGAACACCTTATTCTTATTCGTGACACGTTATGTCAGAGATGCCCAGGAGAAAGTGACCAGTTTCCTTGGCAGCATCTCACAGGGTGGCAGTACCTTGGAATAGGCACCGAGTTCAGGCTCTGGTCCCCAGCATTGTAGTTCAAGAACACCATTTTCTCAGCTCCCCTGAGTTATCTGGTACTATCCAACCAAGCTTGCAAGAGACTAGCTACTGGGCCACAGTGCAGATCCGAACATTTAGAAATGTGGGCATGTATCTTTCCAGCCATCCAAGACGCCCTTTTCCTAGTGGCGTTGTAGCAGGAACCCGGATACCTCGTTAGCAATTCGCTTGCTGAGTGTGGAATCAGCACAGAGTGGACTGACTTGCGAGAAGCCTGACGAACACACCCTGCTCCACAGGAGTGGGTGGAATACTCTTGTCTGCCAGATGAGGGCGCATTCTTGTGGCCTGAATGGGATACACACTGACAGGCCCACTCGCCCGTCCCACCTGTACGCTTTGTGCAGACGCAGGTAGCTGGGCTGCAGTACAGAAGCCTAGGGCTTTCCTTAGTAAGAGACCCCTCCCTGGTTTCTTGTTAATTAGACTTTGGGGTTTCCCGCGCAGTCTCATAGCTGGGCCATTTCTACAGCTAACTAAGCATCTGCATCTAATGTTGATTTTCTTTGTATTAGTTTCACGCTCAGAAGGTAACCTTTTTTGACCTTATTTCCAAATTCTGGAGGCACCTTGTAATAGCTGTCTGTGTCATGATCACAGTGTCTATCTGTCACGTCAAGCCATTTCTGTATTAATGCTTTCTAACTGTGAACTTTAAATATGTGTAACAATTTGCTAGACTATGCAGCATGGTGTCCTGTGATGCTGAGCTTTGAAACTGTCTTGTACGGGGAGGGGGGGCATACATTTTGCACGCTTCTGTAGCCTCGTAGCAAGAGCGCAGAACAGTACCATTCTTCCCAGTTGGAAAGTGAGATTTACTCCTGTTTGGTTTCTTGCCAGGCTCTAAGGGATGGAAATAAGCTGGCACAGATGGAAGAGGCGCCCCTTTTCCCAGGAGAATCAATCAAGGCCATTGGTAAGTCTAACAAGTACACTTTGCTTATAGAGACCCATAAAATGAAATGGCACTTTACTCGCAAGCACAGATGATGTATGTGCTGGAGATCAGCCAGACCAATTTAATTAGGGGACAGATGGACTAGACCTAGTCATTCTTATTAATGTCATCGTGACCTTAAGAGATAAGGGACTGCAGAGGATCCGTTTAAGCTCCGAACAAGTCTTAGGTGGCAGTACCAACAGAAGAGGGGTCCAGCTTTTCCCCATGAACTGAAGGCTGATGAGACTCTCACGGTAACGTCAGTTCGCTGCTTTGTTGGAAGGATTCACTATAAGGAAAACGTATTGACAGACGATCCATATCATACTTTTAATGACAGTTTTGAGAATTTGGCAAAGACACTTTGGGGGCTTATAAGAGTCCAGAAAGTACAATTTTAGTGCAGGAAAAGGGCATGTGTCGCCACCCTGGATTGTAAGGGCGACGGCCTGAGGCGGACTGCCCGGGGCTGGAGGGGCGGGCAGCCGGCTGTGGCCTCTTCACCTCACAATCGCCGGGGTTAGGTCGGACGGCCTGGTTTGTGAGGCCGAGTGTCGCCTTCTTCCCTCATGGCTGTCTCCCAAAGGCGCGTGCCGGGTCTCAGAGCACGGTCATCTTGTGTTGGGGTAGCTGGGCTCTCCTACCAGGACCTCCAAACAACTACTCCTGCTGGATAGCCTAGTCTGTGGCTCAGGACTCTGTTCAGCCCGACCTGAATTTCCAAACTGTTTTTCTCTTTGGCTTCTGGAACTTCATTCACTCCTGGTGCTCCTCTGGCCTCTCTGGGCTTTCCTCCTCTGGGAGCGTTTCTAGCCCTGCCTCCGTGCTGCTCTGGAACAATCTGACTACAGTGCAGAGCTAATTACGTCATGCCTCTTCTTCTCCGGACAACAGACTGCACAGATTTAAAGTGAACGTGAACAGTTTTGACACATTTATACACCTGGGAAATGATCATCACAGTCAAGATAATGAACATATCCATCAGCCCCCAGAAGTTTCCTTAGGCCCCTTTATATCCCTCTCTCCCGTGCCTTCTCCCCCTTCCCCAGGCTCTATAGGCTAGTTGATATTTTCTAGAGTTTTATAGAAATGGAATCATTGAGTATGTTCTTCTGTCTACTTATCCCATTCTGCATAATTATTATGATAGTGTTCCATATTGTGAGTGCCATGGGTCAGCAGTCATGCCTTTTCATTGCTGCATAGTACTCCACTGTGTGGATACACCACAGTGTGCTTATCCATTCATCTATTGGTGGACTATTGGGTTGTTTCTGCTGTTTGGCTATTACAGATAAAACTGCTATGAACACTCATGAACAAGTCTTCTCTGGCCTCGTGTCCCATCATCCTCGTGCACCCTTTGACCCAGCCACACTAACCTCTGGCAACTCACTGATCTCTCCTCCCTTCCCCTCCCCCGCTTCCCTGCTGAGTTAAGTCATTCCTTTTCTGAGCTCTTATCACATTGAGTCCACATGGTTCTGATAGCATTTATCAGGCTATATGGTAATTTTCTGTGTAGTATCTCTCACGGGTCACCTGGTGGGCAGGAACCTTGTCCAGTTATACCCAGAACCCCAACAATAGGAGCCGCTCGGTATATAATGAGTTACAGAAAAGTTTATGCAAGTGTTTTGAGAGTTTGGCTGAATGACATCTTTAGTACCATTATTCATGCCCTCGGACTCATCTGTAGCTGTGTCCATTCCCGCCATTTGAGTGGAACAGCACTTTGGGAAGATTGGGAAGATGTGGTCTCTTTGTGATAGGTGTGAGCCTCTTAACATTCATAGGAGTCATATATGTTGTTGATTTTGATGTGAAAGATATTGATATTAACATTAAGAAAATAAAATTGATATGGAAGCTGATGAAGAAGTTGAAGCAGTCTTTTCCCACTTCATTGATGTGGTTTTGGTTTTTGTCATCTGTAAAGCAGTTTCTTTGGAGGTGCATCAGGGGACAGTGTTTAGCTTTAGTTAGTTTTCATTAGCAGTGATTTATGAAATGGTAGCCCAGGTTCTTCAGAGTTTAATTAATGTGTTTTTGAATGTGATTAATTTATCACTCAGGGAAAATGTGAACCACTTGGAAAAAAATGACAAAATGTAACTTATTATGAGGCCTTTTACTTAAAACCTCAAGTAGCAAATCAAAATTTTGTTTTAAAAAGTGGAATTTTATTAGAAGACTATCCATCTATGCCTTTATTTAAAGTAATGAAAGAATTTAAATTTCTAGAAAACTGGAATCACAAATTTATATATTTGGAAACTCATGTTAAGATTTATTGACACAAGTCAATGGCACTAGATGATACTTTGGGTTTTTTCTTTCAGTGAAAGATGTCATGTATATCTGCCCATTTGTGGGAGCAGTGAGTGGCACCCTGACAGTGACAGACTTTAAGATGTACTTCAAGAATGTAGAGAGAGTGAGTATTTAAAAGTGTGTTTTATTTTTTAAAATAACTGCAGAAGAAAGTAAACAATAAAGAATACAGTAAATAGTATCCTGAAATGCCATCACCCTGAGAGAAGCAGAGGGTCAGTTTTAAGATGTGTGCATTTGCAAGCAGATTTTGTATCTTAAAAAAAAAAAGGGCTGTTAAAGTAGCACTTCCACCTGCGCTGGGGGTGAGGGGGTTGTTTAATTGTAGTCTCAGTGTCTACTTCACAAAGCAGGTTATAAATCAGACTTTGGTGTCTTAGCCAGGACCAAGAGGAAATGCGAAGTAAGCAAAGGTGTTTTAAGCCAGCGAAGACTTAAAATGGGAAAGCTCTGTTAGCCGACACTGATTGGCATTCATGTTAATTTGTGAACCCAGGACCCGCATTTCGTCCTCGATGTCCCCCTGGGAGTGATCAGCAGAGTTGAGAAGATAGGAGTGCAGAGCCATGGAGACAACTCTTGTGGCATAGAGATCATGTGCAAGGTACGGTCCAGACATGAGAGAAACTTAGAGGGGGCGGGTAGCTTGGAACTTCTTCACAGCCTTTGGACAGTAAGAGTAATTTGGACATTAGTGACTCAGATGTTTTCAGGACCCAGACCTCTTCAACCTTTCATCAGCCAATTCAGACCATTATATAAGCCATGGTAGTAAACCGCTTCTTTTCCATTGAAGTGTTCTAATTAACATGGACCTGTAACCTAGGTGGTGATGATATTTGTTACATTTCAGAGAAATCAAGTGGAAAGCAGAGATCAATATTTTTTCCAGTTTGTCCTGATAAGACGAGTCTTCAGTCAGAGACTTCCCAAAGGGACAACAATATTCATAAATTCTGTGATTAAAAACACAGTTAAGTTTCTTGGCTATGTTGGAATTTGCACTGAGCCCTGCTTATTTTTGGTTTTCGCCCCTTCCTCCAAGGGTTAAGTAAAATTTGTGTGACAGCTTTGACGAGGACTAGTCGTTTAAGAACCGCCTTAACTGATGTTTTATTCCCAATGACTTTGCCTCATGGAATACAGTTTATTAACAAACCCACCTGAAATACCAGGCAAGAGATCCTGCCTAGAGCGTCATCAAGGTCCCTTCCCAGCTTGGGGTTTGGATTAGATTCCTGGCAGTCTGTTTGCTTTGATCAAATCTCTGTGGAGACCTTCCTCTGGTTGGCCCTAGACTGCAGTTGAATCCACTTTTTCAAATAACCCTTTACTGTGCCAGGTCGGGAATCTGCTGGCTTTTACTAGGCTCACCTTGGGCACCACACGGCAGTCCTCCCCTAGGACCAATCACTGCTGTCCTGATTCTCAGTCCAGGGCGCCGCACGCAGAGCAGTGCGAAGCCGTTGCAGAACTGAAACCAGAGGGGGGGTTTGATCAATTCTGTAATTCTGGAACAGGTCATTTCCCTACTCAGAATTCTTCACTAGCTGCCCATTACCCTTGGGCTGGAGGAAAAGCTTACAGAGACCCCGCGGTGTGAGCCGGACTTCCTTTCCTCGGCAGCTCCCTCTCCAGCCACCCTCCCCTTGTTCTTGCCATCCAGGTTCCTAGAGTTGTGCACACTTGCCTGTACCCCCAATCCCCACCCCACACAAACTCCTGGGGCTTCACACGTGCTGTTTCCTTTGCTTGTAATGCCTTTCCCTCTGAGCAATCCTAAATAGCAAGTCAGCTTAGTCAGTGAGCTGGCACGTGTGTAGCCACAGAAGCTTGGAGGGAGGGCACAGCAGGAACCTAATGTTACTTAGGCAGATGTCCTGTGGCTGTTTTCCTATGGTATTTCTTGTGGCTGGGGTGAGTTTTTGCTAATAGCTTCTTTAAAATGTTTTCCAGCCTAGAATTACCAGAGCCGTGCTTAAACAGGTGATATGCAATTCAAAAATTACAAACACTGAGTGTAGTAAAAAGTAAGTTTCCCTCCACCCAACACCCAGCCACCCTGATCTGCTCCCTGCAGCCACACACTGTTACCAGTTTCCACAGATGGCCTATGCAAACAAGTATGTATTTGAAAATGTGAATGGTTGTATATTATATACACTGTCCTGCCCCTTTCCCCCTCCCTTAACCATGTACCTTGTGTCTCCTTAAGAGCAGTATATAACGAGCTGCTTCTTGTTTCTAACAGTTCTGTGGTATTCCATTAGTGGTACTGTAGTACATTTAGCCAGACCCTGTTTATTTTTTATTTATTTACTTATTTATTTTAACATCTTTATTGGAGTATAATTGCTTTACAATGGTGTGTTAGTTTCTGCGTTATAACAAAGTGAATCAGTTATACATATACATATATCCCTATATCTCTTCCCTCTTGCGTCTCCCTCCCTCCCACCCTCCCTATCCCACCCCTCTAGGTGGTCACAAAGCACTGAGCTGATCTCCCTGTGCTATGCGGCTGCTTCCCACTAGCTAGCTGTTTTACATTTGGTATTGTATATATCTCCATGCCACTCTCTCACTTTGTCCCAGCTTACCCTTCCCCCACCCCGTGTCCTCAAGTCTATTCTCTAGTAGGTCTGTGTCTCCATTCCCGTCTTACCCCTAGGTTCTTCATGACCTTTTTTTCCCCTTAGATTCCATATATATGTGTTAGCATATGGTATTTGTTTTTCTCTTTCTGACTTACTTCACTCTGTATGACAGACTCTAGGTCCATCCACCTCACTACAAATAACTCAATTTCGTTTCTTTTTACGGCTGAGTAATATTCCATTGTATATATGTGCCACATCTTCTTTATCCATTCATCTGATGATGATCACTTAGGTTGCTTCCATGTCCTGGCTATTGTAAATTGAGCTGCAGTGAACATTGTGGTACATGACTCTTTTTGAATTATGGTTTTCTGAGGGTATATGCCCAGTAGTGGGATTGCTGGGTCATATGGTAGTTCTATTTGTAGTTTTTTAAGGAACCTCCATACTGTTCTCCATAGTGGCTGTATCAATTTACATTCCCACCAACAGTGCAAGAGGGTCCCCTTTTCTCCACACCCTCTCCAGCATTTATTGTTTGTAGATATTTTGATGATGGCCATTCTGACTGGTGTGAGATGATATCTCATTGTAGTTTTGATTTGCATTTCTCTAATGATTAATGATGTTGAGCATTCTTCCATGTGTTTGTTGGCAATCTGTATATCTTCTCTGGAGAAATGTCTATTTAGGTCTTCTGCCCATTTTTGGATTGGGCTGTTTGTTTTTTTGATATTGAGCTGCATGAGCTGCTTGTAAATTTTGGAGATTAATCCTTTGTCAGTTGCTTCATTTGCAAATAGTTTCTCCCATTCTGAGGGTTGTCTTTTGGTCTTGTTTATGGTTTCCTTTGCTGTGCAAAAGCTTTGAAGTTTCATTAGGTCCCATTTGTTTATTTTTGTTTTTATTTCCATTTCTCTAGGAGGTGGGTCAAAAAGGATCTTGCTCTGATTTATGTCATAGAGTGTTCTGCCTATGTTTTCCTCTAAGAGTTTGATAGTGTCTGGCCTTACATTTAGGTTGTAATCCATTCTGAGTTTATTTTTGTGCATGGTGTTAGGGAGTGTTCTAATTTCATTCTTTTACATGTAGCTGTCCAGTTTTCCCAGCACCACTTATTGAAGAGGCTGTCTTTTTTTTTTTTTTTTAAACATCTTTATTGGGGTATAATTGCTTTACAATGGTGTGTTAGTTTCTGCTTTATAACAAAGTGAATCAGTCATACATATACATATGTTCCCATATGTCTTCCCTCTTGCGTCTCCCTCCCTCCCACCCTCCCTATCCCACCCCTCCAGGCTGTCACAAAGCACCGAGCCAATATCCCTGTGCCATGCGGCTGCTTCCCACTAGCTATCTACCTTACTACGTTTGTTAGTGTGTATATGCCCATGACTCTCTCTCGCCCTGTCACAGCTCACCCTTCCCCCTCCCCATAACCTCAAGTCCGTTCTCTAGGAGGTCTGCGTCTTTATTCCTGCCTTACCCCTAGGTTCTTCATGACATTTTTTTTTCTTAAATTCCATATATATGTGTTAGCATACGGTATTTGTCTTTCTCTTTCTGACTTACTTCACTCTGTATGACAGACTCTAGGTCTATCCACCTCATTACAAATAGCTCAATTTCGTTTCTTTTTATGGCTGAGTAATATTCCATTGTATATATGTGCCACATCTTCTTTATCCATTCATCCGATGATGGGCACTTAGGTTGTTTCCATCTCCGGGCTATTGTAAATAGAGCTGCAATGAACATTTTGGTACATGACTCTTTTTGAATTTTGGTTTTCTCAGGGTATATGCCCAGTAGTGGGATTGCTGGGTCGTATGGTAGTTCTATTTATAGTTTTTTAAGGAACCTCCATACTGTTCTTCATAGTGGCTGAACCAATTCACATTCCCACCAGCAGTGCAAGAGTGTTCCCTTTTCTCCACACCCTCTCCGGCATTTATTGTTTCTAGATTTTTTGATGATGGCCATTCTGACTGGTGTGAGATGATATCTCATTGTAGTTTTGATTTGCATTTCTCTAATGATGAATGATGTTGAGCATTCTTTCATGTGTTTGTTGGCAGTCTGTATATCTTCTTTGGAGAAATGTCTATTTAGGTCTCCTGCCCATTTTTGGATTGGGTTGTTTGTTTTTTTGTTATTGAGCTGCATGAGCTGCTTGTAAATTTTGGAGATTAATCCTTTGTCGGTTGCTTCATTTGCAAATATTTTCTCCCATTCTGAGGGTTGTCTTTTGGTCTTGTTTATGGTTTCCTTTGCTGTGCAAAAGCTTTGAAGTTTCATTAGGTCCCATTTGTTTATTTTTGGTTTTATTTCCATTACTCTAGGAGGTGGGTCAGAAAGGATCTTGCTGTGATTTATGTCATAGAGTGTTCTGCCTATGTTTTCCTCTAAGAGTTTGATAGTTTCTGGCCTTACATTTAGGTCTTTAATCCATTTTGAGCTTATTTTTGTGTATGGTGTTAGGGAGTGATCTAATCTTATACTTTTACATGTACCTGTCCAGTTTTCCCAGCACCACTTATTGAAGAGGCTGTCCTTTCTCCACTGTACATTACTGCCACCTTTATCAAAGAGAAGGTGTCCATATGTGCGTGGGTTTATCTCTGGGCTTTCTATCCTGTTCCACTGGTCTATCTTTCTGTTTTTGTGCCAGTACCATACCGTCTTGATAACTGTAGCTTTGTAGTATAGTCTGAAGTCAGGAAGCCTGATTCCTCCAGTTCCTTCTTTCGTTCTCAAGATTGCTTTGGCTATTCGGGGTCTTTTGTGTTTCCATACAAATTGCAAAATTTTTTGTTCTAGTCCTGTGAAAAATGCCAGTGGTAGTTTGATAGGGATTGCATTGAATCTATAGATTGCTTTGGGTAGTAGAGTCATTTTCACAATGTTGATTCTTCCAATCCAAGAACATGGTATATCTCTCCATCTCTTTGTATCATCTTTAATTTCTTTCATCAGTGTCTTATAAGTTTCTGCATACAGGTCTTTTGTCTCCTTAGGTAGGTTTATTCCTAGATATTTTATTCTTTTTGTTGCAGTGGTAAATGGGAGTGTTTTCTTGATTTCACTTTCAGATTTTTCATCATTAGTATATAGGAATGCCAGAGATTTCTGTGCATTAATTTTGTATCCTGCCACTTTACCAAATTCATTGATTAGCTCTAGTAGTTTTCTGGTAGCATCTTTAGGATTCTCTATGTATAGGATCATGTCATCTGCAAACAGTGACAGCTTTACTTCTTCTTTTCCGATTTGGATTCCTTTTATTTCCTTTTCTTCTCTGATTGCTGTGGCTAAAACTTCCAAAACTATGTTGAATAAGAGTGGTGAGAGTGGGCAACCTTGTCTTGTTCCTGATCTTAGTGGAAATGCTTTCAGTTTTTCACCATTGAGGATGATGTTTGCTGTGGGCTTGTCATATATGGCCTTTATTATGTTGAGGAAAGTTCCCTCTATGCCTGCTTTCTGTAGGGTTTTTATCATAAATGGGTGTTGAATTTTGTCAAAAGCTTTCTCTGCATCTATTGAGATGATCATATGGTTTTTCTCCTTCAATTTGTTAATATGGTTTATCACATTGATAGATTTGCGTATATTGAAGAATCCTTGCATTCCTGGGATAAACCCCACTTGATCATGGTGTAGGATCCTTTTAATGTGCTGTTGGATTCTGTTTGCTAGTATTTTGTTGAGGATTTTTGCATCTATGTTCATCAGTGATATTGGCCTGTAGTTTTCTTTCTTTGTGACATCCTTGTCTGGTTTTGGTATCAAGGTGATGGTGGCCTCGTAGAAGGAGTTTGGGAGTGTTCCTCCCTCTGCTATATTTTGGAAGGGTTTGAGAAGGATAGGTGTTAGCTCTTCTCTAAATGTTTGATAGAATTCGCCTGTGAAGCCATCTGGTCCTGGGCTTTTGTTTGTTGGAAGATTTTTAATCACAGTTTCAATTTCAGTGCTTGTGATTGGTCTGTTCATATTTTCTATTTCTTCCTGATTCAGTCTTGGCAGGTTGTGCATTTCTAAGAATTTGTCCATTTCTTCCAGATTGTCCATTTTATTGGCATAGAGTTGCTTGTAGTAATCTCTCATGATCTCTTTTATTTCTGCAGTGTCAGTTGTTACCTCTCCTTTTGCATTTCTAATTCTATTGATTTGAGTCTTCTCCCTTTTTTTCTTGATGAGTCTGGCTAGTGGTTTATCTATTTTGTTTATCTTCTCAAAGAACCAGCCTTTAGTTTTATTGATCTTTGCTATTGTTTCCTTCATTTCTTTTTCATTTATTTCTGATCTGATTTTTATGATTTCTTTCCTTCTGCTAGCTTTGGGGTTTTTTTGTTGTTCTTTCTCTAATTGCTTGAGGTGCAAGGTTAGGTTGTTTATTCGAGATGTTTCCTGCTTCTTAAGGTGGGCTTGTATTGCTATAAACTTCCCCCTTAGAACTGCTTTTGCTGCATCCCACAGGTTTTGGGTCGTTGTGTCTCCATTGTCATTTGTTTCTAGGTATTTTTTGATTTCCTCTTTGATTTCTTCAGTGATCACTTCGTTATTAAGTAGTGTATTGTTTAGCCTCCATGTGTTTGTATTTTTTACAGATCTTTTCCTGTAATTGATATCTAGTCTCATGGCGTTGTGGTCAGAAAAGATACTTGATACGATTTCAATTTTCTTAAATTTACCAAGGCTTGATTTGTGACCCAAGATATGATCTATCCTGGAGAATGTTCCATGAGCACTTGAGAAAAATGTGTATTCTGTTGTTTTTGGATGGAGTGTCCTATAAATATCAATTAAGTCCATCTTGTTTAATGTATCATTTAAAGCTTGTGTTTCCTTATTTATTTTCATTTTGGATGATCTGTCCATGGGTGAAAGTGGGGTGTTTAAGTCCCCTACTATGAATGTGTTACTGTCCATTTCCCCTTTTATGGCTGTTAGTATTTGCCTTATGTATTGAGGTGCTCCTATGTTGGGTGCATAAATATTTACAATTGTTATATCTTCTTCTTGGATCGATCCCTTGATCATTATGTAGTGTCCGTCTTTGTCTCTTTTAATAGTCCTTATTTTAAAGTCTATTTTGCCTGATATGAGAATTGCTACTCCAGCTTTCTTTTGGTTTCCATTTGCATGGAATATCTTTTTCCATCCCCTTACTTTCAATCTGTATGTGTCTCTAGGTCTGAAGTGGGTCTCTTGTAGACAGCATATATAAGGGTCTTGTTTTTGTATCCATTCAGCTAATCTGTGTCTTTTGGTGGGAGCATTTAGTCCATTTACATTTAAGGTAATTATCGATATGTATGTTCCTATTCCCATTTTCTAAATTGTTTTGGGTTCGTCATTATAGGTCTTTTCCTTCTCTTGTGTTTCTTGCCTAGAGAAGATCGTTTAGCATTTGTTGTAAAGCTGGTTTGGTGGTGCTGAACTCTCTCAGCTTTTGCTTGTCTGTAAAGGTTTTAATTTCTCCATCAAATCTGAATGAGATCCTTGCTGGGTAGAGTAGTCTTGGCTGCAGGTTTTTCTCCTTCATCACTTTCAGTATGTCCTGCCACTCCCTTCTGGCTTGTAGGGTTTCTGCTGAGAGATCAGCTGTTAACCTTATGGGGATTCCCTTATGTGTTATTTGTTGTTTTTCCCTTGCTGCTTTTAATATGCTTTCTTTGTATTTAATTTTTGACAGTTTGATTAATATGTGTCTTGGCGTATTTCTCCTTGGATTTATCCTGTATGGGACTCTCTGTGCTTCCTGGACTTGATTAACTATTTCCTTTCCCATATTAGGGAAGTTTTCAACTATAATCTCTTCAAATATTTTCTCAGTCCCTTTCTTTTTCTCTTCTTCTTCTGGAACCCCTATAATTCGAATGTTGGTGCGTTTAATGTTGTCCCAGAGGTCTCTGAGACTGTCCTCAGTTCTTTTCATTCTTTTTTCTTTACTCTGCTCTGCAGTAGTTATTTCCACTATTTTATCTTCCAGGTCACTTATCCGTTCTTCTGCCTCAGTTATTCTGCTATTGATCCCATCTAGAGTACTTTTAATTTCATTTATTGTGTTGTTCATCGTTGCTTGTTTCATCTTTATCTCTTCTAGGTCCTTGTTAACTGTTTCTTGCATTTTGTCCATTCTATTTCCAAGATTTCGGATCATCCTTACTATCATTATTCTGAATTCTTTTTCAGGTAGACTGGCTATTTCCTCTTCATTTGTTAGGTCTGGTGCATTTTTATCTTGCTCCTTCATCTGCTGTGTGTTTTTCTGTCTTCTCATTTTGCTTATCTTACTGTGTTTGGGGTCTCCTTTTTGCAGACTGCAGGTTCGTAGTTCCTGCTGTTTTTGATGTCTGTCTCCAGTGGCTAAGGTTGGTTCAGTGGGTTGTGTAGGCTTCCTGGTGGAGGGGACTAGTGCCTGTGTTGTGGTGGATGAGGCTGGATCTTGTCTCTCTAGTGGGCAGGTTCACGTCCGGTGGTGTGTTTTGGGGTGTCTGTGGCCTTATTATGATTTTAGGCAGCCTCTCTGCTAATGGGTGGGGTTGTGTTCCTGTTTTGCTAGTTGTTTGGCATAGGTTGTCCAGCACTGTGGCTTGCTGGTCGTTGAGTGAAGCTGGGTGCTGGTGTTAAGATGGAGGTCTCTGGGAGATTTTCGCTGTTTGATATTATGTGGAGCTGGGAGGTCTCTTGTGGACCAGTGTCCTGAAATTGGCTCTCCTATCTCAGAGGCAGAGCCCTGACTCCTGGCTGGAGCACCAAGAGCCTTTCATCCACACGGCTCAGAATAAAAGGGAGAAAAAGTAGAGGGAATTAGTAGAAGTATGAGGAAAGAAAGAAGGAAAGGAGGGAAGGAAGGAAGGAAGAAAGAAAGAAAGAAGCAAAGAAGGAAAGAAAGGAGGGAGGGAGGGAGGGAGGAAGGAAGGAAAGAGGGAAAGAAGGAAAAACAGAAAGAAAGAAGATACAGTAAAAATAAAATAAAGTATAATAAAGTTATTGAATTAAAAAATTCTTATTTAGAAAAAAAAAAGGGACGGATAGAACCTTAGGACAGATGTTGGAAGCAAAGCTATACAGACAAAATCTTACACAGAAGCATACACATACACCCTCACTAAAAGAGGTAAAGGGGGAAAAATCATAAATCTTGCTGTCAGAGACCACCTCCTCAATTTGGGATGATTCGTTGTCTAAAGGAGGGAAGGAAGGAAGGAAAGAAAGAAAGAAAGAAAGAACGAAGGTAAAGTATAATAACGTTATTAAAATTAAACTTGATTATTAAGAAAAAAATTTTTAAAAAAAACCATGGACGGATAGAACCCTAGGACAAATGGTGGAAGCAAGACTATACAGACAAGATCTCACACAGAAGCATACACATACACACTCACAAAAAGAGGAAAAGGGGAAAAAAATCATAGATCTTGCCCTCGAAGCCCACCTCCTCAATTTGGGATGATTGGTTGTCTATTCAGGTATTCCACAGATGCAGGGTATATCAAGTTGATTGTGGAGCTTTAATCCGCTGCTTCTGAGGCTGCTGGGAGAGATTTCCCTTTCTCTTGTTTGTTCTCACAGCTCCCAGGGGCTCAGCTTTGGATTTGGCCCTGCCTCTGCGTGTAGGTCGCTGGAGGGTGTCTGTTTTGTGCTCAGACAGGACGGGGTTAAAGGAGCCGCTGATTCGGGGGCGCACTCAGGCCGGCGGGGAGGGAGGGGCACGGAGTGCGGGGTGGGCCTGCGGCGGCAAAGTCCGGCGTGACTTTGCACCAGCCTGAGGCGCGCCGTGCGTTCTCCCGGGGAAGTTGTCCCTGGATCCCGGGAACCTGGCAGTGGCGGGCTGCACAGGCTCCGCGGAAGAGGGGTGTGGAGAGTGGCCTGTGCTCGCACACAGGCCCCTTGGTGGCGGCAGCAGCAGCCTTAGCGTCTCCCGCCCGTCTCTGGGGTCCGCGCTTTTAGCCGCGGCTCGCGCCCGTCTCTGGAGTTCCTTTAAGCAGTGCTCTTAAACCCCTCTCCTCACGCACCAGGAAACAAAGAGGGAAGAAAAAGTCTCTTGCCTCTTCGGCAGGTGCAGACTTTTCCCCGGACTCCCTCCCGGCTAGCCGTGGTGCACTAACCCCTTCAGGCTATGTTCAAGCCGCCAACCCCAGTCCTCTCCCTGAGCTCAGTCCGAAACCGAAACCCGAGCCTCAGAGCCTCAGCTCGCAGCCCCGCCCGCCCCGGCGGGTGAGCAGACAAGCCTCTCGGGCTGGTGAGTGCCGGTCGGCACCGATCCTCTGTGCGGGAATCTCCCCGCTTTGCCCTCCGCACCCCTGTGGCTGTGCTCTCCTCCGCGGCTTCGAAGCTCCCCCCTCCGCCTCCCGCAGTCTCCGCCCGCGAAGGGGCTTCCTAGTGTGTGGAAACTTTTCCTCCTTCACAGCTCCCTCCCACTGGTGCAGGTGCCGTCCCTATTCTTTTGTCTCTGTTTTTTCTTTTTTTCTTTTGCCCTACCCAGGTACGTGGGGAGTTTCTTGCCTTTTGGGAGGTCTGAGGTCTTCTGCCAGCCTTCAGTAGGTGTTCTGTAGGAGTTGTTCCACGTGTAGATGTATTTCTGGTGTATCTGTGGGGAGGAAGGTGATCTCCGTGTCTTACTCTTCCGCCATCTTCAAGGTCCCCCGAGGCTGTCTTTTCTCCACTGTATATTCTTGCCTCCTATCAAAGATAAGGTGACCATATGTGTGTGGGTTTATCTCTGGGCTTTCTATCCTGTTCCATTGGTCTATATTTCTGTTTTTGTGCCAGTGCCATGCTGTCTTGACTGTTGTAGCTTTGTAGTATAGTCTGAAGTCAGGGAGCCTGATTCCTCCAGTTCCTTCTTTCGTTCTCAAGATTGCTTTGGCTATTCGGGGTCTTTTGTGTTTCCATACAAATTGCAAAATTTTTTGTTCTAGTCCTGTGAAAAATGCCAGTGGTAGTTTGATAGGGATTGCATTGAATCTATAGATTGCTTTGGGTAGTAGAGTCATTTTCACAATGTTGATTCTTCCAATCCAAGAACATGGTATATCTCTCCATCTCTTTGTATCATCTTTAATTAATTTCATCAGTGTATTATAGTTTTCTGCATACAGGGCTTTTGTCTCCTTAGGTAGGTTTATTCCCAGATATTTTATGCTTTTTGTTGCAATGGTAAATGGGAGTGTTTTCTTAATTTCACTTTCAGATTTTTCATCATTAGTGTATAGGAATGCCAGAGATTTCTGTGCATTAATTTTGTATCCTGCTACTTTACTAAATTCATTGATTAGGTCTAGTAGTTTTCTGGTAGCATCTTTAGGATTCTCTGTGTATATTATCATGTCATCTGCAAACAGTGACAGCTTTTCTTCTTCTTTTCCAATTTGGATTCTTTTTATTTCTTTTTCTTCTCTGATTGCTGTGGCTAAAACTTCCAAAACTATGTTGAATAATAGTGGTGAGAGTGGGCAACCTTGTCTTGTTCCTGATCTTAGTGGAGATGGTTTCAGTTTTTCACCACTGAGGATGATGTTGGCTGTGGGTTTGTCATATATGGCCTTTATTATGTTGAGGTAAGTTCCCTCTGTGTCTACTTTCTGGAGGGTTTTTATCATAAATGGGTGTTGAATTTTGTCGAAAGCTTTCTCTGCATCTGTTGAGATGATCATATGGTTTTTCTCCTTCAATTTGTTAATATGGTGTATCACATTGATTGATTTGAGTATATTGAAGAATCCTTGCATTCCTGGGATAAACCCCACTTGATCATGGTGTATGATCCTTTTAATGTGCTGTTGGATTCTGTTTGCTAGTATTTTGTTGAGGATTTTTGCATCTATGTTCATCAGTGATATTGGCCTGTAGTTTTCTTTCTTTGTGGCTTCTTTGTCTGGTTTTGGTATCAGGGTGATGGTGGCCTTGTAGAATGAGTTTGGGAGTGTCCCTCCCTCTGCTATATTTTGGAAGAGTTTGAGAAGGATAGGTGTTAGCGCTTCTCTAAATGTTTGATAGAATTCGCCTGGGAAGCCCCCTGGTCCTGGGCTTCTGTTTGTTGGAAGATTTTTAATCACAATTTCAATTTCAGTGCTTCTGATTAGTCTGTTAATATTTTGTTTCTTCCTCGTTCAGTCTCAGAAAGTTGTGCATTTCTAAGAATTTGTCCATTTCTTCCAGGTTGTCCATTTTATTGGCATAGAGTTGCTTGTAGTAATCTCTAGCCAGACCCTGTTTATTTATGGACATTTAAGTTACTATTTCCATTCTTTCGCTGTTAGAAATAATATCACAACCGTAACTTCCTCACTTCCCCAGTTGCTCTTGGTTTACTTTGTTTGTGGTCATATTTATTTTCAAATTTGATGTAAGGTTAAAGAAGAATGAGATTTTTGTGTTTAGCTAACGACGTAGGTTTAGAAAGGTCAGGGGGTAGTGCTCAGATCAGTCCCAGGAAGAAACTGCACCGTCAGAGCCACCTCGTTGGCATTGCTCCTGAAAACTTCCACTTGATCTTTCGGCTGGCAGCTTGCATGGCAGGGTGCTTTCAGAAACCGATCTTGAGAAACAGCATTATAATTTCTGTAAGGAAGTCACTGAGGGCCATACATGACACAGAGTCCTTGCTTTGAGTTCAGAGGAGAAACCTCTGTTCCATTTCTATTTGATGGATGGTGTGAATTCCGTAATTGACTCTTTTAGCAACTTAAAGCCCACAACTGGTTGATTCTATAGCACACCTTTAGCAAGTAAGTGCACAGGACTTGATGGCATGTCTTTTATGTACTAAGCTTATTCTTGGTTCCATCTGATGAGGTTTTTCCCCAACACGTCCCCTTTGTTCCAATTTTCTCACTTAATCTTTTATTATCTTGTTGGAGGTGCTTTGCGAATTGCCTCGGTATCCACTGGTGATTGGTTACAGGACACCCCCCTCCCCCCAGCAAATACCAAAATCTGGGGCGCTTAATTCTCCTTATATAAAATGGCGTTAGTATTTGTACAGAGCCTACGCACATCCTCCTGTGTACTTTACATTATCTCTAGATTATTTATAATACTTAATACAATGTCAATGCTATGTAGGTAGTTGTTGGCACTCTGCTAATTCAAGTTTTGTGTTTTGGAACTTTCTGGAACTTTTCCCCCAGTGTTTTTGATCCATGCTTAGTTGAATCTGTGGATGTGCAGCCTGCAGATAGGGAGCGCCGACTATGTTTCATGAGAAATGAATAAAAATATTTTATTTATCTCTTCATAGCGTGGTGTCTACTTCATAGGTACTCAATACATGTTGAATAAACGAGTTTTGCTAATTGTTTAACAGGACATGAGGAACTTGCGACTTGCTTATAAACAGGAAGAACAGAGTAAACTAGGGATATTTGATAACCTCAACAAACATGCATTTCCTCTTTCCAATGGGCAGGTACGTACACCAAAATAAATCTTTTTATGTGTGGGTCTAAATGCCTTCACAGAGGTGTAAAAATTTCATGTTTAACTGTTCTTTCTTCCAGAGGTTTCCTTTATCTGTTTTCTCTCTGTTGGTAACTAATATTAGAATATTTTAAATTTGTCAGTTCTGTGTAGGATGAAGAAAACTGCCAACTTGTTGCTTCAAAATTTACAGATTAAAGTAGGAATCTTAATACATTCAGCTCATAACTGAATGAAAAGCTTTAATAGCAGGCATATGACATAGCAAAGAAATGCTGACATATGTATTTTGTGGTTTTGTATCCAGACACTCTTTGCATTCAACTATAAAGAAAAATTTCCAGTGAATGGATGGAAAATTTATGATCCAGTATCTGAATATAAAAGACAGGTAAAGTGTGTTGCTTATCAATCGGGAAATAATAGGTTGAGCATGTTTTTCCTAAAAGGGTAGAAATGTAGTGGAGAAGAAACCTTTTGAAACAAGTTGTCCATGGGTGTAACTCACTTGGCTTGTGGGTTCTTCAGCTCTGGATGTCCGTTCTCCCCATACCAAACCTTTGGTTATGGCACTGTTTGTTCTTCCTTTTTCCAGAGTGCAAGTGGAGTACAGGGACGGGGGTTGACAAACCAAACCAGCCAGATGGTTTTTATTACATATTCTGGTAGCAAATTAATGAGTAAGGATCAAAACCAGTGGTTTAAGTTGGATTTTAAGTATATGGCATGGCTACATCAGTCTGATGAGGTGTTCCTATACCTAGAAGCTCTTTAGTGCATTGTTAGTTTGAAGATATTCCAACAAGACGTTATTTTCATGACATTTACTCTTTGCCTGCACCTTATATTTGGTATGGTGATTTTATATTCCTTATTTTAGACATTTTTAAGAACTTTCTGCTTCTCTAAATGACTTCCATGGGTATTTTTAAGAACAGCACTATGCTCATTTGTTATAGAAAACATGACAAGAAATGCATACGACTGGGATTCAAGTATACAATTTTCATGTTTTAGTATGTTTGGAAATTATGCTTCATTAGGTTTTTTTTTAATGAATTAGGTAGGAAATGGGTTATATCAAATAAATGTATATTTAAACTTTTAAGTAGCAATGAACAATGAATTACAAATGGATTTTAGTAGAAAATAAGAAATGGGGACTTCCCTAGCGGTCAAGTGGTTAAGACTCCACGCTTCCACTGCAGAGGGCTCGGGTTTGATCCCTGGTCGGGGAACTAAGATCCCACATGCCATGGCCAAAAAAATTAATAAATAAATTTTTGAAAAAAAAGAAAAGAAAAGAAGAAATGGATGTGGTTCATGCTTAGTACTTTTTGAAAGTGTAAAAGTGTGCTCCTCTCCACCCCCTGACTTTCCTCTGACACCCTGCAGGGCTTGCCAAATGAGAGTTGGAAAATATCCAAAGTAAACAGTAATTATGAGCTCTGTGACACCTACCCCGCCATCATTGTCGTGCCAACTAGTGTAAAAGATGACGACCTTTCAAAAGTGGCAGCGTTTCGAGCAAAAGGCAGAATCCCAGTAAGTAATAAGCATTGTCATTTAGATATAAACGTGTACTGTATTCGATCTAATATGGAAAAAAGCAAGACAGAAAAAAATTAGTGAATCATCCTTGAGAAAATGCATTCTTTCTTAGATACTGAGTGCAAGGCTCTACCTATACTGGAAGGGGCACCATTGCAAAAGTAGACAGCAGCCAGCAGGGGGTGAAGTTTTTTAAACAACTTTGTTGATATATAAAAAACCTCCATGTGTTTAATGGATACAATCTGATGAGTTTGGATATATGTGTACACCCAGGATTCTATCACCACAGTGAAGCAGGGAGTGAACGATTTTGAGACCCGAGTTTGTGCTCTGGTATAACCCTGAGTCACTTGGCTGCTGGAGGAAAATGGGAGGTTTGGGGGCTTAGCTTTAGATTTCATTAAGAGACTGTATATTTACTTTGTCCTCATATGGCCACGTATGCCACTGTTGAGATCCAAAGGTGTTTTTAAATTAGGAAACAAAATAAAACTAGTCAATCAAATAGAAATGGGGCTTGATGTCAGTCATAGTTTGACTTAGTCTCTGGTTTTCTTAGAATCATAGAATTTTAAAGGTAGACGGGGATTCTTAGAGCTCATTTAGTCAGACTTCTTTCAGCCTGACCCAAACATTGAGTCCCAGGGCCACTATCACGCTGTCCTCAGGCTGACTCCTCCCCTTTGAGGAAAATATGCCGAAGCAGCTGTGCTTGAGAAGAGAACTTGTTTTCACTACCTGGTCATAGAGCACGTATTATTTTAGGACCGTACTAATATTTATGGCTTTCAAACACTAGGTGTTGTCATGGATTCATCCAGAAAGTCAGGCAACGATTACCCGTTGCAGCCAGCCACTTGTGGGTCCCAATGATAAACGCTGCAAGGAAGATGAGAAGTACTTGCAAACGATAATGGATGCTAATGCGCAGGCTCACAAACTCATCATCTTTGATGCCCGGCAAAACAAGGTCGCCAGCACCAACAAGGTACATTATTGATACTGCTGCAGAAGTTTTTCTCCTGTACTGTTTGTAAGTCATCATGCCATTCAAATAGCCCAGGGAAGGTGGACTCTTGCGGTGTAGCCCACAGCTGGGCCTCCTGGGTCCCTAGCCCTTGGGAATCCTGTCGTCTCATTGCCCCTCCACAATCCTGTCTGCTGAACTAATTAAGTAAAGACCCAGAAAGAGAATGATCACCTAGAGAATCTAGTAAGTATTTTAATGAAAGGATCATGAGGCCCTTGGAAGTCCCTTTAACCTGTGAACTATGGTGATTGCTTGATTAATTCATATCTGCCTGAAGTTCTGTTAGATTGGAGTCAGCTATGTGAAACAAGGCAGATACACAAAGTTGCCATCCGCACCCAGCTCCCATCTGATCCCCACCAGCTGAAGAGGCCCAGGCTGTGCTGTCAAGCCTCCAGTACCCGCTTTCCAACGGGAAGGGCTCTGAACGGCGTCATTTCTGTTTCCTGCAAATGACTTGCTGAGAGTGTGGTCCTGCAGGCAGCCTCTGGCAGTCAGAGTCCTGACCCCTCCACAAGGAGTCTCAGGTATGAGGATGGTGGCCACAGCCCTTACCATCTCATGCCTACCTGTAAGGTGATGCTCGGGTAATCAACATGCAGTGAGCATGTACTAGGGACAAGGTGCTGGGGGAAACACCAGGACAGACGAGGCTACATGTAGGAGGTGCCAGCTCGGTGTTCCGGGGGAGCTCGTGCCGCTGGGCGAGGCTTCACAGAGGAGATGGCGTTTGAGCTGGCCCTGGGTGATCAGCGGGATGAGACGGGCAGGGCACTCTAGACAGCACGAGGCCCCTTCAGCGGTGCGCCAGAGCGTGCCATTCATGAGAATGGCAAGAAGGGGGGTGTCTGAGGGTTCCCCCGCCGTGTCCCCCTAAGCAGTGCTTGGGGGTCTTTGTTTCTCTTGGCAGCTTGTGCCCCTTCTTTGCTCACTGATGAGTCCATCGTTGACCACAGTCTCCAAAGAGCCAACGTCTTGCGCCCCCCATCTCACTCTCGGGAGGATTCCTTCCCTCTTACTTCAAAGAGCAAACAAGCCGTCAGGTGCGCCCATGGCCCTTGAGGCACGTGCCTGCCAAGCGGCCCCCACCGTGAGGCGGGGTGGCGGGGGGCGTGCAGCGTGCTCCGCGGGAGCGTGGAGGCAGCGTGGTTGTTTGCACCTGACCGTGGGCAGTTACTGCATCTCTCTAGACCACGATCCCCTCATCTGAATTGGGAGCGGCAGCACACCTCCTTCCTGGGGTGGATGTGAAGGTTGCATGGGTGCCTGTCCCAGAGAAAGCTTTCGGGTCAAGTTTGCCATCTCTGCTACTGACCCGGAGTGGACGGCCCCATTCTCTTGACTCTCATGACATCTCTGCCCTGGACCACCCCCTCTCTGTACCCTGGCCGGCTCAGCCTCCTTCACTGCTTCCTCTCCCTCTTCCCAACTGGCAGATGGCAGCACGCCTGGAACCCAGTCTGGGGTCCTCTTTTCTCCTTTGCCCAGTCTCGCTGGGCCATCTCCTCCAGTGCCCTGATTCTCAACACTCCCTATGTGTTCAGTTTGCCACCCAAGTTTCTATCATGCTCTGATCCCTCCTGAGGTCCAGATGGGATTTCCATCCCGTCGTCTGGTTGGCATCCCCTCTTGGCTGTCTCCCAGGTAACAAAACCTCAGTGTATCCAGACCAGCCTAAGAGACAGGGTAGTGAGAACCCTCAGCTTTGTGTTCAGTTACATGTGGGGTTTCCTCCCTGCTCTGCCACTTAGTGCTCGATAGAACCCTGAGCAAGTTACTTAACCTCTCCAGAAGCCTCTTCTGTAACAGGGGAGCTGTCTCCCCTACAGTCTCTCATGTAGAGGGCTGCGTAAGGATTGAAATTGGGTGAGGAGAATGCACAGTGCTGGGTGTATCAGTATAGGATGCTGAGAGGCTAGCCCCACCCTGCCCCGGGGTCTGGCCTGGCACTGAGTGGTGGTGTCAGCTACTGAGTCGGGGAAGCTGGGAGAGGACCAGGGTGGGGAGAAAGATGGGCGGCGCGTGAGTTTCCTGAGGTGCTGAACCAATGACCACAAACTTGGCGGCTTAAAACAGCACACATTTATTCTCGCACAGTTCCGGCATCTGGCAGCACTGTGCTCCTTCTGAAGGCTTCCGGGGAGATCCATTCCCTGCGTTTTTGGGCTTCTGGTGGCTCCTCTGTGCACATGGCTACCGCCCTCCAGTCCCTGCCCCTGTCTTCCCACAGCCTCCCCCTCATTGTGTCTCTGGGTCTTCTCCCCGACTGGAACAAAGAGCTGCTGGCTGGTGGGCGGGGTCGTCTCTCAATGGAGGACCCGATGGTGAGTGGCATTGTATGTTAATTCAAAAGTCCAGACTCCATTATGGAGGGTTTCAAGTCAACTTTCTTCTTGAGAAAGTGAAGATGCAGGCAAGGAATTTCATTTTAACCTGTTGCAGTTGAGGAGCCTGTGTGGGGACAGTAAAGCTCTGGAGCTCAGAAAAAGGTCAGGTTGGAGGTCGAGTGGAGGTTGCAGCCTTGGAGGGGAGGGGATGAAGTTACCTAAGGAGCCTAGGCCACGTGGGCGGGGCCAGGCACCAGACCGCCTGAAATGCTGTCTGTGGAGGGTAAGAGAGGAACTCAGTGAAGGAAAGGGTGCTCCAGGTGGTCGGGAGGAGACCGCAGAGAAGAAGGGAGAGGTCCCAGATGCCAGGAGAGGAGGAGTGTCCAGGAGAGAACTAGGGGGAGGGGTGTCTTAGCTTGGACAGCTGTAACTAAATATCATAGGCTGGGTAGCTTATAAACAGCAATATTTATTTCTCAAAGCTCTGGAAGCTGGAAGTCTAAGATCAAGGCACCAGCAGATTCAGTGCGTGGTGAGAGCCCACTTCCTGGCTGTAGACAGCCCCGTTCTTGCTGTGTCCTCACACTGCCAGAGCAGAAAGGGGCAAGCTCTGTGCCGTCTCTTCTGGGAGGGGCACTAATCCCATCGTGAGGCCGCCTCCTTCATCACCTAATCTTTCCCAGAGGCCACACATTCTAACACCATCCCATCGGGAATTCAGGTTTCAACATGGGAATTTCGGGGGATTCAAACGCTCAGTCTGCAACGTCTTGGGGGAGGTGTGTGGACTTCGGAGTCTGAGGGCATGGGAAACCTGTCCTGCCACTTGCTGCCTTTGGCCTTTGGGAGTTGCCAGCCCTCTCTGAGGCTTTGCTTTTCTCACCTGGGAATCCTCCCTGCTGCCTAGGATCGGCATCCTGGCGGGCCTTCACCAGGTGCTGAGCAGCTGGCTTGAAATCACGAACCCGAGTCCATCCTTCAGCTGCCTCCGTCCCAAGCGGTGTTAGGCTTTCTTCTCCCTGAGGGTTGAGGATGGCCCTGCCGCCACTGCTGCTATGAGCTGATCCTTGGGGACTTGGGGGCCAGTGGGGAACAGTGTCCAAACATCGCTGGCTTCCTTCTGGAGCCCTGCTTTGCCCCCATAGAGAGAGGCCTGGCCAGCAGGTTCGAGTCTTTCAGAACTTTCTGAGCCCCCTGCCCCTGTTCCTGCTGGGGTATAGGTGGGGCCCCTTCTCCCCCTCCTTCCCCCTCCTCTGTCTCCAGCCCTCCGGGCGCCTGCTCTCTGTCCTAGCACGGAGTAGGCACTCATGCCCTTTTTCTCCCATGAGCCCATTTTCTGATTGTCATTTGTCTTGTTTGGAGCTTTAGTAATCAGTTTCCAGGCAACAAACTGGCTTTAACTACATTCTCCTGGTTAACACCAGCCCTGAGCACGCACGCCCTCCGTGCTGAAGTGCTTTCTGGGTGTGGGGCCTCTGCCCCAGCCTCAGGTCTCCCTCAGGGGTCCCTGCCCAGCTCGGGGCTTTTCGAGGTAGGTGCTGGGAGAGGTTATAATACATCAGTGCCCGAGTATGGGGGGCGTGCACCGAGCCTTGCACGGATTAGCGTTCATTAAGATCGTTTATTTAGTTAGTATTTAATCCCCACAGTGAGTCCCTGGAGTCTTTCCGGTGAGAAAGCTGGGCGCAGAGAGATGGTGAGGACCCATAGCTACTTGAGTGGCAGACCTGGGATGACGAACCCACGCTCCGTGCCACCAAAGCCTGTGCCTTTAACCCCTCAGCCAGCAGTGTCTTCAGTGGGCACCGAGGATATCATTTATGAAAACATCATCCTGCCACACAGGCAGGACCAAGCTCTAGGCTACTTTGGCCACAGTTTGTGTTCAGAGTGTTCTGTTGAGTGAGAGCGCCTCACGTCATCCTGTACCGGCCAGAGGACAGGCGCATCCAGACCCGATGACGACATTCTCTTCTTTCCCCGCCAGTCGTGTTTGCGGCTCCTGAGCTTGAGCAGGTCCTCGGCCCCTGCTCCGCCCCCGGTGGCTGGGCTCCGGTCCCCCGGCATGGCTGTGGCACGGGCTCGGGGCACACTCCCCCACCCCCGCCTCCCTGCCCACCCACCCCAGGCCCACACCCGGGCCGCCGAGCAGGACCCCAGGCTCCGGCCCCGGGCCCCAGGCTCCTGCCAGGCTCCCTGCCTCTCCTGGGCCCTCCAGGGGCTGGGTCAGCCCTTTACAACTCTTTCTCTCCTGGATGGCCCTGCCCCACGCCCTTCGTCCTCGACCCTTCTGCACAGAACACACCCAGCCTCAGACGGGAACTGCCCCCACCCCGTCCCTACCTCCACAGCCCGGAAACTAGGGTGGCCTCCCCGCTGCGTCCTCCCCCGACCCCCTGCCAGCTCAGCCCACCCTGCTCTTGTGCCCACTCCTTCCCGTGAAGTCTGTCCCAGCTGTGCAGATAAGCCCTCCCCGGAGTCCCCGTCCCCGTCCCCTCGCAGCTGGCTCCGCCGTTCCCCTACCCCCGTGCCCGTCTTGGCCTGGACTCTTCATGGTAAGGCCACCAAGTACCTGCTTGTCACGACCTCGCGAGCTTTTGACACAGTGAGTACCGTCTCCTTTTTGAAAGACTCTCTTCCCTTTTCTCTTTATCCTCCAGTCTTTGGCCGCTCTCCTCAGTCTCTTTTGCTCTGCATTCCCTAAATGTCGGCTTTCCGCAGGCTCTGGACCTGACTGCTCTCCTCACCACACATGCCGTCCCTGAGCCCTGGACGCCGTCCCCAGAGCCACCGCCCTGCCCTTCTTCCGTGCTCCAGAGCTCTGCGTCCTGCTCCCGAGACAGTTCCACCACTCAAAGCCCAGGGCTCTGTTCCTCCTCCAGAAACCAGTCCACAGTTTACAGTTCAGTGCCTTCTAGTCTATTCACAGCGTTGTGAGACAGTCACCACTATCTCATTCCAGAACGCTTCCATAGCCCCAGATGGAAACCCTGTGCCCACTGGCAGTCGCCGCCCATCCTCCACTCTCCCCAACCCCTGTCCCCAACCCCTGTCAACCACTAATTTACTTTCCATGTAGATTTCCTTCTTCTGGACACTTCATATAAATAGAGTCATACACTGTGTGGTTTTATGTGCCTGGCTGCTTTCGCTTGGCGTGATGTTTCTACGGTTCCTCCATACTGTAGCATGTATCAGTACTCCATGCCTTTGTGTGGCCGAAAAATAGTCCATTGTATGGATACAGCACAGTTTATCCGCTCATTCATTGATGGACATTTGCGTTGCTTCCACCTGATCCCTGTTGTGGATATTCCTGCTATGATTTTTTGTGTACAAGTTTTCATGTGAATACCTGATTTTAGTCGTGCAGGAGTTGGAATTTCTGGACCAGATGGTAGTTCCATGTTTAACTTTTTGAGGAACCATCAGACTGTTTTCCACAGAGACTGTACAGTTTAAATTTCTACCAGCAATGTATTAGGGTTTCAATTTCTCTATATTCTCATAACAGATGTGTCTTGGATGTTGACTTCTGCAAAATATAAGCTAATTGTAGACCAGATTTTGTTATGAGATTACCAAGGGGTGAGCCGTATCCCCCTTTTTTGTTACATTTGCATTTTATTTTACTTAAATTACTTAAATAAATCTCACTGTTTGGGATTTACAAATTGTTTTATATAGAAGTTTTGTGGTAGTACAACTTTATTTTTTAAAATATTTATTTATTTATTTATATTTTTGGCTGCGTTGGGTCTTCATTGCAGCACACGGGCTTTCTCTAGTTGCGGTGAGTGGGGGCTACTCTTTGTTGCAGTGCGCGGGCTTCTCATTGTGGTGGCTGATCTTGTTGCAGAGCACGTGCTCTAAGCGCGTGGGCTTCAGTAGTCGTGGTGCGTGGGTTTCAGTATCTGTGGCACATGGCTCAGTAGTTGTGGCTCGTGGGCTCTAGAGCACAGGCTCAGTAGTTGTGGCAAACAGGCTTACTTGCTCCGCGGCATGTGGGATCTTCCCGGACCAGGGCTCAAACCCGTGTCCGCTGCATTGGCAGGTGGATTCTTAACCACTGCATCACCAGGGAAGTCCACAGTACAACTTTTTTATTCAGATATATGCTAGAACGTTTTAGAACCCAATTCGCCTTGTGTAAGATCCAGTTGTTAATCGTTTTCAAAACTGATGATGGGTGATGGAAGATTGTTGTGGGTTGAACTGTGTTTCCATTAAAAAAAAAATGTGTTGAAGCCCTAACTCCTGGCACCTGTGACTGTGGCCCTGATTTGAAATAGGGTCTTTGCAAATGTAATCAAGTTAAGACGAAGTCGTATGGAATTAGGATGGGTCCTAATCCAGTCTGACTGGTGTCCTTATAAGAAGAGATACAGACACAAGGAGAAGGCCATGTGAAGATGGGGCAGAGATTAACGTATCTATAAACCAGAAACACCTGGGGCCACCAGAAGCTGGAAGAGGCAAAGAAGGGTCCTCCCCAAGAGGGTTCTGAGGGAACACGGCCCTGCCAGTACCTTGATTTTGGACTTCCAGCCTCTAGAACTGAGAGAGGAGAAATTTTTGTCACTTTAAGCCACTCAGATTGCGGTACTCTGTTCCAACAGCCATGGGAAACTCATATAAGGATGTAGGAGGCTTATTATAAACAGATGAGTTTGTCGCTTCTTTAATGGTCTCTATCTGGTTAAAACTAGAAAGAACAGAAAAGTTAACTCAGATGAAGTGACATATATCTTTTGTTTTCACAGGCAAAGGGTGGGGGCTATGAAAGTGAAAGTGCATACCCAAACGCAGAACTCGTGTTCCTGGAGATCCACAACATTCACGTGATGAGAGAGTCGCTGCGAAAACTGAAGGAGATCGCATACCCGGCCATCGAGGAGGCGCGGTGGCTGTCCAACGTGGACGGGACGCACTGGCTGGAGTACATTCGGGTACAGAGAGGGCCCATCCTTTACGTGCTTTCTGCTTAAGATTTCTCTGCAGCTGGGCCATAAAGCTATCTGTCTGTCTGTCTATCTGGATGGTTTCTTAGCATTGCAAATGAATGCATCTTTGCTGTGTACTTGGGCTTTCATAGTTTCCATGGGCAGCATCCAAACTGTGGTCTTTGTTGGGGGGGGCGGGTTGTGACATAACAGAAAGCAATAATGCTTGCCTCAGATCAGGTTTTTTGGGGTTTTTTTGGCGGTATGCGGGCCTCTCACCGTTGTGGCCTCCCCCATTGCGGAGCACGGGCTCCGGACGCGCAGGCTCAGCGGCCATGGCTCACAGGGCCCAGCCGCTCCGCGGCATGCGGGATCCTCCCGGACCGGGGCATGAACCCGCGTCCCCTGCATCGGCAGGCAGACTCTCAACCACTGCGCCACCAGGGAAGCCCTCAGATCAGGTTTTTTAAGTACTTTGTGGCCCTTTGATAAAGGACCCTATTTACTACTGTAGTTTTTTTCTTAGTGTAAGTTTCTCTTTTTTCCCTCCAGATACTAATGTTTCCTAGTGATTCTTAAATTGATTGCATTCTTGTTTGGTTCATTGACCTGAACTTCCAGTGTTCTCCACAGAATTCTTTTTGCTCTAATAGAAATTAAATGTAGCCTGGTTTAATGTGCCTTCTTTTCTGAAGATGCTTCTTGCTGGGGCAGTAAGAATTGCTGATAAAATAGAATCTGGGAAAACCTCGGTGGTGGTGCACTGCAGCGACGGTTGGGACCGAACATCCCAGCTGACGTCTCTGGCCATGCTGATGTTGGACAGTTATTACCGCACCATTAAAGGATTCGAGGCTCTCATAGAAAAGGAGTGGATAAGCTTTGGACATAGGTTTGCACTGGTAAGTTGAGACAGTGAGGTGCACGCTTCATTATTTTGCTATATCATATGCATATTTGTATCACACATCACACACACACACACACACACGAGACGGCTTTGTGCTCTGTGTGAGACCTGAATTGCCATAAGAGAATGCCATGGACCTCAGCATTGTATGTTCCTGGCAGGGCAATCTTTTTTTTTTTTCCACGTAGGTATGCCTTTATTTTTGTAAAGAATTAAGGTAAAATTCATGTAACATAGAATTAACCATCTTAAAGTATATAGTTCCACGGCATTTAGTGCATTCAGTGCTGTGCAACCACCATCGCTATCTAGTTCCAAAACATTTCATCACCCCCAAAAGGACACCCTGTACACATTAAGTAGTCACGCCTCATTTCCCTCTTCCCACCAGCCCCTGGAGACCACTAATGTGCTTTCCATCTCCCTGACATAAGTGGACTCACACAATATTTGTCTCGCTGCGACAGGCTTATTTCACTAAGCACAATGTTCTCAAGGTTTATGCATCTTATAGAACCTATCAAATTTTATCAGTAATTCCTTTTCATGGCTGAGTGGTATTCCATTGTGTGGATATACTGCATTTTGTTTATCCATTCACCTGTTGGTGGACACTTGGGTTATTTCCATCTGTTGGTGATTGTGAATAATGCTGCTGTGAACATTGGTGTACCAGATTTTGCCATACAAAGTACCGTAAGACTGGGTGGCTTAAACAACAGAAATTTATTGTCTCATCATTCTGGGGGCTGGAAGTCCAAGATCAAGGTTCTGACAGGGTTGGTTTCTCCTGATGGCTCTCTCCTTGGCTTGCAGACAGCTGCCTTCTTGCTGTGTCCTCACATGGCCTTTCCTCTGTGCGCACACATCCCTGGTGTCTCTCTGTGTCCAGACTTCCTCTTCTTATAAGAACATGAGTCAGACTGGAACAGCCTCATTTCAACTTAAGGCCTTTAAGGATGTGATTCTCTCCCAATGCACTCACATTCTGTGGTACTGAGGGTTAGGACTTCAACAGTGCTGGACACACAGTGGTGCTCAGTTACATGTATCCTCCAGTTTTAATCTTCTAGTGACCTTGCGAGGCAGATGCTACCATGGATAGATGGGGAAACTGAGTATGAGCTACCGGCCAAGGTCACCCAGCTATTGAGGGTACAGCCAACCTTCAGGCAGGGGTTTCAAGCCTGCAGTCACTCACCCACTGGGTCTGTCTACTATTCCTTCCCTCGAGTTTCTGTGGATGAGCTCCTACCTGAAGCCAATTACTCTCCTTGCCCACCTGTCCCGTCATCCGGCTCATGGGTGGTTCCTGCCTCCATCTCCCCTCTCCCCTTGATCGTTTCCATTGACAGAAACGTGCTGTTACTTATCCCATCCTAAAACCCAACCCTCTTGACTGTACTTCCCCCTCCAGGTGTCACCCTGAACATCTGCTCCCCACTACAACAAATCTGCACAAAACTAGTCTGTTCTGGCTCTCACTGTTTCTCTCCTTCTGGTCTCTCTTGAACCCGCTTCAGCCAGGCTTCCTCCTCACGCCCCTGCACCTTCGCCCTGCCACTGCTCTTGTCACAGTCACCAATGGCTGCCACTCTGCCAAGTGCTTCTCCTATTTGGCCTGAGCATTTGATACTGGTCATTGCTCCCTTCTTCTGCAAACACTTTCTTCCCTTGGCTTCTAGGTGGCTGCAACCTTCTGAATTTCCTCCTACCTTCTGGTCCTCCCTCTCTCCCCAACTTCTTCTTTTTTTTTAAACACCTTTATTGGAGTATAATTGCTTACAATGGTGTGTTGGTTTCTGCTGTATCACAGAGTGATTCAGTTATACATATAAAAACATCCCCATGTCTCCTCCCTCTTGCACCTCCCTCCCTCCCACCCTCCCTATCCCACCCCTCTAGGTGGTCACAAAACACCGAGCTGACCTCCCTGTGCTATGTGGCTGCTTCCCACTAGCTATCGATTTTACATTTGATAGTGTTTATAAGTCAATGCCACTCTCTCACTTCGTCCCAGCTTACCCTTCCCCCTCCTCGTGTCCTTAACTCCATTCTCTACCTCTGCGTCTTTATTCCGGTTCTGTCCTGAGGTTCTTCAGAAGCATTATTATTATCCTTAGATTCCATATATATGTGTTAGCATGCGGTATTTGTTTTTCTGACTTACTTCACTCTGTACAACAGACTCTAGGTCCATCCACCTCACTACAAATAACTCAATTTCACTTTTCATGGCTGAGTAATATTCCATTGAATATATGTGCCACATCTTCTTTATCCATTCATCTGTTGATGGACACTTCAGTTGCTTCCATGTCCTGGCTATTGTAAACAGTGCTGCAGTGAACATTGCGGTACATATCTCTTTTTGAATTATGGTTTTCTCAGGGTATATGCTCAGTAGTGGGATTGCTGGGTCGTAGCGTAGTTCCGTTTTTAGTTTTTTAAGGAAGCGCCATACTGCTCTCTATAGTGGTTCTACCAATATACATTCCCACCAACAGTGCAAGAGGGTTCCCTTTCCTCCATACCCTCTCCAGCATTTATTGTTTCTAGATTTTTTGATGATGGCCATTCTGACCAGTGTGAGGTGATACCTCATTGTAGTTTTGATTGGCATTTCTCTGATGATTAGTGATCTTGAGCATCCTTTCACGTGTTTGTTGGCAATCTGTATATCTTCTTTGGAGAAATGTGTCGTTAGGTCTTTAGTCCATTTTTGGATTGGGTTGTTTGCATTTTTGCTACTGAGCTGCTTGTATATTTTGGAGATTAATCCTTTGTCAGTTGCTTCGTTTGCAAATAGTTTCTCCCATTCTGAGGGTTGTCTTTTGGTCTTGTTTATGGTTTCCTTTGCTGTGCAAAAGCTTTGAAGTTTCATTAGGTCCCATTTGTTTATTTTTGGTTTTATTTCCATTTGTCTAGGAGGTGGGTCAAAAAGGATCTTGCTGTGATTTATGTCATAGAGTGTTCTGCCTATGTTTTCCTCTAAGAGTTTGATAGTGTCTGGCCTTACATTTAGGTCTTTAATCCATTTTGAGCTTATTTTTGTGTATGGTGTTAGGAAGTGTTCTAATTTCATTTTTTTACATGTAGCTGTCTAGTTTTCCCAGCACCACTTATGGAAGAGGCTGTCTTTTCTCCACTGTATATTCTTGCTTCCTTTATCAAAGATAAGGTGACCATACATGCATGGGTTTATCTCTGGGCTTTCTATCCTGTTCCATTGATCTATATTTCTGTTTTTGTGCCAGTACCATATTATCTTGATTACTGTAGCTTTGTAGTATAGTCTGAAGTCAGGAAGCCTGATTCCTCCAGCTCCATTTTTCTTTCTCAAGGTTGCTTTGGCTATTCGGGGTCTTTTGTGTTTCCATATAAATTGTAAAATTTTTTGTTCTAGTTCTGTGAAAAATGCCGTTGGTAGGTTTTTTTTTTTTTTAAACAAATTTATTTATTTTATTTATTTATATTTGGCTGCACTGGGTCTTTGTTGCTGCTCACGGGCTTTCTCTAGTTGTGGTGAATGGGGGCTACTGTTGGTTGTGGTTCTCAGGCTTCTCATTGCGGTGGCTTCTCTTGTTGCAGAGCATGGGCTCTAGATGCATGGGCTTCAGTAGCTCTGGCTCACAGGCTCTAGAGTGCAGGCTCAGTAGTTGTGGCGTACAGGCTTAGTTGCTCCGCGGCATGTAGGATCTTCCCAGACCAGGGCTCAAACCCGTGTTCCCTGCATTGGCAGGCATATTCTTAACCGCTGTACCACCAGGGAAGCCCACATTGGTAATTTGATAGGGAGTGCATTGAACCTCAATCAAAGTAGATTGCTTTGGGGAGTATAATCAATTTCACAGTGTTGATTCTTCCAATCCAAGAACATGGAATATCTCTCCATCTGTTTGTATCATCTTTAATTTCTTTCATCAGTGTCTTATCGTTTTCTGCATACAGGTCTTTTGTCTCCTTAGGTAGGTTTATTCCTAGGTATTTTATTCTTTTTGTTGCAGTAGTAAATGGGAGTGTTTCCTTAATTTCTCTTTCAGATTTTCATCATTAGTGTATAGGAATGCAAGAGATTTCTGTGCATTAATTTTGTATCCTGCTACTTTACCAAATTCATTGATTAGCTCTAGTAGTAGTCTGGTAGCATCTTTAGGATTCTTTATGTATAGTATCATGTCATCTGCAAACAGTGACAGTCTTACTTTTCTTTTCTGATTTGGATTCCATTTATTTCTTTTTCTTCTCTGATTGCTGTGGCTAAAACTTCCAAAAGTATGTTGAATAATAGTGGTGAGAGTGGGCAACCTTGTCTTGTTCCTGATCTTAGTGGAAATGCTTTCAGTTTTTCACCACTGAGGATGATGTTGGCTGTGGGTTTGTCATATATGGCCTTTATTATGTTGAGGTAAGTTCCTTCTGTGTCTACTTTCTGAAGAGTTTTTATCATACATGGGTGTTGAATTTTGTCGAAAGCTTTTTCTGCATCTGTTGAGATGATCATATGGTTTTTCTCCTTCAGTTTGTTAATATGGTGTATCACATTGATTGATTTGCATATATTGAAGAATCCTTGAATTCCTGGGATAAACCCCACTTGATCATGGTGTATGATCCTTTTAATGTGCTGTTGGATTCTGTTTGCTAGTATTTTGTTGAGGATTTTTGCATCTATGTTCATCAGTGATACTGGCCTGTAGTCTTCTTTTTTGTGATATCTTTGTCTGATTTTGGTATCAGGGTGATGGTGGCCTTGTAGAATGAGTTTGGATGTGTTCCTCCCTCTGCTATATTTTGGAAGAGTTTGAGAAGGATAAGTATTAGCTCTTCTCTAAATGTTTGATAGAATTCGCCTGTGAAGCCATCTGGTCCTGGGCTTTTGTTTGTTGGAAGATTTTTAATCACAGTTTCAATTTCAGTGCTTGTGATTGGTCTGTTTATATTTTCTGTTTCTTCCTGGTTCAGTCTGGAAAGGTTGTGCTTTTCTAAGAATTTTTCCATTTCTTCCAGTTTGTCCATTTTATTGGCATATAGTTGCTTGCAGTGATCTCTCATGATCCTTTGTATTTCTGCAGTGTCAGTTGTTACCTCTCCTTTTTCATTTCTAATTCTATTGATTTGAGTCTTCTCCCCTCTTTTCTTGATGAGTCTGGCTAGTGGTTTATCAATTTTGTTTATCTTCTCAAAGAACCAGCTTTTCGTTTTATTGATCTTTGCTATTGTTTCCTTCATTTCTTTTTTACTTATTTCTGATCTGATCTTTATGATTTCTTTCCTTCTGCTAACTTTGGGTTTTTTTTGTTCTTCTTTCTCTAATTGCTTTAGGTGTAAGGTTAGGTTGTTTATTCGAGATGTTTCCTGTTTCTTAAGGTAGCATTGTATTGCTATAAACTTCCCTCTTAGAACTTCTTTTGCGCATCCCATAGTTTTTGGGTCGTCGTGTCTCCATTATCGTTTGTTTCTAGGTATTTTTTTATTTCCTCTTTGATTTCTTCAGTGATCAGTTCGTTATTAAGGAGTGTATTGTTTAGTCTCCATGTGTTTGTATTTTTTACAGTTTTTTCCTGTAATCGTTATCTAGCTTTATAGCGTTGTGGTTGGAAAAGATACTTGATACGATTTCAGTTTTCTTAAATTTACCAAGGCTTGATTTGTGTCCCAAGATATGATCTATCCTGGAGAATGTTCTATGAGCACTTGAGAAGAAAGTGTATTCTGTTGTTTTTGGATGGAATGTGCTATAAATATCAATTAAGTCCATTTTGTTTAATATGTCATTTAAAGCTTGTGTTTCCTTATTTGTTTTCATTTTGGATGATCTGTCCATTGGTGAAAGTGGGGTGTTAAAGCCCTCTACTATTATTGTGTTATTGTCGATTTCCCCTTTTGTGGCTGTTAGCATTTGCCTTATGTATTGAGGTGCCCCTATGTTGGGTGCGTAACTATTTACAATTGTAATATCTTCTTCTTGGATTGATCCCTTGATCATTATGTAGCGTCCTTCTTTGTCTCTTGTAATAGTCTTTATTTTAAAGTCTATTTTGTCTGATATGAGAATTGCTACTCCAGCTTTCTTTTGATTTCCATTTGCATGGAATATCTTTTTCCATCCCCTCACTTTCAGTCTGTATGTGTCCCTAGGTCTGAAGTGGGTCTTTTGTAGACAGCATATATATGGGTCTTGTTTTTGTATCCATTCAGCCAGTCTGTGTCTTTTGGTGGGAACATTTAATCCATTTACATTTAAGGTAATTATCGATATGTATGTTCATGTTACCATTTCCTTAATTGTTTTGGGTTTGTTATTGTAGGCCTTTTCCTTCTCTTGTGTTTCCTGCCTAGAGAAATTCCTTTGGCATTCATTGTAAAGCTGGTTTGGTGGTGCTGAGTTCTCTTAGCTTTTGCTTGTCTGTAAAGGTTTTAATTTCTCCATCGAATCTGAATGAGATCCTTGCTGGGTAGAGTAGTCTTGGCTGCAGGTTTTTCCCTTTCATCACTTTAAATATGTCCTGCCACTCCCTTCTGGTTTGTAGAGTTTCTGCTGAAAGATCAGCTGTTAACCTTATGGGGATTCCCTTGAATGTTATTTGTTGCTTTTCCCTTGCTGCTTTTAATATTTTTTCTTTGTATTTAAGTTTTGATAGTTTGATTAATATGTTTCTTGGAGTGTTTCTCCTTGGATTTTTCCTGTTTGGGACCCTCTGCACTTCCTGGACTTGATTGACTATTTCCTTTCCCATGTTAGGGAAGTTTTCAACTATAATCTCCTCAAATATTTTCTCAGACCCTTTCTTTTTCTCTTCTTCTTCTGAGACCCCTATATTTCGAATGTTGGTACATTTAATATTGTCCTAGAGGTGTCTGAGACTGTCCTCAATTCTTCTCACTCTTTTTTCTTTATTCTGCTCTGCAGTAGTGATTTCCGCTATTTTATCTTCCAGGTCTCTTGTCTGTTCTTCTGCCTCATTAATTCTGCTATTGATTCCTTCTAGAGAATTTTTAATTTCATTTATAATGTTGTTCATCATTGTTTGTTTGCTCTTTAGTTCTTCTGGGTCCTTGTTAAACGTGTCTTATATTTTCTCCATTCTATTTTCAAGATTTGGGATCATCTTTACTATCATTATTCTGAATTCTTTTTCAGGTAGGGTGCCTATTTCCTCTTCATTTGTTTGGTCTGGTGGGTTTCTACCTTGCTCCTTCATCTGCTGTGTATTTCTCTGTCTTCTCATTTTGTTTAACTTACTGTGTTTGGGGTCTCCTTTTGCAGGCTACAGGTTTGTAGTTCCCGTTGTTTCTGCTGTCTGCCCCCTGTGGCTAAGGTTGCTGCAGGGGCTTGTGTAGGCTTCCTGGTGGAGGGGACTGTGCCTGTGTTCTGGTGACTGGGGCTGGATCTTGTCTTTCTGGTGGGCAGGGTCATGTCCAGTAGTGTGCTTTGGGGTGTCTGTGAAGTTAGTATGACTTTAGGCCGCCTCTCTGCTAATGGATGGGGTTGTGTTCCTCTCTTGCTAGTTGTTTGGCATGGGGTGTCCAGCACTGGAGCTTGCTGGCCGTTGAGTGGAGCTGGGTCTTAGCGTTGAGACGGAGATGTCTGGGAGACCTCTCGCCGATTGATATTACGTGGGTCCAGGAGGTCTCTGGTGGTCCAGTGTCCTGAACTCAGCTCTCCCACCTCAGAGGCCCAGTCCTGACAGCCGGCCAGAACACCAAGACCCTGTCAGCCACACGGCTCAGAAGAAAAGGGAGAAAAAAAAGAAAGAAAGAAATTTAAAAGTTAAAAGAAACAAAATAAAATAATTATTAAAATAAAAAAAATTTTAAGTAATAAAAAAAAGAAGAGAGCAGCCAAACCAATAAACAAATCCACCAATGATATCAAGTGCTAAAAACTATACTAAGATAAACATAAAAATCAGGAACCAGTCAGTTGCATACAGTAAACCCCAAGTCTACAGTTGCTCCCAAAGTCCACTGCCTCACTTTTGCGATGATTCGTCGTCTATTCATGTATTCCACAGATGCAGGGTGCATCAAGTTGACTGTGGGGATTTAATCCACTGCTCATGAGGCTTCACTCTCCCCAACTTCTTAATGTTGGGGTGCCCTAGGGCTCAGTCCTCACATCGTTTCTTTTCTTTTTGTATGCTTCATCCCTTACTGAGCTCAGCCAGTCCCATGATTTTAAATGCATGTATTTCAAATCTGTCATCCCCTCCCCATTGCCACTCCATCCCCCTTAGTTCAGGCCTGGCCAGCTCCCTCGGGACTATTATGGCAGTCTCCCTGTCTCCTTCCAACCCACTGTCCCCACTGTAGCAGATGGGGCATTACATAAAGCAGATCTGGTGCCGGCTCTCCCCAGCACAAACCCCTCTGAGTGCCCACGGCCTACTGGGTTGTGGGCAAACTCCTCAGCGCCACGTTTGGGGCCCTTGGTGATCTGGCCCTGGCCCACCTTTCCAACCTTGTCTCACCTCTCTCGCCTTGCCTCAACCGTGCCCTGCTACTTATGGCACCCCTGGTGGCCGCCACCAACCCCCCACCCCCTGAGCCTCCCCACTGCTTCTCACAGAATCTATCCCTGGCCAGCCAGAAGCAAGTTCCTCCTGGTCGTTCAAGTTCTGTCTGAAGTAAGACCTCCTCCATGACCGTGACTCGTGACTTTCCCGCCTAGCTTCCTCCTCTAGACCATCCTGGGATGGCTGCTTGTTCCTTTGCAGCCCCACCATATGTGTCTCAGACTAGGAAGCCCCGGCGCACTTTATCGCCTCTGTTGTTTACAGGTCTTCTCCTGCGACTAAACCACAAGTGAATTATTCATTGAGCACAGATGCTGGGTCTCATGTATAGTGTACCCCAGGTTCCTAGCCAGGGGCCTAGCCTCCACTGGACCCCATGAAACCACCAGAAGTCCTGAGGGCTGGGTGGGGGACGCCTTGCACGCACCGTAAGAGTTCAATGTGTCTCTATTAAAAGAAAGAATGAATCTTAAGTTGTAAACTGTCAGTGCAAAACTTCCCCTGGTGCCTTAAATACTGAGGAGTAGCTTCCACAAATTATTTTATATAGAAGTACAGAAGTAATGCAATGCATGCAGCCACTCTGGAAAACAGTATGGCAGTGCCTCAAAAAGTTAAAAATAGAACTACCATACGATCCAGCAATTCTGCTTCTGAGTATATACCCCCAAAACAGGGACTCAGACACTTACTTGCACACCCATGTTCATAGCAGCATGACTCACAGTAGCCCAAAGGTGGAAGTAACCCAGTGTCCATCAACAGGTGAATGGGTAAATAGACTGTGGTCTACCCATACAGTGGGATGTCATTCAGCTTCCAAAGGGAAGAAAGTTCTGACACCTGCTACAACACGGATGAATTAAGAGGACGTTATGCTAAATGAAAGAAGCCAGTCGCAAAAGGACAAATAAACGGCACGATTCCACGTGTATGAAGTATCTAGAGCAGTCGAATCTGTAGAGACAAAGGAGGATGAGGGGGTCCAGGGGCTGGCGGAGGGGAATAGGGAGTTCCTCTTTCAGTTTGGGAAGTTCTAGAGACGGATGCTGGCGATGCTCGTACAACAGTGTGAATGTACTTAATGCCACTGAACTATACACTTAAAATGGTTTTGCTGGTAAATTTGATATATATATTTCACTACAATTAAATTTTTTTTAAAAAAAGAAGGCAGTATACTGTTCCTTTGAGGGGTTCATGTTGACTTGAGCATTTATTTCTTTTTCTGTCTTTCTTGGTGGCGATTTCATAGGCCAGTATTTCTTGATCTTCCTGTGTGGTGATCGCCTTGTATCTTCATAACTTTCCTTTTCATCCTTTTGCTTAGGCATCAAATTACTCGAAGTTTTTGTTAGAATGCTCACTCGTGAGCTGTTTTTAACTTGACATTTTCAGTGTTTTTGTCAGTCCTGTTTATGTGTTTGAAATTATCTTTTACCTTTTAATGTGAATCTATTAACATCTTGTAAAATATCAAAAGGTATGATATACAATACTGGATATCAGTTATGTCTTAAAACTGGAAGAAAACCTGGAGATACAATCCCGAACTGCCTTGAAGACTCCCCATTACCATTTCAACAGTGAGGCTTTGAGGTTCTCTGAGTCATGCAGAATTGGCTAAAACTTGTGGACTGTTAATTGTTGTTTTGATTCTCAGACTTCCTGACATTTCTGAAAAATGGGGGAAAAAAACTACACTTGTGGAGAAAACGGCAGTCGTCATGTGCTTTGTGAGCTGCTAATTGCTGGTCCCACATTGACACCAAGCACTTGGCGTGGTGGCTGGGGTGGACTGAAAGGTCGGCTGGCCTTTTGCTTATGACTTCTCCATCTCCACTACACTAAAGGGCACTTATAAAGCAATCAACGTGTAAAAACAGGACGCTGAAATTTTGTTTCCTAAGAGTAATGGCAGTCGGTTCAACGCAATGAACGTTTTTGAGTGCCTTTTATGTGCCTGGAATTCTGTTAGGCCTTGGGACATATAAATGAGACATGCTTCTTGCCACCAGGCAATTTAAAGTGACTTTTGAGAGGACCATGGCATACATTAAAATGTTTAACCTCTTGATTGTTTTCAGCGAGTGGGCCATGGCAATGACAACCATGCAGATGCTGACCGATCCCCTATATTTCTTCAGTTTATTGACTGTGTTTGGCAAATGACAAGACAGGTGAGAGATTTCAAGTCTATTTCTGACCTTTATAGTCTGATCTAAGCATATCTTAAAGTGGAAGACAAACTTCAATTTCAGGTTCGTTCAAAGTGAAGATGTGTGTGTGTTAAATATGACCCCTTCTGTTATTTAACTCAGTTTGATTCTAATTACTTAGAAATATAAGCAGAAAATTGGAAACAACCAACTTCACACCTAAAGGTGCTTTTCTCCTGCAAGCAGTTTTTGTCCGTCATGCTGTCCGGCAGCTGTGCAAACCCTGCCCCTCAGTCCTTCTCTTTCTTTCACTTGCCCTCTCTCCGTCAGGGTAAGCACACACAGCCCGCTGCTGGGCAGGTACTGGAAGATTCCCAGGAGTTAGAAATGGGGATGTGACTGAACAAAGGGGGTGGAGACCAGGGAATCCAGGACCCTCTACGCCCCGCCCCAGGCCACAGCCCCTCCCACCCCAAGGTGAGGAGGAAAAGGACTGTCCCAGGAACGGTGGCAGATACGAAGCTGCTGAGCGTCTTGTCATTTCTTACCCGGCAGTGCGTGGGGCCCTGGTAAGCCAGGTGGCCACGCAGGGGTCTCCCTTCCCTAAGCCAGTCGGCCCGATGGTCAGCAGGCCAGAAGGCATGTGCTGTTTCTTCCCTCATCTCCAGCGTCGAAACCCAAGTTTGGGGTCTTACCCTCACGATAGGACATTGTGCCATGCAAATGGACCCGGAATCAGAGCCAGAGAACAAGCCAGAGTGCCGGAGACAGCCAGAGGGACCAGAGACAGGAGGGAAACCAAAATAGAGGCAGAGATACAGTGAGAGGGACAGAGGCGAGGGAGAGGCAGAAAGAGCAAGCAAAATGCAGAGCCCTTTCCAAAGTGCCTGCTTGGGTGGGACTATGGGGAAGAGAGGATAGAAAAGCATGGCCTGGGCCCTCTCCTTCCTGTTGACCTGGAGGTCTGGCCTTGACTGCCTCGGGCACACGAAGGGGACCATATCATGTTAAAGATGCGCCTGCTTGGGCCCTGCCCCTGGACACCCTTCTTCCTGTGGGCCTGGGGAGAGGCCCAGGTGTGTGTAGTTCTTAAAAGCTCCCCAGGTGGTTCTGATATGAAAATGAGTTACAGGACAAGTGATCCAGACAAGTGGTTCCCAGTGCAGTCCTGGGGCCAGTAGCCTCAGCCTCCCTGGAACTGAGAGATGCAGGTTCCCAGGCCCCGCCCCAGACCTGCTGACCCTGGATGGGGGGCAGCACTCTGTTTCACAAGCCCTCCAGGGATTCTGCTCTACTGGAGTGCTACTTAAACTTGACTGTGCACACAGATACCCTGGGGATCTTGTCAAAATGCAGTTCTGATTCACGGGTCTGGGGCAGAGCCTGAGAGTCTGCATTTCTAACAAGCTCCCAGGCTGTGCTACTGGTCCACAGATCACACTGGAGTAGGAAGGATCATGAGAGAATAGATAGATATGCCTTCAGAAATTAGAAAATAATTGGGCTGGCGTGGGGTTCTAAGCAGCCGAAGTACATTTCACAGAGTCCTCAGGCCCTCCCTTAGAACCTCCTCGCACTTTTAGACCCAGCTTCCCCAAGCTGATTGGGCTCTTGCATCATCTGAGTGCGCAGTTCACGGCTGATTCAAAGCAGCCAGTTAGGTAGAGGGGTGGGGGTAGAGGAGGGGTGGTCTCAGCGGCGGGCACCCGATGGTATGAGTAACAGGGAACAGCAAACACATACTCAAAAGGCACGGACACCGGCCTCAAGTCTTACTGTTTTGTAGTGCCATGTACTCGCAATTTGTATTGATTCCAAGCCAGTAACAAAATTAAATGATGGTTACATTCAGGTTAAGACAGGAAGGTATGACATACATTTCAGAAAAATTACATAAAAAGGCTGAACACAGAAAATAATTCTGATGCTTCTGAAGGGATAAGCACCATTTTTGTGGATGTGAAGTAGCTTATTCCTCCCAACTGCCTAAAGTGCGTGTGTGCGTGCGTGTGCGTGTGTGCGTGCGTGTGTGTGCGTGTGTGTAACATCTTCAAACTGACTTCCATTCTTCATATTGCTTAGTGTCTATATTTTCATGTCTAATTTATATAATTTTTGTAATGTTTGATTTTTAAGAAAGAAAATGAGGGGTTTGGGTTAGGTTTCAGATGCTTCTTACAAGCTTTAAGATTCTGTCCGTGAAATGTGTATAATTAATTTCTTTTAAAATACCATTGTTAATGCATTAGGAGACACACCAGTAATCAGTCTAACTATGAATTAAGTTACAAGTGAATGAGATATGTAGCTTGTCAGAAAAGATGCAGTAATGTGACAAGATTAACTTATTTTTAGGTTTCCTACTGCTAAATCAAATAAGCTAAGTCAGTGTAACGTTGTTAGACATCTCAATGAGATGAACTAGCCTGTGTGCACAAATTGATATCAAAGGAACTGAGGGAAAAAGTCACTGAAGGACTTCAGAGAAGAGTCTCAAAGACATTCTGCAATAACCCCAGTTTAAACAGACTTTTTACCCTTTTGGATCGGTTTAATAGTTGATGTTTTTGTCCAGGTGCAGAATTTCATTATGGATTTCTATGGGGTTTTTAAGACCACACTTTTTAAAGTGTATGGTATAGTTTCCAGGAGAAAAGGCTAAAAGAAACTGTGAATCACAGAGGCTTAATCTTGTATTTGTATCTAGCAGTTGCTACTTCCTCTGATGAAATGTTTCCTGAACTGAGTTTAACACCACAATGCCCTTCGGATGCGAATAGCAGTCCTGACCTAACATGAATAGATGGAGCCTTTGGGATGCCAACCGGCTTGGGCTGAGCCCCGCCCACCCTGACCTCCCATACCTGCTACCCACTTGGCCGGAGTAAGGCTTGTAGTCAGTGGCGATGCCCCCCTCCACGGCCCGCCCAACCAAGCTCGCAGATCCAGAATGCGGGCTCAGGGTTAGGACTAAAGACTCATGACTTCAAAAATATGTCAATAGAAGCTTTGCTGTCCTGTTGATAAATGTATATTTTTAAACGTTTGAAAATGAAATACAGACCTTCCATTTCTATCCTTGATTTAATTGCTTCAGTATATATGTAACTGTTATATTTTTGCTTAAAATTCATAAATTTCTTGGTGCCAATAACTTATAAATAGAGCATGACTAAGCTGCATAGAAAAATACTAGAAAAAATTGACATAATGTACTTGGCCAGATTTAGTTGATTTAGTTCATCATTGATTTGGTTCATCATTGATTTAGTTCATCTAAGAACAAGATTAAAAAAAAAGTTATGTGTTTCTCTGAGAGCAGTCCTTAAGGTAGACAGAGGCAAATCTTAATCTAGGGCCGCTGAGCAGAATTCCTTAGGTTGGCTAATGTCACAGCCTGGTGAGGAAAATAACAATTTCAGATGGAGTTTGTACAGTCCTGCATTGACCATTGTTTCGAATTGAGAAGCTTGTCTCTGGTCTAGTAAAGTAATAAAGATAAGCTTAAAAAATAAACTTTCCATCAGTGACTCTGGTTGTCACTCTGGAGATGACAGAATTAGTTGTGACAGTCTGCAAACATCTCTGATTAGGGAATAGATCTTTAAAGTACACTGATGCACAAAAATATGATGGGTAATTCTATTTGGTTTTGTTCTAATTGCCTTTGCTTCATTGAATAGGTGATGAATATTTCACTATGTTTTTACATTAGAATTCTGGTACATGGTAGGCTCCCAGTACATGCCTGCTGCTAGGATCATTATCATCATTTCCAGATCGTCTCTATCATGGCTACTGAATGTCAGCTACTGGCTAGAAACTCACGGCAGTGGTAATTCTTTGCTGGAATTCTGCTAGCCCCATTAAGAATTACCTGAAACAGCAATTGAGAGGATCATGTGGTTTTCCTCCTTATTCTGTTAATATAGCGAGTTACAATAATAGTTTTTTTTGTTTTTGGTAACCTTGATCTTCAAATCTTAAAGCAGCCTTGCATTCCCGAGACAAACCCCACTTGGCCATGTGGTGTTGCCCCTTTTACATTGTATATTGCCAGGTTCAGTGTGCTTACATATTGGTAAGAATCTGGGGATGTATGTCCATGGAGTTGTCTCTGTGGGAAGGCTTTTAATTTCGAGTTGTTTGTTTAATAGAAAAGGACTTTCTATTTCTTCTTCAGTCACTTACCTGGGAATCCCCCTCCCTTCTCTGTGACTCAGAATGTGCTTCCACAAGGGAAGCTGGGACAATAGTAGGACTTGTCTCATTGGTTTCCATTCTGAGCTGGGGCGGGGTGTGGTTATCACAGTCCTGTGCTCCGGGCTGTTGCCAGTGTCTACAAACAGCTGGGTCATATATTTTGTCCAGCTCTCTAGTTGTTTCTGGCACAAGGATGAATGCAGGCTGTTCTGTCATCGTGGCGAGAAGTGGAAGCTCCATAAGCTTTCTTAGGCACTGAAAAGTACAACAGTTTTTGTTGCTTCAGGTTGTTTCTCAGCCAGATCTATAAGCTTGGCCTGGAACCTGGAGACAATTAAGTTCTACATGGCCTCAGTTTTCCTTTTAATCTTTGACTATATTCCAAGTTGTAGCTTAGCTGTCTTTCACAAAAAACTTAGTACCAATTTGTTTTAGAAATTGAACTTTAAAACTAAACCTTATTTCTCTCTCCATTTAAGTTTCCTTCAGCATTCGAGTTTAATGAACTATTCTTGATTACAATTTTGGATCACCTTTATAGCTGTCTCTTTGGGACTTTCTTGTGCAACTGTGAACAGCAGCGACTGAAAGAGGTAAGTGTATTATATCCTCTGGCTTTCCTGATTGCTCGAGTGCCTTTCCCATTAAGTGCCACTGCAGAAGGGGGACTGAAATGGAGAGGGGACTTGGGTCTCACCCTGCTGCTGTCTGTAAATGGAGGGGTTGCACGAAATGCCCTCCCAGGGTTCACCAGCCCCAGCGCATGTGTCTAATCTTCCAGCTGAGTTGACGAAAGCCCCTTCCTTTACGGGTGCGGGGGCCCAGGGAGCCCACAGCTCCCTGAGGTCTCTAGTGTCAGGACTAGACTCTGGACCCCCTAATCTCCAAATGCTACGATGCTGCTCGTCTTTCTCTGTGCTCTTGGGCAGAAGGGTACTGGGAGACCATGGACAAGGAAGTCTGTAGATGAGCCCAAACCTCTCCCGAGGTAGAAAGCTCAACTTTGTTTCCATCAAGCTGATAAAGGAGCAGTTACCAAGCTTCTCTGTTAGATTTACCTCTTCCTTTTCTCCTCACTTTGGGATAAAAGACAGAAATGATCAAAAGTGAGGAAGCATTGGGAGAAGGCAGCTTAAAGAGTGTCCTCTGGTTCACAGAAAAGGACTTCTGCCAGCGGGTTTAGTGTGCTAGAACATTCGAGAACTTAGGAGAAAACAGCAGGCCCCCAGAGCCCGCCTCCCTCTCTCTCAGCGCACAGCTGACCACTCCCTCACCCTATGCCCTCTCTGGTTCTCCCCCACCTCGCTGGCCTTCCCTGCTCCGTCTGTTTCCTTTTAACCCATCTCTAAACTTGGAGTCGCCCGGGCCCAGGTCCTCTTCTTGTTCTCTCTCCAGGTAGCTTCATCTGTCTTGGGGATCCAAATGCTGTTTTCCTCTTCCTCCCTCACCCTTTTGCATCCCACTCAGTGGCACCTCTGCCCATCTAGATGCTAAGGCCACATACATAGGGGCCATCTTCAATCCCTCCCTCGCCCTCACCTCAGCTGCCACGTTCAGTCCCTCAGTGAGTACTGCCAGCCCTGTCCCAGGATGGATTTGCGATCTGGCCACCCCTCACTACTCCACCACGACAAGCCTAGTTGAAGCCTACCCAGCCCGCAGTCTTGCATCTGGAACTAAGGCAGCTGCCCAGAAACGAGCATTTCTGACCTCCAGTGAATCCAAGCATAGCGACCAGGGCAGCGCTCCCAAACTTCAGACTGGTCACGTGCCTCTCCTCTGCTTGAAACCTCCCTGTGGCTTCCCACTGTGATCAGGGTGAAGTCCACATTTCTGAGGGCCCAGTGTGATGGGGCCCTGTTAACCTCCTAATGAAGAAAAAGAATTTAAATGAGTGAATTTTATGGTATGTGACTTATCTCAATAAAGCTGTTTTTAAAGAAAATGTCAGCAGAACAATATGGTTCATATGTAGAATTTAAATCCTTATGGTCTTATCTTTTTTTTTAAATCAAAATGTACTCGAAAAAATCAGCTCTCTTGAGATATAATTTACATACCATACAATTAACCCTTTTAAAGTGGACTGTTCAGTGGTTTTTAGTATATTCAGGGTGCAACCATCCCCACCATCTAATTTCATAAAATTCTCTCACCCCAGAAAGAAATCCCATACCCGTTAGCAGTCACTCCCGATTCCTCCCTCTGCCCAGCCCCCGGCAACCACTAATCTACTTTCCGTCTCTATGAACTCACCTCTTCTGGACATTTTGTATAAATAGAATCATACAGTATTTGTCCTCTTGTGTCTGGCTGATTTCACTAAGCATACTGTTTTCAAGGCTCATCCGTGTTTGGCATATACCAGTGTGTCGTTCCTTTTTCATGATTGAATAATATTCCATTGTATGGACAGACCATAATTTGTTTATCCAGTCATCAGCAGATGGACATTTGGGTTGTTTCTACTTTGGGCTCTTATGAATACTGCTGCTATGAACATTCATGTTCAAGGTTTTGTGAGGACATATGCTTTCACTTCTCTTGGGGAGACACCTAGGAGTCGAATTGCTGGGTTCATATGGTAGCTCTATGTTTAACCCTTTGAGGAACCACCAGACTGTTTTCCAAAGCAGTTGCAGCATTTAACATTTTTACCAGCAATGTCTTAGGGTCCCATTTTCTTCACATCTTTGTAGACACTTGTTATTGTTTATCTTTTTGATTCTAGCCATCCCAGTTGGGTGTGAAGTGGTATTTCATTGTGATTTTTGTGTGCATTTCTCTGATGACTAATGATGCTGAGCGTCTCTTCAGGTGCTTATTGGCCAACTGTATATGTCTGTGGACAAATGTTGATTCAGATCCTTTGCCCATTTTTATTTGGGTTATCTTGTTATTATTGAGTGAAAGAGTTCCTTATGTATTCTTTACATACATAAGTCCCTTATCAGATACGATTTGCAAATATTTTCTTCCATTCTGTGCACTGTATTTTCACTTCTTTGATGGTGTCATTTGAAACACACGTCTTTAATTTTGATGAAGTCCAAGTTATCTGGTTTTTTTTTGTTCTTATTGTTGCTTGTGCTTTTGTTGTCATGTCTAAGAAACCATTGCCTAACTCAAGGTCATGAAAGTTTAAGCCTATGTTTTCTTCTAAGAGTTTAGCTCTTATGTTTAGGCCTGTTGTCCATTTTGAGTTACTTTTTGTATGTGGTGTGAGGTAACGGTTCACCTTCATTTTTTTGCATGTGGTTATCTAGTTGTCTCAGCATTGTTTGTTGAAAACATTCTTTCTCCCATTGAGTTTTCTTGGCATCCTTGTTGAAAATCAGTTGACCATAAATGTGAAGGTTCATTTCTGTACTCTCTATTCTATTTCATTGATGTGTATGTCTATGTCTGTCCATCCTATGCCAGTACCACCTGTATTGATTACTGCAACTTTGTAGTTAAGTCTTGAAATTGGGAAGTGTGGGACTTCCAAATTTGTTCTTTTTTCCCAAGATTGTTTTGGCTATTTGGGGTCCCTTGAATTATTGCTGGTGTTTCTCTTGTAAATATAAAATATAAAATATGAAGAGATCCTAATCTCTTGTGTCTAGATAACTTGGGGAGAAGTCAGCTGGCTTGGGAGCAGCAGAATGGTGGAAAACACTCCTGGCCTCACTGTTTTCTCACTTTGGCTTTGTACTTGATCCACGTTTAATGTCGATCTGCCCCATCATGCCTGTGGGTTTGGGTGCCTGCATTCCGATGAGCAATGCAAAGTTACAGTGTACTGTAAAATTGGGAGGTGGGGATCTATAATTTAATGATATATTCTCTATATAAGGCTTCTTCAGCCTGCCACCCCACAGGTTTTCCCCCAGATAGCCATGATTTTCCAGTGAAAGGAATCTTATCTGTAAATTCTACCTATGGTCCTTAATATTAAGGGTCACACAAGCAACGTGCAAAAAAGAATAAAAAATGTATTTGTTAAATATGGGCCCCATCATCCTGGGATTGTTAGAAGGTTCTCATTCTGCCTTCAAACAGACACAGTCGCCAGATGTCATCTAACTCAGCAGTACGTTTTTCTAGGACAGTAACTAGTTTGTTTTTGAGTCATGTGTGCAGAGGGATGGGGTGGGACTTAGTAAATGTTCCTGGTTTTTATCAGTTGAACCCCCTTCATTATTCAAGTCCTTTTCTCCACGTGGTACAAATTCTTGAGGCTATGAAGTTGAATTTATTTCAATGTGTTCCTTTTTTTGTTTTTCAGGATGTGTATACAAAGACTATATCTCTATGGTCTTATACCAATAGCCAGCTGGATGAGTTTTCTAATCCCTTCTTTGTGAATTATGAAAACCACGTCCTATATCCTGTTACTAGTCTGAGTCATTTGGAATTATGGGTAAACTATTACGTGCGATGGAATCCACGAATGAGGCCTCAGGTATCTTTTTGTTTTTCTTTTCAAAAAAGCATATCTTTCTGCCCAAGGAGGGATGGTGGTGTAGAAGTAAGTGAAGGTACACAGCTGATGAAGTGTTGTCAATTACTGCATTTGTCAGTCCTTCCGGTGACTCGACTCGGTCACAGCTTATAGACTCTGGTAGCACAACAGAAAGAGGGCACGTGCCGAGTCACAGAGCCCGTACCCCCTTGAGGAAGGGGTCGTTTCCCCCTCCCTTTTCACTGTAACATCTCCTGAGATTGAAAAAATATTACAGAACAGTGCACAGCAGGGCCAGGCAACCGGCTGTGGTCGCCCTTGGTGTTCAGTGGCTGAGCTCTTCCAGCTGGGTGGCCGGGACATGGTGGGTGTGGCTGAGGAGGACCAGGCGCCAGCCCTCACCTCCACGGGCACGTGGCTTTCTACTGAGGGTTCTGGGCTTTTTCTTTTTTTTTAAAGTTGAATTATCTTCGGGTTTACTGGCCATGCACCAGGAGCACGTCTCCAGGGCCCAGTTTGACCTCATCACTTCTGTTGGCCCCGGATGTGCAGATACGTCTTTCCTCTCTGCCCCCCTCCTGCCTGATCCCTCCCTCTTGCTCTGCACCTTCAGAGCCTCTCCAGGCATGTTTCATCTGTCTCCTCCTGCTTGGGCAGCCGTGACAAAGTCCCACAGACTGGGTGGGTCCAACAACAGAAATGTATTGTCCCCCAGTTCTGGAGCCCAGAAGTCCAAAATCAGGGTGTCTCAGGGTTGGTTCCTTCTGGGAGCCGTGAGGGCAGGATCCGTTCCAGGCCTCTTTCCTTGGCTTGTAGACGGCCATCTGCTCCCTGTGCCTTTTCACATCATCTTCCCTCTATGTGTATGTGTGTCCAGATTTCCCCTTTTCATAGGGACACCAGTCATACTGGATTAGGGCCACCCTACTGACCTCATTTTAACTTCATTACCTCTGTAAAGACTCTCTCTGCAAATAAGGTCACATTCTTTGGTACTGAGGGCTGGAATTTCAACTTAGGAATTTAGGGGGGACACCTGTAATAGTCCCCAAGCCCCACTAACCACGGGGAGGACTGAACTGTTCATGTCCCTCTCAGTTGCGTGGCATGTGAACGTTGACAAGGCCGTCACTTCACTAACCTTCCCTCCATGCTAGAAATTCGCTTGCTGTAGCCTTGGCTTCGGGCTCCGTCCTGACAGTGCAGCCTGCCGCCTGGGGCACCACTTCCTGCTTGTGCGCGGCTCACCACTCCCCTCTCCTCGCCTCGCCGCTCGCCTCCTCTTTCCCTTACTCTGCTTCCTTGCTCCATGCACCAGTTCCACGAAGCTTCAGCTACGGAAGCCCTTTTGTCCTCTAACCCTCTGAGTTGGCTGCGCTGCCCTGGAGGCCTGGGGCCTGTTCTCCACTATCAGGGCCTGTTCAGCACAGTACTTGTTCTTCTCCCGGAGCAGCCCCTGAACCGGGCCTCCCGTCGCCCCCCACCTATGCCTGTCTCCTGGCCTGCGATGGATGCCGCATCCCGCCAGGGGCCCCTCAAACCCTCTGACCTCAGAATGCCTTCCCTGCCCTCGGCCTCACACCATGCCAACAGGGGATGCTCAGAGAACCTTTTCTTAGGAAACCTTCCCTGACCCGCCCCTGCACTTACTCTGAGGGCCCTTCTGTCACCGCATATGAGGCAAATGTCTAACGCGGGCATGGGGCCACTAGCTGCTTCCTGTGTTGAAGTGGCCAGGGCAGCGGGCACGGCCACACCGGCGCAGACATGCTGGGCGCCAGCAGGGCCAGAGCACGTTTCTACCTACCGAACACCAGGGTTCTGGATGTAATGTGTGTTTTGAGTCGCAAAAATGCCAACTTTTAGGAGTTGTAAAATGTTCCCTTTATTGAACAACATCGGAAGTTGAGGCACAGTCTCAGCTCTTTTCCCATGAAACCAAACAAACAGTATACAGTTAGGCAACTTCTTTGGTCAGTGGTCAGTATTCAAAATACAGGTTTTCAGTTTCGTGGCCAGTAAGCCATCAGTCACCAACTTCAGGCGTCCTGTGCTCACGCCTGTGCCAACGAGCACCCCTCCTGTTAGTTCCATGGCATCTGGACAGTTAAGAATCGGCCGTGGCCTTCAAAAGGCCACCTCACAAGCATGGTCCCCAAACCTGTCCCCTTCCCTCTTGTAACCCACGTGTCTTGCCTTGTGACTCTGGAGTCGTGTAGCCAAAGTCAGTCCTGCGACGGCCCCTTTGGCGCCTGGCGGCCTCCTGTCACCCGCCCCGCCCCCGCCCCCGCTCCAGGCCTCTGGGTCTGTCATCTCAGCTCCCGGATTCCCTTCTCCAGGCCACAGGGACAAGGTGGTGTTCCTCACCTTTTCCCTCTCCTCTTAGATGTGGCATTCTGCAAGGCTGGCCCCTGACACAAGCGCTGTGATGAGATTGAATCACCCCCAGGCGAGCTCCCAGAGCGGTGCTCTGCGCTGACCCGGTGCCCTGACCCGGCTCGTGGTTGCCAAATCCAGGGCCCCTGGAGCGCTGCTTTCCAGTCTTGAGTCACTTAGGCACCCAAGCCTCTGGCAGCTTCTTCCTACGTGTTGTGTTGTTAGAAATACACCAGGGCTGAGGTCTCCTGCCGCCCCGCCCCCCTCACCCGCCTGGCTCTCTCTGCTGGCGCTACCAGCCTGGCCCTGTGCTGGTCACGAACTTGGTGAGGACAGGCCCCAACTCCTTCTTCAAGCCTGCATGCTGCACGCTCCTCTGTTCTCGAAAGCACGCGAATTCGTACTCACCCGAGCACACTCAGCTCAGGACGATCATGAGAAGCGCAGGCAGGCTGCTCCGGGATGAGGCTGGCGGGGGCGCCCCGGCCAGGGCCAGACCCCGACCCTGGCGGTGAGGCAGTGCCCGCTGCGGGGAAGGTCCCCAGCCTCCTGAGACCTCGCGGGGGTGCGAGTGGCAAATGGATCCCTACAGAGCCCGGCACAGTGCTTGGAGGGCGGTCAGGGGGTGGTCTAGCTCTGTGCGTCCCCCCTGCATCTTCAAGTGAGGCCTTGATTGCAGGGGCTGTGGGCCACCGCAGCGTTGCAGGAAGCTCACGGTAGCAGCGCAGCACAGGCACGGGGAGGGCAGCAGCGGGGCCTGGCCAGGGGATCAGCATGAAGGCTGGTGTCCAGTGATGGGGCAGAGAGCCGGGCTGGCCAGAGCAGAGGCGGGGGGCAGAAAAGAAAAGCAGGGGCACAAGGTGGCTGGCCTCTTTGAGGAGGAGCAGCTAGGATAGCTGCCTGGAGGGGGCCGCCTGCGCCGCCATCAGAGGATGGCTGTGTGGGACTCTTGTGGTGTTCTGTGTCACACATGCTAGCGCTGGGCGACTGGCCCCGAGATGGGCATTTTCTCAAACAAGCATGCCTTTGGTCTACTGTAAATGAAGATAACGTGTGAGAAAAGATAACGAAGGCTGCGTGGAGACTAAGATGAGAGTCTCGGGCCTGGGTGGGTGTGAAGTCGTGTGTTACCCGCATGGCTCGCCTCTCTCTGACCCCAGGGCCTGGCTGTTAGTAATGGTAGCTTGATCGCAAAGCGACTGGAATCAAGTCCCACAAAACAAGAAAATACCCAGTAGGTCCAAGGCTAAGAGGGGAGCTGTTCTCCACCTCGCAGCGGCCTCTGGAATCAGCAACGAACAAGGCAGCTTCCCTTGTTCTGGGGGCCTTTGCCATCGGACTCCCACACTGCCGCCTTCTCTCTCCTTCCTGGGGCCAAAGTCAGGAGTGTGTTCTGAGCCGCTTCTGTGTGGGTTACCGAGCACCCTCGTGTGTTGCAGACACCTGGCTGCCTCCCCCTGCCGCCCCTGCCTTGTCTGACTCTGTCGTCCCTGTCCCTCTGTCCCTCATCCCTCGCATGTGCTCACCTCTCTGGTCACTCACTCTCAGGTCTCGTCTCTCTCTCACCTGTCTCCTACCTTCCCTCTTTGTGCACTGGGGTGGTCACCACTGGCACCCCTGATGGGACGGCTCCCAGACTTCGTGGGGAGGTCATGATGAAACACGCAGGCGTGGCAGGAGTGCAGAGTCTCCAAAAGTCCCCCGCCCAGAGCAAGTGCCCTTCCAGCCAGTCCCTGTAGGATGAAGCCCAGTCTGTGAGTGAAAAGGGTCGGGTGATAGTGCCCCAGGCAGAAGGGACAGCACATGTGTGGCATCTTCCAAAACCTGGAATGTTCGGGAATGCAGGAGGGGAGAAGAGGCAGGACTTGGAGAGGGGTGACCAGGGGAGGCAGGACTTGGTGAGGGGTGACTAGGGGAGGCAGGCTGGGGTTAGACCACACAGGGCCTTGAAGCCAAGGTCAGGATCTTACCTTCAGGCTGGCGGGAAGAAGCCACTGGAGGCTGTTCAGTGGTGTCTCGGAGCCTGGCTGGGGCTCAGGACCCAGGCTGGTGGCTGCTGTGCAGAAGCTGGACCGGGGCCAAGGGGAAGCAGGGGGAGCTCCCCAGACCTCACCCCATCCCCCCTTCGCCCCTCAGGTGGCGACTTCCCTCCCCCATCTGCTTCGCTCCACGAGGGCAATGCCAGGTCTGGGCTGTCTGGGCTGCGGCAGGTGCCCAGGGCAGCTTGTGAGCTGAGCACGGGAGGGAGTGGGTGCTGTGGCCAGAAGAGTCAGGCTGGGAGGCCCCACGGCCCGGGAGCACCCTTCGCATCTCTCTGCTCCGCGCATCGACGGGTGCAGGAATCGGCTGAGGCGGGGGGCGGCGCTGGCGTGGCCGGCAGAGGCTTTGTGAACAGGGATGGGAGCCAGTGGCCCGGGCCCCTCCCCCCGCACTGCCCCCTCCAGGGCCTTCTGCCCGCGCCCATCCTGGCTGATGAAGACACGTGGCTGCCAGGTGCTGGAAGTGCCGGTTTAACAGAAGCGTTTTCAGTTAGCAGCATGACGTACAGAGATTTAGAAATGGAGGGGCAGGGGGTGTGCGGGGCCATGGCCATCGATGCTGCTGGGTGGTGGCCTCAGTCGAGGCACGCGTTGGGAGCACCCGCTGGGGAGGATGGCCAGGCCACGGCTCGCGGGGAGGGGCCCCTGTGCCCGCGGCGGTGAGGGCGAGGGGCGGGAGGCAGGGACCAGGCTGGGGAGCGGCGGCGGCGCTGACCCGTGTCTCTGCCCGCAGACGCCCATCCACCAGAACCTCAAGGAGTTGCTGGCTGTCCGCGCGGAGCTGCAGAAGCGGGTGGAGGACCTGCAGCGGGAGGTGGCCGCACGCGCCTCGGCCTCGTCTGAGCGGGGCTCCTCGCCGTCACACTCGGTCACGCCCGTGCACACGTCGGTCTGACGCCGCTGTCCCTGCGGCCTGGGCGGGGCGCCTGCGACTTGTCCGATTAAGGCCCGTGCCCGCCGCGTCTCGACGGCGCTTTCCACCAGTGACCGACTGTGTGCTAGGGGACAGCGTAAGTGCTGTTGTGCCGTCAACACCCTTTTCCCTCCTGCCAGCGCTTTCCCAGGGCCGAGTGGGGGACGCTCAAGCGAGCGGAACGCAGGGCTCAGGCTCGAGGTGGGGAATCCTTGTGAAAAGCCACCCCACTCCCCTAGAGGCCGTGGCCAGCCCCATGGCTCCTTCCTGCTCTCTGCTCCCCTCCAGGGTTTCTCAGTTAACTCTGTGCCGGGGAAGACAGGCCGTTACCGTCTTCCCCAGGGTCTCCTCGCGCCAGGGGTCCTCCGGTACCACTTCCTGTTGTGTACATATAAGGTATTTTTAAAAAAGAGAAACATGCCTTTATTTTCCTACGTCCTTTTTTTATGTTTAGACTAGTCACCCAAGGAGGCATCTGCTTGACGGGACTGGGTGAGGAATTTTCAAACCAAGCTCATGCTAACTTTTATGTGGTATATTTGAAGCACAATTTGAATGTGGCCACTTAAGGCCACGTGTTCTGTCCTCACCCGACTCTGGGACCTGCCACTTCCCACTGCTGACAGCTCTCTGTCACAGCGGGTCTGCTCTCGCCTGTTATCTGCTGTCTGAAATAATCGTTCTCGTTTTATTGAGATCCCTTCAACTCGGTTTATTCCCGTCACTGCATGTCGGTGTTTTAAAGCAACAACTGTGCTGTGACTTCGGATGCCGAAAGCAGAGCACTTGCCTCCCTCCGTTTCCTCATCTCAGAGCCACTCGGGCCTCTCCTCCCCGTCTCACACCTGCACTCACTGGCTGGGCTCTGGGACTCCATCAGTCTGGGCAGGAATTAATTGACCGTCAGCTGGCTGGTCCATCCACTAGAGCTAGAGCTCTGAGCTGCTCCGCGTGGCTCGTCACGCAGAATCTTGCACATTTGCGCCTCGCCCTCCTCCTCCTGGTGCCCAGGGCCGCGCCCATTCCTGCCAGCCCCGCCCGGGACCCCAGCGCTGCAGGAATTAAGCTTGCCTTTGAGTGGGGGGAGCTCATCGGGTCAGACCTGCATGCAACTGCCTTGTAGTATCTGGTTGGTTTCAAATTCCTGGATGCTACCCCAAGCCCTACACAGGGACCTGATTTTTGAAAACATCCTGAAAGGTTTTTTACACTCAAATACTTAGAGAGTAGATGTTTTTTCAACTTGGAACCTTCTGATTCTTATAGAAAATTATCTGGTATCTATAAGGTATCAAATATTTATTCAAGGTAATTTGATAACCTAAAATCAATTCTCCATTTTTATCATCTGGGGGATTTGCTTCTAAACTGTTTTAATTGACGTAACTTTTGATTCGTGCTTCCCACATAGCTGAAACCTTATTTACGAAGGGATAAACTGGATTATACATTGACATACTGATTTTTTAAAAATGGGGACCCATTTTTTCCCCAGAAATATCACATAATCCCCAGCTGCACTAAGGCTGCCAACCTTGGTGTGGACTGGGGGATGCTTTGACAGAGCCAGAGAGGCCGAGTGGGTCGTTCTTGCCAATGTCAACGTCCTGGGCCCAGGAGGACCCCTAGGAGGACCCCTAGGAGGACCCCTGGGAGGACCCCTAGGAGGACCCCTGGGAGGACCCCTGGGAGGACCCCTGGGAGCTCCCATTCCGTTTGAAGGCAGCACAACAGATCATCTTCCTTTGTGTGTTCCTAGCACAAAACTGTTCTAAAACAACTTGAAGTACAGTTTTGTTACCTAAGCACTTCTCTTTTCAGTTTTATTTAAGTGTACTAGAATGTAAAATCTTTACGGTTCAGGTTTTTAAAGACTGGTGCAGTATTGTATTTGCGTCATCTGATGCACAGTATTTCAATCCGTAATTAAAATAATGTTTGCTCTGTGGTCTCATTTTTTGTTGTCCTTTTAAGGTTTTTTTTGGTGATTTTTCCCTTGTGGAAAATTAGTAAGCATTCAATACATGTCATTATATTACATGCCAAGCCCAGTTAGTACATGTAAAGCACCCTTACATGATTTAATTCATTTACTAAGTTGTAAGTGCAATTTATCATAAGAGTTGAGTATTTTGGCTGAAATGGGTAACTATTCTGATTTTAAAATCTGAAACGCCCCTGCACTTTAACCTTGAGAAAATGCTAAAGATGTGAGGAAAGGACTGGACCCCCTGAGAGGCAGGTGTGGCCCCGAGGAAGCAGGGCCAGCTTTCCAGCCCATGAGTCCTAGATCTTAAGTGGGACAGACTTCTGAGAAGCCCTGGGGTCCCCCTCCCCCTGCCCCAGAGTCTCCGGAGGGAATGCTGGCCTTTACGGGTCTATAAGAGGCCTGGACGAAACCACACCAGCCCCTGCGGACCACCCTTCTTCTAAGGCCTGGTGTCCCTTTCCTTCTCCACGCAGCAGTCACTGCAGCCGTAGGCCCCGGCAGCGACGCCCGAGCGACTTCTGCACGGCAGAGTCACGTGGGGGCTGGGTTTGAGGACTCGGTGCTATTTTACTACAAGGCCGCTATGGCAGGAAGGCGCCACCCACCGCAGTGTGAAGCCCAGCCAGCGGCCCCGCATCTTCCTCACGCTCTCCTCTCAGTTTGCAAGGCGCACCATGTGACAAGCGCACGCCTTGTCCGCAGCAGAGCTCGCTGCATGCGTGGCCCCGGCCCCGCTGCGCTTTCTCGGGCTCAGACAGCCACACGTCACCCAAGTCGACCCAGGCTACTGGCTTTCTTCGAAGAAGGCAGAGCAGTGGGCTTAGGAGTCGCGAGTTGGGGGCCTGCCTCTGCCCCTCCCTACCCCCGTGACGTGGGGCACGGCCTTAGCTCCCTGTGCCACGCAGGGGACCGCCCCCGGGAAGCCCCACACGAAGCCGCACAGCAAGAGGGGAAGTGCAAGAGCCCCAACCCTCTTGAGAAAGGCCCTTGGCTGGCGGGGAGGGGAAGGAGGTCGCCTCCATATAATTAATTAGGAAAAAGCAGCATCGTTTAACAAAGGGAGCGCCTTCACACCGTCAGAATACAGGGGTCCGTTAGGCTCCCTTTCGTTTAATGCGAACACGAGAGAGCTTACAATTCACAATTAAACACGAGCACAGAGAAAGTACCGGGGATCCTGAGGTCAGTGTCAGCCTCTTCTTCCTCAGAACTGGTACTGACCCCCACCCCAAGCAGCCGAGGCGGTGGGCCTGGCGCTGCTCTCTGGGTGCCACAGGGGGAGGGTGCCCAAGCCGGCTAGGCTGCCCTGCCTCCTTCCCCCAGGGGCTCGGAGTTGCTATTGTAAACACTGAGCCCCCTCTCCCCGCCCCCAGTTAAGCTGACAGTGATCAGATACTGTCAGCTGGCCTTTCTAGCTCACTCACGGTCTCCACTACCGCCTGGGACGGGCAAGCTGGTCGGTGCAGCCTCCAGGTGGACACAGCTACAAGAGCCCCCAGGCATCAGCCAGTGTCGGTCCCCCACACCCCGTCCCAGGATGTGAGCCCTGCAAACGGGTGGGTGGGTGAGTGACTTTCAAGGCCTCTCCGGTCACTGGCACAGGGCTGGGTGCTGGGCTCTGGGCTTGCCACAGAGGGCACCGAGATAGACAAGAGCGTGATGGGTCTCTCTTAACCAAAGTCAGTGCTACTGAGAAAATGGATTTGCAGAGGGCGCTGACTTCACATCACAGATAGGATTTCAGGGTCTTCACCTCAGATGAGCCTCGCCGCAGAGCTGAGGTGGCCCACCGGGGGCGCCATGCCTGGCCATGCCCAGAATCACATGGGCCACGTCACTTCTTAGTCACTGCCGTGACTGTGACTTCTCTATAAATGTCCAAACTTCCCAGTGGCTGGGAGAAAAGCATCTTACCACACACAAGTGCTGCCTCGTCTCCTTCTTTAAAATGCCTGGGAACGTTGGTGAGCAGCCCTCCTAACGCAATGAGCTTCCGAGCACCGCCCTGATCCCTACCCAACTCCTGTTACTCAGGACACGGCCCCTCCCTGGGCCCTGAGGTCACCCTGTTTTGCATTCATAGCTTGCTGTCACCTAAAGTCCCTCAGGGCCGCCTCCAGCCCAGCAGCAGAGGGGTGGGGACATCAGCCCTGGCCAGCCTGGCAGGGACGAGCCTGGCAAAGCTGACAACAGCCTGTCCCACGAGGGCAGGGCGGGGAGGTCCTGGGGACAGGCTGACCTCACCAGCGACCCCTCTGCTGCTCACTTCCGGGAGCCGCACACGATCCAGCCTGCCCGGCGTGAGCCTGCAGGCGGGGGTGTCGGGGGGCCCACGGCATGCCCTGTATAACACGAACACACGAGGCCATCTAAGCTGCGGGGTCTGTTCAGATGTCAACTGTCTCCCTAAGAAGTCGGAGTTGCCTCCTCCCGACCTAGCGGAAGTGGAGGGGCTGACACAGCAGTCCTGCAGCATGTGAAGCTGGATTAATAGGACCCCGCCTTCCTGCTGACTCACACGATGCTTCCAGAAGTGCTCTCTGACACCGCAAACTCGTTATCCATAGACGGGGCTCTAGACTCTAGCTCAGCCCGACAGCAGCGCTCCCAGGATCAGGACCACACGTGGGCCTGACAAATGTTCCAGGAAGGCAGCTCTGCTCCAGCCAATCACGACGGCGGCCGCCGGTGCGGGTGCCCGCGGGCCCCCACGCGCTGTCCGTCAGAGGACAGGCAGGGTGACTAGAGACTCGCCGAGTCAGGTGAGCTCCCACACCAAACCAACGTCCCTTTCCCCTCCCCTCCCCACCATGTACATCTTTAGGCAACCAACGGGCATGCTTCAGGCTCTGATGCTCATTCTTGACGTCTGTAGCTTTTGCTACCAAAATAAGCACACACGCCCCCAGCCCCAGTAGAAAACTCACTGAACTAATCGTGTCAGCCTGGAGACCACGTCCGGTCCCACAGCATCATACGGGAATTAGGCCTGAGAGCCACAGCCTCCTACACATCCAGAAGATTCCTGAACTCTCAAGGCAGGGATACTGTGACACGCACGTTTTCACTTAAATGAAAAGCCACCACTTGCACCAGCGCTTAGGAAGCCCAGCGGCATAAGGGCTGGAGCTGGAACGAAGGACAGAAATAAAAACACCCCTGGGTGTGGCATGTGAGCGGTGTCACCCGGCGCTCACCGGTGTGCTCCTGCGGCTGAAAGCCGCCCAGCGAGGCAGTGCAGCGTGCAGGGGATGGCAGGGCCCCGGGTTCAGACTCTTGCCCTGCAGCACGCGTGTCCTCTGGCTGCCCTCCGCTCGGTCTCCCCCTCCCCAGCTCACTAAGGATTTCCGCAGCAAGGCTCTCCGGAGGCCCTGCGGCAGGGCGGGCGCACGAGCCAAACTCACGAACACCCAGAGCTCGTCCGGAAAACTGAGAACGACAAGAAGCCAATGACATCGAAGGAGCAGCGTGGCAGCCGTGGGTCCAAACGAAACAAGGAGCTGGGTCCCAAGCAGCGGCCCTGTGTGCCCACAGCCTGCCTGGCGGGGCAGGGCCTCGCATCCTCAGCCCCTTAGATCCGGGGCGGCTCCGGCGGCAGTGGCTCCGCGGACTGCGTCTGCAGTGCTGAGTATTTCACTAGGGACAGGAGAAACCCGTCAGGAAGGAGTCATGTCCACCCCACACGAAGACACAGAGACATGATCTTGTCCTTTCCTGGGCACAGAAATCCGGTTCCCTGCGTGTCTGTCCCAGACAACTGGCCCCTGGCGCCCGCTGTGGCCCTGGAGACGAGCTCGGCCTCTACTTCCTCATCTGTAAAGTGGGAATGGTCCTGGCACAGTGGCTGGGAGCAGTTTTTGCGATTTTTTTCTATTTTTTGGCCACGCCGCCTGGCTTGTGGGATCTCCGTTTCCTGACCAGGGATTGAACCCGGGACCCGGCAGTGAAAGCACCGAATCCTAACCACTGGACCACCAGGGAATTCCCAAGGGAGGAGTACTTTAAATAAAGCACGTAACACAGCACCTGGCCCATGGTAGGTACCAACACAGTGGTGGCCAAGACTTGAAAACATGAGTACAGTGACTGCAGCTGTAGAGTCCCTTTTCCCACGTTTGAAACCCAGGGCTAGCGAATCCATCCGGCATCCTATCCTAAGCGACCGGATGCCCCCCCCCCCCCCCCCCCCCCCACGCCAGCGCGCCCATGGCAGCCCCGGGCGGTCCCTCCCGGCCGCAGCCTCAGCGCCCAGCCCAGCAAAGGCACGCCTGGGCTCCTGCCTCTCCCGCCCACCCCGGCCTGGAAGCCCTTCCCCGGCCTCGGCTGACGACAAGCGGCCTTTCCTGGTCGCCTCGTTGGCATTCTGGGGCCACAGGCTGCATCTGCCTTGAGAGGTTGGCCACTCCAGGCCGGCAGCCTGGCGTCTCGCAGCCTGTAACCGCTGGCGGCTCACCGCAGCCGGCAAGTGCCTGACGATCACAGGACGGCGGGGGTGGGCCTCCCTCTTGCCTGTGGCAGTTTTCAGATGGAAAGGGCCCGGGTCGAGGTCTAAAGGATCCCCACAGCTTCCGCCGGCATCTGGCTGGCGCGAGTCTGTCTCCGCGGGCGGGGAGCAGAGGCTGAGCCCGCACGGTGAGCAGACGGCCCTGGCTGTGCTCCCCGTGTCCCTGGCATCAGCCCATCGTTCTGGCTGGGAGTTCTAGAAATGGCCACCTCTGAGCATCCCTGCTTTCCTAGCCCAGGTCTGCTCGGTGCCGGGCCCAGCCGCTAGGAGGCCTTCAGCAAGACAGTGACCTGGAGGTCCTCACCTTGGGGCTCCTCACACACAACGGCCTCCGGGTTCTCCCCCTTCACGTAGTCCGCACTGAGACCCTCTGCAAAAGGCAAAGGGCGGAGTTGGTGACTGACGCGGAAGCAAAGGGTCCCCGGCCACGACGCAGAACGCCTGACCAGGCCCTCCGTTATGGTGAGAAAGCCCAACCCCCTTGACGAACTCAGACCCCTGCAGCCCGGGCCACCCAAACGTCTCTGTCCCCGCATCTGGGTGCAGAGCGGCCGGGAACGTGTTGCCCTGCCCCGGACCTCTCGTCCTCCCCCCTGATGTGACATGCGGCAAAGTCCCCGACACCCATCCCCATTGGCAGGTGCCACCACGTTGTGAGACTGTGGGCCACACGGCAGCTCCGCCCAGCAGAGGGGCACCGGATGGCAGGGCTCAGCGCCACCCCTGGGTCCATGTGCTGGCCCAGGAGCCAGGGAGGCCAAGAGGGAGCCCGGCACCGCGTGAGTGACTGATGGAGAAGGGGCGAGGCAGATGGCTGGATGGGCTCCGCTGGGCAGCAGGAAGAAGTTTGTCCCAGCCCCAGAGTGGAGGGCCCAGGACCCACGGACGGCTGCTCTGGTCCAGTGAGTTATTTGGGCTTCCTCCCCACCTGTGTCCAAGAGGGACCTGGGGACTCTACAAAGCAACCTCTGCAGGCCAGCACTCAGGCCACTGAGTGGACCCCACCCCTGCCGCTGCGTGGGGGGACTCAGAGGCCATGCCTTAGCCCTGGATAAGCCGGGGACTGGAAGCCTCATCAGAGCCCTGGGCCTGTGGGAAACTCGGGCCACAGTTCTAACCAACCGACTGAGCAGGCGCCAGCGTAAGTCACTCCGCCATCCCGGGCTGCATTCAGGCTCCTCACCTGCCTGCCCTGGTGCTCGCCGGGCTCAAGGCGGGCGCCAGATGGGCCCAGGGAAAATGCGGGTGTCGCTTGGCGGCAGGTGTGGGGTGGGATGGGTGACAGAGCCAGCGGAAGCTGTTCCCAGCGGATGGGCCAGGGCCAGGGCCAGGGCCAGGAGGTGCGCCCTGAGCCTCCTGATCTCTGCGCAGCTGCCTGCGGGCAGGCCTCTGGGTGCTTCGCAGGGGTGACCGCCAGTGGGCGTAAGTCCTGAACAGGACCTCCACGCCCGCCCCAGCACCCAGAAACGCACGTGGAAAACTAAAGATGGTCGTGGTTTCAGCCAGGTCGGTGAGCACAAGGGGACGGGGGCGCGGGGTGGAGAGCGGCGACAAGGAACGAGAGAAATGGGGAGGGGAGGGGAGGGGAGGGGGGGTGGACATGAAGTGTAGAGGCCAAAGCGGAAGAGGAAGATGAGTAAGTCAAAGCACGTCGTTACCTTGACCTTCTGCTGCATCTGAAGGCAAGACACAAAGCTTAGGACCCTGGAGCAAGAACTCAGCCCCCGGCAACAAGCCACGTGGGCTTTCCACGCGACACGCCGACCCTTGGCGCTGAGGGCAGAGACATGGGGAGCAGAGGGTCCCCCAGGCCGGGACCCCTTTGGTGGCAGTCAATACCGCAAGCCCCCGAGCACCACTGCGGGGTCAGGCCCTCCTAGCAGTCACATGCCATCCCCCAGGGCGTCCCCGTGCACCGGGTGCAGGGCAGCTTCTGCTCCACCTTCCCTGACTTACTTCCCCGAGGAGATGGTTGAGGCCACTCTGGGCGGACGCTTAACAGAAAGCGTGGGCATGGGAGGTCCTGTCCCCCAGCTTCTCAGGGGATTAACCACCCAACGGACGTCCATGGGGCTCCTCCTGATGCCAGCCCAGCCTAGGTGCCAGGGACACATCAGTGGCTGAAACACACACAGCCCCCCACGGAGAGCGATGGGCTGGGGGGTGGGGCAGCAGCCGCGGACACAAGCCCACAAGCCCCGTCCCGCCCCAGCGGCGGCACGGCGGGGCAGCAGGGGGCGCTGTGGCAGCGTGCAAGGCAGACATCTCCTCTGGCCCACAGGCTGGGAGGGCGGGAAGGCTGCCTGGGAGGGGGTCCCAGGCCTGAAGGAAGAGGGCTGCTAGGGGAGTAAACGGGACGCCGGGCGGGATGCTGGAGCAAGCGGCGCCCACTCGGGTAAGTCAGTGCGGCTGTGGACAGGCTTCTGGGGACGCGTCCACGGGCAGGGAAGAGAAGGGATGCGGTTGGAGCCAAACCATGCAGGGCTGTGAATGTGAAGCCCAGGGCCTGGGCCGGGAGGAAGTGTGCATTTGAAATGGGTCCCGCAGGCTGCTCAGAGCAGGGAGAATGGTGGGGGAGACCGGGGCAGGCGGGGGGCTGATGGAACCATCCAGATGGAGGACCAGGGCGGTGGAGAGGTGCGGCCCAAGAGCAGAGCTGCGCACGAGCCCCAGGAACAGGGATCCCGCTGATGTCACATCAGGGGACGTAGGACCCAGGAGGGCTGGTGGGATTCATAAGGGGAGGCGGGAGCAGATACAACTTACACACTTGAAAGAAAATGTTGGTAGCACAGCGGGCGGACACAGAAGCAACGGGGGGCTTTTTCAAATGTGGGGATGTGCCGCACTCAGTTCCCTTCTAAGGAAACTGGGGGTGATGGTGGTACTCGCACGAGTGTCCAGCTGAGGGGCTCAGGACAGTGTGGGTTTAGCAATGACAAGGACATCACCGACAGACTAAGGGAAAAGGACGGGGGGGAGGGTCACCCGGGTCACCCACCCTCAGACGGAACGGGCGGCTGGGAGAGGCCCTCAGGTTCCGTGAGCTTCCTGGGAGCCCGTGGGAGCCCCCGTCAGCCCTGCAAGCACGCCGGGCCCCCTGGCCTGGGCCCCCGGCACCCAGCCCAGCAACATAACACCCTCACCTCCACGCCAGCCCCCAGAGAGAGAGGTCACATGCACGTCCTCCAGCCTCGCTGCCACAGGGCTTTTCACTGTCAGCTACGCCCCTTCTTTTTCGTTTGTTCTCTCCCAAACGCCACACCAATCGCTCAACTCTATGTACTAAGGCCTTCATGTTCTCACATTTCATTGGGTTTTGCCCGCTAATCCAGTTTGCAAAACCTCACATCTGTTTGTTTCAGGAAGCAAGTGTGAAAATGTACTTTCACCTGAGTGCCCCCACCAGGACAGACACACAGTCCAGAATCCATCTATTCTTGGCTTTGGACATCAACCTCTTTCTCCCTCCTTGTTCCCATCTACTGGCACCCCTTCCCTTCTAGACTCACCGCTTCCCGTCTTGAGTGAGTTCCTTCAACAATCCCCTCAGCCTCTGTCTCCTCAGCTATAAAATGAGGGTGCCCGGCACGGCTGCCCCATCGGGCTGTGGGAGTGCTCGGGGTGGTGACCCACACTCAGTGTCGGGCGCTGGCGAGCGTGGAGCGCCTGGGAAGCCATGCTTACTGTAAGTTTAGGCCCAGCTTTTCGTTTCTCGTTTACCCAACATGCGTTTTAAAGTCTCAAAAGCCATCCCGTGGCACACGAGCCACTGGCCCAGCTCTGCAGTGGGCATGTATTTGCCAACCGTGGATTGCACGCATGTCACTGTTAGGGTTACAATGCTGTGGAACCTGTGGATGTGACCTTCTTTGGAAAAAGGGTCTTTGCAGATGTGACGAAGTTAAGGATCTCAAGATGGGATCATCCTGGATTTAGGGTGGGGCCCACACCTAAATGACAAGTGCCCTTTAAGAGACAGAAGATGACACAGACACAGAGGAAAAGGCCACCTGAAGACAGACGCAGAGATTGGAGTGATGCAGCCATAAGCCAGAAGAGGAAGGAAGGCTCCTCCCCTAGAGCCTCCAGAAGGAACCAGCACTGCTGCCACCTTGATCTTGGATTTCTGGCCTCCAGAACCATGAGAGAATAGATCTGTTGTTTTAAGTCTCTTGAGCTGGGACAAGTGATAGCTCTAAGGCCAACCCAGCCTCCAGCTCTGCACTCCCTCTCACTCTTCCTGTTCACACCACTCTACAGCCAAGCTTTTGGCACGACAGCAAGTGGGTGGGAACTCAAGCAGGGCAGCCGTGAACAGCTGTGCAGGTCGTGCGCTGAGATGTGAACCCTGTCCCTGGAGCACCGCTATGCACAGCCTGTGGCGCACCAAACACAATGGAGACGGCAGCAATGTCCACACACCAAGCATTCTGGGACCCAAGTCGTTTCCTGGGAAGCTCAGGTCCAGGCTAGAATTAAGTGCAGAGGCCCAGAGCAAGGGAAGGGGAAGCCTCACAGGGGATGGTCCTGAGCTGCAGGAAAGAGGAAAACTATGGCTGAGTCAGGGTCTCTCACTTGAACTAAAAATCGCCTGTCTTCAACCAGAGACACTCTTGGCAAACAGCGACACATCGACACTGTGCTTATGAAACCATCGATAATGGCATCCCCACGGGGCTCCCCCCGACACAGGCTCCCCCCGAAACGGGGCTCCCCCGACACGGGGCTCCCCCCGACACAGGGCTCCCGTGGGTGGGCGTCTCAGACACATTCCATCTGTAACTATTCAGTTCACACACCTCGGATAGAGTCACAGCTACAGCCTAAAATGAAAGCCGCCTATGTTACGAAGCTGGTGTGTAACGTGGGGTGGGGGGGGGACCACTCTCCTCTTCCTTTAAAACAATTCATGATTCTCTGGCTCACGGGGAGAAGCGGGGGGCGCTCAGGCAGCGGGCAGCGGCGCCTTGGGATCTGAGAGGGAGGGGAGGGCTGCCAGGACCTCCGAGGTCCCGGGGATGCCTGCCTTCTGCCTCCGAAGGGCCCAGGGTGAGGTCTGGGGCCACGTGGATATCCAGGGGCTCTCCTGTTCTATGAGAAACCCAGGGCTCACCCTTGGAAGATCAAGGTCATTGGGCCCAGCCCAGTCCTCTCTTCCAGGCCGCTTTCACTTCAGTTTGGCCGACGTCTGTCCGCAAGGGTTTTAAAAAGTGCAGCACCACCTCCACCTCAGCCCGGGGAGATCTGCTGAGGAGGTGTCTTGGGCAGGCTGTGGAAGGTTACTGAATCTTAACTTGCTCGGGGTTCTGCCCCTTCCCCTCCAAAGCCCTGGCCCCTCTGTTCACGTCGAGCAGCGGGAGGGGGCAGGCGGCCGCAGGGCAGGTCCACTTACGCTGAATGCTGAAGCAGAACTTCTTCTGCTGGTAGGAGATGTAGCTGGAGACAGCGCCGATCAGGGCCATGGCCAGAGCGCTGGCCACGCCGGCAATGGTGCCGGTCTCTGCTGACATGCCTGGGGAATGCAGAGAGGCGGGGTCAAGCCCACGACGCCACAGGGATTGGCCCAGGCACCTGGCTCCCCTCTACCCGGCGAGCTAAGCTGGTTCTAGGGCCCGTGACCCCCAAGCCAGTGTGCGGGGCTGTGCCACTTATACCGAAGGGCGGAAAATGACACAGTGTGCCCATGGGTCTACCAAGTACTTCCCGTTTTCCGTAAGGATTTCCATTTTGAGCGGCTTGAAAGGTGGCCGTGGAGGCGCTGCAGCCTCCACCCCGCCAGCTGAGGCTCAGATAGGCCAGCGGGCTGCCCCTGGGGCCACTTCCCCGGGATCCAGAGCTTCACGCTTAATCCCTTTAAATGGCCGCATTCCTCTGCTGGTGGCCTCACTGACGGGTCTCTACCAGGAACCGTCACGGGAGGGTCGGGGAGACCAGCTCTGAGACGAAAGCGGGCCAGTTTGTGGTTTCCAGCGGAAACCTCGGGACTCAAACTCACCGGATCCTGAGTCGTCCTCGCTGCCATACGGGCCATCACCTGCAGAAAAGACAAAAGCCGTCAGTGTCCTCCGTGACCACCTGCTCGGCGTCGGGAGGGACAGCCCCTTCCCGACTGGCTGAGTCTTCCGGGTCCACCTCTGCCCCAGGCCCTGCCAGCACAGCCCCTGTGGGCTCTGCCCTGACTGTAGCAAGACCTGCTTCCTTATGCCTGTCACCTGCCAAAGCCCAGGTGGGACGTTTTATTTTTGAAGTGACAGCGACTGTGCACTGAGAACGTGTTACATCCTGGCTCTTCACACGCAGTCCGCTGGGGCAGGTGCGCCCAGCAACCATCCCCAGCCATAGCGCAGGGAGCAGAGGTGCGCAGGTGGGGGACTTGCCGGCAGGTGGCGGAGCTGAGCCCACGCCAGGCGAGCCTGCCTCTGAGGGATAACACTGCGTGGGTCCCGTGCATCTAGTGTCCCCTGTAAAATATATTTATCGTTTACCTAATTATAGAAACACGGTGATGTAAAACTTTGTTTTAAAAAAGGACGAAAGACCAGCATAGAAATATTTCATCATCCTACTACCCAAAGAGATTTACAGTTAATATTTCAATTTCTTTCCTCCTGTCCTTCGCCCTTTACCTGGTTTTCTTCAAATCCAGGTGCTTCTGCTCATGTAACTTAGGTGCACATACGGCGCCCTGACGATATGCTACAGAATTAAGTGGTAATCAGGAGTTTTTTAAGGGCCATCCACTTCTGGCTTGGCCTAGAGTTTGAGTTGTTCTTGGAACATAATCCAATGCAGGCTGACAATCGCCTATCTAGGATTTCGAAATTCAAAAGGCTCTGAAATACCACAGAGATGGAGAACAGATCAGTGGTTGACAGGGGTTAGTGAGGGTGAAGACGGAGGGAGTTGGCTGTGATGAAAAGAGGGAAACCGGAAGGATCCTCGTGGTGACAGAAGTGTTCTTTTCTTAACTGCAGTGGTGGCCACACAAACCTACATGTGATAAAATTTCATAGAACGAAACAGACTCTCTCTCACACACACACACCCTGCCCAGACAGCAGCTCCCTAACAAGCCACCGGTGCCATTTAGGACATTAATTAGCCTTGAGCACCCCCTTCACAGGCACCCTCTTCTCCTCAGGACATAATGCTCATTAATGGAGGGAGCCCGTGTTCCCAGAGCCCAGGGTTCTTGGGGGAAACTGCTCTAGTGTGCTGGGGGGATGTAGGTGCATGAATTGTAACAAATGTACCCCCTCCGGTGGGGCATGCGGCTAATGGGTAGGCTGGGGGCGTGGGGAACTCTCTGTACAATGTGCTCAATTTTGCTATGAACCTAAAATTGCTCTAAAAAATAAAGTCTTTTTTTTAAAAATAAGAGTCTTGGGGGAGAAAATGAGGTCTGCTATGTTCCCACCTGGGACTGAATCCTTGAGTTAAATGCAGTTTACAGACATCCATGATTGGAAATGAATGGTTATTTACAAAACAAGGAGCAGTGGCGTTTTCAAAAACACAATCACTGCTGTCGGAGGAAGCAGAGCAGAGAGGAGGACATGAGTCACCCTGTGCATTAACGTGTGCACAGCGAGGTCACTCGTGAGGACTGGCCCATCACTGGTCCCTTCTGCTGCGCCAGAGGCGGCTGTCATCAAGGGTAGCGGCTACCCCTCACAGGCGTCCTCTGCTGACGTGTTCATGTCACTAGATTTCCAGATAGGAATGAGCAATTCAACCCACTCTTTGGTTCGCCTTGAGCTGGAATGAAGCTGAGTGTTCCCAAGTCTCCCTTTCCCGATTAATCCTTGATCACGAGGATTCACAACAACTTGAACCTCACAATCTGTGTGGCCAGGAGCTATGAGGGTGTTACATGATCTCCAGGGGCATCTGGAGAGCTCTGGCTCCCCCTGGCCGTCAAAAATATTCAAATGCTCAATTCTTCAGTCTCTAGGAATCCCTGACTATCTGACCATCTGTGATTGGACAAAAGCATTTTTCTAAGAAGATGACAAATAAATGTTACTCCCTCCTCAAAAAGAAATGTGATCCCATCCTGTGGGTCACTCATTGCTCAGATGGGCACGTGGGCTGAGATACTAAGAGGTTAAAGAACAATTGGAAAATAAGACCCCAGGCATTCTAGATCCTTCCATCCCTTCTAGTTGCATGAGCCTGAAGTAAAGTCAGCCACCAAGGCTTGCCACTGGAGTTAGCCAAGCCAGTGTCACAGTTTGGATCCCTATTTGGCCACTGAGCTCCATTCACTTCCTCTGAGCACAGGCTGAACCCAGCTCCTTTACGAAATGCACGCCATGCAAAAAGTGGTATTGGGCCAACTGAGGCCCCACTGGCATAACAAATTTATCCAAACCAACACCACCAATGGGAGTACGTTTCCAATAAATATAAAATGGATGAAGTCATAAAAGCACTACAAGAAAATGCAGGACAACATTTATATTGTCTTGGGGTAACGAATGACTTCCTAAACCTGGCCCTCAAGCCAGGAGCCTGAAATGGAAAAGATTATATCAAAAGTCAAAACCTCCATACTAAAAGCACAAGAAACGAAAGGGAAAAATGGATAAATTGGACTCTGTCAAAATTAAAAACCTTTGTGCTTCATAGAACATCATCAAGAAAGTGGAAAGACAGCCCACAGAATGGAAGAAGACATGGGCAAATTCTGTATCTGACAAGGGATGAGTATTGAGAATAAAGAACTTCTACTACTCAATAAAAAGGCAAATAATTCAATTTTAAAATGGACAGAGGATAGGAAGACACTTCTCCAGAGAGATATACAAATGGCCAATAAGCACACGAAAAGAGCTCAGCATCCTTAGTCACCAGGGAAATGCAAATCAAACCCACGACGAGATACCACTTCACTCGCATTAGGATGGCTACAATCCAAAAACGGTAAATAGGTGTTAGTGAGGATGCGAAGAAATTGGATCTTTCAGGCAATGCTGATGAGGATGTAAAATGCTACAGCTGCTGTGGAAACAGGTCGGTGGTTACTCCCAAAGGTAAACACAGAGTCACCACAAGACTGAACAATTCCACTTCTAGGTATACAGACCCAAGAGAATTGAAAACACCTGACCACACAAAAACTGGTACACTGATTTCATTGCCGCATTAGCCGTAAAAGCCAAAAAGTGGAAACCACCTAAAGGTTCATCAATTGATGAATGGGTAAATAAAATGTCTTTGGAAGGTATGAAAAGAGATTAATAATCCCTAATGTAAAAGGAGCCCTTACACATAAACGAGTAGAAAATGGGACAATGGGCGTGAATAGGCAATTCACACAATATATTAAGAGTGTCTAATAAGACAGAGGTGAAAAGTGTTTCACTTCTTGGATGCAAAGACATGGAAAATTTAAACAGGATAGCATTTTGTACTAATCAAATCTGCGAAGATTACAAAACTAAAATACCCAGTGAAAGTGAGTATATGAGCAAACAGACAGCTGTTTCCTTCCTAGTGGTGGAATGGCAGCTGGCACAATTGGAAAGGAATGCCATGTGGCAGTAACTCAGAGAGCGGCATCTTTAAAAATGTACACCTCCTGTGACTCAGCAGTTCAAGTTCTAGGAATTTGTCTGACAGACAATTAAGGTTTTATACATTTGGCGATGAGGAAGTTCATCCCAGCACTGTGTACAGTAGTAAAAAGCTGGAGGAAAAACCCTCTCTGTACAAATATAGGCCCTGGTTAAGGAAGTCGCAGTGAAACATAATATTACCCAGTGGTTGACATGACTTTTTAAAGGACTCCCTAATACAGAAAAAGATATTCAGGGTATTATTGAATTTAAAAACCTGGTTTTAAAAAGGTAACACGATCCCATTTTTGTAAAAATATTTACGAATATATACCTTATGCATAGGAGTACTCCCTAGATGGCAAAACAATAAACAACTATTTTTCATAGAATGTTTAAAATATGCAAGCCTCACGCAAATCTATCCACATCTACTTTCCCACAACTGGAGAAATAATTCAAAGAGGTTATTTCACAGGTCACTGGCAGGACCTTCATTTTCATGGACAATATGTTTTGTATCCTCACCTGCCTTCTGAGTTCACAATTATACATCACAACTACATACCAAAGAGTCTAGAGTCGCCTTCTATTGTACTAGAAATTCCCCGGTACAGCATATCTCAGATTACAATTTGCTGTGAGTATAGACACCTATACATGTAGATAGTTATGGAATGCCAGAGCTCTAGGGACCACTGTCATAGCGATAGTGACTGCCATAGCTGTAGGGACTGCCACCATAGCTCAAGGGACCCCATAGCTATAGTGCCCACCATAACTATAAGGGCTCCTATAGCTACAGTGACCACTGTAGCTACAGAGAACACTGTAGAACAGGAGGCATTACCCTGTTGTCAACAGAAATGTTACCTCAGCATCTTCCAACATAAAAGACAACAATGCACACACACTGATACGTACAGACATGTCAATCTTGAGTCACAACAGCCGCATGCCTGTCAGACAGGGATGCAATGCACTGACGTGTCCCTCACTGACAACTGTGCAATTCCAGGCTCACAGCCAGTGCCTGACACGTCTGATTTGCCATGGGCATGGAGAGCCACGTGACAGTGGTAGATAACAGCTAGAACGGCCGAGGGGGGACGTTCAAGTGTTTCAGGACCTTTGTAAGTATGCTAGACTTCCAGCAGCCACAGCTAGGAGTTTGAGATTTTAAAAATTATCTTCATATTAAAAAAGTGGCAGCAGAAATGCAAAGTAAAATTTTAAAAAACTGAAAAATGAATAAACAAAGAGGGACAAACACTTGTTTCAAATGACCCATGGTTACAAAGTCAAATCGAACTGAAAAGAGTCAGCCAGAACATGGCTCCCTGAAAGTCTCCAAAGCCCATCTCCTCCATCCCCCACCTCAGGGAAGAGAACGGTCACCCTACCCTCTAGATAACGTGACAGGTGCCCCAACCCAACACTGAGCTGTACACCCCACCTACCTATGGCAAGCTCCCAAGACACCGGAAGTTATCTCAGAGAAAAGCCCTGTGTTCACGCTGCCCTCGTGCGTGCATGCATGCGTGTGTGTACGTGCACGTGTGTTGGGGGCAGGGGCTCTGAGGGAGCATGTGGGTTTTTTCACATTCTAGAACACTAGAACCAGAGAGCTGTTCTTCACATCTGAAACATCCTATTTCTTCATGTTATGAAAGCTGAAGAAAAAAACAGAAATGGGTCCATAGAGAGACATAGAAAGGGCTGTCTGGCGGCAAGTCCCTAACTTTTCAGCTCCCAATAGAAGGCAATGTTTCTGGGGTAAGCCCTTCCACTTGAGCTCTTTTGCCATGATTATGCTCCCATCGAGACCCAATTCCCTGTTGCATGAGATCAACTTAATGGCTTGGAAGGGACCATGACAGCGCCCAGATATTTCGAGATAGTGACTGTAGATACAGTCAAAATGGAAGAGGAACGATTTCTTTAGACTCGGGAGGGAAAGTAGATAAACACAACGTGGTATATCTACACAAGGGAATATTATTCAGCCGTAAGAGGAAATGAAGTACTGAGTCATGCTATAACGGGGATGAACCTTGAATACATGCCAAGTAAAAGAAGCAATGCTATACGATTCCACTTAAATGAGGTACCTAGAGTAGTGAAATTCACAGAGGCAGAAGGTAGACTAGTGGCTACTAGGGGCTGCGGGGAGGGGAGAATGGGGCATAACTGTTTAATAGGTACAGTTTCCCTTTGGGAAGGTTCTGGAGATGGATGGTGGTGACGGCTGTACACTTTCAATGATTAAAATGGTAAATGTTATGTATATCTTACTACAATAAAAAAAATTAAACTCAGTAAGGAACCCTGGGGGCCTGGAAGACTCTAGAAGACTGGAGGTTCCAGGTGGGGAGCAAGCAGAGGCCTCAGCAAGGCTTCCCATGCGTCGTGTTAGAAGAGAAACAAGTGGAATGAAAATTCAAAGGCAGGAAGCAGTCTGCTGAGTCTGTCCAGGCACCTGCGAGACAAGAGGGGAGAGCAGAGGAAGCTGTCTGTGCAAAGCCCTGGAAGGCAATCCAAGATGCAGGCTCCTGGGCACCAGAAGGCTGCAGCTGGAGGGAAAGAACACTGGAAGCTACAGCCAAAAACAGCTTCTCATTTAACCCTGGGAAGTAAAGGTGATGGGCTCCCGCTTCACACACCTGGAGGGGAATGTCTACATCTCTTTAGAGGTATGGGTTTTGACTCTTGCCTCTGGTTTTAAGAACTGCATGCTTTGGCCTTAAAAACTACCATCTGGGAGTGAAGAGTGCTCAATCTGGTTCTAATATGAAATTTTCTTTTTTGACTAAAAACAATGATGTGGTATTTTCTGCTAATGACATCCCTGCTCCCCTCCACGCTCTTTCCCAACTGAGGACAGACACCAGGAGCCAGAGGAAGATCAGGTAAGGCGTTCGCTTCACGAACAGGGCTTCCGAGTACTTCTCCGCTCCGCCCCCCCCCCCCCCCCCCCCCCCCAAACCACCTCGGGGAGAGCTGGGTTCACAGATCAGATTTATAGAGTTCACTTCCCGTAAGAGTGCACACTTACCCACCAGTTACATGAGGGGCACAGCCTCCCTCATCGTTCCCTTTGGGGTCCAAAAGAAAGCATTTCATGCCACGATGCCATCACTCATGTGGCCCAGAGGGTCGTCAGCCTAGCCAATCAAATGTGTCACTCTTCACGGGAAAGCGTGGGCGGGAGGGTAGAGAGCAAAGCAGGTGTTTGGTCCATCCTGGTCCCCTTCACTTCAGGAAACTTTTATTGGGGGTGTCAGGGATACACAAGGAAAAAGGTGCCTGCCTTCAGAAGCACAATATAGCAGGAGTGAAAAAGCTACACATGACTCGGTGTGACTCAGTAATGACAGGGGCTATGCTGTACCAGCAGGATGATGGAAGTTCTACGAGAACCAAAGGCACGAGATGGGCGCTGTGCCACAGGGCCACAGAGGGGAGGGGCCTCCAGAGAGGAGGGGATCTTTGAGGTGTCCCTTAAGGGATCAGTGGCTGAGCATTTGCTAGACATGAGTGGGAATTCATCTGGTGGAAGAAAGGCATTTAAACAGAGGACCAGCATGTGAAGGCACAAAGATAGGCATGGACCAGCTCGTTCACATGTTTGGAGGCGAAATGAAGTTGACGGTCTAGGGCAGAAAGATATGTCAGCAGGATAAGGGGCTTGAACTTATCTTATAGGCATTAGGGAGCCACTCAAGAGACTTGTTGTTTTGGCTTAAAAAATTTTTCCCAACAATTAAGAAAAAGTGCAAACATTCAAAAAAGTTGAAAACACTGTACAGTGAACACTCATATACCCACCATCTGGATTCTATAATTAACAGTTTACATTATTCACTTTATCATATGTCCATCCATCCCTCTATCCATCCAATCTTATTTTTGTGATGCATTTCAAAGTAAGTCTCAGACATCTGTATGCTTCACCCATACACATATTATAACCTAGAATTCCATGTTTGCTTGTGATTCCTTTTTTAAGGTAAAATTTACATATAATAAAATACTAACCTTACATGTACCATTTTGTATGTTTTCGCAGATGCATACACCTGTGAAACCCATACCCCCACTGAGATACAGAATTAACATCAGTCCAGAAAGTTCTCTCATGTCCCTGTCCAATTAATTTGCATTCTCCCCCCAATCCACAGCAGCCGTGGATCTCATTTGTAACATTAGAAATTAGTTTTACAAATATTAGAACTTCACATGACTGGGCTCATATAGTATGTACTGTTTTTCTCACTGGCTTCTTTCACTCAGCATAATATTTTTGACATCTATTCATGTTATTCTGTATATCAGTAAGTCATTCCACTGTATGAATATATATCACAATTTGTCTATCCATTCTCCTATTGATAGTTAGGCTGTTTACAGTTTCTTTTGTTGTTGTTTTGCTATTATAAATAAAGTCGTTTTTAGAATTCTGTTATAAGTCTTTTTTGGACATAAGCTCTCATTTTTCTTAAAAATAAGTGAAATTGCTGGGTTACTGGGGAGGTCTATGTTCAGTTTTATAAGAAACTTTACATTCACACCAACAACGTACGAGCATTCCAGTTGCTCCACTTACGCACTAACATTCAGTATCTGTCAGTCTTTCCGATTTTAGCCATTCTGGTGGCTGTGTTGTGATAACTCATCATGGTTTTCTTCGCATTTCCCCAATAAAGATTTTGAGCATCTTCATATAACTTCTTTTATGAAGTGTCTCTTAGGCTCGTTTTTTTTTGTTTGTTTTTGTTTTCGTTTTTGTTTTTTTGTGGTACGCGGGCCTCTCACTGTTGGGGCCTCTCCCGTTGCGGAGCACAGGCTCCGGACGCACAGGCTCAGCGGCCATGGCTCACGGGCCCAGCCGCTCCGCGGCATGTGGGATCTTCCTGGACCGGGGCACGATCCCGTGTCCCCTGCATCGGCAGGCGGACTCTCAACCACTGCGCCACCAGGGAAGCCCTAGGCTCGTTTTTTAATTGGGCTGTTTGTCTTTTCATTATTACACAATAGTTTTAAACAGAGGACTGACAAGATCATGTTCCTGGTGATTCTCTCTGGCAGCTGCATGGAGGACAGGCTGGAACCAGGAGACCAGTTAAGAGATTAAGGTAATGACCCAAGGGTAGGTGATATGGGCCTGGGCTTGAGGGGAGGCAAAGAGAAAGAATATTCCAAATTCCAAAGATACTAGCAGAGAGGATGTCTGGCATGAGGGGTTGAGGAGGTCAAGGAATCCTCTTCTCAAAAAGCAACTATAACCCTGGACAATCAAAGACAGCCATTTCAGGAAACAGATTTAGTTCCTTTGAGAACACCTGGAATCTGAGGCCTTTTTCCCCAGGGTTGCTCTCATTTCCCCTTCTCCCAGGTCTTTCAGCAGCTAGTTTAACTGGGGAGAGGTGGACAGGCCATGGAAATCAGCAACGGCACTACAGCTGCCAAACGGGACCCACACGACTTGGAGAGCCAGCAGCTCCTTTAGCCTGAGCAAGCTAACCGGTCAACTAGCCAGGGATTTAACAGAGACGTGAGACAACCATAGGGGGCTTGATACACTCTCCACGTAGCCTTGGTTGCCCCGAAGCTGAGGACGTGCCCAGCAGAGACAGTACTGGTATTGGCTGAAGGCCAGCTACGGACAGCAATGGAGCAGAATTGAGAGTCCAGAAACAAACTCTTACATCTATGGTCAATTGATTTTCCATAGGAGCCAGGACAGTTTAGTAGGGAAAGGACGATTGGAGATCCACACGCAAAAGGATAAAGTTGGACTCCTATTTCCCACCATACACAGATGAACTAAAGGATAGAACAAAGGCATAAATGTAAAAGCAAAACCAATAAAACTCTTAGAAGAGGACATAAGAAAACATCTTCATGAACTTAGTTCTTAAAACACCAAAGCATGATCCGTAAAAGAAAAAAAATTGATAAATCGAACTTTATAAAAAAATAAATTTTATTATTTGGTAAACAACACTATGAAGAAAAGGAAGAGACAAGCCACAGACTGGGAAAAATATTTTTAAAATCATATACCTGAAAAAGGATTTGTATCCAGGTTAAAAATAGAACTAATAAAAGCAAACTGAATTTTTCACATGGGCAAAAAATCTGAACAGACTTCAAAGAACAGTATAAAATAAGAACATAAAAAGATGCTCAACATCATTTCCCATTAGGAAAATACAATGAAAAAACAGTTAGCTACCCCTACACAAGTATTAGAATGCCTAAAATGAAAAAAAAAACAAAAAACACCTTGACAGAACCCTCTTACACTGCTGGTGGGAATGTAAAGTGGTGCAGCCATTATGGAAAACAGTATGGAGGTTCCTCAGAAAACTAAAAATAGAGCTATATGATCCAGTAATCCCGCTCCTGGGCGTACATACAGACAAAACTACAATTCAAAAGGATACATGCACCCCAATGTTCACTGCAGCACTATTTACAAAAGCCAAGACTTGGAAGCAACCTAAGTGTTCACTGAAAGATGAATGGATAAAGAAGTTGTGGTACATATATACAACGGAGTATTACTCAGCCATGAAAAAAGGAATGAAATAATGCCATCTGCAGCTACATGGATGGACCTAGAGACTATCATACTAAGCAAAGTAAGTCAGACAGAGAAAGAAAAATACCATATGATAACACTTACATGTGGAATTTAAAATATGACACAAATGAACTTATCCACGAAACAGACTCACAGACACAGAGAATAGACTTGTGGTTGCCAAGGGGGGAGGGAGGGAGGGAAGGATTGGGAGTTGGAGATTAGCAGACGCAAACTAGTATATATAGGGTGGATAAACAACAAGGTCTTACTGTTGTAGCATGGGGAACTATATTCAATATCCTGAGATAAACCATAATGGAAA